>NC_138562.1:6198919-6798919 GCF_964273705.1 Natrix helvetica
TTTTTAAACGTCAACAAGCTGGGAGCCATGTAGATCCCTGGGGGGGGGGGGGGGGGATGATGTTCTTGTAGAGAACCAGGGAGGCCAGACCTGATGCAAATATTCAGAAACTGGATAAGCACAACCAGACTTGGAAGAGTCTGGAAGAGATGCAGACTAGACAACAGGCAGATGAGCCCACAGAAAGAATGGGAACATGGCAGAGGTGGTATTCAGCAGGTTCTGACCAGTTCTGAAGAACCAGTAGCGGAAATTTTGAGTAGTTTGGAGAATCGGCAAATGCCACCTCTGACTGGCCCCGCCCCCATCTAGTCTGTGCCTCAGCTGATCGGGAGGAAATGGGAATTTTACAGTATCCTTCCCCTGCCATGCCCACCAAGCCACACCCACCAAGCCACACCACGCCCACCAAGCCACGCCCACAGAACCAGTAGTAAAGAAATGTGAATCCCACCAATGGAACATGGCAAATGTCTCAAAAAAAGAAGCCTCCCTAGTTTCTTAGATTTAAAGGCAATTGGGGGGGTGGGGGTGAGATATGCACTTTCAGACTTGCAAGAATGTGTTCATGTAAACTTGCAAAAAGGGAGGAATAGTACATCTGTGTGTGCTTCCTGCCTTGGCTAGCCTCACAATCTGGAGTCATCCCATGATAGGAATGAATGAATGAATGAAGGAAGGAAGGAAGGAAGGAAGGAAGGAAGGAAGGAAGGAAGGAAGGAAATTTAAAAGTGCTCTCTTGTTGAACTAGCTCCAAATTTAATAGATGCTTTTGCTGAATTCTGATTTCCTGGGCTGTGTTGTGGCCTGCCAGAGGCCAGCAGAGCTGGCAGCAGATTTGGATGGTGAGGAAGTTGGGGAGGAACATGGGCCAGTCCTGGAGTCTGGGGAAGGCTCAGATGAGGGCTGTGTCAGAGGCAGAGAGGGGACCAAGGCCATCTGGTAGTTATATACTGCCTCTGGAGCCTCAGGAGTCTGACATCAGTGAGGCAGAAGAACAGCAGGAGCCTGTTCCCAGTGTGCGCATGCGCAGAGCTGCCAGAAGGCAAGAGCAATTAAGAAAACAGGGTCAACTTGGGAGTAAGGCTTGGAGATGATTGGCCCCTCCCATAATACATAAAAGGACGTGAGCTTTTGCAGGAAGCAGTTAGTTCAACTGGTCAGTTCAAGCTTTGAGAAGTTCTGTTTGACTCTGCGCTGAGTTTGGCCTTGCTCTGCATTTGGCAATTAGGTCTCTGGCTGCCTTCCAAGGGAGATAAGGTGGGTGTTTATCAACATTCTTCTGAAAGACTGTGGCAACTCGAGCAGACAGCTGCCAGAACCTTCGCGGACTGTTTGTGAAGCCCTGCGGACTGCAAAGGACCACAATTTGCAGCCGTATAAATAAAAGAGGGTTTGGGGGATTAAGATTGTGATTTATGCTATCTCAGGAAGCCTAGGTCAAAACAGGGTCACCCAATCCTGTCATCTGCCATCTTGACATCTGAACAGGTAGCACAATCTTTTGCAGATCAAACTCCCCCCCCTCCCTTGGGTCCTCCCCCAGACAAAAGCACTTTAGAAGAATGGGAGAAAAACAAAATGAACATCTTGCTATCAGAGGCTCCCTGCTGCTTGACAAGTTCATGTGTGTTTCAGCAATCCACAGAGGGCGGTGCAGTTAATAACGAATGATCGGCACAGGTACTCTAGAGAAAGAGGCAGCAAACAGCCTTCAGCAAAAGCGTTTGCAAATGTCAGCAGTCATAAATAAATTAAGAACAGGAGAGAAGTGGGGAGTGGGGCAGAGAGAAAGAAGAGCAGAAAGGATAAGAGAGAACGACACTTGGTCAAGAGTTTACCCGACAGGGACATTCTCTGAGAAGGTCCAAAATGTTGAGATGGTGATGCTGATGACCAGGTGGAGAAAAAGCATGTGTCATGCATGTAAAAAACAACAACAACCCTAGGGTATTGATTTTATTGAACGTATAATAGGGTAAAATACAAAGGAAAGATGAAAGTAACATGAGAAAGGATTTTAAAAAGGGGGAGAGAAATGTAGGATAAAGGGGGAGAGGGGAAAAAAAACATTGATTCCCAACAGTTTTCAGAGCAGTAAAATCCAAAATAAAATTACAGCCTCAAAGCAGGAGTGAAATCCAGCAGGTTCTGACAGGTTCTGGAGAACCAGTAGCAGAAATTTTGAGTATTTCAGAGAACCAGCAAATGCCACCTCTGGCTGGCCCCGCCCCCATCTATTCCCTGCCTCCCGAGTCCCAGCTGATCAGAAGGGAATGGGGATTTTGCAATATCCTTCCCCTAGGAGTGGGGAGGGAATGGAGATTTTTGCAGTATCCTTCCCCTGCCACGCCCACCAAGCCACGCCCACAGAACCGGTAGTAAAAAAAATTGAATTTCACCACTGCCTCAATGATTTACTTTTAGATGCTCAGTAATTGCTACCCATTTCTATAACAACACACTAGTCAGCAAAACTCAATGTCAAGAATTATTTTTGCCCCTGTCTTGAGCACAAAGTGGTAGGGGGTGGGAGGAGTGGGGGGCAGCAGGGGTGGAGGTATTGGGGAGGCAGGGGGCAGTAGCAGGAGGCAGGATGGGGGCAACTGGGTTCAGCAGTGTCCATCCACAAAAGTCCCAGTTTCTCATGTGGCCCCTTGGGAAAATTATTTCCCCACCCCATCTAGATTCTTTTTGACAAACACCACACACACACACACAAACACACACACACACACACAGAGATGAACACCCCTATCTATTAACATTAACATACTCTCATTTAAAGAATGCTCAGAAATGGTTAAAAAGTGTAATTCCTAGAGAGGAAGCTAAATTTAGCATGGAACAAATCAGTGGTGGGATTCAAAAAAATGTACTACTGGTTGTGTGGGCATGGCTTGGTGGGTATGGCTTGGTGGGTGTGGCAGGGGAATGATACTGTAAAATCTCCATTCCCTCCCCACTCCAGGGGCAGGATACTGCAAAATCTCCATTTCTTCCTCACTCCAGGGGAAGGATATTGCAAAATCTCCATTTCCCTCCCCACTCCAGGGGAAGGATACTGCAAAATCCCCATTCCCTCCCCACTCCAGGGGAAGGATACTGCAAAATCCCCATTCTCTCCCCACTCCAGGGGAAGGATATTGCAAAATCTCCATTTCCCTCCCCACTCCAGGGGAAGGATACTGCAAAATCCCCATTCCTTCCACACTCCAGGGGAAGGATACTGCAAAATCCCCATTCCCTCCACACTCCAGGGGAAGGATACTGCAAAATCCCCATTCCCTCCCCACTCCAGGGGAAGGATACTGCAAAATCCCCATTCCCTCCACACTCCAGGGGAAGGATACTGCAAAATCCCCATTCCCTCCACACTCCAGGGGAAGGATACTGCAAAATCTCCATTTCCCTCCTGTTCAGCTGGGACTCGGGAGGCAGAGAATAGATGGGGGCGGGGCCAGTCAGAGGAAGTATTTACCGGTTCTCTGAACTTCTCAAAATTTCTGCTACTGGTTCTGCGGACCTGGTCAGAACCTGCTGAATACCACCTCTAGAATGAATGCTACTTTGCTCCAAGTCCAACCCATTAAATGCAAGTGTAGTAGATATAATAAGTGTTAATTTAGCAAGTTTGCAACTTGTCGTCTGGGGTTATTGACTTAAAACTCAAATGAATAATGAGCACCGGTGATTAGTCTATTCCAGATCATTTCACAAGTTCTGATTGCCATTGTTAAATAAATGGGATCTAATTAAGCATTTCTGCTTGGGTGTGAGGCTTACTTAGTGACTCAAGGTCAGTGCATCTTCAACCTTAACACCCCTCAAAGAATTGTGGCAATAAATTAGAGCCGGTGGATTTATGTACACTTTTTTAAATGCTAGGAAGCACAATGTCTACAACCAATAAATATCCTTTTCCATATTATGCAGCCAAGTCATTTGATTGACGGATTGGGGGAAAAAAATCTATTGGGAATCACCACCAAAAACAAATACTGGTGGGTTGTAACATCTTCCAGAGCATTACATTTAAATGAATACAAGATTATGTTACTAAAATGAAATCATGCTTTAGAACATGCATGGAGCCAAAGATATAGCAGACATTACAAATATCAATTAAAAAAAGGAAAACAGAAATAAATGACATAACAACAACTGAAACAATCTTCTAAGCAATTATAAAATGCCATTAAATTGTAGCTGTTCTTATGAGGAGAGGAGGAAAAATTCCATAAAGCGGGCACAACGATCCACAAAACAATGCTTGTGAGCCTTCATCTCCTGCTTACCTTGAAAAACTGGGGGTGGGGTGGGGTTTGGCATTAAAAGGACCTTCCAGGATATCCATTTTAGGTGTTTGGGAATTGGTTGAAGATGGTTTTGTGTTCTGAAACACCCCCCCCCCCCACGCCTGTGGATAAACCAGAGCACATTACTGAGATAATGAATCCTTTGGCTGAGGGCCCAGACAACTCACGTTCAATAGAGCAACCCAGATGATTCGAATGAAGCACGCAGATAGTCCAAACGAACAGACACGGCCAGAATACACAGATAGATTTTCTTAACTACTAATTCGAAAGGTTGTTTCCTGCAAATGTCCCATCCCAACACCTCACCTATAATATCACTTGGGAGGGGCCAATCTACAACCACCTGTGATTAATCATCTTTTGTGAGTTTGCCTATGGAGTTGCTGCTTGTGCCCTTCTCAATCTAGCATCAGGGACAAACTCCCTTTGATCCTCCCCACTGCTCCATGCCTCAGGCGCCTCCTGGTGGCCAACCAGCCTCTCTGGTCCCTGCTCTGAGTCTGAACCCTGCACAGAGTCCTCCACATCATCCAGGGCAGACTCATATGGTCCCTTGCTATCCGAGTCCATCAGCAGCTCAACCGGATCCTGCTGGGCCACAACAGTTTTGGATCCTTATTTATTGTAGCACTAACAATAACACTTAGACTTTTATACTGCTTCCAGGGCTTTTACAGCCCTCTCTAAGCGGTTTACAGAGTCAGCATTTTGCCCCTAACAATCTGGTTCCTCATTTTACTGACCTCAGAAGGATGGAAGGCTGAGTCAATCTTGAGCTGGTGAGGATCGAACTGCTGGCAGTTGGCCGAATTAGTCTGCAACACTGCATCCTAACCACTGAGCCACCACGGCTCCTAGGTATTGTGTAGGTATTCCTAATGTTTCTTTTCCTAAGCAATTCTGCCTATCATACTGTAGTAATTTTCCTATGGTGTTTTTTTTCCCCTAGCCAGTGGTGGGTTTCTGCCGGATCGCACCGGATGGCGCGATCCTGTTGGTCAATGAACCCGGAAGTAAGTTCTTGCCCCGCCCCTGTCAGGGTACGGCGCTTGCCTGCGCTCCACCAGCTCAGGCGCGACCAGAGACGTTTCTCTTCTCAGAAATGTCTTCAGTGGAGCGGTGGCAGCCTGAGCCTGAGTCCCTTTCAGGAGCTCTGCTGGGGAAACTTCTCCAGTCGCACCCGAGCTGGTGGAGCGCAGGCAAGCACTGTCCCGTCGCCAGGGAAACAGTGAGTGAGGTGAATCACGTGGTGGCTCAGATCGCACGGGCGCAGCCCGAGAAGACATTTCTGAGAAGATAAACTTCTCCGGTCGGGCTGCACCCGTGCAATCTGAGCCACCACGTGATTCACCTCACTCACTGTTTCCCTGGCGACAGGATGGCGCTTGCCTGCGCTCCACCAGCTTGGGCGCGACCGGAGAAGTTTCCTCAGCGGAGCTCCTGAAAGGGACGCAGGCTCAGCCTGCCAGCCTGCCACCGCTCCACTGAAGACATTTCTGAGAAGAGAAACTTCTCCAGTCGCGCCTGAGCTGGTGAAGTGCTAGAAGGGGGGGGGGGGGGGAAGGAGCAGAAAAGACAAAAAGGAGAATGAAAGGGAGAAAGAGGAGGTGGGGGATAGTGGGATCCTTGTTGCTTTCTGAGCTTGGTGGTTTTCTTACAGACATTTCATTACCAAACTAGGTAACATCATCAGTGCTAGAAGGGAGTGGGGTTGTGGGGAAAGGAGGAGGGGGAGAAGTCGAAGGACAAAAAGGAAAAAGATAAGGAGGGAGAGGACTGTGGGGTCCTTTGGTGTTCTCTGAACTTGGCCGGCAAGGCACTCCCACCCGGTCACATGGCCGGCAAGCCACTCCCACAAAGGAGGCCACACCCACAGAGTAGGTTCCAAAATGTTTTGAAACCCACCACTGCCCCTAGCACACATTTTAAAAAATCCCAGAGACAGGCAATCAATCCCAAAGGAAATCAGCCCCATTTGGAAGGACAGATAGTTAGGCTGAAACTCAAATGCTTTGGCCACCTAATGAGAAGATAGGACTCCTTGGAAAAGATCCTGGTGTTGGGAAAGATTGAAGGCAAAGGGGGAAGGGGATGGCAGAATATGAGATGGTTAGATAGCGCCATCAATGCAATGAACATGGATTTTGGCATGTTAAAGTAGAGTAGAGTAGAGTAGAGTAGAGTAGAGTAGAGTAGAGTAGAGTAGAGTAGAGTAGAGTAGAATAGCAGAGTTGGAAGGGACCTTGGAGGTCTTCTAGTCCAACCCCCTGCCTAGACAGGAAACCCTACACCACTTCAGACAAACCGTTGTCCAACATCTTCTTAAAGACTTCCAGTGTTGGAGCATTCACAACTTCTGGAAGCAAGCTGTTCCACTGATTAATTGTTCTGACTGTCAGGAAATTTCTCCTCACTTCTAAGTTGTTCTCTCCTTAATTAGTTTCCAGAACAGCCTGTCCCATTTTCACTCACGTTTCTTCATTAAAAACAAAACTCTTCTCCCTCCTTCATCCCTCATCAACTCTTCATCAGCACAGGATTCCAAGACAACTCAAGATGCCCTTCCTTCTAGTCTGTTTATTTCATTTTATTTATCTGTACTTGTTTCTGACAACAGGATGCTGGTGATAATTTTTTAAACAGATGTAGTACCCTAGAAACGAACCACTTAAATTCCTTTCTAGCTACTTTTTTTTCAAAAAAGATTCCCCACATGACTCAGAATTACATTTTGCAAGCTGAAGTTCAAGAGGAGAGAGAGAGAGAGAGAGAGAGAGAGAGAAAGAAACAGAAGTGGACAGAAGTTATTTTGACCTCCCCCTGTGATGAAGAGATCCTTGGTACAGTCCAAAGAGATTTCAGGTTAAGAAGTTTGTTCCAGGGATTTGCAATTCTTTGTGCATGTTTGCCAGGCGGAACAGGAACTCGATGGCTTAAAAGTCATTTTAATTCAGGTGAGTTAATAGTATTGATTTGTATCCCGTTAACTTCGTCGGGCTTCTTCCTTGAAAATGCAATATTTATTAAATTGAATCTTCTAACATATCAGCTGGGGCTACTAGCGCTAAAGGGCAAAAATCTAGATGAACAAGAGTTGGTGGCAATTATAACTTTTTTTAAAAAAATTAAGTTTGCTTACCCCAATTTATTTGAATTTTTTAAAAGTGCAGAAGGGGAGCTGAACTTGTTTAAAAGAGTGACCAAACACAATTAATCTCCAGGGTGGAAGACTGAAAATTCAGCTTTCGGGTAAAACCACGTTATTGTAGAATTAAGAGACTGGCTGTGAAGAGAGGATTATGCGTTGATTTTACTAGGGAATTGTTTACACAAAACTCTGTTTGCCTCTAAGGATAGAGAAAACAATGTAGCGAGGCTGGGAAGTGTTTGCAGAATATCATCTGTAGTCAGGCTACCAGCAGAGATATAACCTTTGTTTTGCTACTCTTAAAAAAAAACCTCCCTTACTAACACAAGAAGATTTGCACCCTAAAAGTTTCAAAGGACAATTCCATATTTTCTTCATACTTCTTCAACTGCAACAGCAACAACTTTTGAAGCACAGAAAGTATGGGAGGACGCATTTGCTGGTTTATCTGTGTTTTCTCATAAGTAAATCTCATAATTATTGAGAGGAACTTCATACACCAGAAACTGCAATAAACAGTAGCTTTGTTTGTGCAATTGCACACATCGCTCTCCAGATACTGCTTTGTTTTCAGATGTATTGGTTTCATATTGTAAATTATCTGCTTGCTCCCCCCTTTTATAATGAAAAGTGACCTATAAATAAGAATTAACAAATGGAAGTTGATCTCGGCTGTTAGGAAATATCTAGGTCCATGCATTGCTCTAAGCCATAATATTGTTTTGGTTTAAGTCAGCATATTCTTGAAAAACA
Source organism: Natrix helvetica (assembly GCF_964273705.1). Lineage (NCBI taxonomy): Eukaryota > Metazoa > Chordata > Lepidosauria > Squamata > Natricidae > Natrix > Natrix helvetica. Next base: position 6,207,143 of record NC_138562.1, read on the forward strand.
GCATCTATGATTTGCAAATTGTAGTTTGTGGCAGGGTTGGGTGACTCGTTGCCCCCAAAAGTAGAGTTTGCTGGGCACCAAAAAAAAATTGAATTCAGCACAAATTCATGACTTAAATTACATACAAACTCCTGAACGTTAATGGGACAATTTAGGTTCTTGCAGGTTGAGGAGAGAAACAAGTTAGGATAAGGTTAAAATGTTGTGCAGTTCCTGCTAATGATGATTTGTTCACAGATGTGTAGTTAAAGAAAGCATGGATTAGGGCAACATGACAATCTAGCAGTGAATAGGATTGTTGTGTTCATAAAAAGAGTGATTGTCACATCATGGTCAACTCCAAAAGAGATTCTTATGGTAGAATAAGTTCTGCAGGTGCAGAAATCCACTTCTTCTAATTCAGTGCCCCTCTAGGATGGAAATCAAAATGATCTATAATATCTTGCCTCCAATTGATTATACTGATTTGGGTTCATTACCAAATGGAAACAGGAGGGATAACTGAATGCAGAATGACAAGAGTTGGAAATGACCTTGGAGGTCTTCTAGTCCAACCTCCTGCCCAAACAGGAGATCCTCTATTATTCTGGACAAATGGCCTTCCAATCTCTTAAAAACTTCCACTCACAACTTCTGGAGACAAGTCATTACACAGATTAATTGTTCTCACCGGCAAGAAATTTCTCCTTAGTTCTAGGTTGCTTCTCTCCTTTGATTGGTTTCCATCTTCTTGTTCTGCCTTCCGGTGCTTTGGAGAATAGGTTGACTACCTCTTCTTTGGGGCAGCCCCTCAACTATTGGAACATAGCTCACCTGCAGGACAGGAGTAAAGAATCTGGCAAGAGCAAAAGGGGAGGTTTAAGCCTTTATGTGAACAAAAGCTGGTGTATCAATATAAAGACGGTAGACAGCCACTGCTCCATGGATCTGGAGTATAAGACTCTTAAATGTAGACCCATATATCTTCCATGGGTGGTTTTGATTACTGCAGTCTATATCTCACCTGATGCCAATACTACCATAGCTTTGGGATTCTTGTACAACATTGTTAGTAATCAGCAGAATAAGTATCCTGATGCTGTGCATATTATAGCGGGGGACTTTAATCAGGCTGATTTAAAAACAGTGCTCCCTAAACTCTATCAGCATGTTAAATGTGCTACTAGAGGAGCAAACATATTAGACAATGTATATAGGTAAAGGTTCCCCTGTGCTAGTCATTTCTGGCTCTAGGGGGCAGTGCTCATCTCCGTTTCTAAGCCGAAGAGTGAGCACTGTCCGAAGATGTCTCCATGATCATGTGGCCGGCATGACTAAACACCGAAGGCGCACGGAACACTGTTCCCTTCCCACCAAAGTGGTCCCTATTTTTCTACTTGCATTTTAATGTGCTTTCAAACTGCTAGGTTGGCAGAAGCTGGGACAAGTAACAGGAGCTCACTCTGTTATGCGGCGCTAGGGATTCGAACCACCAAACTGTCAATCTTCTGTTTGACAAGCGAGTGGAGCAAGTGGCCAGTTTTAAGTTTCTGGGTGTTATCATAAAAGAGGACCTGACCTGGGCCACTCACATTGCAGCACTGGTCAAAAAAGCCCAGCAGAGATTATAGTACCTGAGACCTCTCAAGAAACAACTGAATGGAAAACTGCTGGTGACCTTCTAACGCTGCACCATAGAGAGTATTTTAACTTACTGCACCTGTGTCTGGTTTGCCAGTTGCACAGTGGCAGATAGGACAGGGCTCCAGAGGGTCAACATCATTGCCTAGAGAGTCATTGGTTGCCCTCTCCCCTCTTTGGAAGAGCTTTATAGCTTCCTCTGCCTTAAGAAAGTTCAAAACATTCTTAAAGATCCATCTCATCCTGAGCACCCCCCCCCTTTTTTTGAACTATTACCATCTGGCAGATGGTACAGGACAATAAAAACGAGGACAAATAGGCTGAAAAACAGCTTCGATCCCAGGGCAGTAACTATATTGAATTCTACTGTATAATGCAACTCTAATGCAATAGTCGGTTTTTAATTCAATTGTATAGAATGAAGGATGTGTGTTTGTGATTTATTTTTATAGTTATAATGTACACTGAAGATGGCATTTAATTTTGTTGTACGAGGTGCAATGACAATAAAGTAAACTTAACTGCTATTATATCATCTCTTCTCACGAGACTAGACATAGCCAATTCCTGCAACTATTCTTCATGTCTTTAGCCTCCAGGCCACTCATCATCTTTGTTGTTGTTCTTTGTTCTTCTCTTTCTAAAGTCTCAACATCTTTTTGGATTATGGTGACTAAAACTGGATGTAGTATTCCAGTGCAATCTTACTAAGACTTTATAAAGTGGTACTACTTCGTGTGATCTTGATTCTATCCCTCTATTAATGCAGCCTAGGATTGCATTGGCTTTTTTGGTGGCTGCCTAACACGGCTGGCTCATATTTAAGTTGTTGTCTATACTAGGATTCCTTTCACAGTTACTGCTATTGAGCCAGGTTTCACCTAACCAGTACCTGTGCATTTGGTTTTTCTTGCCTAAGTGTGTAAGGCAAGAAAAACCTTACTTTTACTACTTCGTTTGTCTTACTGCATCCTGTGTTAAACTCTTCAAGACAAACACACGGGTTAAAATAAGCTAAAACTAAGAGGAGGAGAAGGAAACAGAGGAAAGAAAAAATGCTATTAAGAGTCCATCTTCTTTTCACAAAAGACATTTCACTAATTGATCAAGAATGCACACAATATCTTGAACCCATTCTTTAATCTCAGAAATGTAAATTTCTTTCCAAGTGAAACAGTCTCTATTTACTACAATTTTTGATCTTTGAACCAGATTTGGACTTGTTGGCTACCATATAGACCAAAAGTATTCTATGTTAAGACTGTATTTTGCCATTTGCCAAACATTTCCTTACCCTGTGAAGGTTATTTTCTTTTTACTCTATGTTATTCTCGGGATGCTTGAGACTCTAAAATTTCTTCTGGATGCCATCTGAGTTTAGTTTTCAATTCCCCCCAAAATGGCAAATGCCTACTACGTGCTTCCATCACTCCATAGCCCTTCCTATATCTGCTCCTTCTTCCCAATCTGAAATATTTTATGGATCTGCTCCTTCTATTGCTATTCATTTAAAGGTAGAAAGGTTAGAAAGGTCCTATAGAATCGGGTCCTTCTTAACTTTCAGGAAGATACATACTTTTAAGAGGAGAAGAGATGTTTTCAGGGTAAAACAGATGGGATTTTAGAAAGTAAGAAAGGGAAATAACTTGTCTACAACTATTGCAACTTTTCTAAATATAGAGGGAGTCAAGCTGTTAGACACTTATATAACAGAATAACAGAGTTGGAAGGGATCTTGGAGGTCTAGTCCAATTCCCTGCTGAAGCAGGAGACACCCTGTACCATTCTAGACAAATGACTGTCTCTTCTTAAAAGTCTCCAGTGATGGAGTATCCACAACTGATGGAGACAAGTCATTCGACTGGATAATTGTTCTTACTGATGGGAAATTTCTCCTTAGTTCTAGATTGGATATCTCTTTGATTAGTTTCCATCCATTTCTTTTTGTCTTGCCTTCAGGTGGTTTGGTAAATAGCCCTTCTTCTTTGTGGCAATCCCTTGGATACTGAAACACTTCTATCATGTCACCCCTAGTCCTTCTTTTCATTAAAGTCAACATACCCAATTCCTGAAACCATTCTTCATATGTTTTAGCTTCCAGGCCCCTTTATATTTTCTTTTAAGCTTCAGGAAATTGGACTAGTGAAGACTTTGTGCCAAAAGAATTAAGTTAGAATTTTCCAAAGCACCTGAAGGCCAGACAAGGAGTAATGGATGGAAACTGACCAAGGAGAGATTCAACCTGGAAATAAGGAGGAACTTTCTGACAGTGAGAACAATCAACCAATGGAACAACCATGCCCTCGGAAGTTGTGGGGGCTTCATCACTGGAGGCTTTCAAAACGAGATTGGACTGCCATTTGTCAAAAATGGTGTAAGGTTTCCTGCTTGAGCAGGGGGTTGGACTAGATGACCTATAAAGGTCATCTAGTCCAATTTCCAAGTATGTTAATCTGTTAAATCTGTTAATTCTGTTAGAATGTATTGTTTTACTTCCATTTAGTTGCGTCTGATTCTTGGAGACTGCCAGACAAATCCCTGCAGTTCCCTTGGCAAGTTTTTTAAAAAGTGGTTTGCCATTGCCTCCCTCCTAGGGTTGAGAGAAAGTGACTGGCCTAAGATCACCAGCTGGCTTTGTACCCAGTGCAGGACTAGAACTCACAGTCTCCTGGTTTCTAAACTGGTGCCTTAACCACTCCGGCAAACTGACTGAAGTATTATTGTATCGACCCTTAAAATTCTATCTCTGTAGATTGAAGAGAAATCTCCCTGGAACTTTTTAAATAGCCTCTTATGTATAAAATAAATTGGTAGTTTCGCCAAGGCAGGGTTTTTAATAATATGCCAATGAGTTTTATTGCCAGATAATAAGCTCCAAAATACTCAAGAGAACAATTTCGTTCCATTTTTTAAAATATTGATTTGGTTTGTGCCTGCTTTTATTCTCCACCCCATCTGGAGATGTGCGAATCACTAACAATTTTATCTGATTAATAACAGAAAAATAACCTTTGAGTTCTACATGACACTTTCCCTATGGGCTTAATTCGTGCAGAATTTTGTACCCACTTATGTTTGCAAATTCTCCAGGTGCATTAATATGCATCGGCTCCTAATTTACATATCTTTTATCATAAATTATCCTGGAGCCTATGGAACAACAAAAGATAGTCTTGCTTTCATTGTTCAAGGCTTATTTTTAAAATCCAGATTCCATTGATAGAATTCTTTTTTTTTTAATTCTCACTATTTACATGCAATTTTCAGTGGTAGCAATTCCTTTCCCAAACAATTTTTATGCATATTTATTTAGGGAAAGAGAAACCTTAGCACCCTTTATCTGAAACAAGCCTTTCTGCTATTGCAAAATTTGATGGAGTCGGTATGTCCAAACTCATTTCAGCTATTTATACCCTTACGACCAACCCACTCTGCAGCTGATGAACAGCTGAGACGCACTGACAAATGTCCAGATCAAATGTTCCCCTGGTGTAATATGCACAGCATAAATCAAAATCCATTTTTAATCCAGCTTCTATTCTATTGTAACCTAGAACTACGTCGCCTTCGGTCTGACCTAAGTGTAGTACACAAAATTATCTACTACAACTTCCTACCTGTCAATGACTACTTCAGCTTCAACCACAACAACACACAAGCACACAGTAGATACAAACTCAAGGTAAACTGCTCCAAACTCGATTGCAGAAAATACGACTTCAGCAACAGAGTGGTCAATGCCTGGAATGCTCTACCTGACTTTGTTGTTACTCAAACCCCCATAACTTTAACCTTAGACTGTCTACAGTCGATCTCACTCCATTCCTGAGAGGTCTGTAAGGGGCGTGCATAAGCGCACCAGCGTGCCTACCATCCCTATCCCACTTGTCCCCGTTTGTACCCATTTCCTGTGTTCTTATTCATGTTCTTATTCCTCTTATGTTGTACAGGAGTGACAAACTAAATAAACAAACTATTGTTGTACACGTTTTGTATTTCTATTGAGCTGGCTGGTGGATTTTTCTAATATTTTTCTTTTAAGCAGACATTCCATGAAAATCTTTTCTGCAAAGGAGTTTTGTGTAAATCGTACTTTATTGTACTCAGCTTCACAAGGAGTTTGCACACTGTGGAAATCATGTCCTGTGGTTGCAGTTTCATAAAGCTGTGTCTTGCATAGCAGCGGTTCAATCATAACAGCACTTACGTATTGCTATATAAAAGATTTCAAATGAACGCTCGTTTGGGAGTGGCTATGAACAAAAGTGCTGGATAACAAAACTGAGTGTAATCCAATATTTGAGGGACTAACAGAAATTGTTCTCCAAAGCACCAGAGAGCAGGACAGGAAACAATTGTTGGAAACTAATCAAGGAGAAAAGCAACTTGGAATTAAGGAGAAACCTCCTAACAGTGAGAACAATTAACCAGCGGAACAGCTTGCCCCTGAGAAGTTTGGAGGGGGGGCATCACTGGAGGTTTTTAAGAAAAGACTGGATAGCCATTTGTCTGGAATGGTGTAGGGTCTCCTGCTTGAGCAAGGGGTTGGACTAGAAGACCTCCCAGGTCCCTACTCTACTCCTACTCTATTCTACTCCACTCCACTCCTCTCCATTGATTATCATGTAGTCTAGACTGCTGTTTTGTGGTGAAATAGAAGGTGCTTTCCTATCATTATTGTGGAAATAAATGTGTTAATTTCTCGTTTTTGTATGTATCGTGTGTGTGTGTGTGTGTGTGTGTGTCATTTTATCCTTTGCTTTTTGTTGTTGTTCAGTCACTAAGTCCTGTCTGACTCTTGGTGACCCCATGGACTATAGCATACCATTCCCCCCTCCTCCACTGTCTCCCAGAATTTGCCCAAATTCATGTTCATTGCGTCGATGACACTATCTAAACCATCTCATCTTCTGCTGTCCCCCTTTTTATTTTGCCGTCAGTCTTTCCCAGCATCATTGTCTTCTCCAAGGAGTCCTCTCTTCTCCTTGAGCTTCAGCTTCAGAATCTGCTCTTCCCAAAAACAATCTGGCTTGATTTTTTTTAAGGATTGACTGATTTGATCTCCTTGCAGTCCAAGGGAGTCTTAAAAGTCTTCTCCAACACCATAATTCGAAAGCATCAGTTCTTTGGCGCTCAACCCCGCCCGCCCCCCCCCCCCCTTGTGGTCCAACTCTCTCAGCCATACATTACCACTGGGAAAAACAGAGCTTTGACTAGATGGACCTTTGTCGACATGGTGATGTCTGTGTTTTTCTCTTGGTTTGCCATAGCTTTCCTCCCAAGGATCATGTCATGGTTGCAGTCACCATCTTCAGTGATCTTGGGGCTCAAGAAAATAAAATCTGTCACTGCTTCCATTTCTTCCCCTTGTATTTCCCAGGAAGTGATGGGAGCGGATACCATGATCTTGCCTTAGATAGCAAGGTAGTTTTGGCCTCTCCTGCTGATCCATTTTGGAATTGGGAGGAAAGGTTGATTGTCCAAATTGTTTCTGTCTTTTATTAAAACATTCTCAGAGACGCCTCCCATCCTATTTACAATCTTGTTGAACTCTTGTCTTCTGGCAGAAGATACAGAACAATGAAAACTCGGACCACACGTCTTCTGAATAGCTTTTATCCCAGAGCTATAATTGCACTCAACAAAGAACTAAAGGGCCACCATCAGTGAGCTGTTGGACAGCACTGCTTGGTCTGTTGTGTGGATGCTTGGGTGGTTTAGGGGCGGAGAAGTTTTGGTGGGTGCGGGTGTGTTTGGGGATTGTCATGTTGGGCCTGGTTTCTGGGTGTTATGTGAATTTCATTGTATGGGTATATGGTGCATTCTATTCTATCCTTTCCTATCCTATCCTATTCTATATTCTATTCCATTCCATTCTTTAAAAAACCCAGCAACATGTTATCTACCAGAAAGGTTGAAGAGAGATGGAGGGATGGAGGGAAATGGGCAATTAAGAAATATGAGATAAATGATAGAGATAGAGATAGACAGAGATAGATAGACAGACAAACATGAGAGAGAAAGGGATGGATGGATGGATATAGTAGGAGAGAGGAGGAAATGGCATTAATTATTAGATTAGACTCAGGAAGCGCAAACTGCGCAAGGAGATGCTGATTCAGTTCTACAGAGGAATTATTGAGTCTGTCATCTGCACCTCCATAACTGTCTGGTTGGCTCTGCAACCCAACAAGACAGACGGAGACTTCAGAGGAGAATCAGAACTGCAGAAAAAGCAATTACTCCCAACCTGCCTTCCATTGAGGACCTGTACAATGCAGAGTCAAAAAGAGGGCCATGAAAATATTTACAGACCCCATCCTGGACATAAATTGTTTCAACTCCTACCCTCAAAATGACGCTATAGAGCACTGCACACCAAGACAACTAGACACAAGAACAGTTTTTTCCCGAATGCCATCACTCTGCTAAACAAATAATTCCCTCACCATGTCAAACCATTCACTAAGACTGCATTACTATTACTATTAGTCTTCTCATCGTTCCTATCACCCATCTCCTCCCACTTATGACAGCAGCAGTGTAACTTTGTTGCTTATATCCTTACGATTTATATTGATATTGATTGTTTCCTGATTGCTTATTTGTACCCTGTGACTATCGTTAAGTGTTGTACCTCATGATTCTTGAGGAATGTATCTTGTCTTTTTATGTACACTGAGAGCATCTGCACCAAAGACAAATTCCTTGTGTGTCCAATCACACTTGGCCAATAAAGAATTCTATTCTATTCTATTCTATTCTATTCTATTCTATTCTATTCTATTCTATTCTATTCTATTCTATGCTGTGCTATATGCACCAAATACAAATTCCTTGTGTGTCCAATCACACTTGGCCAATAAAGAATTCTATTCTTTAAAAAAAAAGATGTGCAGCTCTTCCTTAGTGTGTGGCCATCATCTGTGCTACACAAATAGTTGTCTGATACCATCCATCTGAGATTGATTGTAAAATGATTGTTCTTTGCCCCAGTCTATATGCTGCTAGTTGAGTCAAAGTGATTTTATGACAAGGCATTTCTACAAAGCAACATATCCATTTTCTCCAGACAGAGTCCATGGGTTCTACCTCAGCCAAGCCCTTTAAAAACCAGGAGTATGAAGCCCTCAAGCGACAGTGCCTTAAAGAGAAGAAACTGTTCGAAGACCCTGAATTTCCTGCTTCTGACGTTTCCCTCTTTTATCTGAACCCACCACTAGCAAATGTGGAGTGGAAACGCCCACAGGTATGTGAGATATCAGTCTAGTTGCCCCATTATTTCTAAATCTATTTTTTTTAAAGAACCTTGTTCTTGCTTATCTTTGCTAGGTGCCCAAGCTTTGTGCTGTCCCTTGCACACCTCGCCATCTTTAAACCCTAAATGTTTGAATCAGGTGAATGGTTTATCCTGTGGTAGGACGAACTTAGGAGTTGCTAAATAGCAGTACCAGTCCAAATCAAAATTCCAAAAAGGATTACTTACAGTTGTCTGGACATTTGCAGAAAATGTATCCAGTACATTGGTTCAGAATTCAAAACCCAAACAAGTCCAAGTTTTGTACAGTGGCACCTCAGTACTCAGTTGCTTTAAAACTTGTTGAATTTGACTAACTAATTCGGCTAACACATTTTGACACAAAAAAATTGTCTCGGTATTCATCATTTGTTTGGTGCTCGATGTGCAGGCTAAAACTTGTTAGTGTCAGCTACTTGGTAACTCACTACCCCTTCTGGCCGAAACAAGAAGGTCACACATTAGTCATGTGGTTTGTTTGGTACGTATCATTTTTAGTATTCGTCATGGCTCCCCAAATCAATTAACGATGAGTATTGATGTACCACTGCATAAGGTTCCATGGGCTAAAGGCAAAGAAGCAAAAACAGAGATCCAGGAGCCAAGATGGATTTGAAAGAGTCTCTAACTTTAGCTGTAGCTTTGGAACAGATATTTTGTCATCTCTCTGAAATTCAAATATGCTGGTGCTGCTTATATGGGCTGCCAATGAATCCTTTGCTTTCCTAGAGATATTTCACGAGATATATTTCCAGAAGTATTTCATGAGAAGAGTCCTCCACTCCTCTGCTCGCAACAGAATCCCTTAGGCCACCAGGTTTCAAATTTTGGGCTTAGACAACTGACAGTAGAACTATGCTGCCTTCGGTCTGACTTAAGCGTAGCACATAACATTATCTGCTACAATGTCCTACCTGTCAATAACTACTTCAGCTTCAACCACAACAATGCACGAGCACACAATGGGTACAAACTCAAGGTAGACCGCTCCAAACTCAATTGCAGAAAATACAACTTCAGCAACAGAGTGGTCAATGCCTGGAATGTTCTACCTGACTCTGTGCTTTCTTCCCCAAACCCCCAAAACTTTAACCTTGGACTGTCTTCTGTCGACCTCACCCCATTCCTGAGGTCTGTAAGGGACATGCATAAGTGCACCACCGTGCCTACCGTCCCTGTCCTAACCTTATTTGTACCCATTTCATGTATTCAAAATCATGTTTATACTTATATCTGTTATCTAATTCATGCTTGATGAAATAAATAAATAATAAAAAATAAATAAATAGATTAGTGGATACTAATTGTGACTTAACTCCCATGCTACAATCTGATTTAGCTGGAACCAAGGAGTTATCTTTCCTCAGGGAAGCACCTAATGAGTGATTATGACAGCCTCTGAGCTACCTTATTATTGATGTACATCTCCAGTGTTCACTCAGTGAGTTTGATGATCAGATGAGGCTCCTTGATCCCATTTCAGGATTCCAATCCCACTCTAGTATTTTAACAGTTCACTGATATAAAGACGAGAGGTTAGGCTCGCTTGTTCCTCTCCGCTTTCTCCAGATCAGAAGCAGAAACACATACTGGGATTTTAGTAATCCAGATGGGAAAGTGCCTGCTGCGTGCTTTGCTTTTCCAATTAAGACATAAAACTGAATGCAAAAGCTAGTGGGAAAGGCTGGTTCAGATCAGAAACAGAAATGCAATAAACACAGATATTTTTTTTTTAGATGGCATGTGTTATCCATCCCCACCAATCATTTTGATTCCCCAATGGTCTCTTAGACCGCTGTTTAGAAAGTCCACATCTGATTATGCTTTAGTCTACAGGAATGTTGTTGGGAGTATACTCCTAGTGTTGGGTAGGCAACATATATCTATATACAATAACAAATGGTCGTTGTTGTTTTAAAGGGGTGAATGTACTTACTTATCAGCTGTAATTAACTCTACAATAAGAGGGAGTCAGAAGAGCTCACTCTCTCTCTCTGCTTGTCCTATGCTTGATAACTACTTGCTCGCTTGATGACTGGAACGTGAACTGCGACTGTAAGCAATTGTTTGTTCTTTGAATTGTGTTTGGACATTTATCTACTAACACTGCTTGTGAAGCAATTATTAGTAGTAAAGCTACTTGTTTTTTACTAGCAGTGTCTGAAACTCTATTCGTGTGTTTTTTTCTACTAGCAACGTTCTTTCTCTCTGGCTGTACATTCCGCTGCGCTATTTTCTGTCTCCCAACGGAGATACCCCTAACAAATGTCATTTTGGAAGGTTTGTCTTTTGACTTCCCTATTGATATTTGGGGGCAAATAAAACATCAAAATACAAGTCACTTCTATGGGATATACAGTTTGGTATACAGGTAGTCCTCGACTTACAGTAGTTCATTTAGCGATCATTCAGAAAAGTGCCTTATGACCATTTTACAAAATTGGCAGCATCCCTATCAGCATGATCAACCTCGAGATGCTTGGCAAGTGGTTCATATTTATGACGGTTGCAGTGTCCTGGGGTCATGTGATCCGCTCTTGCGGCCTTCTGACAAGCGAAGTCTATGGGGAATCCAGTTTCACTTAACAACCAGGTTACTAATTTAACAATTGCAATGATCCACTTAACAACTACGGCAAGAAAAGTTGTAAAATGAGGGAAACTCACTTAACAAATGCTTCACTTAGCAACATAAATTTGGGGCTCCACTGGGGTCCTAACTTGGACTGGGGTTCAGCCAAATCATTTTATGCAATTTTTCCAGAGCAGGGGTTTTGTTTTGTTTTTTGGCAGTTTTCTTAATTTTTTTAAAAAGAGAACCGTGTTACTCTTCTAGAGTCAAGGAAGTGGGATTGGCCTTATTCAGGAAAATGTGCATGAAAATTTGACATTTTTCTTTAATAGCAAAACTGCCTGGTAAAGGTAAAGGTCCCTCTTGCACACATCGTTCTTGACTCTAGGGTGCAGTGCTCATCTCTGTTTCAAAGCCGAAGAGCCAGCGCTGTCTGTTAGGAATGTAAGCTAACAGTTGGGTCAGCAATATATAAACCATGATGGTAGTACTGTAGCTTTAAGTACTGCTGTAATATGATTGGTTGCTGTTACCTCAAGCAGCCATAAGATGGAGCCAGAATGACTGTTAGCTCTCTGTTTGTTAGATGCTGATCGGTGAATACTGCTTGTTAGACGTATCGTGAGTTACTGTGAGTTTTGCTACTGTTAGCGACTTTGTGTGCTGAACTGATTATATGATACTGGACTGTGTTCGATGAATAACTGACTGACTGAACCGTTTGTAAATTGAACTCTGAATACATCTATTTCCACGAAAGTTAAAACCTATTTAAACTGCAGTGTCTCTGTATGCTGGTTTATGCGTGTTCTTCCACACCACTCTCATTACGCTTCTCTGCGCACTCGCCCTCCTAACGGGGAGCTTACCTAACACTGTCCAAAGACGCCTCGGTGGTCATGTGACCAGCATGACTAAACACTGAAGGCACATGAAACGCTGTTACCTTCCCACCAAAGGTGGTCCCTATTTTTCTACTTGCATTTTTACGTTCTTTCGAGCTGCTCGGTTGGCAGAAGCTGGGACAAGTAATGGGAGCTCACCCCTTTACGCGGTGCTGGGGATTCGAACTGCTGAACTGCCGACCTTTCTCATCGACAAGCTCAGCATTTTAGCCACTCAGCCCTTTTTGCTTCCATTTTCCATATCCTTGATTTGCTTACAGCAATACTAACACTGGGTGCTTGCATGCTCAGTCCAAGAAGTGCTAAAAAAACAGAAGCAGTATCTAAAGAGAATCCCAAATAATTGGAACCAGTCGGGGGTTGAAAGGGAGAAAGAGCCAAGAATTCTTTAAAAAAAAAGCCAAGCCAAAATGTTTGCAATGGGAAAGACAAATACCGATTGGACTTTGATCTTTGCTAGCATTCATCCTACACCAAGAATTCACTGGGAATCAAACAGCTACAGTATATCTGTTATGGGCAGGCATAATTCTTCTACGTTTCTGATCAGCCCGTGTTTTAAAAATGCTTCCCACCTTGATAATGTATTCTTCAACCTCAGCTAACTAGGGAGGGGTGAAAAAAAATACATTTTTCTATCTAGTTATCCGGTTTTCATCTCCTAGACCTACAGGGGGGAAATGAATATTTGGCTTGGCTTAAAACTATGTTTTTAAAAATCTGCCTTTCATCATCCAGAAAAGGGTTCATGTATTTTTGCTTTATAGCATCCTCGGAACCAATGGTGAAATTCAATTTTTTTACTACTGGTTCTGTGGGCATGGCAGGGGAAGGATACTGTAAAATCCACATTCCCTCCCCACTCCAGAGGAAGAACACTGCAAAATCCCCATTCCCTCCCACTCCAGTGGAAGAACACTGCAAAATCCCCATTCCCTCCCCAGTCCAGGGGAAAGGATGCTGCAAAATCTCCATTCCCTCCCACTCCAGGGGAAGGATACTGCAAAATCCCCATTCCCTACCCACTCCAGGGGAAAGGATGCTGCAAAATCCCCATTCCCTACCCACTCCAGGGGAAGAACACTGCAAAATCCCCATTCCCTCCCACTCCAGTGGAAGAACACTGCAAAATCCCCATTCCCCCCCACTCCAGTGGAAGAACACTGCAAAATCCCCATTCCCTCCCCACTCCAGGGGAAGGATACTGCAAAATCCCCATTCCCTCCCCACTCCAGGGGAAGGATACTGCAAAATCCCCATTCCCTCCCCACTCCAGAGGAAGAACACTGCAAAATCCCCATTCCCTCCCACTCCAGTGGAAGAACACTGCAAAATCCCCATTCCCTCCCACTCCAGTGGAAGAACACTGCAAAATCCCCATTCCCTCCCCACTCCAGGGGAAGGATACTGCAAAATCCCCATTCCCTCCCCACTCCAGGGGAAGGATACTGCAAAATCCCCATTCCCTCCCCACTCCAGGGGAAGGATACTGCAAAATCCCCATTCCCTCCCCACTCCAGGGGAAGGTTACTGCAAAATCCCCATTTCCTCCCCACTCCAGGGCAAGGATACTGCAAAATCCCCATTCCCTCCCCACTCCAGGAGAAGGATACTGCAAAATCCCCATTCCCTACCCACTCCAGGGGAAGGTTACTGCAAAATCCCCATTTCCTCCCCACTCCAGGGAAAGGATACTGCAAAATCCCCATTCCCTCCCGATCAGCTGGGACTTGGAAGGTAGAGAATAGATGGGGATGGGGCCAGCCAGAGGTGGTATTTGTCGGTTCTTCAAACGACTCAAAATTCCTGCTACCGGTTCTCCAGAACCTGTCAGAACCTGCTGGATTTCACCCCTGCTCGGAACCCTGTTACCTTTTATCTCTTTCATTATCCTATTTATTAAAATCAAAGGAAAACTCAGATTTTCTAATCATTTACAGGTAGAATTGTAAGTCCACAACTGAACCCAAAATTTCCATTGCTAAACCAGACAGTGGTTAAATGAATTTTGCCCCGTTTTCTGACCTTTCTTGCTGCCGTTGTTAAGTGGATCGTTGCATTTGTTAAGTTAGTGACATGGTTGTTAAGTGAATTTGAATTCACCATGGACTTTGCTTATCAGAAGGTTGCAAAAGATGACCACATGATGCAGGGAGATTGCAACGGTCATAAATATGAGTCAGTTGCCAGGGTCTGAATTTTGATCAAACGACCGTGGGGAAGCTACAACGAAGAAAGTGTGGAAATGGTCCTAAGTCACTTTTTTCAGTGCCATTGTAACTTTGAATGGCCACTAAACAAACTGTTGTAAGTTGAGGACTACCTCTACTTGGATTTCCCAGTTTTCCCCAGTTTCATTTCTAGCCTATTATAAGTTGGATTGTCTTGTTTATGTAGAGTATGACTCTGTGTTTTGGTTTTCAGAAAGCTGTACTTTCTTTGCTAAATAGCTGGAGACCAATCTATCAAGGAGAGTTACTTATAGGCCAGGGGTGTCCAAACTTGGGAACTTTTAAGACTTGTGGACTTCAACTCCCAGAATTCCCCAGCCAGCATGGCTGGCTGGGGAATTCTGGGAGTTGAAGTCCACAAGTCTTAAAGTTCCCAGGTTTGGACACCCCTGTTATAGGCTCTTCCCTATTTACAATACAATACAATAGTAGAGTTGGAAGGGACCTTGGAGGTCTTCTAGTCCAACCCCCTGCCTAGGCAGGAAACCCTATACCGTTTCAGACAAATGGCTATCCAACATCTTCTTAAAGACTTCCAGTGTTGGGGCATTCACAACTTCTGGAGGCAAGCTGTTTACTTGCTACAAGCTGTTTACTATTTACTCATCTGCACTTAATTTAATTGTTGATTCAACTCAGTTTGTAACTGCTAGTGAACAACATGGTATAATTGATTTTGTTTGTAGACCAGGCAGTTTCTGGAATTAGAACAAATGGAGAAGTTTTTATTTCCACATTTTGACTCTTAAACCCTCAAAACATCTACTGTCCTGTGGCTTTAACTCGCTCCAATTTGGGGAAAACAAGAACGAATTTATGATATCATGTCCAGAAATAGAGTACAAGACTAGGAGCATTACTCTCTGGGCTCCCTCAAATATGAGCCAGCTGTGGGCTGCGGCTACCAAAAAAAGCCAATGCAATCCTAGGCTGCATTAACAGAGGGATAGAATCAAGATCCCATGAAGTGTCAATACTGCATTTATAATGCCTTGGTAAAAATACTTGTGGAATACTGCATCCAGTTTTGGTGGCCACAATATATAAAAAAGATGTTGAGACTCTGGAAAGAGTGCAGAGAAGAGCAACGAAGATGATTAAGGGGCTGGAGGCTAAAACATATGAAGAACAATTGCAGGAAATGGGTATGACTTGTTTAGAGACTAGGGTTGACCTGATAGCAGTGCTCCAATATTTCAGGGGCTGCCACAAAGAAGGGTTGTTCTTCGAAACACCAGAAGGCAGGACAAGAAGCAATGGATGTAAATTAACCAAGGAGAGAAGCAACCTAGAACTAAAGAGAAATTTCCTGATAGGGAGAACAATTAGCCAGTGGGATGTCTTGCCTTCAAAAGGTGTGGGTACTCCATCACTGGAGGCTTTTAAGAAGAGATTGGGCAGCCATTTATCCAGAATGGTGTAGGGTCTCCTGCTTGAGCAGGGGGTGGGACTAGAAGACCTCCAAGGTCCCTTCCAATTCTGTTATTCAGTTATATTCTGTTACTAGCTGATGACCCAGTGCTGCCCGGGTATTTTTTCATCCTAATCCTCCCTGCCTCCTGCACATGTGCGCACAAACACCTGTGGGGCCTCTCTGTAACCTCCTGAGAGCCAAAATGGTGCTTCCCACCCACCCCCCGTGCCCTATTTTTAGCCTAGTACGTCTCTCGGCAGCCAAAATGGACTACAGGGGGCTCTTGCCACATCCCCCCTGCACTCCCTCTGCACATGCATGGCAGAGAACCGAATATCAGCAGGCTGGCTGGAGGTGCGCGCCCATGCGTGGTGGAGCTGAGCTCTTTGTGCCACCTATGTGCCAGGACACACACACACAGACACCCCGAGGGGTGTTAGGGGTGTCTTACCCCTGCAGTATTTTTTTTCCGGAGAGTAAGTCATCTGCGTACCAAGTTGGATTGAAATTGCTCGAGGAATTCTAGAGTTATGCTGGAAGAAACATACATACATACATACATACATACATACATACTTACATCCATCTATCCTTTTTAGATAGATAGATAGATAGATAGATAGATAGATAGATAGATAGATAGATAGATAGATAGATAGATAGATGATAGATGATAGATAGATAGATAGATAGATAGATGATAGATGATAGATAGATAGATAGATAGATAGATAGATAGATAGATAGATAGATAGATGATAGATGATAGATAGATAGATAGATAGATAGATAGATAGATAGATGATAGATAGATAGATAGATAGATAGATAGATGATAGATAGATAGATGATAGATAGATAGATGATAGATAGATAGATAGATGATAGATAGATAGATGATAGATAGATGATAGATAGATAGATAGATAGATAGATAGATAGATAGATAGATAGATAGATAGATAGATAGATAGATGATAGATAGATAGATGATAGATAGATGATAGATAGATGGATGGATGGATGGATAGATGATAGATAGATAGATAGATAGATGATAGATAGATAGATAAATAGATGTTAGATAGATAGATAGATGATAGATAGATAGATGATAGATAGATAGATAGATAGATGATAGATAGATAGATAAATAGATGATAGATAGATAGATAGATAGATAGATAGATAGATAGATAGATAGATAGATAGATGATGATAGATAGAAGATTCAACCACTTGCAACTACTTGTTCTGTTCCTGCATATCTTTTGATACGTATTTTGGGTAAAATAAAGTTATTGCGCAATTGAAGAGCCTGCAGTGTTGGACATTTCAATGTTTTTGATTGCGGCTCCAGGCATGTTTACTCGTCTAGATACTTTCATTGAGTCTCCTCCTTTTGTACCTTAGAAAGTTTAAAAACGCCTATCTATAAGGTTTATATGCTCGGCATGTGTGCCTTTTAACATATTAATTGAATTGGTATGTGTCAGAAACCACTTCTACATCACTGCCAAATGTCATTCCTTCTTTGGATGAATCTTTGCTTGAACAGAAAAGAAAATAACTCTTGACATAGGGCCCCAAAAATAACCAACCAAAACACATTTACCAGATGAAGTTGAAACTGAGCCAAGCAGCAATCCTAGATAAGGGGAACTTAATAAGTAAAAACAGTCAAGAGGTCACCAGTCTTCCCTGCATCCAGAGGAATGCAAATACACAGACGGTGGTTTTGAAATTAAGCAATTTTGTAAAAGATGCTACCTTATACATAGCATCTTATTTAATGAAGGCCCAGTGCTAAATATTCACACACATATAGCAATAGCACTCTTAGACTTATATACCGCTTCATAATGCTTTTACAGCCCTCTCTAAGCAGTTTACAGAGTCAGCGTATTGCCCCCAACAATCTGGGTCCTCATTTTACCTCATTTTAGGATGGAAGGCTGAGTCAACCATGAGCTGGTGAGATTTGAACTGCCGAACTGCAGCTAGCAGTCAGCTGAAGTAGTCTGCAATACTGCATTCTAACCATTGCACCACCTCGGCTCTATATATACTTCCCTGGTTGAAAGATGCTTAAAATTCTTCATTCTCAAAGTCGCTTGCTTTCTTCACATCCAATTTTTCCAACAAACAGATTTTACAATACAATACAATAGTAGAGTTGGAAGGGACCTTGGAGGTCTTCTAGTCCAACCCCCTGCCTAGGCAGGAAACCCTACACCGTTTCAGACAAATAGCTATCCAACATCTTCTTAAAGACTTCCATTGTTGGGGCTTTCACAACTTCTGGAGGCAAGCTGTCCCACTGATTAATTGTTCTGTCAGGAAATTTCTCCTCAGTTCTAAGTTGCTTCTCTCCTTGATTAGTTTCCACCCATTACTTCTTGTTCTACCCTCAGGTGCCTTGGAGAATAGTTTGACTCCTTCTTCTTTGTGGCAACCCCTGAGATATTGGAACAATGCTATCATGTCTCCCCTAGTCCTTCTTTCTCTTAAGCTAAACATACCCAGTTCCTGCAACCGTTCTTCATATGTCTTTTCTTCACTACCAGTTCGGTAGCGGGAGCGCGTACGGTCTGTGATGATGTCTGGGTGGGTGGGCGGAGCCTTGCGCCACTACTGGTTCGCCCAAAACAGCAGAATACCTCTGATCTGCCTCTACCTAGGATCAAACTCCCAACCTCCTGATTGTGAGGCGAGAGCTCCACCTCTAGGCCACAGCAGCAGGTGCAACATCCCATCCTTAGTAGTGAATTGATCTGATCTCCATGGAAACCTTTCCTAACTGCTCACTTATACATTGTGGAGATTTCCAGTTAGTTAAGATACCTTAATTAATTCTGCTTGATTTCGTTTCATTTTGGTTCAGTTACTTTTGGTTTGGTTTGGTTTGATTCTATTAGATTTTTTTTTTCAAACTGGCAGGCTGGAAAAATTATAGAACCCAATTAACCTGTTATTCTGATTTTCTGCCTATTCACCAGATTTGCAGAGTTAATCAAGGGCCACCATTTTTCTCCAATAAGGATCTTCTAATAGCTACATGACCAATTTTGTCCTCTTTATATTAGGAAGAAATTGTGCATACTGACTATGGCATGGTAGAAATGGGAGAATAAAATAATTGCCTATTTTTAGCCTAGAGGACAGAAAAAACTTGGAAACTTTTTTTTTTAAATGAGTAACATAAGAAAACAAGATAGGGCAGGGAGGAATCTATCCATCAGGAGAGGACTCATTATCTGAGGTGCACGAAGGTCTCCATGGTTACCAGATTTTAGCACCATTGCTGATAACGGCAAAAGGGGGGGGGGTGTCTCACAGCACCGAGTCATCCCAACCCTACCCTGTAAGACCCATCATCCCTAAAGGAAAAATGAAGTTTCATCTGTTGTAAATGGTATTCATTAGTAACTTCTACTCAACATAATTGTTTCTTGCAAATTGGTTTACATGAGGTCCTTATTAGACAGATTGCAAAATACTGAAGTACCCTATACCAGGACAAAATCCAGATGTGACCTGAATATTTGTCCTAATTTAACATTTTCATTCAGCTGCTTTCTTTGGGAAGGGTAGAAGCATGCCTATAGAGGAAAGGTATATTTTAGTGAATTTCCTTACAGAATTGAGGCTAAATTCTGCAAATTGTTGAACCTCATAAGGATTACGGTTGTTGTTTCGTGACTGCTTTGCAAAATACCACAAACCTCAACATATTTTTTAAAAAATAAATATAGAAAATGCATGGAAAATGTGCTTGTTAAAAAGATGTTGGTTCCCCCCCCCCCTTTCAAAAAAAGAAACAATGGAAGTGTTTAATGGGACTAAATTCCCAGAGGAAAATTACTTCTTGCTTATAGTACTGGATGTCTGTTTTTTCTTAATAATCAAAAGAAGCTTTCAAGACTATCTCCCTGTCCAATATAATTGATTCATAAAACCCAATTGAAAACTTCAGATTCCATCTCTATCACTTGTCAAAAAAGGGCAGGGGCTTCTATCACGACACCATCATGATTTCTTGACCTACACATCACCAGGGTTTTTCCTATCCAAGATTCTCTTCTAACCATCTTAACAGTAAAGGTAAAGGTTCCCCTCGCACATATGTGCTACTCGTTCCTGACTCTAGGGGGCGGTGCTCATCTCCATTTCAAAGCCAAAGAGGCAGCGCTGTCCGAAGACGTCTCCGTGGTCACGTGGCCAGCGTGACTAAACGCCGAAGGCACAGGGAACGCTGTTACCTTCCCATCAAAGGTGGTTCCTATTTTTCTACTTGCATTTTTACATGCTTTCGAACTGCTAGGTTGGCAGAAGCTGGGACAAGTCACGGGAGCTCACTCTGTTACGCGGCGCTAGGGATTTGAACTGCCGACCTTTCTGATCAACAAGCTCAGTGTCTTAGCCACTGAGCCACCGTGTCCCCTAACCATCTTAGAGAGCATCTGTTTTCAGAGAACCCAGCTGCCCTCACTATAGAAAAAGCTTACAAGCCACTTAGGGTGGGTGGATAAACTTCTCCCAGAGGGTGTAGAGATTATTCAGGGGCAGTGGGAGATAACTTGAGTTGAAGTCCCACGTTTGGGGGGAATCAGGCTGGAGAAGAAACAATCCAAGGTGTAGAACACAATGAAAGGTTAGAACCAGTGCAGAGGTCTCCTCCGCTGAGCTCAGATCAACTTTTCTGTAGAAATCAGTTATTATCAATGTCTCATCCTCATCCTAAAACACATCTATGGAGTTCTGGTTGAATGGAAAGTGTTAAATGTCTTCTCAGCTGGGGAGGCTAGAGGAAGACAACACCCCCCCCCAGACATTCAGAGGTGCATGTGACATACAAAGGCAGAAGGTTAAGGATGGGTTGCCATGGAAACTGCATCTCGCAATGGCAGCAGCGGGCCATAAATATGCCGTTGTAATGCAATCAGATTGACATTATACAGGGAGACCTGCAGAGAGATGGAGTCACAATAAAGGCAAACAAAAGCTATACGGATTTAATTGCAGAATTACCAGACAGCCCTTCTCCGATCTCTGCAGGATCTGGTGTTCTGCCTGCACCGTTTTTTCCCATGGGACTGCACTGATTGCGCTTTGTTCCGGGTTAAAAATGTCCTATGATGCCATCTTAAAACATTCAAACCCATTCAAATGAACAGTGACTCTGGAGGTGGCCACCTTTCTCGTGATTGGGGGAGCTAAGCAAGGTTGGGGCACCATAAAATCCATCGGCGTAAATTAGATTTTTTTTTCAGGGAGTGGAGGTATGCGATTAGCGGTTTTATGATATTACTACAGCCGTGATCATTTGTGACCCAGAGTCTCTTGGGTAGATGGGTGGCCATAGCATAAACAGACAGAGCAACAGAGAGACAAGTATGGTGGACTAGCTACAAAAAAGGGGACTATTGCAAAAGAGCTTGGAAGGGTGGGGAGCATGAGAAAGATAACTCCTCCTTAATTATGCTAGGGGTAGGTTGAGCTGGAGAATTGTTTTGATTGACATTCAAGATTCTACAACAATTTCAACTAGCAATGAAATTATTTCAACAGGGAAGTTGGGAGGGGGGGAGATTGTTTATTTGTTATTTGCTGCGTGTCTGTGCAGCTACTCTTGATGGCTTATAACAGGGAGGGCTAACCTTTTTCTCCTTGTGTGCCGAAATTGCACGTGCGTGTGCCCACACCCATAATGCAATATGCGCCCCAACTCCTGCGCATCTGTGCATGCCCCCCACTCTTCCCCCACGCATGTGCACGCCACCTCCTCTCGCCCTCCACTTGCGAGTGACACACACACACTCCATGCCCTGTTTTGGGCCTAGCAGACCTCCCTGAAGCCCCCTGAAACAAAAAATGGGCCGCGGGGGTGTGCGTGTCTCCCGAAAATTAGAGACCTGAAAATTAGCTGGCCGGCGGGTGGTGCATGCCCATGCGCTGTGGAGCTGAGCTGGGTGATGACTCAGGGAGAGGGCAGGTGGCATGCGGGCCATAGGTTTGCCATCACAGGTATTATAATAATATAAAGGAAGCAAAATGAAAGGAGAGTAAACAGAAGAGAAATAAAATAATAGATTGATAAAATAAACAGTGACAAAGGAACATGATGAGAATGATACAACAATATGATAAGCAAAAAGTGGGCAGAGACAGGGGGAAGGGGAGTCTGTCATCACTCTAGCAGGCACATCCAGCATGGTGTATAGCAAACCACTTCTGTACTTGTAAAATTAGGATGTTCAGGTCTGATAAATTCAATACAATTTATGCAGGGGTGGGTTCCTGCCAGTTCTAACCTCTTCTATAGAAGAGGTTCCACAAATCTACTGTGCCGTTTAGAACCGGTTCCAGCTCCCTCCCCCACGCCCGTCTGCACATCATCAAGATGAAGAGCGAGAGGAGGAATTCTGGGAGTTGAAGTCCACAAGTCTTAAAGCTGTCAAGTTTGAACACCCCTGAAGTTTTTTTTCTAAAGGGATAGGGGTGCAAGGGTCTTGTAACTTGACAGCTTTAAGACTTGCGGGCTTCAAATGCCAGAGTTTCTGAGCCAACATTTTGGTTGCTAAGCAAGAGCGTTGTTAAGTGAGTTTCACCACATTTTACAAGTTGGCCACGCCCACCCACTCACATGACTGCCAAGCCACTCCCACCCAGTCACATGGCTGGCAAGCCACTCCCACCCAGTCACATGGCCGGCAAGCCACTCCCCCAAAGCAGGCCACACCTACAGAAGAGGTTCTAAAAATTTTGAAACCCACCACTGAATTTATGTCAATAACACCACATAGATAGATAGAGTGAGTGAGTGAGTGAGTGAGTGAGTGAGTGAGTGAGTGAGTGAGTGATTAGTCCTTTTGGTATTACCTTGAGGGCCCCAATCACAATTGTATAACAAATTTCTTTTTTCGTAAGTGGTCAACAACTTAGATCTGCAAGTCCTGATAGTCTGTATTTTTTTCCAATTGTTTTTCTTCAATCCTTGCATCAGCCAAAAGAGCAAACACTAGTGAACCAATGAACCACTCTTTCCAATAATTGTTACATCAGGCATGTTATGAAAAAGATGCCTTCCTGTTTGGATCTTAAAATCCCGTAATATCTTAAACTGCTCATTTTCCAAAATTTTCTCAACTTGGGAGTCTCAGGAGTTTTTACTACATTAAAATGGAATAGAATAGAATACAATAGAATAGAATAACGGAGTTGGAAGGGACCTTGGAGGTCTTCTAGTCCAACCCCTTGCCTAGGCAGGAAACCCTATACCGTTCCAGACAAATGGCTATCTTCTTAAAGACTTCCAGTGTTGGGACATTCACAACTCCTGGAGACAAGTTGCTCCACGGATGAATTGTTCTGTCAGGAAATTTCTCCTTAGTTCTAAGTTGCTTCACTCCTTGATTAGTTTCCACCCATTGATTCTTGTCCTGCCCTCGGGTGCTTTGGAGAATAGCTTGACTCCCTCTTCTTTGTGGCAACCCCTGAGATATTGGAAGACTGCTATCATGTCTCCCCTAGTCCTTCTTTTCACTAAACTAGACATACCCAGTTCCTGTAACCGTTCTTCATGTGTTTTAGCTTCCAGTCCCCTAATCTTCTTTGTTGCTCTTCTCTGCACTCTTTCTATAGTCTCAACATCTTTTTTACATCATGGAAACCAAAACTGAATGCAGTATTCCAAGTGTGGCCTTACCAAGGCCTTATAAAGTGGCATTAACACTTCACGTGATCTTGATTCTATTCAAATACATTCTTTCAAATCCAAACTTCTGGTTTCCAATGACTAATTCTGACAACTCAGTCATGACACTAATTGCACATGTAGTCCTTAAAACCATTCGTTTAGTGACCATTAAGAGTTGCAACAGCACAGTAAAAAGTGTCTTATGACCATTTTTCACACTTACGACTTCTACAGCATCCTCATGATCATGTGATGAAAAATTGGATGCTTCGCAACTGGCATGTATTTATGATGGTCGCAGTGTCTCGGGGTTACGTGATCCCCTTTCGACAAGCAAAGTCAACGGGGAAGTCAGGTTCACTTAACAACTGTGTTACTAACTTAACAACTGCAGTGATTCATTTAGCAACTGTAGGAAGAAAGCTTGTAAAATGGGGCAAAGCTCATTTAATTGTCTTGCTTAGCAAGAGAAATTTTGGGCTCAACAGTGATCATAACTCAAGGGCCATCTGTAATTAAATAAATGCCAAATAAATGTAAATAAAATCACACAAAAAAAATTCAGTTACAACATTGGATTAGAACATTGGGGAAAACTATGGGGGAAAATATTACAAACTAACAATGTCAGCAGCATATAAAGAAAACTTATGCAAAATGTTTTATCGTTGGCATTTACCTCCGGCGAGACTGGTGAAAATGTTTCTGAACAGATCGGCAGAATGCTGGAGATGTAAATATAAACAAGGGACATTCTTTCATATGTGGTGGACGTGCCCAAAAGCCAGGAAATACTGGATCATAATAAATATATGGTTAGAATAAATCACGAAACAAAAAATTGAAACTGGAACTTTTTCTATTAGGCATAATAAGAGAAGACCTAAGTAAAAAATTCAATATATTATATTTCAAATAGTAACTGCAGCTAGAATTACATTTGCTCAGAACTGGAAACAGGGTAACATTCCATCTGATATAACGGTAAAAAAAAGGTGCTTGATTGTGCTGAGATAGACAGGTTAACCATGGAATTAAAAGACAGAGAAGAAACAGACTATTATATGATTTGGAATATATGGTATAATTGGCTAGAAAATAGATGTAAAGAATGTACATAAAGATTATTTAAGAGGTATACTAAAATGGAAAGATATTGTATATATTTATAAATATTGATATACGTTTAAATTAAAAGGTATCATGTACATATATGAATACTTATAATATATAGAATAGTGATGTATACAATTGAAATGGAAATAGCTGGAACACTGTTAAAAGTGGAAATGTGGTGTAAAAGTTGAAATATTTAATTAAAAAAATATATTTAAAAAATGACATTTAATTTTTGTTTCAGGCCCATCCACTACATTTTGGTTTCACTGGGTCTGGAAAAAAATTACATAATTTTAATTTACACAGCAGATTAATATGGAATGGGTGGAGGGAGATACTCAGAGTTCTTGCCCCAACCGTCTCCTCCTCCTCCTCATTATTAAGGATGATGCAAAAAAACATAACTTATTATCTCTGGAAAATGGCAAAACACTCTACAAGTATGTTACAGATTTCCAAATGTCTAGGGCACTGGTTATTGTTGGGCTACATTTGCTAAGTTCAGTCATATGAAAAGATCTGGTTTGATTACAAGTTGGAAGCGGTAATCCTCTGAGGAATGCTTGCTGTCTTCAGCTTATCCTAGGGATATTTTGTCTGCGTCTGTTCCCCTTGGACCCTGTTAAGCAAGATTTAGCCAGCCAGTTTTATGACCTAGGAAGACAGTTACCCAAATCACCAAAGCAAAACATGTCAATTCCCAACTATTTTTGACGGTCAGCCTCTTCCAAGAGTCTTAATGTCTGGAGGATGTTCATAACTCATACAGTTCTTATCTCCCCAAAGAACAAGATGGTTTTTAAAAAAATTAATGTGTTGGCTTCCTTCAGTAGACCACCATCAAGGTCAGCTTGCTGTTGAGCAATGGACTTCATTCCACTGTGTGCAAAATTCATCTGTCTTGATTTCAAATGACCTTTTCCTTTCTTTTATGGAAAAAGGAAATGATTCACAAAAGTTCTCCAAACCTAAACAAGACTCTGTATAGCCACAGGAACGCATCTGCAATATTCCAGGGTTTGTTGGATCCCATCAAGTTACTGTGGATCATGCTACCTAGAATTCCTAGAAGAGACAATGCTCCAGTATCCGATAAGCCAGGGGATATTCCTCCCTCCCATACAATCACTTAATAGAATAATTAGAGATCTGCTACTACATCCCTCTGCTCAAGCAGGAGACCTTATCCATTCTGGACAGATGGCTAATGTTCTAAATGCAAGTCCTTCTACTGGTTAATTGTTCTCACTGTCAGGAAATTTCTCCCTGAAAATCGAGCTGTTTTGGGGAGGTTTGCAGAGTCCCAACCCCCCTTTTTTTTTTAAAAAAAAAAAATTGCCTCTTCAAAACCTTGGTGCATCTTGTACTCTGCTGCATCTTATACTCCAAGAAATACGGTAATGACTTCATGTGTCTTTGAAGCAATGCAATGCAAAGGATGCATTAGACCTTCTAGCAAATGTCTCACACTGCTGACTCATGTTCAATGTTTTGTCAATGCTCTCACCCAATTTCTTCCCAGATGTAGTGTATGTGAATCCATCATCTTTTATGTGGTTGTGGTTTTGTTTGTTTGGTTGTTTGTTGTGGGTTTTTTGGTGCCATCAGGTCAGTGTTGACTCCTGGTGACTGCCTGGACAAATATCTGTAGTTTTTTTGACAACATTTTTTGGAAATGGTTTGCCATTGTCTCCTTCCTAGGGCTGAGAGAAATGGGTGGGCCCAAGGTCATCCAGTTGACTTTTTGCCTAAAATAGGACTAGAAGTCACAGTCTATCTTAATTTCTAGTTTGGTGCCTTAACTATACCAAACTGTCTCTCATCTTCTATGTGTATTCAATGTTTTCCCCTAAATGTGAAGCTTAACATCTGGTTCATTTTCAGCCCTATATATCAGCATGTCTAGATTAGATTCTTATCTCATTGTGTTGTTTTGACATCTCAGTTTTATGACCCTCATACATTTGATTATCAGCCATCCGTTCCATCATCAAGTTCATTAATAAAAATGTTGAATAAAACAAGCCCAGTGAATGATTCCTGTGAGACCTACGAGATATTGTTCTCCAACTTGATGCAACAGAGCCATTAATGCAAATTCTTTGGAACTTCTCATCCCTCAAATGTTAACCTTTTAGAAATGCAGATCTTTGTTTTTAAGAAAAAGAAATGGCTGGGTGAAATGGCTAGAAACACAAATGTGCATCATATCTGCAAAAAGATTCCGAACGCAACATCTGGCCAATTTTCTGCGTATGGCGTGCAGGCTTTGGTTGTTACAGAGGCAGTTTGCCTCATGCTTCCTGCATGAACAATTTATGATGTCTCCAGTGGTCTTGCCAGTTGGAGCTACTGGAAGTTGCAGTTCAACATCTGGAACATCAAGATTTTCCTCATTTCTAAGCAGAATTCTAGTTGTTGAGATTTGGATCTTCGGAAGGTAGTTCTGGACTCTGCTGGAAATGTTCATTAGGAGAAAAAAGTTTTTTCCCCTAGCAATAGCTAATAATTTCAACGCCTACAGTATTTTTTGGAGTATAAGATGCACCTTTCCCCCCCTAAAAGAGGGTGGAAATGTTGGTGCGTCTTATACACCAAATACAGCCATTTCGGCCTCCCGAAGCCCCACCCTCGCATCCCATTTTTGCAAAAAACAGGCCATTTTTCACAAAAACAGAAGAATTTTTGCCTTCCCCCAGCCCCCAGAGGCACTCTGCAGGTTTCAGCAGGGCTGGGGAAAGGCAAAAATGCCTCCATTTTTGTGAAAAACTTCCCATTTTCTGCCCGTTTTTTTTTGCAAAAACTGAGGCGTTTTTGCCTTCCCCCAGCCCTGCTGAAGCTTGCAATGCACTCCTGGGGTCCAGGGAGGATGAAAACTTTTTTTCTTATTTACCTCTTCGAAATTGTGGTGCGTCTTATATACCGGTGCGTCTTATAGTCCGAAAAATACGTTATTAAGTTGTCTTGTAAATAAAGTTTACATGATGTTAGTGTCAAGGATTTCTGTGTTATTTTCATTTTTTCCTGCACAAGCATAGCGCTAGAGTGGACTTAGATGAAATTTGCAAAGCACGCACGCAGCAAACCGCTACTAACTGGTTCAGGAATGGATTTAGTGTCACCAAGTCACATGGCTGCCAAGCCACTCCCACTCAGTCACATGGCCGGCAAGCTACTCCCACAAAGCAGGCCACACCTACAGAAGAGGTTCTAAAAGAATTTGAAACCCACCACTGATTTGCACTGACTAACAAAGGTGCAGAGAAGAGTTTTCCCCGTATTCCCCATATTTTGCCTTTTTAGTATATCCCCAAATATTTCGTTTTTCTAGGAGAGGGATGGGTTTTAACTTCCAACAATTCTATTCTACTCTACTCTACTTCCTGTATTCAAACACTGGGTCTTATGGTGAAAAAGAATTACCCCTCTGATCCAGCTAGACAGCCGTGGCTGCCAGCCCTCCTAGGATATAGAAGTCATCCATAAATCAAAGCAAGTCTCCTAATTTCACCATTAACTGCTTTTTTTGCTCTTGGGCACTTTCCATGTGGATTAGTAAAAGGAGGTGTGAGATGGTCTAAGGAAGAGAGCAAGAAAAAAAAGAGGCAATACTTTGAAAGCTTACAATAAACTAAAAGAAAACAACCCTTGCCTCAAGTCCTGCTAGAGTCATAAAAGTAAAATGAATACCAACATTAAACCAAACAGATTTAATTATCTGTTTTGAATGTTTATATTTATATTTGTGTTACAACCCCTGGTATGCCCAAATATGGGAGGGAGCTCACTACTCCCTCTTTCTGTCATTCGGCTCATCACAGAAGACCATCCAGGCAGAAAACCATATTTTTATTTTTAATGTTGTCTTTTTATATTTGTGTTGTATTTGTGCTGATAAATAAATAAAATAGGTATGTATTTGTTTTCTGCCTGGATGGTCTTCTGTGATGAGCCGAATGACAGAAAGAGGGAGTAGTGAGCTTCCTCCCATATTTGGGCATACCAGGGGTTGTAACACAAATACATACCTATTTCCCTGGCTCAGCTGATAAGGAGGAGAGCCTGTGGCTTAGTGGCTAATATAACTGCCTAATATGTAATACAGCCCTGGTTCGAATCCCAGTAAGGGTATGGCTAGCTGATGAGAGCTAAATAGCTTGAAATGGATCTTTATTTATTTATCAGCACAAATACAACATATATATGTAATGTATGTATGTATGTGTGTGTGTGTGTGTGTATGTATATATATTGTATTTGTACTGATAAATAAATAAAGGGAGACTAGTATAGATCTATTTCGAGCTAATTAGCTCTCATCAGCTAGCCATACCCTTACTGGGATTTGAACCCGAATATATATTACAATGGCTCAGATCCAAGAGCATTGGAGGAAACCTTGCAAAAATATGGTGAATCTCTTTTATATATCTTCTCCTTTGGAAATTCACGTGAAGCCATTTGTAGTTTAGCTTGTTTTTGGTTTTTATTCCCAATCCAGCCGAGCCCCAGGATTCTTTTTTATTTTCTGCAAGCAAATTAGGAAGACGTCCATGCCGAACTATTAGTGAGGAACACAGTGTGGTCTCCAAGTTGACAGATGGCAAAGCCTGTGATAAGAGTCCAGAAGCCAGTTTTGACACACCAAGCTAGTCAGCATGAAAGAATTCATAACTTTTTAGATCACACTCGCATCTGCGATCATGGGTTGTTTCCATCCAAAGTCTTATTTGTCATCTTTGTGACTTTTATCTCTGATTGTGATTGGGGAAGGAAAGTTTGAAAAATCTCCATGCACAAATCTCCATTACTAACTTAATCACAGTGATTCGTTTAACAACTGGAGCACAAAAGATTGTAAAGTGGGGCAAAACTCACTTAACAAAAGAGATTTTGGGCTCAATTGTGGCTGTAAGTCAAGGACTACCTTTCTACATATTAATAATAATAATAATAATAAATTTAAATTTATTAGCCGCTCCCTTTCCAGACAGGACTCGGGGCGGCGTACAATGGAGCATATAAAACATATACAAACACATAAACATACATATATACAGGACATACATGCACGGAGGAGGTAACAAATTACATCACATTGGACAATTAAAAGTCACCATTAAAATACCCCAATTGTAAAACACAATTTAAAATTTAAAAATTTAAAAGAACTGTCAGGAGGAGTAAGAAAAATTTACGGTTGAGCCAGGCCAGATAATTGAAAGAGGTGGGTCTTCAGCTGTACACGGAAGGAGCGGAGATCGGAAGTAGTCCTGAGGTCGTAGGGATGTGTGGGGCAGGATGCGATCCTGCATGTAACTAGGCCCTGTGCCATGAAGCGCTTTAAAGATCATAATCAAAACCTTGAAACGCACTCGGTAGACTACAGGAAGCCAGTGCAGCTCGCGCAGGAGAGGTGTTACAGGGGAGTATCTAGTCCTCCCCATAATCACCCGCGCGGCCGCGTTCTGGACCAACTGCAGTCTCCGAGTGCATCTCAAGGGAAGCCCCATGTAGAGAGCATTGCAGTAGTCCAGGCGAGACGTCACTAGCGCATGGGTGACTGTGCGTAGGGCATCCCGGTCCAATAAGGGGCGCAATTGGCGCATCAGGCGAACCTGATGGAACGCCCCCCCTTGCCACGGCTGTTACATGGTCATCCATGGACAGCCGGGCATCTAGGAGGACGCCCAAATTGCGCACCTGTTCCATGGGGGCCAGTTGCACACCCCCAATGGCCAGAGATGGAAGCAACTGGTTGAACCGGGAGGCCGGAAGCCACAGCCACTCCGTCTTGGAAGGGTTGAGTTTTAGTCGGTTGTCATCCATCCAGACCCGTACGGCCTCCAAACACCGGGACATCATTTCGACGGCCTCATTGGGGTGGTTCGGGGTGGAAATGTATAGCTGAGTATCATCAGCATACAGATGATATCCCACCCCAAAACCACGGATGATCTCGCCCAGCGGTTTCATGTATGTGTTGAACAGGAGAGGCGAGAGCACCGACCCCTGAGGCACCCCGCATGTGAGTGGCCTCCGGGTCGATCTCTGATCTCCTGCCAACACACGTTGCGTCCGGTCAGAGAGGTAGGAGCCAAACCACCGTAGAACGGTGCCCCTGACTCCCAGCCCCTCTAGCCGGTGCAACAGGATACCATGGTCGATGGTATCGAACGCCGCCGAGAGATCTAATAGGACCAGGATAGAGGAACAACCCCTATCTCTGGCCCTCCAGAGATCATCAACCAATGCGACCAAGGCCGTCTCCGTGCTGTGCCCGGGTCGGAAGCCGGACTGGCGCGGGTCTAGATAATCATTCTCTTCCAGGTGACGTGGGAACTGTTGTGCTACCACACTCTCTACAACCTTCGCTAAAAAAGGAAGGTTGGAGACTGGACGATAATTGCCTAGGTCCATTGGATCCAGGGAAGGCTTCTTGAGCAGGGGCCTTACCACCGCCTCTTTCAAGGCGGTCGGTAGAAGCCCCTCACCCAACGAAGCGTTCACTAGGCCCAGGAGCCAGTCGCGTGTAACCTCCCAGGATGCCAGTACAAGCCAGGAGGGACACGGGTCCAATAAACATGTGGTAGGTCGCAGACGTCCACGCAACCTGTCCAAATCCTCGATGGCAACCGAGTCAAACTCCTCCCAAAGCGGTCCCTCAAGACTCGCCGCGGGCGTCTCAGCTGGACCACTGAAAGGGGCCCATCCCATCCGGATTTGAGCGACTTTGTCCTGTAGATATTTCCCAAACTCCTCTGCTCTGCCCTGTAAAGGGGCTTCCCGCGGTCTCTCAAACAAGAGAGAGCGAGTCACCCGAAACAGGGCGGCAGGGCGGTTATCTGCGGACGCAATAAGAGTGGCACAATATTGACGTTTGGCCACTCTTAATGCCACAAGGTACGTCCTCAAATAGGCTCGTGCCTGTGCTCGGTCAAATTCGGAACGGGAGGATCTCCAACGACTCTCTAGGCGTCTCTTGTGGCGTTTCATCACCCTTAGCTCCTCGGTGAACCAAGGGGCCAGGGTGGTTCGTCGCTGCAGGAGAGGCCGCAAAGGCGCCACCTGGTCTAGGGCCCCGGTAGTCGCACTATTCAATGCGTCTACCAGGTCCTCCACTCGGGGGCGGGTCAGGTCCACAGGAGGTGGCCCAAGCTCCGTCTGGAACCTATCTGGTTCCATCAGGCGCTTGGGGCGGAACCATCTAATACCTTCCGGTTCCGCCTCCCCGCAGCGGGGTGTAGCACCGGGGAAGTCAAGCCGGAGAAGTGAGTGATCTGACCATGACAGGGGAGTAATAATTGAATCCCCTATTCCCAGATCACTCGTCCACTGGCCAGAGACAAAGACAAGGTCCAACGTGTGGCCTCCCTCGTGAGTAGGATCCTGAATTAACTGGGTCAGGTCCATGGCTGTCATGGAAGCCATGAACTCCCGAACCCCCTCAGACGCTTCTCCCATCGACGGCAGATTAAAATATTGTGCATTTGTGTGTATTCTCTCTCTCTCTCCCCACCCCCTTCCTACCAGAAGTAAAGAGACTAAAATTGCACAGAATTCTCATAAAAAGATGCAAATACTGAATCAGAAGTTATGTACATATTGCTGCAGAAGAGATGCATGGTAGTTTATAGACATGTGTTTCATGTTTATTTTTCTGTGCTCGATCATTGCAACCTCCCTTAAATAAATAATGCATGCACCTTAGCAAATTATTGAAATGTTCTTCAGTAAAGTTGATGTATTATAATATAAGCTGAAAAACTGGGCAGGGGAGAGAGTATTTGTGTTTTTATCAGTCTTTTATGTAGAACCAGTGAACAGAGAATAATCTTTCGATGCCAAATTATGCTGTTTGCTTTTCTGAGAGCAGTCAATTAAAGGATTTAATTTTAAGAAGAGGGAGAACAATGCTGTGATTCAAACTATTTGCGACCTCATGTTCCCAAAGAAATCTAGCATTGAATTGATTCTTGAGGCTGCTTTTGCAACATGGAGGAATATCAAGCAACCACAAAGCTCCTAAAATTTGGCCCCATAAAAATCTGACATGGTTTTGATTAATTCCTGTTGCCTTGAAAAAAAACAGCATGGAAGAATAAATTGGAAACATGCCAAGACAGCTGGAAGCTTTTAAATATTACAGACTTGTGGGTTTTGCACCATTTCACTGCCCTTTAAAACCAAGTGAGCAAAATCTTTTTCCACACTCCAACTCTACTTCCGGATGTATGGATTGATCCAGCCATTCTTCTTACATTCCTAGCGAATCTAATTCGATTTTTCCCCCTGTTTCTATTATCTTATGTGGCTTCAGATTCTAGAACTAAGAATTAAAAAGTCACATTTTCCTGAAAGATGTCCTAATAACAGATGTTGGCTGAAGTCACATATCAATCCAAATCATGGTTTCCTTTAATTATGAGTTGTTGAACAAATTTGATTTAACAAATAATACTTAATCATAGCTTTGGTTTATATAGATAGCCATCAATTTACAACCATTCATTTAATGACCATTTGATGTTACAATGGCAGTGAAAAAAGTGACTTATAGCTGCTCCTACACTTATGATGGTCACAGCATTCCCATGATTTGCACGCTTGGTAATCAGCAGGTATTTATGATGACTGTAGCATCTCTGGGTCATATCACCGTATGTGACCTTCCTGGCCAGTTTCTACAAGGGAAGGGAGGGAGGGAGAGAGGAGGAAAGGGAGGAAAGACAAAGCAGGAGAGAGGGAAGGAAGAGAGGAAGAAGGAAGGAAGGGGGGAAAAGAGAAGGAGGGAGGGAGGAAAGAAATAGAAAGAGGGAGGGAGGAAAGAAGGAAGGCGTAGTGAAAGAGGGAAGTAGGAAGGAAGGTAAAACAAAGCAAGAGAGAGAAGGAGGAAAGGAAGGAAGGAAGGAAGGAAGGAAGGAAGGAAGGAAGGAAGGAAGGAAGGAAGGAAGGAAGGAAGGCCAAGTCAATGGGGAAAAATGGAAGGAAGGAAGGAAGGATCTCTTCCCCAGAGGCCTTGTGGTTCCCATTTTTATGTCATTTAGGAAACTGTTGGCTTAAAGATAGACTGATTGAAAAGCCTCTTTTTGTCCTTTTGCTTGCTTTGCTTTTGTTTTGATTACTTTGCTCTTCTGCTCTGCTATATCTTTTATATGTTTATGTATGACATTGTATTGATGGCACTTAATCAAAAATATGAGCTGACCCCCCCCCCCAAAAGGGCACAAAGATGGGGCTCCTTGCTTGTTATTTCTCCTTCTAATGCTCCTGGTGATCAAACTGATAAGAGTAACAAAGAGCAGAGCAAGAGAAGAGCAACAAAGATGATGAGGGGACTGGAGACTAAAACATATGAAGAACGGTTGCAGGAACTGGGTATGTTTAGCTTAAGAGAAAGAAGAACCAGGGGAGACATGATAGCAGTGTTCCAATATCTCAGAGGTTGCCACAAAGAAGAGGGAGTCAAACTATTCTCCAAGGCACCTGAGGGTAGAACAAGAAGCAATGGGTGGAAACTAATCAAGGAGAGAAGCAATTTAGAACTGAGGAGAAATTTCCTGACAGTTAGAACAATTAATCAGTGGAACAGCTTGCCTCCAGAAAATGTGGGTGCGCCATCACTGGAAATCTTTAAGAAGATGTTGGATAGCCATTTGTCTGAAGTAATGTAGGGTTTCCTGCCTAGGCAGGGGGTTGGACTAGAAGACCTCCAAGGTCCCTTCCAACTCTACTATTGTATTGTATTGTAAGAAGAACTGTTTTGGATCTTCATCTCAAATATACTTAACCCAGCTATTTAGCCTGTAATTATTTTAAACAAGGATAACTATGCTTCTCAATTTTGACAGTGTAACCTTGGGGGCCCAAGGCTGATAATCCTGCCACATCCTAAACCCTTCATTCTACCCCTTCCAATTTTGGGGGGAACATTAGAAAATAGGTTGCCTCTCCACAGTAGGGACAGAATCAAACAGGGTGTGTGGGAATCGGCAAGATTATCTAAATGATCTGATCTTCCCAAAACAAAGAATAGCTTTCTTCAGAGCCAGATTTAACATTCTCCCCTCAGCACTCCTCCAGGGCACTCCCTGGAGAACTCCAATACCAGAACGATTATGTTACATGTGGTAAAGGAGAAGTTGAAGATATCTCACATGCTTTATTGTACCGTGAGTTATACAGAGTTCATAGGTCAGCATATATTCTCTCCTTACTAGAGATTGCTAGGGAGGGCAGACAATTTTTATGTAGGCTTTCTCCTCCAGGACTCCGACCCGTCTACCACACATGCAGTGGCAAAATTCTGTGTTGCTGCTATGTCCACCAGAAAAAAAAATTGGTTACGGTATTATAGCCGTCAACTTGTACCAATTTTTTGGAGATATCTCTAACAATTTTTGGAACATTATATTTACTCAGATACTTATCGGCTTTTCACCCAAGTAAACTAGGGAGTGACTCTAACAGTTTGAGAACATGTATTTTCTTAACGGGGTTGTTATTATCCACTATTAATGCCAGTACTATTTTTTTTAAATCTATTGTAAAAAGTGATGTCTATTGCTGGTCTATGACCATAATCAAGATAGATTCTATTCTTTAAAGATAAAAGGTCAGGTCTAAATAGAGACTGGTGTTCCTTAAAAATCCAGTAGAAAGGAAACTGGGTCATACTTTTATTGATACAACATCTGCCGGGAAATCAAGCTTGCAAGTATTTTGAACGCCAGTCAAATTCTTACTGTAGTGCTTCAAGCATCCTCTTTTCACAATATATATTAAATCTTATGTAACTGCGAAAAGGAGGAAGAGGCAATGTAATTTTGATTCTGCTTGTATTTGCTTTGGCTGTGCCCCTCAATGAGCCTTCAACCACAGCCACATGCAGAGGTGTCCATCATGTTGACCTCTGGGACTGTCTGGCTCAAAGTGGTGAGAGGATCCAGCAAGATTTCCTGTCTAAACGATGGCTCAGCTCTGTCCTTCTGGCAAGAGGCAGTGAGTAAGATATACAACTTCTCTGAACTAGTCAGAAGTTGAGCATGTTTGATTCATGGACGGGCGAGTTTCCAATATCAACTGCCAAACAAGCAGAAACATATTTTGGAACTTGAGTTCTGATTATGTCAGGCATTGGGTAAGAAAAACCATCTCAAAAAGTTGAAAAACAGATCTTTTCTAGAGTGTTTAATTGGAGGAAACAAAAAGATACAAATGTGCTCTACATTACTAAGACTTGTGGAAAAGAAAGCAAGGAGAAGAAATAGAACCCAGAGGATACACTATTAAATGAAAAGTGGGGGGGGGAAGAGGGGGGAAATAGAAAAGAAAGTACTAAATATACAAGTATATATTTAAGAGAGAGATACAAAGGGGGAAAACATAGTTAGGATAGATTAGCGAAGGTAACGGAATAAATTATATTTGGGTTTGCGGAAATACCATCCCAAGAAAACGTAAACTGAGATTTGAAAAAGACACCTATAACAACAGAAAAAGAAAGGGAGAGAGGAGGAGAGAATGAGAGGAAGAGAAGGGAAGGAAGAAAGAGGTAAGGAGAGGAGGGTGGGAGGGAGAGAAGGAGAGAGGATAGGAAGAGTAAGAGTAGGGGAGAGGTAAGGGAAGAAGGAAGGGGAAAGAGAGGAGGAAGGAAGGAAGTAGAGAAGGGAGGGAGGGAGAAACAAAAGGGAAAATAAGATGTTGTTACAACACGCGGAAGGGATGGTATATAAATCAACCCAAACTGTCTATTATGACCTATTAAATGGAATAACAAATGTATAAGAATGACAAATGTAAAGAAGAATAACAATTATGTAAATGTATACTTACAATGGTATGTAAGGGAATAAAAATTTAAAACCTTTTTAATCCAAAAGAATTGTGGAAATGAAGTAGACTATGAATTATCTGTAAACAAGGACATGTTGATGTTATTTTGATGCTGAATGGTGTAGGGCAGGAGTCCTCAAACTTTTTAAACAGGGGGCCAATTCACGGTCCCTCAGACTGTTTGGGGGGGGTGGCGGACCAGCTAAGTGGGCATGGCTAGGTGGTCATGTGACTGGGTAGGCATGGCCAATTTAACAGTCCACTGAACAATGCACACAAATTAAACTTTAATTTGTTTTGCTCCTGGGGGTGTTTTATTTGCTTTTGTTTGCATGTTGCTCTTTTGGTTGACTTTTCTTTTTCCTAGATCATTTTTTCAATTGTTTAGGAGTTTAGTGGTCCACTTCAGGAAACTCAGTTTTGCAGCAATTCTTCTCAGCCCCAAGGAGTTTGAGAAGTCTCTCTTTGTCTCTCTCTCCCTCTGTCTCTCTCTCTCTCTCTCTCTCTCTCTTTCTCTCTCCCTCTGTCTCTGTCTCTGTCTCTCTTTTTATCTATATTCTGGAGGTGGGGAAGGTGAAAAATGGGCCAATTTCACCCTTTTTTGGTCTCCTGGAGCATCTTTGCACCCTGTTTTTCATATATCCCACCTCCAGAATGTCTCTGAAGGCCAAAATTGTTGGCCTTACCTTTCATTTCCAGCCCGTGGGGCTCCCAAAGGTAAGTCCTGCGCTTGGCCAAAGGGTGGGTGGGGTAATGTGGGCGGGGGCAGCCTTGTAGTCAGATTAATGGCTTCGGCGGGCCGCAGTTTGAGGACCCATGGTGTAGGGCAGTGATGGCGAACCTTTTTTGGCTCGCGTGCCACAAGTGGGGGGAGCGCAGGGGGGTCGAGTGCGGGCGTGCCGCACCCATAATGCAACGTGCAACCCCCCCAGTGCGCATGTGCGCACAACGTGCGACCCCCCCATTTTTAAATTTTTTTTTGCCCTCCCCAGGCTCCAGGGGCTTTATAGGAGCCTGGGGAGGGCGAAAAGAGCCTCCCCCGACTCCCCGGAGGCCCTCCGGAGGCTTCAGGGACTGTCCGGAGGCTTACCTGAAGCCTTCGGAGCGCTTAAAACCACCCTCCGAGCAAACCGGTTTTCTCGGAGGGTGGTTTTAAGCGTTCCGAAGGCTTCAGGGACGGTCCCTGAAGCCTCCAGGGGGGCGGGGGAGGCTCTTTTCGCCCTCCCCAGGCTCCTATAAAGCCTCTGGAGCCTGGGGAAGGCGAAAAATAGCTTTTAAAAAGGTGAACTCACGCGTGCCATAGGTTCGCCATCACGGGTGTAGGGTCTCTGCTCGAGAAGAAGGTTGGACGTGAAGATTTCCAAGGTGCCACTCTCTCTTTCTGCATTCTCTACAGGTAGTCCTCAATTTACAACAGTTCATTTAATGACCGTTCAATGTTACAACAGCATTCAAAAATGTGACTTGTGACCATTTTTTTACACTTAGGACCATTGTAGTATGCACATGGCCATGTGATCAAAATTCAGACACTTGGCAACTTATTCATATTTATGACGGTGTCTCGGGGTCCTATGATCACCTTTTGTGACCTCACGACAAGCAGACTCCATGGGGAAGCCAGATTCACTTAACAACCGTGTTACTATCTTAACAACTGCATGATTCACTTAACAATTTTGGCAAGTAAGATCATAAAATGGGGCAAAACTCACTTAACAAATGTCTCACTTAGCAACATAATTGCCGAGCTCAATTGTGATCATAAATTGAGGACTTGCATGTATTCTATTCTGATGATTTGGTCTCATCAGCAGAATGAACATTACCATCTTCCATTCATCAAAAATCCTCAAAACCATGTCTTTAAAAAGATACAGTATGTGTGGTACCTTGCTCAATAGTAGTAACTGTGAAAGGGATCTTGGACAATCATTTAAATAGGAGCCAGCCAAGTGCAGCAGCTGCCAAAAAACCCAACACAGTTCTAGGCTGCATCAACAGAGGGATAGAATCAAGATCACGTGAAGTGTTAATGCCTCTTTATAATGCCTTGGTAAGGCCACACTTGGAATACTGCATTCAGTTTTGCTCGCCATGATGTAGAAAAGATGCAGAGAATCTAGAAAGAGTGAAGAGAAGAGCAACAAAAATGATGAGGGGACTGGAGACTAAAACATATGAGGAACGGTTGCAGGAACTGGGTATGTCTAGTTTAATAGAAAGAAGGACTTGGGGAGACTAGGGGAGACATGATAGCATTGTTCCAATATCTCAGGGGTTGCCACAAAGAAGAGGGAGTCAAACTATTCTCCAAAGCACCTGAGGGTAGGACAAGAAGCAATGGGTGGAAACTAATTAAGGAGAAAAGCAACTTAGAACTGAGGAGAAACTTCCTGACAGTGAGAACAATTAATCAGTGGAACAGCTTGCCTGTTGTGAATGCCCCAACACTGGAAGTCTTTAAGAAGATGTTGGATAGCCATTTGTCTGAAACAGTATAGGCTTTCCTGCCTAGGCAGGGGGTTGGACTACAAGACCTCTAAGGTCCCTTTCCAACTCTGCTATTGTATTGTATTGTATTGTATTGTATTGTATTGTATTGTATTGATACTGGAGAGAATAGTTTTCAACAAAGTTTTCAATTTTTCTCTTGCTTTTGATTTTACGCTATGTATATTTTTTTTTTAAAATGAATTGGCATCACGATTTAGATCCCCAGTGTTACATGCTGGCTAACCACAAATCGAATCTTCAGATCACTGAACATGTCTCCAGTCTAAGTGAGCATTTGAATTTGTGGTCTCTAGTATGTCCACAGTGTTGGCACATTCACTTTGCGGCACAGACTGTTCAATGTATGTTTACTACAATTAGAATTATTTCCTCTGGTCACATGAATCAGAAGTCATATGTGTGACCACCATAAACAACAGAGCCCAACAGAGGCTCCATTTCCTTAGAAAAGAGGTCTTCAAACTTGGCAACTTTAAGACTTGCGGACTTCAACTCCCAGAATTCTATGCTGGCTGAAGAATTCTGGGAGTTGAAGTCCACAAGTCTTAAAGTTGCCAAGTTTGAAGACCTCTGCCTTTGGGTCTTGCATAAAAACAGGGTGGGACAACAACTGATGATCTCCTTTTATAGGTCCACAATAGAAAGCCTCCTCACTTATTGCATCACGGTACGGTATGCCGATTTAGCAGCTGCATATAGAAAAACATTGCAGAGGGTGGTGAGGACAGCAGAAAACATCATGGGCTGCCCCTGACACCACTAGATGAGATTGCTTTACCCTCCTACCAACCAGGAAGGAGATATAGAAGCATAGGCAGCCACACAAACAGGTTGAAGAACAGTTTTTATCCGAGGGGTGTCAAACTCCTAAATGCGAAAAAACATCATAACTCCGTAGCATGATGGCCTTGCCGGGCTGCCGCAATGTGTAACATGTTCACACTGGTGTAATGAGACTGGGTGTTTGTTAATATGATTTATTGGGTTAGGGACTTTTTGTCTTCACTGTGAGTTGTATTGTGTTGGGGGTGGGGTGTGCACTGAGGGTGCTCAACCAATCTCATTGCACATACGCTGTGCACTGGCAATAAAGTATTCTTATTATTTCTTTTATTCATTAAACATGAAACTCAGCTGAACTGAACATTCAAAAATGCATCACAAATGTTGATGACGGATGCTAATGGTTGTTGCCAGCATCCTAGGTATCTACTAAGTACCTTCTTAAAATATACGATGTTCTGAGCAGCACAGTTTTGTGCAGTTCCGCTGGTGTTATTGCAGGAAGCTGCAATTTGTGGATGTATCTTATAAAATTCTTGGACATGTGTCAAGTGCCCCGATGACAATGGGTATCACTGTGACATGTTTCATCCATAGCCGTGTCGTTTTGATGGCTAGGTCACGATATTTTGT
The DNA here is from genome assembly GCF_964273705.1 of Natrix helvetica. Taxonomy (NCBI): domain Eukaryota; kingdom Metazoa; phylum Chordata; class Lepidosauria; order Squamata; family Natricidae; genus Natrix; species Natrix helvetica. The sequence goes on from NC_138562.1 coordinate 6,247,768, forward strand.
TATTTTTTTTCTACCCCGTTTCCCCGAAAATAAGACCTTCCCGGATAATGAGCCCAATAGGGCATTAGAGCCCATGCACTAAAATAAGCCCTCCCCTGAAAATATTGCAACACAGCAGCAGCCATGAGGTGACCACGCTCGCCGCCTCCCGCACCTCAAAAATAATAAGACCTCCCCGAAAATAAGGCCAAGTGCTTATTTCAAGGGTCAAAAGAAAATAAGACCCTGTCTTATTTTGGGGGAAACACAGTAGTTCTTTTTCTTCGACTCTGGCATCTCCTGGTACAGCGATATCAATAAACTGTACATTTCGGTCCTCTACAACTGTGATATTTATTTATTTATTTATTATTTATTACTTGAACTTATTAGTCGCCCCCTCTCCCCACAGGGACTCGGGGCGACGTACAAAAGTATTACATAGCGTACAGAGGAGGTAAGAATAAATAAATAAGTTACAATACCTAAAAAAGTTAAAACCCCAGTGAAATTAACCCTTAAAAACTAAAATTACCAATTAAAAATGCCCAGGGCTGGAGAGGTTGTAGAATTATGCCAGGTCAGCTAGTCGAAACAGGTAGGTTTTCAGCTTCATACGGAAGGAGCGAAGGTCGGTTGTAGTCCTGATGTCTGGGGGGAGGTCATTCCAAAGGGTGGGGCCCACTACAGAGAAGGCCCTACTTCTGGGCGCTGCCCTCTGGCACTCTCTGGAGGACGGCACCCGGAGTAGTCCCTCTCTGTGTGAGTGGACGGGTCGCAGGGATGTATGGGGCAGGACGCGATCCCGCAGGTAACTAGGCCCTGTGCCATGGAGCGCTTTAAAGGTGGTAACCAGTACCTTGAAGCGCACCCGGTAGGCCACAGGAAGCCAGTATCTGGTGTGTTGTATTCGAAATGACGATCCATCTGTATTCGAAAGTCCCACAGGATTCCACAAGATGATGATGATGATGATGATGATGATGATGATGATGATGATTAGTGATGCTCTAATCAGCTGCACCTCCCGACTCCAAACTCACTTCTGGGAGTTCCTGCTTGATGGATCTTTGCTTTATTCTGTTGGGTTAAAATAATGGACTGTTAACTCCATTAGCTCCATTATTGTAGGAGACGATCAGGCTGAGCCCAAGGGAGGGGTCAAGCAAGTCATCAGTCTTGAATCCCTTTGCACCCACAGCAGATCTAAGCGCTCATTGACCTTCCATTGACTCTTATCTGGCACAAATTCGCTTTGAATCTTAGTAGTTCAGATTGTTGTAGAGAGTGTTAGGACGCATTAAACCTCTATTCATTTGAAACACCCTGACTCTTGCTTTCCTGTACCTGACATTTATTCTCAATCACTCTGGATCCCCGATGTCTTTCTCTTAAAACTTGACCAAAAAAGAAGTCAATAACTTGTAAGCTTCCCTCTCAGACAAATGAAGGAGCCTACTAGTTATTAATCTAGGACAGGGATGGCTAACCTTTTTGTGGTTGCATGCCAAAAGCGCATGCCGCCGCATTGGCACCCATAATGCAATGTGCATAAACACCCCCGTGCCCTGCACCCCTGCACATGTGCATGCGACCCCCCCCCGTGCTCCCCCTGCCCCCCATGCATGGGCATGTGACACCCCCTGTGCCCTGTTTTGAGCCTAGTAGGCCTCCCTGAGCCTCCTCGGAGCAAAAACGGGCCACTGCACCCACCCACCCGTGCCCCGTTTTGGGCCTAGTAGGCTTTCCTGCAGCCCTCTGGGACCAAAAACGGGCCGCAGGGGACATGCAGCACGCCCCTGCTCCCATATATGCACACATGCCTCCCCCATCCCGTGCATGCGTGCGTCCCCTCGTGCATGCGCATGCATCTGCATGCACCCCACGCCCATGCATGCATGGCAGATAGCTGAAAATCAGCTGGCCGGCAGGAGGCATATGCACATGCACAGGAGAGCTGAGCTGGGGCCATGGCTTGCGTTCCCGCAGAGAGGGCTGTGCGTGCCCCCTGTGACTCGCGTGCCATAGGCTTGCCATCACGGATCTAGGAGAGCTCAACCAGACCATTTTGTTTCTATGCTTTATTCTCACAGGAGTTCTGTGAAGATCCTCATCTGACCGTCCACGGAATCAGTTCCCACGATTTACGTCAAGGAAAACTGGGAAACTGTTGGTTTGTGGCTGCTTGTTCCTGCTTAGCTCTTCGGAAGGAGCTGTGGCAAAAGGTAATCTTCCAGAGGCATAAAGGTTGCATTCTTTGGTTAGAATTTAAACATGTTGTTCCAAAGCCATATCATCTTGGAACGGTGGCCTCAGAGACACCCCAGAACCTTCACATTAAAACAGGTTGCATCGTCTTCACACCATAACGATACTAGTTGTTGTTGTTTTTAGAGAAGGGAAGTTTCTGCTTTGCTCTAGAGTTGTATATCTCAACCAGAGGTCGAATTCAACAAGTTCTGACCAGTTCTGGAGAACCGGTAGTGGAAACTTTGAGTAGTTTGGAGAGGCGGTAAATACCACCTCTGACTGGCCCCACCACCATTTATTTCCAGTCTCCCAAGTCCCGAGCTGATCGGGAGGGAATGGGGATTTTGCAGTAACCTTCCCCACCAAGCCACGCCCACAGAACCAGTAGTAAAAAAAAATGAATCCCACCACTGATCACAGCCTTGGTGACTTTGAGATGTGTGGACAGGTAGAATTCCCGAGCCAGCCCACTGTGGGACGTACAGCTCTATAAGTTAGGAGTAGAGTGAGTTAAAAGCAGTTTGGGATGGGGAAATTCTGTCCCTGTAAATTTTGTCAATTGATTCAGGAGACCCCAATCTTTATGATTTTCTTTTCCAGAAAAACCTGGAACAGTTTATAGTTGTTCTAGGGAGGTATATGGAGAAATTACCCCTCTCTTCCTTTAATGGGAGTGGTGGCTCAGTGACTAAGATGCTGAGCTTGTCGATCAGAAAGGTCAGCAGTTCAGCGGTTCAAATCCCTAGTGCTGTGTAATGGAGTGAGCTCCAGTTACTTGTTCCAGCTTCTGCCAACCTAGCAGTTCGAAAGCATGTAAAAATGCAAGGAGAAAAATAGGAACTACCTTTGGTGGGAAGGTAACAACGTTCCTTGCGCCTTCGGCATTTAGTCATGCCAGCCATATGACCATGGAGACATCTTCAGCCAATGCTGCCTCCTTGGCTTTGAAACGGAGATGAGCACCGCCCCCTAGAGTCGGGGACAGCTGCAAGGGGAAACTTTACTTGTTAACCTTTAATGGATAACTTTAATGTAAGTGTATTTGAGAGGGATGGTTTTCTTCGTTCATTAAGAGACTGTTGCGATTTCCATTTATGTGTATAGATTTTATTCCAGCAATAAGCCAATTGATCTGGCTCACCAATGAATGTTTTTTCTCCTATGTTTGCAGTATATTTTCAGTTTCTTTGCATACTTTAGGTCATCCCAACCATTAAGGAACAGGACTGGGATCAAAAGAGGCCGGAGAAATACGCTGGAATCTTTCACTTCCGTTTCTGGTGTTTTGGAGAATGGATTGATGTGGTTGTAGATGATCGGTTGCCAACCATAGACAATAAGTTGATCTACTGCTCTTCTAAGGAATCCAATGAATTCTGGAGTGCACTTCTGGAGAAAGCTTATGCAAAGTATGTGGTGATTAACGAGGTATAAGTGCAGTTTTATCAGCCACGAAAATAAGATTTCTTAGTATGGGGATATTCGTAGTGGTCTCTTCTACAAAGACCTTGAAGTAGGTTCATACTTGTCGGAGTTTGTTGCATAAATTCAAATCCAGGAAGCACACACAGATAACTGGTGCAGCAGGATTCATTAATTTCTTTATATACATAAGAATAGATTAATAAATGTACAATATCAACAGGTGGTACTTCCAAGTAAACACAAGGCAGGAGAGTTACAGGCAAACACAAGCAGTTAGTTTCATTTCAGCAGACAAGCCCATACAGGCTGCTGGTTTATTCTCAGAGCAGCAGACTGCTTTTTTGTTAAGGTTCTGTTTCAATTCTCTGCACAGACTCTGATCTGCTTAAGCTCCCATTGGCTGACTTAGTTGCTATGCCTATTCATTGGCTGACCTTGTTCCCATGTCTCTCCCAGTCATGAATATTTTAACAATACTACTCCTTCCCCATTTCAGATCCATTTCAGTATAAAGAGCATAGGGTTTTAGAAGAGAATTGGATTAAAAGAGGGTCAATACTGCTGGCAAAGCAAACAAATAGCTATACTATTATTGGGTTATATTTTCATGGCAGTTCATTACTACAAGATCTTCCATAACTATGTAGATATAGAAATTTGCATTTGGAAGAACATTTTGGCAGAGTTAAGAGAAGGTGGCAGTGAAAGTAGCCCTGAAGTCTTCCGAAGTTCATTTGAAGCTCCACATACTATTGTCTCTTCTGTTGTGGGAACCCCTGGAGAGTTCAAGAAGGTCAGGTGTAGTTCAGAGGTGGTATTCGGCAGGTTCTGACCAGTTCTAGAGAACCAGTAGCAGAAATTTTGAGTAGTTTGGAGAACTGTTAAAAACCACCTCTGGCTGGCCACACCCCCATCTACTCTCTGCCTCCCGAGTCCCAGCTGATCAGGAGGGAATGGGGATTTTGCAGTATCCTTCCCCTGCCATGCCCATCAAGCCACGCCACACCCACCAAACCATGCCCATAGAACTGGTAGTAAACGTTTGTGTCTGAAACTCGGCATCATGTCTTCTCTAGGATGGCAGGTTGTTACGAAGCCTTGGATGGGGGCAGCACAGCCGAGGCGATTGTCGATTTCACAGGAGCCGTAGCAGAATCCATCAACCTGATTGATGGTAAATATGACTACAGTATCATCGAGCAGGTGAAACTCTTTAGAGAATTGCTGAAAGTTCATAAAAGGGGAGGATTGATCAGCTGCTACATCATGGTAAGTGTACCGAGAGCAAGCTGTGATGTGCCCTTTGTGTTTGACTCTTTCTCAAACTCTCATTTCCCATAAGGTAGATCAGACTAGGCAATCAATTCCCTAGGAAGGCTACACTCTCTTTATTGAGATTGGCTCTAATACAGAATCTTGCAAGTCTAGTTGTGCTATATCTTCTCCCCCTTCTTATACTCAAGCGAACCAGGAAGGTGTCTACCTGAGCCACTTCCAAATGTTATGTACTTCTCCAGACTTAAACAAGTCCCAGTCCTTTTGGCCTGTATATCTCCATCATGGTGATCTTCCTTACTCTCTCCACAAACTCAAGAAAAGAGGCAAGATGATTGAGGACAGCCTGTTCATTCTGTCAATTAATCTCTAGATTTGCCAGAAGGATAGAAGTCCCAAGTGAGGTAAACAAAAAATAAACCCAGTTATCAAATAGGTCTCTATGATAGCATCCAGAAATCCACCAAGCTGTAGGCCTCCAATGCCACATACATGCATCCGGTAAAATGTTTTCCAAAAATAAGACAGGGCCTTATTTTCTTTTGACCCCACCCCCCCAAAAATAAGCATTTGGCCTTATTTTGAGAAGGTCTTACTATTTTTGAGGTGCTGGAGGTGGCTGCCTCATGGCTGCTGCCGTATTGCAATATTTTTAGGGAGGGTTTATTTTCGGGGAGGGTTTATTTAAGCTCATACGCTCATAAAGCCCAATTGGGCTTATTATCCCGGGAGGTCTTATTTTTTCGGGGAAATAGGGTAGCATCTTCGGGTCTGTCCAAATGTTGAACTCATTAAACTATCACAATGCAATTACAAAGGAACAGCAAAGCTTATATCATTGCATTGTTGCTTTCATCATTCCTAAGGTGCTTTTCCAAAAGGCAACTGGACTTCCTTGGGTTTTTTTTGTTGAAAAATGTTTCACTTCACATTCAAGATCCTTCTGAAGAACTGAAGAAGATTGGAGAATCTCCATAGACATGCTGCTTTCATCATTTTCATTTCCCCCCTATGGACACCGTTTTTTTCATGTGTTCCTACAGTAGCTCTGTAGATGTCTAAACTATTTATTTTATTTATTTGTCAAGCATGTATAAGGTAACAGATATAAGTATAAACACAATTATGAATACAGGAAATGGATACAAATAAGTGGGGACAGTAGGACAGGGATGGTAGCCACATTGGTGCTCTTATGCATGTCCCTTACAGATCTCTTAGGAATGGGGTGAGGTCAACAGTAGACAGTTTAAGGTTAAAGTTTTGGGAGTTTGAGGATGTAACAACAGAGTCAGGAATGGGGTGAGGTCAACAGTAGACAGTTTAAGGTTAAAGTTTTGGGAGTTTGAGGATGTAACAACAGAGTCAGGTAGTGCATTCCAGGCATTGACCACTCTGTTGCTGAAGTTGTATTGTCTGCAAACGAGTTTGGAGCAGTTTACCTTAAGTTTGTATCTATTGTGTGCTCCTGTATTGTCTGCGCCACATAACGGAGTGAGCTCCCGTTACTTGTCCCAGCTTCTGCCAACCTAGCAGTTCGAAAGCACGTAAAAAATGCAAGTAGAAAAATAGGAACTATCTTTGATGCAAAGGTAATAGCATTCCGTGTGCCTTCGGCATTTAATCATTCTGGCCACGTGACTACGGAGAGATCTTTGGCCAGCACTGGCTCTTCAGCTTTGAAATGGAGATGACCACTGCCCCCTAGAGTCGGGAATGACTAGCACGCTTGTGCAAGAAGAACTTTTACTTTTGGAAGGGACAACAGGGAAGCTAGAGTGATATTGCGCTAAGTTGAGAATGCATCACAGAATGTCTCCAGATCTCCTGCAACGGATGGGTTGTAGACATACTAGAATTTTTTTCTGGAGACAAATCCTCATGGGAAGGATCTGGGGTGAAAAGATATTTGGAAACCATCAATGCAGCCATCATGTCTCCTGAAACGCTATTGACCTTTGTAGAAATGTCCACCCCTTTGGAATGGGAAAAAAATATGAGTAATTCCTGGATTGGATTTTAGAAATAATTAAAATGAGACATGTCCAAGCATGTTTTGTCATGCATTCCATTTATGTCCTTGTTTACCTCCCATGTGCCTAATCAACTTCACATGCGCGCGCACACACACACACACGTCTTTCTATATACACTCACTGGTTGTGGATAAATAAGGACTTTATGGTGATCTTGTAAAATCTTGAAGAGCGATATTATAACAAAACAGGAAACCAGCACAGACGCCTTCTAGTTGCATCAGACTAAAGATCCTAAACAGCCAACCAAATTCTCCAAGAAGCTCTATCAACCAATTCTTACCCCTGTCCTGAAACATTGAATATTGGCTGCAATTCAGCCATGCTATGTACCGTGTTTCCCCGAAAATAAGACAGGCTCTTATTTTCTTTTGACCCCTGAAATAAGTCCTTGGCTTTATTTTTGGGGAGGTCTCATTATTTTTGAGGTGCAGGAGGCGGCGAGCGTGGTCACCTCATGGTTGCTGCTGTGTTGCAATATTTTCGGGGAGGGCTTATTTTAGCTCATGTGCTCAAAAGCCCGATTGGGCTTATTATCCGGGGAGATCTTATTTTCAGGGAAACAGGGTAGCACCTGAGAGCAAATGTACAAATGCTTAATGCCTAGGACTTGTACACCTAAATTAGACATCTGGCTGAAATCAATGGGCACTGAATCTTCACTCAAAAGTTTCTCTGTGAGACAAAAAATACAAACTCTAAACTTCAGAACACAACAGTTTTCCATGGCCTCCTTAACCTCATGAGTGGAATAATATGGTTCTTACTCTGCACTAATTAATTCTCAAACAGAACTCTGCCACGGGTTGCAAGCATAGTAGATAGCAGAACTTGGTTTCCTTGTAATTATTTAATTTAATATTCTTCATATTCACTTATCCATGTGACCATCCCCTTTCCCCATCATAAGAAAATTCTTCTTCCTTTTGACATGCAATTTACTCTACAGTTTTGTAGGGTTCTACAAGAAATGTTTCTTCAGTATTTTTTTTCAGGCATACCCTACTCTGAATAAACCTTTCTAGTAAGAAACCTTTCTATTGGTGGATCGTGCCATTGTACTCTAAAAGAAATCCATGTTGTCAACTTCAGGCTTCTATAACCCTAGAAGAATCCCCTAGTCTCTTTCTGGTACGGGATATTCCGTGGATTAGCCTACATATGACAAGCTTACCGGGGGATCCGATTAAGTGTGTCCTACTTGTTTCAGTAGGGAGACTATTCATTATCTCTGCAGCAGAATATGTTAGAATATTCATGACTGGGAGAGACATGGGAACAAGGTCAGCCAATGAATAGGCATAGCAACGAAATCAGCCAATGGGAGCTTAAACAGATCTGAGTCTGTGCAGAGAATTGAAACAGAAACTTAAGCAGTCTGCTGTTGTGAGAAGTAAACTAGCAGTCTGTGTGGGCTTGTCTGCTGAAATGAAACTAATTGCTTGTGTTTGCCTGTAACTCTCCTGCCTTGTGTTTACTTTGAAGAACCACCTGCTGGTATTGTACATTTATTCATCTATTCTTATGTATATAAATAAGTTAATGAATGCAGCTGAATCAATTGTGTGTGCTTTCTGGATTTGAATTTATGCAACAAACTCTGACAGAATATTCATGGGGCATAGTTCATTTCATACCTGAAGAAGACATCTACTACTTTGGAGAGAATTTAATTAATGTTTTTTTTTTTAAATCCCCAAATAAAATATTAAGATAACAGAAGAAATTCCCATAAGACAACTGTGATACTATATACCAAAATAGCAATGCTACACATTTGACCTTTCATTCTAATCACATATCAACATGCATTCAAGACTTACTCAGAAGAACACAGTGGAATTGGTGCATCTGGGAGTGTTTGTGTTTCTACTGCTGAAACACATCTTGAGTCTATGCCTGAACAGAACTTCTCACGTTTGACTGACATATCTCATTAGCAAGTTCTGGAGGTTCTTATTATATCTTAAGAGGTAGGTGAGAACAGTAGTATCCCATTTAGCCCAATAGCAAATGATAGTATACAGTTAGATGGAGCAATATTTAGAAGCGGTTGATATTGATGGGAGAAACCAATAACCACAATGAAAGTTTGCATTACTTTGTGTTCATCTTATACCTAGCCTGAATCCTTCAGTGATTTTGAAGCAGAGACGGACATGGGTTTAGTCAAAGGGCATGCCTATTCAGTGACGTCTATCCTGAAAATGTCTGTTGGACAGAAGGATCTGTGCTGTGGAAAGTCTAAGAAACTGTTCATGATCCGATTAAGGAATCCTTGGGGAAACAAGGAATGGAATGGAGCATGGAGTGATGAGTAAGTAATTCATACTTTAAGGATGAGAAGAAGCATTAGAACCAAGATCATGTGAAGTGTTAACACCACTTTCTAATGCCTTGGTAAGACCAGACTTGGAATATGGCATCCAATTTTAGTCGCCACGCTGTAAAAAAAGATATTGAGACTTTATAGAAAGAGTACAGAGAAGTACAACAAAGATGAGAAGAGGGCTAGAGGCTAAAACATATGAAAAACAATTGCAGGAATTGGGACTGTCTGGTCTAGTGAAAAGAGGACTAGGAAGTGATATGATAACAGTCTTCCAATATCTCAGGGGCTGCCCCAAAGAAGAGGGGGTCAACCTGTTCTCCAAAGCACCTGAAGGCAGGACAAGAAGCAATGGGTGGAAACTAATCAAGGAGAGAACCAACCTAGAACTGAGGAGAAATTTCCTGGCAGTTAGAACAATCAAACAGTGGAATGACTTGCCACATGACTTGTGGATGCTCCAACATTGGAGGTTTTTAAGAAGAGATTAGACAGCCATTTGTCCAGAATGGTATAGGGTTTCCTGCTTGAGAAGGGGGTTGGACTAGAAACTCCAAGGTCCCTTCCAACTATGTTATTAGTTTCTAGCTTTGAATGAATTACAAGGTCCTTGTAAAGTTACTCGCCAGCATGAATGGAAATATTTAGATGTGGAAACAAAATAAAAAACCTGCCAGTTTAAGATATCAAAAAAAAAAAGGGGGGGGGAATACAAGTCTATTAATTTTCCTTAATGTCTATGACGAAGAAATGAAAGAATATTTACCGATAGATATTTACAGAAGACACAAATACTGGATAGATATTGCAAATGGTAGAAAATGGGGGAAAGTCAAAATGGTCTTAATGAGTTAGAGAAGAAGCCTGGAAAAAGCAGAATGAAATTCAATACGTGAAAATTCTCCACTTGGGAAACAAAAATATGGTAATGTAGAGGATGAGAGGTGGAAAAAATCTTGAAAGTATAAGTAGACTCCATACTGAGTACGAACCAGTTGCATGATATGACTGCTAAACAAAATGCAATTTCAGAAACTCTCAACAGAAGTAGTTTAAATTAAATTAATTGTTCCGTCAAATTCTCCACTGCTTAACACCAACTGGAGTAGCTGTGTCGAGACTTGGGTATGGCATCTTAATAAAAATTCTGAAGTTCAGTTTTTCTGAATTTTCTTAAAATGCCATACCCAGGTTTGGAGACAAGTACTTGAGTTGCTGTTAAGCAATGGAGAATTTGACCCCACAATTACCGTAATTTAATTTAAACTCATCTCAACTATCTTTGAACATCAGGTACAAAGAAAAGCTGAAGATTACATTTTATGAGAAGGTAGAAGGATTTGTGCCAGTTCAAACTGCAGATATACATTTTTTCATCAACTTAGCCAAGTTTACCCAAGTTTTTAAATTTATTTTTTCCTGTCGGCTCTCCTTCAGGGTCAGGATTTTGATAGCCCACTGGGGGAAAAAAAACAAGTTTTTCCCTAGATTCCTTTTAGAAAGTTTATTGGAGAGACTGGGCTCAAGCTGCAGAAATTTCAGCAAATTCATTACTTTCACTTTTAGAGCCCAAGAGACTAAGAGAAAACTTAAGTCCATCTTAAGAGAAAATTTAAGTCCATCACCTTGAGAATGAAATTTTTTAAAATTTGCTTTCAAAGGAGGAAAAATAATTGAGAAATTGCTCCAAAGTTTTGGAATAAGCACCTCTGGCTACAGGAAACAAAAGAATACCAGTTAGAAGGTTATCTTTCTCAAAAAGAGAGAGAAGCAACTTAGAACTGAGGAGAAATTTCCTGACAGTGAGAACAATTAATCAGTGGAACAGAAGTCGCCTCCAGAAGTTGTGCATGCCCCAACACTGGAAGTCTTTAAGAAGATGTTGGATAGCTATTTGTCTGAAACGGTATAGGGATTCCTGCCTAGGCAGGGGGTTGGACCCTAAGACCTCCAAGGTCCCTTCCAACTCTTCTATTGTATTGTATTATTGTAAAAACCTTTGAGAAGGAGTCAAAGAAGGCTGGCACCACTAATGTACACTAGATGCTCTTGTATTTTTAAAAAATGGATAAAATGGGTGTTTAACTTTTCCCTCTTTCTTTCTTTTAGATCCAATGAATGGAAGAAAGTGACCAAATCAGAGCGCACAAGATTAGGCCTCACCCTTGAAAATAATGGAGAATTTTGGTGAGCTAAATTAATCCCTGTCCATGTTATGCTTCTAATAATCCTTAGTGGTGGTTCTTCTCTACATAAGAAACTATTTTTTCCTGGTACAAATTCCCATCATTCATTCATTCATTCATTCTCTTCTGTGCTATTCAACATCTAATTGCACAGAGCATAGGAAGAAATAAAGAATCAGAAAATTCCAAATTTCAACACTCAACAGCATGCCTTATAATGATACTAACCAACTTGACCATATTCTCACTCATAACATCCCTTGAATGTTCTCTTCCCAAATCCATCTTTTAATTTTGTTCCAGGAACACATCTGGGAGGAGGTAATTCAATAGATAAGCGGAAGCTGTTTCGTTAAAGTGGGATGCCATTCTTGAGAAGAATCTGCAGTGGGACTCCTTTGGAGATAGCATCTTCATCAAGATCTCTCCCAGATCTAACCAGATGGGGAGATTTGGTGGAGAATAGGTAGCCTCAAAGATAGCTCGACCTTGAGCCATGTAGGGTTTTAGTATTTAGTTATGTAGGAAAAAATAAAATGACCTGGCATAGAATCCTAGTGTTAGGCCTACAGCCATATTCCTCTTGGATCTTAGGCCTGGCACACTTTCTATTATTCTATTGTGCCTTTTCTATTGTGGGAAAATGGGAGAGGAGATTGTACAGAGTTAGATGCTATGTAGCCATAACAAAATCCTTTCTAGAAAGCCAAGGTCATCCTTTGTTTTTACACCTTTGCACATGACCGGAACTAGATGGGTGGAACTGCCAGCATGGCAGTGGAAGATTGGACCATGTGATGGACTTGTGGTTGTGGGGGCAAGATCTTGAACTTTCAACTAGGTGGGGAAAACCGGGAAGCTTTCAGATTCGGGTTTTCCCAGATGTGCGAACATGGCTCTCTTCATAAATTGGAACTTTGAGCAATACTTTGCCTTGGACTCTGATTTACTTTTGGATGCTATTTAGAACCCTGACACCTAGCTTTTGAGTAGCAAACAGATGACCTTTAGTGTTTTGTTTGCCCTGTAGTGGTTGATTAATCTAACATACAACTACAGGTAGTCCTTGACATAACAGTTCATTTAGTGATCGTTCAAAGTTACAACAGCACTGGAAAAAGCGACTTATGACTGTTTTTCATAGTTACAACCTTTGCTGCATCCCATTGATCATGTGATCAAAATTCAGATGCTTGGCAACTAGTTCATATTTATGACCCCAGGGTCACATGATCCCCTTTTGCAACCTTCTGACAAGCAAAGTCAATAGGAAGCCAGATTCACTTAACAACCAGGTTACTAACTTATCAACTGCACCGATTCACTTAACAACTGTGAGAAGAAAAGTCATAAAATGGGACAAAACTCATTTAACAAACATCTCACTTAACAATAGCAATTTTGACTCAATGGTGGCCATAAGTCGAGGACTACCGGTAGAACATTACTCCGGTCAGATGCATAAAATCAAGTTGGTCTGTTCTTTAATGACCAATATTTCATCTAGAAAGGCATAAAGGTTAAAACCTGCTCCTTAAAATAAAACCAAATATTACAGTAAATAGCACCGGTGACTATTAAAATATGATCACCAACTATTGTGGGAAGTAACATTCAGTAAACCTGGTGGATCTCTGGTTATTCTTTAATAATTCATATATCCATCTGCAGCAGTGGTGAAATTCAATTTTTTAATTACTGGTTCTGTGGGTGTGGCTTGGTGGATGTGACTTGGTGGGTGTGGCAGGGGAAGGATACTGCAAAATCTCCATTCCCTCCCCACTTCAGGGGAAGGATACTGCAAAATTTCCATTCTCACCGCACTCCAGGGAAAATATATTACAAAATCTCCATTCCCTCCCCATTCCAGGGGAAGGATACTGTAAAATCTCCATTCCCTCCCCATTCCAGGGGAAGGATACTGTAAAATCTCCATTCCCTCCCCACTCCAGGGGAAGGAAATAGCAAAATCTCCATTCCCTCCCCACTTCAGGGGAAGGATACTGCAAAATTCCCATTCCCTCCCCACTCCAGGGAAAGGATACTGCAAAATCTTCATTCCTTCCCCACTCCAGGGGAAAGATACTACAAAATCTCCATTCCCACCCCACTCCAAGGGAAGGATACTGTAAAATCCCCATTCCCTCCCCACTCTGGGGCCAGCCAGAGGTGGTACTTGCCGGTTCTCCAAACTACTCAAAATTTCCACTACCAGTTCTCCAGAATTTCCATCGATCAGCCCAATCCCCCAAGTGCAGGTTGTAAAGCTTTCCTTCATGCGGAGGAGCCAGAAGGCTGAATTTCACCCCCGATCTGCAGGGATTCCAAAGAATGTAAGAGCCAAACCCTTCAGAATAAAGAATGGAAAAGATTGATGGAAAAAGGTCAAAAAACAATTTTACGTTTGTTTTTCCAGCCTCAGCTGATATCAGATCTAAGAAGTAGACTATACATTGGAGGACAGGTGTTATTTTTATATGAGAAAGAAACATTCTCTCTCCACCCACCCACCATTAATTAAATAATGTGCTTTTTGTCTTTTTTAATCCACTATGGGTCAGGATGACATTTGAAGACTGGTGCAAAAACTTCACCGATGTGGACATTTGTCGGATTGTGAATACCTCTCTCTTCAGTATCCATAAGACCTGGGAAAAGAAAATGATGCATGGACAGTGGACAAAGAATCCAAACGCCATGTTAAATCGCTCCGGAGGGAGTTTAAACAACGAAGCCACCTTTCTCCAAAACCCTCAGGTTTTCATATAATTTACATTTGATGCATACATAATTTGGGTCTTCTGTGGGCATAAAACTAAACCTAAAAAGATTCTTTGTTCCAATATTTGAGGGGATCCTACAAAAGACAAAGGAGTCAAACTATTTTCTAAAGCACCAAAAGGCAAGAGAAAGAAACAATAGTTGAGAAGTAACCAAGGAGAGAAGCCGCTTAGAACTAAGGAGAAATTTCCTAACAGTGACACAGGACAAAACAGGGGAAAATCACCTTTGGGGTTTCCTTTTGCTGGTATTTACATCATGTTAATTCATTAAAAACCGCAAAATGCAACTAGCGCTTATATATGTAATAGTTAGGTCCATGCAGCTATTCAGTTTTTTTTTAAAAAGCAAAATGCATTCAGAGCATGTATGTACCAGAGGTAGTATTCAGCAGGTTCTGACCGGTCCGGTAGCGGACTGCATTGTGACATTTTGAGAAATTATACACTCTGGTGATCAAGTTCCATCAGAAGTTTTGGTATCAAAAGTTCCCAAAGATCAGATTTCACAGCCAATTGTCTTTAATTAAAAGTAGACACATACTGTTTTTCTCCCTCAACTGTCCCAAGATAAACAGCATCACTTCATCTCCTTAAGGTTTAAAAAGGATAAAAACGAATCCTTGAGTTTCATTCTACAAGTTGAACTTTGATCTGCCTCCTATTCATTGCCTTATGTCACCAAATTAGTCTACATAGCAAGCCTGGAGCTAGGCTAGTTACATGTTTTGGCATTTCAGCTTACAACGTTGGCCAATCAGATACCTTCAGAGGTTCCATCAATAAGGCTGATAAGAATTCCCATAACTCAGAATTAATCTTTAGGAGGTTTAGCATTTTCCAAGTATCTACTTCAACATCCAAAGAGCCTTCAAGCTGTGAAGTTTCCAAAGGATGACCTAATTAATATACGAGCCTCGAGACAAAGTTCAAAAGAAATCAATTCATTTCTTAGGATCAACATTTTGGCATATTCTTTTGTGGAGCCGAAACTGAATTCTGCTTAATTGCGTTTGAACTTTACCCTTGTATCCCCCTCCCTTCTGTCTGTGTCATAAATCACATCCACCAACAAGGTTCTATGGCAGGCTATGAACATGCACATTTCACACGCCAGCTGTAGGAATATGAGACCTGACTCTGACCAAAGATATGCATGGAATTCTCCTCCCTTTCCTCCCTTTTTCTATGTCGACTTGATAGTAGTCATGGAAAAGCTTTACAAGTTGACAGAGAGATTATGGCATTGATCATCTGTACTTAGTTGGGGAAAGTTGCATTAACTGCTGTCTGAGGTTGCTATATGCAGACACATGTATTGTCAGGGGAAAATTTCACCCTGAGCTAACGAGGTCTTAGACCAGTGATGGCGAACCTATGGCACGCGTGCCACAGGTGGCACAGAGAGCCATTTGTCAGGGCACGCGAGGTGCTGCCCTGTCAGCTGGCTAGCGCGCATGTGCGCACTGGCCAGCTGAGTTCACCTTTTTAAAAGACATTTTTCGCCCTCCCCAGGCTCCAGAGGCTTTATAGGAGCCTGGGGAGGGCGAAGAGAGCCTCCCCCCCCCGGAGGCCCTCCGGAGGCTTCAGGGACCATCCGGAGGCTTCCCTGACGGCTTCAGGGAAGCCTCCGGACGATCCCTGAAGTCTCCAGAGGGCCTCCGGGAGGGGACGCTCTTTTCGCCCTCCCCAGGCTCCTATAAAGCCTCTGGAGCCTGGGGAGGGCGAAAAAAGCATGTAAAAGTGGGGGGGTCGTGCATTGTGCGCGCATGCGCACTGGGGGGTTGCGCATTGCATTATGGGTGCGGCACGCCTGCACACGACCCCCCCTGCGCTCTCCCCACTTGTGGCACGCGAGCCAAAAAAGGTTCGCCATCGCTGTCTTAGACCGACAGCTTTCCAAACAGCATATCTTCAAGAAGCGAAAATAAGATCCAATAACAAGTTCTAATTAAAACAAAACTTTTAATATGAAAATAAGAAAATAAACAAATCTATCTAATTGTTACATTTTGGCAAGAGCAAATTATTGTCCACCTTCTTGGCAGACGAACAGAAGATCAAAAGTAAAGAAGTCTCTGGAATGTGTGATGTATATAGAAACGTGTTAAGAAGCATGCACAGTAAATCATTGCTGATAAGGGCCTATGACCTGCGCAGTAACTCATCAGTTCGGCTAGCAAACAATTAACGCAGTGACATGTATAGCACTGGAAAGATCTAAGATGTCAATCAGCCTGCACAAGGCCTTAGTAACAGTTGCTTCCCAACCCTTTGTTTGTCTGTTTTCATAGCAGTTTTGTCTATACTTCTCTTTCTCCAGTATATTTTTGATGTTAAGAAGGTGGAAGACAAAGTCTTGATCTTGCTACAGCAGAAGGACCAACGGATTCACCGGAAAGAAGGGGCAGGAGATAATCTTGTTATTGGCTTTGAAATTTTCAAGGTAGGTCTCCATCCAACTGTACTCGAGACAATTGCTCTGAAAGTTGATGTATCATGTATCTTGTATTTTTGTTTTTATTGTTATTCCATAACATCTGTCTTCATGTACAGGTAGACCTCACTTAACTAGCACCTGTTCAGCAACTGAAGTTACAAAAATACTGAACAAATGGGATTTACGAGTGGTCCTTGAAGTTCCCGCTGTTGCAGAGTTCCTATAGTCGCATGTTTGTGACTTGGGCTCTTGGCAATCACTGTGCAATTATAACAGTTATTGCACAGTCATGTGATTACCAGTTGCAACCTTCATTGCTGGCTTCCAGCAGGCAAAGTCAATGGGAAAACTGGCAGGAAATTGTAAGTTGTGGTCATGGGATCTCATGCTTTATGACCATACAGGATTTGCTTGACAAAGCAACCAGAACTGTCATTATAAATCATATGATTTTCTGCTCATATGTGACAGCATACAAAACCTTTGCCAGACCAATTCTCGAATGCAGCTCGTCTGCCTGGAATCCACACTGTATATCAGACATTAATACAATTGAACGGGTCCAGAGGTACTTCACGAAAAGAGTCCTTCACTCCTCTGCTCACAATAGAATCCCTTACAACACCAGCTCGAAATTGTGGGCTTGGACAACCTGGAACTACGCCTCCTATGGTCTGACCTAAGCATAGTACACAAAATCACTGTATTTTTTCAGAGTATAAGACGCACCGGAGTATAAGAGGCACCAAGGTTTTGAAGAGGAAAATTAAAAAATAAAAGTTTTTGCACTCTGCAGACCTTCCAAAAATGGCCCATTTTTTTGCAAAGACGGGCCTGTTTTTTTTTAAAGGCATGAATAGCCTTTAGGAGGCTTGTAGAGTGCTCCTGGGGACTGGGGGGGGGGGCAAAATTGAGCAAAAAACGTCCTATTGTTTGTTCATTTCTGCCCTCCTCAGCCCCCAGGAGCACTCTGAAAGCCTCCTAAAGGCTATGCATGGCCATTTTGGTGAAGGGGTGTGGTTTCGGGAGGCACAAAATGCTGTATTCAGTGTATAAGACGCACGCATATTTTCAGCCTCTTTTTTAAGGGAAAAAGCTGCATCTTATGCTCTAAAAAATACGGTATTTGCTACAATGTCTTACCTGCCAATGACTACTTCAGCTTCAACCTCAATAATACACAGGCAAACTCAAGGTAAACCGCTCCAAACTCGATTGCAGATAATACGACTTCAGCAACAGAGTGGTCAACGCCTGGAATGCTCTATCTGTCTCCATTGTTACATCCTCATACCCCCACAGCTTCAACCTTAAAGTGTCTACCATGGACCTCACCCCATTCCTGAGAGGTCCGTAAATGGGGTGTGCATAAGTGCACCAATGTGCCTATCATCCCTGTCCTACTATCCCCATGTATCTGCACTCATTTCCTTGTTTATATCCATGTTTATACTTATATTTGTTATCTTGTACAGATAAATAAATATTGCCAGTTCCATTTCTCATAATTAATCAAGGGTGAGCTATAAGGTTGTTTTCACATAGATTTGCATCCAGTTTTGGTCACTGCAATATAAAAAAGATGTTGAGACTCCAGAAAGATAACAAAGAAGAAGAACAAAAATGATTAAGGAGCTCGAAGCTAAAACATGTGAAAAACAGTTGCAAGAATTAGGTATGTCTAGTCTAGTGAAAGGAATGACTAGGGAAGATATGTTAGCAATGTCCCAATATTTGAGGGGCTGCCCCAAAGCACCTGAAGGCAGGGCAAGAAGCAATGGAAGAAAACTAATCAAAGAGAGAAGTAACCTAGAACTAAGGATAAAGTTTCTGACAGTGAGAGCTGTCAATTAAACAGTGGGAGGGCTTGCCTCCAGAAGTTGTGAATTCTCCAACACTGAAGGTTTTAAAAAAGAGTTTGAAAAACTGAAATGGTATAGGGCCATGATGGCGAACCTATGGCACACGTGGCATGCGGAGCTATTTGTCAGGGCACACATGCGTGCGCTGGCCAGCTGACTTCTGCCTTCTTTTGAAGCCATTTTTCGCCCTCCGGAGGCTTCCTTGAAGCGTCCGGAGAGCGAAAAACAGGCCATATGGGCAAACTGGAAGTTCAGGAATGTACTTCTGGTTTGCTCGTAGGGCCGGTTTTAGCCCTCTGGAGCCTTCAGGGGCCTTCAGGAGGCTTCTCTGAAGGCTCCGGAGGGCAAAAAACGACCCTATGAGTAAAAAACGTACCTACGGACAAACTGGAAGTCACTTCAGGAGATTTCCCTGAAGGCTCTGGAGGATGAAAAAGGCCCTTACAGACAAACCGGAAGTCCGTTCCCGAACTTTTGGTTTGCCCATAGGGCCAGTTTTTCACGCTCCGGAGGCTTCAGGCCCCTAAAGCCTCTGGGAGGGTGGGGGAGCTGTTTTCGCCTCCTTTAGCCTCTGGGGCCTGGGGAGGGCAAAAATAGCACGTCAAAAACGGGGGGAGTGTTCCCCCCACTTTTGGCACGCGAGCCATCACTGGGCTAGAGTCTCCTGCTTGAGTTGGACTAAAAGTTCTCTTCCAACTCGAGATTATGTTTCTGTTATTCCTGGAACAGCAGTTGAGCTTAATTGTTGGAATCCAGATGAAAATAGCTTTTAAAAAGCCAAGTCCTCTGTGAATGATAACATGCCACACCTATATTTCTTTTCCAACCTTAGGTGGAGGATAACCGAGAGTACCGCTTGCACCAGTTGAGAATACAAGAGAGGATAACTAACTTCACCTACCTGAACAATCGCACCGTGCATTTAAAAATGCTTCTCAAACAAGGCCGATACCTTTTGATCCCAACCACTTTTTCCCCAAACACTGAAGGGGAATTTATTCTGAGGCTCTTCACAGATGTTCCATCAGCACTCAGGTACTTCTTCAACTTCTGGCAATGGGGCTTTTGGTTTTTCTCACCCCCACTTTTGCTAGCCTTGGCTGAAACTTCCCAACATTTGATAAAGGAAGACTGACCCAATGCATGAAGGAAGCAAGATAGTCATGGAGTTGCGTGGAATAAGATGAGGACTCCAGGCCCTTCGGTGGTGATAACATTTTGCGTCTGTCGTGGTGAAAACAGTATGCATTGAGTTCCTGCAGTTCTCATCCACATAACGGCACTGCAATCCACATTGCAAACTGATCAGTAGTAATTGGGTATATAGCTAGGTCAGTGATGGTGAAACTTTCTGCTACCGAGTGCCCAAACTGGAATGTACTTGCATGCATATGCCTGCATGCTCCAGCCAGCTGGTCTTCGGGTTTCCAGCACATACATGCATGCTGGCCAGCTGGTCTTTGTGGGTGCAAGAGCACCAGAAACCATCTGGCTGGCATGCGCACTCTTGTTTTTGGGCCGTTTTCAGGCTGTTTTCAGGCCGTTTTTGGCCATTTGGGGGAACATTTTCAGAGACATTTTTGGCCTGAAAAATGACCCAGAAATGGCATGGAAAATGGCCTGAAAAACAGCCCATAACCAGCCTGTTATTTGGCTGTTTTGATCATTTTTCAGGCCGTTTTCAGGCCGTTTTCCGGCACTCTGGCACCCACGAAAAATCAGCCGGCCAGAAGCCAGAAGCGCAGCTGGTGATGGCACACATGCCCACAGAGTGGGCTCTGCATGCCACCTCTGACACATGTGCCCTAGGTTTGACATCATGGACCTAGGTGATACCATGGAATGATGACCATTGTTTGAAATGCATTAAAGTTCCTCATCCGTGCAGTATTTTGGTTGTAATTTTTATCATCACAAATAGCTGTCTAATGGCTTACAGACCATATCTGGGGTGGCTGATAAAGGCAAATATTTGTAGGTCAGGGCTGAAATGAGGCGTCCTTCGTGCTCTGTGACCTTGGTTGTTTTCTTGCAGACCCAGTTTCATCACCCAGCTAGGTAATATCATCAGTCCTAGTGCAAGTTCAGTGAGCACCAAAGACCCCTAATATCTGGGGTGACTCAAAACAATGAACTAAAGTGAAACCATTAAAGTATGGTGTATCATTTAGCAAATTTTATTTTTAGCCCAGTATATATTAATTATATTAGCAATCCTGGCTAATCCTTGGCTTGAACTAGGCCAGTGATGGCAAACCTTTTTGGCACCGAGTGCCAAAATACATGTGCATGCCTGTGCGCACGCTGGAGGGCTGGAAACCCGAGTACCAGTTGGTTGGCATTCTCGTACCTGTGTTTTGGGCATTTGGGGGGCATTTTCAGGCTGATTTTCAACTGAAAAAAGGCCTGAAAAAGCCCCCAAAACAGCCTAGAAAATGGCCCATAAAACATCCCAGAAAATGCCCCCAGAACAGCCCAGAAGACAACCTGAAAATGCCCCCCAAAAAAACGGCCTGAAAACACCCAGAAAATGCTCCCCAAAACAGCCTGCTTTTTGACCATTTTTCGGGCCGTTTTCTGGCATTCCAGCACCCACGAAAACCCACTGGTCTTCACACACCAGAAACAGAAGAGCAGCTGACAATGGCACATGTGCCCACAGAGAGGGCTTTCCGTGCCACCTCTGGCATGCGTGCCATAGGGTTGCCATCACAGAACTAGGCTATAAAGTTCCAATGGAATGTACATAGCTACTACTCTTTCCTTCTAACCGACATACCTATTTCACTTTGATATTTCAGGGAGCTGAAGCTGCACAAACCCAGACTGTCTTGTCTGGATATCCTACTGGGTGTCCCTAAGAGGATGTCCCTCGTTAAGGTCTACAGGGTGGAAGGACTCCAGAGTCAAAACAGTCATGGGGGTAAGTCCTGCCAAAATGCTTTCCGAGCAACGGAAAGTCGAGTGAAGCCAAAATCGAAAAATTCATTCCTTTACTGCTAGTGCCTATCTGTGGTTCACTGAAGGAGTTATTGCTTAGCTACACCCAGTGCAAAATTTTCAAAAGACTAACCATTTAGGACTCTCCATGCTTGTGTTGGAAGAAATGTCCTTCTGGGTTCAGTTCCAAGTGGAGAAAAAGACACTGGAAACATGGAAGCCGCTTGGAAAGATGGTTTAATGGTGGACAGGACCACATGGCTTGAGCTCCTGAACAGAAAAAAAGGAGGAGTTGCTGAGAGTGCCCTAGTTTTATGCCCTTTCTGGATCCCATCCCAGAACTTACTGTTCTTGTGTAAGAAATGCATTCTGATTGGTTGTCAGACTCCCGGGGCAGGGGATGGGTGTCATAGGTAACTTTGTAGACTGTCCTGAGACCCAAACTTCTTTGCCTTGCTGGCTGATGTAATTTTCCCAGGTGCCTTGTGGTGAGTTTCTGTTTGCTAGATAGGTCTGCCTGAAGGGGATAGATCTTTGTTATATAGGATAGACTGGCTCAGGCCTTAGTGGTCCATTGACAAAGGTGGTGGTGGGGAACTGAGTTTCTGCTTCCCCTTTAGGGGAAATATTCTACCCTTTCAATATTTCCTAAAATATTTCATTTTCTATGAGAACGGTGGGTTTTAACTTCCTACAATCCCACTTACGATTGTTGATGTAATGCAGAAGACGCATGTGGCCATTTCAGTGGTTTAAAATATAGAAAAATAGGATTGGAAGGGACCGACAAAGCTTTTCTAGTCCAACCCTCCCGCCTGTGGCAGGAAATCCTGGACAAATGACTCTTCTTGAAAACTTCATGAACCCATAACTTCCGGAGGCAACCTGTTCCGCTGATTAATTGTCCTCACTGTCAGGAAATTCTGCCTTAGTTCCAGGTTGGTCTTCTCTTTAATCATCTTCCACCCCATTACATCTTGTCCTACCTTCAGATGCTTTGGAAAATAGGTCAACCTCCTCTTCTCTGTGACAGCCCCTCAAGTACTGGAAGACTTCTATCATGTTAGCCTTAGTCCTTCTCTTTGTTAGACCAGACATACATACCTCCCTCAATCGTTCATCACATGGTTTAGCTTCCAGATC
The DNA here is from genome assembly GCF_964273705.1 of Natrix helvetica. Classification (NCBI taxonomy): domain Eukaryota; kingdom Metazoa; phylum Chordata; class Lepidosauria; order Squamata; family Natricidae; genus Natrix; species Natrix helvetica. The sequence goes on from NC_138562.1 coordinate 6,270,413, forward strand.
CATAATCAACTTGGTTGGCCTTCTCTGCACTCTTTCTACTGTCTCCACATCTTTTAGATGTTGAGAACAATTTGTAGTGTGATGACCGTCTATCTCAGGGGTGTCCAGACTTGGCAACTTTAAGACTTGTGGACTTCAACTCTCAGAATTCCCCAGCCAGCTCTGCTGGCTGGGGAATTCTGGAAGTTGAAGTCCACAAGTCTTAAAGTTGCCAAGTTTGGACACCCCTGGTCTATCTGGAACCTGCACTGCATATCGGACATTAATACAATCAAGCGAGTCCAGAGATATTTCACGAAAAGAGTCCTCCACTCCTCTGCTCACAACAGAATACCTTATGCCACCAGACTTGAAATTTTGGGCTTAGACAACTTAGAACTACGACACCTTTGGTCTGACCTGAGCGTAGTACATAAAAGTATTCGCTACAACCTGTCAATGACTATTTCAGCTTCAACCGCAATGATACATGAGCACACAATAGATACAAAATCAAGGTAAACCATTCCAAACTCGATTGCAGAAAATACGACTTCAGCAACAGAGTGGTCAATGCCTGGAATGCACTACCTGACTCTGTGGTTTCTTCCCCAGACCCCCAAAACTTTAACCTTAGACTGTCTACTGTTGACCTCACCCCATTCCCAAGAGGTTTGTAAGGGGCGGGCATAAGCGCACCAACGTGGCTACTATCCCTGTCCTACTGTCCCCACTTATTTGTATCCATTTCCTGTATTCATAATCATGTTTATACTTATATCTATTATCTTATACACGCTTGACAAAGCAAGCAAGCAAACAAACAAATAAATAAAAGAACGGGATGCAATATTCGAAACTAATATAAATCCCTTTTGATTATTGAGCATTTGTCCATGCTGTTGTACATATCGAGCATCCACCGCTGGTTTTTCTAAATATGTGCTTTTGCTGATAAAACAGTCATTGATTTCTGCCTTCCTGCAGCCTTAATCAATATCAGAATGGCCTACTACCACGTGGGCAATGCAAAAGCCAATTTACTTGAAAGTCAACCAGTGCCCTCTGCTGTCTAAATACTGCTTTCGGATGCTTTTCTGCTACTTTCCTTAACAACAGCAGCAAAAACCTATAAATCAAATTAAATTGTTTGCCACTCCACCAGAATTAGATCTTGGGTTAGCAAATGGCTTTCGTGACATTTTCTCCGTTATCTTGCTTTGGATCCTTTTGAAAGGAGAACAAGAAAACGGGACCCAAGTGAAGACTGGGATTTTCTGAATGCATTGATTAATGGTGGACCAGCCGACCCTAAAACCAGCTAGTTCCCTTTGCAAGTATGTTTTCTTGTTTCAGCCAGACATTTCTGTTCCACAAGTTTTGCAGAGTTTTATGATTGTGTTGAGGAGGCTGATTGATCTGTAGTTGGCAGGAAAATCCTTTTCTCCTTTTTTAATATATGGGGACAATGACTGCAAGCCCCCAATCCTTGGAGGCTTGGCGAAGAGCAAGACCAAAGTTGGGGCCCACAAGTTTACGCTGTTTTTAATGGTCTCTGGAGGAATTAGATCTTCCCCTGGGGTCTCTTTTATTCTTAGTTGAGCAACAAGATTCTTGCTTTCTGTCTGTACCTGAATGCACTGTTAGAGTTTGAGAGATCACAAGGGGAAAGATAAAAGGAAGGAATCGAAAGAGTACAAGAGCATAATAAAAAAAGTATGGGATGTTGAAAGATGTCAGGCCCCCAAGAACCAAGAATGACAGTTAGTTTTGAGTACCATATTTTTCAGAGTATAAGACGCACCGGAGTATAAGACGCACCATGATTTTGAAGAGGTAAATTTAAAAACAATTTTTTGTGGAACTCTGCAGGCCTCCCAAACCCTCTGCATGCCTCATGTTTTGCACTAAACGGGGGGGGGGGGGGGCGTGCAGAGTTTTGGGAAGCTTGTAAAATGCTCCTGGGGGCTGGGCCCCCCAAATGAGCAAAAAACGGGCTGTTTTGTGAAAAATGGGCTGGGTTTTTTTGCAAAAAAAAGGGTATGCAGAAGGTTTGGGAGGCTTGTAGAATGCTCCTGGGGGCTGGGGGGCAAAAAAGGGCCCGTTTGTTTGCTCATTTTTGTCTTCCTCGACCCTCAGGAGCACTTTGCAAGTCTCCCAAACCCTCTGCACATCCATTTTTGCAAAGGAAAGGGGGCGAGGTTTCGGTAGGCCACAAATGCTGTATTCAGTGTATAAGACGCACCCAGATTTTCACCCTCTTGGGAGGAAAAAAGTGCATCTTATACTCCAAAAAATACGGTAGTTTCTGTATTGTTGTTTACCTGCAGACAGAATCTAGCCAGACTAAAGCAACTATCTGCATAACTACAGATATATTCTGTGAACTGCTGGGAAGGGGCTGCTTTTGCCCTCTTCCTGCCTACCAGACATTCCAAGCTCCATTGTCTCTTTGCCCTCTGAGAGGCAGATCCTCCTTCCTGGGAATCCAAAAAACATCCCACCACTAAAAAGGCCGTATGAACTGTGCATCTTTCATGTGCCTGAATCAGGTGGAGGCCATCCTCTTCACCGATGAAGACAAAGGAGTTGGCAAGGCTAAAGGAGTCTGGTGCTGTTTCATTGAAATATAAATGAACTTAAATGTTAACTAAAGCAACTGAACAGAGTTGCCCGTAATTCTCCATATATTTAATCATCTTCCCCATCTGTTGCATTAATAATGAACATTTGGCAGAGTCTTGGGGAACCTCACAGTCAAGATTTCTAATAATTGGCTGCAGCTCTGGGACTCTGGGCTATTTTACTCATAGATTAGTAAATTCTATAAACAACAGAAAGATCTGAGCCCTCTTCTACATTACCCTCATAGGACTTTTCCCAGCACTGAGTATCTCAAATGGGGCCTGTTATTCACATGGCCCTTATTTGACCTTATTCGGCAAATCCTAAATGCTAATTCAGTAGTCCTGAGAGCAACATCTAACTATCGTACCTAAAAGTATTGACAGCATGTCATGGATAAGCATGGAAGTCCATAAAGTGGTAAAAGGTTCCTATTTACAGCATAAATGTGTGGTTAGTCACAAAAGTGACTGAAGGTGACCATTACGCATTTCATGGACTGCAAAAATAAGAAAAGAATGGAATGGAACGGAACAGAATAGAATTCTTTATTGGCCAAGTGTGATTGGACCCACAAGGAATTTGTCTTTGGTGCAGATGCTCTCAGTGTACATAAAAAGATAGGATACATTCGTCAAGAATCCCAACACTTAATGATAGTCATAGGGTACAAATAAGCAATCAGGAAACAATCAATATCCATATAAACCGTAAGAATACAAACAACAAAGTTACAGTCCTGCAGTCATAAGAGGGAGGAGATGGGTGATAGGAACAATGAGAAGACTAATAGTAATAGTAATGCAGCCTTAGTAAACGGTTTGACAGTGGTGAGGGAACTATTTGTTTAGCAGAGTGATGGCGTTCGGGGGAAAACTGTTCTTGTGTCCAGTTGTTCTGATGTACAGTGCTGTATAACATCATTTTGAGGGTAGGAGTTGAAACAATTTATGTCCGGCTCTGTAGATATTTTCATAGCCCTCTTTTTGACTCGTGCAGTGCACACGTCCTCAATGGAAGGCAGGTTGGCAGCAATTGTTTTTTTTCTGCAGTTCTGATTTTCCTCTGAAGTCCGTGTCTGTCTTGTTGGGTTGCAGAACCAAACAGACAGTTATGGAGGTGCAGATGACAGACTCAATCATTCCTCCGTAGAACAGAATCACTAGCTCCTTGGGCAGTTTGAGAAAGAAGAAATGAAGACATCCTAAACCAAAACCTCACCAAAATTATCACTTGATGTCAAGCTTGCCAAACAGAGGCTGCTCTCTTTTAGTCACATCATGCAAGCTGACTCACTCGAAAGGTCAGTCTTGATGGGAGTGTTCAATGGAAAAAGGAGAAGGGATTGCCCTAGTACCTATTGGCTGGACACTATAAATCAGTTGCCCCCAATATTTTGGGCAATAGTGATTGGTTCCATGGAGGAGACGTGGTTACATGTGCTGCCTACATCCCACAGATGGGTTTCATTTGTTTGTGTGGCCTGGTTTCTGGCATGCCAAGACCGGCGCCAGTCCATGGCCCAGGGGTTGGGGACCCTCGTTCTAAAGGATGGCACTGGAATGACCATGGCAGATTTGAAGGAGACAGTTTGAAACAGAGGGACATGGAGAGGGCTGAGCTAAGGGTCAGAGTGGCCAAGGATAAGACACAACAGAATGGCTGACGATGACAATCATAAAATATGCTTTTTAGAAGATAAGCCAGTGAAGTTGCCTTCTTCTCAACTGCTCAGAGCTTTAGAACTATAGAAAAAAGAGACAGGGCCTTGATTGTCACCTTCATTTTGACTCTTGCCCCACTGGTGAAATCCAGCAGGTTCTGACAGGTTCTGGGGAACTGAAATTTTGAGTAGTTCAGAGAACCGGCAAATGCCACCTCTGGCTGACCCCAGAGTGGGGTAGGGATGGAGATTTTGCAGTATCCTTCCCCTGCCACACCCACCAAGCAACGCCCACCAAGCCACACCATGCCCACCAAGCCACACCAACAGTACTGGTAGTAAAAAAATTGAATTTCACCACTGTCTTGCCCCCCCCCCCCGCCCCCGTTCTCCATGGATGTTCCAAATGTAGATAACAAATGTTTTGGTTATCAATGTGTTCCATAGAGCTTCACAATAACACAGCCCACCCCTCGGCCTTTGACAGCCACAAACATTTGTTTTATTGATCTGTTGGTGGTGCCCTAAAAAGGCTGAGAAAGCACTTCACTTCTCTTCCTCGCTTCCTCAGGGAATGTCAGAGGCTAAAAGCATTCTGCAGAGAATCTCTAAAAACAGCAGTTTCAGCAGAAAAAGCAGCTCAGTTTCCAAACCGTTTTGTCAGCTGCTTATTTTGTTATTTGGGACCCTGACAACAGCAAGATGATGATTTATTTGTACTGTCCTGTGGCATTCAACAAAATTGCATTAATATTATATATACTTATATTTAAATATTTAACTAAACCTGGGAACTAATTGAGCAATCTATGGTAGGTGATCGAGAAGCGACTTAGTTGGTTTAAGACACACGCTCCATGCGGTATCACTTCTGAATTAAGGGGAAATCTTATAATCAAATGGCTTGAATCAACACTTCTGAACATGTTCTTACAAACCTGTTCTTTATATATATATATATATATATATATATATATATATATATATATATATATATATATATATATATATATATATATATATATATTTTCCCTTGACAGATTTTATTTTTAGACCATTTAGAAACTGGTTGTTTCATTTTCTCCATTTTAGAACTCAGTGACTTTTTCAAGAATAGATAACAAACTCAGTGCTAGCAAACTTTTTCCGAGTGCCGAAATGGGAGTGTGTGTGTGTGTGTGGGGGGGGTGCCGGAAAATGGATGAGCGGCCACCTGGTGCCCATGTTGAGAGATTGTGATTGATGTTAGAAGTGCATATTGAAATATTGAATAAGGAAAAAAGGAAGGATCACATCTTGGAATATTAGAATGATAAGGGAAGGAGGGGGAGGATTAAAATAGATGGAAAATAAGAGGGGGAAATAGTAAAAACAGATGTTAAGATGATACAACATATGGCAGAATTATGAGAAGGTTTAGAATTGAAGGATGATAGTCGAACTTATGTGTTAGTAAAACTAAAAATGAAAAGGATTATTAGAAATAATAATTCCCGCAAGGAGATGTATAAAAATAAAAAGTAAATGCGCGCCAGCCAGCTGGTCTCCGTGTGCACATACGTGCCATATGTGCATGCTGGAAACCCGAAGAGCAATGGGTGATGGCTCGCATGCCCAGAGAGATGACTCTGCATGCCACTTCCGCCATGCGTGCCGTAGGCTCAGCATCGCGGACCTAGATCAATGCCTTAAAATCAAGAGAGCAATTTTATTTCTAGTTATGCAATTTATCTTCCTTGCCAAGCCTAATAAATCCAGAGCGTCTCCTACAATCGGGGACTCTATAATTCAGCACTGCATTAACATTCTTAACTGTTTCTTTCTCAAATTGTGTTGACATAGTATGTGTAATATTTTGAAACCAAAACAAGACCATTGTTGGAGAAGACCAAACCGTATGTGCTAAAAAGCTTTCCAATATCCAATGCGCCACAAAATATCCAAAATCCAGCCCTTTTTAAACACCCTTCAAATAAAGATGAAATAACGCTTTTTGATTAATCGGTTTCATTTTTAAATCAGAAAGAGTATAATTTACATTTCTTACCAAGCAGATCCATCTTCAAAAGTAAACATTCTAAGAGTGCTGAAGCCGTTTAGTCAATGCAGCTGTATCTATTGCTAAGTCTCTTTTAAACAACAATTGGAAATCAACCAATTCAAAGTATTGATGTGGGAGAAATGCAGGCAGAGCTGGGAGGCAGACTTAAGCTTCTCAAACAACCAAATAGCAGAGTTGGAGGGGACCTTGTAGGTCATCTAGTCTAACCCCCTGCCCAAGCAGGAGCCCCTAAACCATTTCTGACAGATGACAGTCTAGTGTCTTCTTGAAAGCTTCCAGGGATGAAGCTCCCACAACTTCTGAAGGCAACTTCTGTTCCATTGGTTGATTGGTCTCCCTGTCAGAAAATCTCTCTTTAGTTCTAGGTTGAATCTCTCCTTGGTCAGTTTCCATCCATTATTCCTTGTCTGGCTTTCAAATGCTTTGGAAAATAGTTTGACCCCCCCCCCTCCTCACTATGATAGCTTCTCAAATATTGGAACAATGCTATCATGTCTCCCCTGGTCCTTCTCTTCACTAGACTAGCCAGTACTTGCAACCGTTCATCATATGTTTTATCCTCCAGTCCCCTAATCATCTTGGTTGCTCTTCTCTGCACTTTTTTTCAAAGTCTCAACATCTTTTTTGTAATATGGTGACCGAAACTGGAGGCAGTATTCCAGGTGTGGCTTTACTAAGGCTTTATAACAAGTCATTAGCTTAGAGTCTAATCCCTCTTGAATTCTGCTGACCATTATCTCGGGTGATTTTAACATTGGACTTTAGGTGACTAGATTCTTGCATATAGGCTTGAGCAAGGATTGTAGGAGAAGAGCCGAATCCTGATTCTTTGCACCCGACATTAATCTTGTCAACTAAAATTCAGTACTCAGTAAGGGTCAATGGAGTTCAAGAGAGGTTGGACTTGGATCATTTCATGGTACTCTAATGACTCAAAGCTAATGATGCACTTAATCCCCCCATCCCCCAATTCTGCCCGTTGTTCTCCTACTATTGATGCTATAGCTTCCCATCACTCCAATAAAACATCTTCACCACTATTTTCAGATCCAAATTATTCCATAATATTAAGGTTTTTTTTGATTTGGGATCAAAACATAACCACTTGCCTGCTAATAACCAAATATATTTAAAGGTAAAGTTTCCCCTCGCACATATGTGCTAGTTGTTCCTGACTCTAGGGGGCAGTGCTCATCTCCGTTTCAAAGCCAAAGAGCCAGCATTGTCCGAAGACGTCTCCGTGGTCATGTGGCTGGCATGACTAAATGCCAAAGGCGCACAGAATGCTGTTACTTTCCCCTACCAAAGGTGGTTCCTAATTTTCTACTTGCATTTTTACATGCTTTTGAACTGCTAGGTTGGCAGAAGCTGGGACAAGCAACAGGAGCTCACTCCATTACGCAGCATTAGGGATTTGAACTGCTGAACTGCCGACCTTTCTGATCGACAAGCTCAACGTCTTAGCCACTGAGCCACTGCGTCGCTACCTAATACATTTAGGACCTTAGAAGCTTGTTTAATATACCAGGACCCTAAAACTAGTAAAGATATCAAAGTGCATATTGCATATTATCTCTTCAAATAGCCCTAAAGAGGGTAGTATTAATAAAAAGTCTGATTCCACAAAATATAGAATAAAAGCTCAATGATATAATTGAAAATCTGTCAAGTTGAAGCTGCCCTCACCATAAAGTAACCTCTATTCAGCCATCAGTTTAGCCAGCCATAAAATCGTTCTTATTAATTTATAGTTAAATATCATAATAATGATCATTTTACTCCAGAGACTTAATGGAAGTTTCAACAATTGAGTTATATCTACTGAAATTGTATCTATACATTTAGACATGTTGAATTCAACATCTTGTGATGTATTTCAGAAAGTATTTAATGCAGTCAAGGGCATTACTTCATTTTGGTCTTCTGCCTTCACGTTGATATTAACTCCTAGTCATTGCTTGGATGTGTCCTAGCAGTTTTCTTGACAAGATTTGTCAGATGTTGTTTGCCATTTCTTCCTTCCTAGGTGAAAACCCATAACACCAACAAAAATGAAATCAGAACCATATAGAATACAATACAATAGCAGAGTTGGAAGGGACCTTGGAGGTCTTCTAGTCCAACCCCCCTGCCTAGGCTGGAAACCCTACACTACTTCAGACAAATGGTTATCCATCACTTTCTTAAAAACTTCCAGTGTTGGAGCATTCACAACTTCTGGAAGCAAGTTACTCCACTAATTAATTGTTCTAACTGTCAGGAAATTTCTCCTCAGTTCTAAGTTGCTTCTCTCCTTGATTAGTTTCCACCCATTGCTTCTTGTTCTGCTCTTAGGTGCTTTGGAGAATAGTTTGACTCCCTCTTCTTTGTCGCAGCCCCTGAGATATCAGAACACTGCTATCATGTCTCCCCTGGTCCTTCTTTTCATTAAACTAGACATACCCAATTCCTGCAACCATTCTTCATATGTTTTAGTCTCCAGTCCCCTAATCATCTTTGTTGCTCTTATCTGCACTCTTTCTAGAGTCTCCACATCTTTTTTATATCATGGTGACCAAAACTGAATGCAGTATTCCAAGTGTGGCCTTACCAAGGCATTATAAAGTGGTATTAACACTTCATGTGATCTTGATTCTATCCCTCTGTTGATGCAGCCTAGGACTGTGTTGGCTTTTTTGGCAGCTGCTGCACACGGCTGGCTCATATTTAAATGGTTGTCCACTAGGTTTCCAAGATCCCTCTTATAGGGATTTTTTTTCAGTATCCAACAAAACTTGGAATTGGGTCCAAGTTTTATACACCAAATTCTTTCTTCAGCACATTGCATTGTCTCTAGTTCCTTATGCTTGAATTGAATCCCAAGAGAAGCATGTCCTCCCAGGTGACATCTACTCAACTACTTGCCTAACAGCACAGAGAGTAAAACAAATTGCTTTCATTTCACTTTGTGCATTCCTAACATTATTTCTGTCTCAAAATATCCACGGAACAATGTTGTTTCATGACACACTGTTGAGGAAACAGAGACTGCCAAACTCATCTTGATTCTAATCTGTTAGATAAAGGAAGTTGGATCATGTTCATGACAGATGAGAATGTGTGCCAATTTCCTTGCCCAGTCCTTGAAAAATATGTGCTTTTCACAGCCTGTCTGCTAATTGGGACAACATTTCTGATATTGAGAAATGTTTTCCTTTACATACTTTTTTGCCAGTCCAGCCCACCGGGAAAACCAGTTTTTTTTCTGCATCCCAAAGTGAGTCTTTTCTCTAGACTAGCTACCGTATTTTTCATAGTATAAGATGCACCGGAGTATAAGGCGTATCAAGATTTTGAATAGGCACATTTTTTAAAAAAATGTGTTTGCACTCTGCAGACCTCCCAAAAACGCCCCGTTTTTCATAAAAATGGGCCTGTTTTTCATTAAAAAAGGGGCATGCATAACCTTTAGGAGGCTTATAGAGTGCTCCTGGGGGCTGGGGGGGGCAAAAACGAGCAAAAAACGGCCCGTTTTTCACTCATTTTTGCCCTCCGCAGCCCCAGGAGCACTCTGGAAGCGTCCTAAAGGCTATGCACGTCCATTTTGCTGAAGGGGGCGGGGTTTCAGGAGTCCAAAAATGCTGTATTCAGTGTATAAGGCGCACCCAGATTTTCACCCTCTTTTTTTGAGGGAAAAAGGTGCATCTTATACTCCGAAAAATACAGTATATCCAATTCCTGCAACTGTTCTTAAAACATATAAAGAACAATTGCAGGAATTAGTCTAGAGAAAAGGGCAGGGATGGCAAACCTTTCCAGCACTGAGTGCCAAATTGGAATGTGTGTGCATGTGTGAGCACCAGAGTGCCAGGAATCCAGAGAGCAGCTGGGCGGTGCGCATGCATGCGCCAAGCAGCTGGTCTTTGGGTTTCCAGAACATGCATGCACGCCAGTCAGCTGGTCCTTGCGCATGACTGAGCACCAGAAAGCCGAAGACCAGCTGGGCAGCGCAGGAATGCCCATTTTCAGGCCATTTTCTGGGCCATTTTTCAGGTCGGTTTTCAGGGCATTTTCAGGCTGTTTTCCGGCATTCCAAAGCCGGCAAAAACCAGGCACACACGCCCACAGAGAGGACTCAGTGTGCCACTTCTGACATGCGTGCCATAGGTTCACCATCACAGGACTAGGGGGAACATGATAACAGTCATGTCAGGGGTTGCCACCAAGAAGAGAGAGGGGGGGCGTGTCAACCTATTCTCCAAAGCACCAGAAGGCGAGGCAAGAAACAATGGAGGGAAACTAACCAAAGAGAGAAGCAACCTAGAACTAAGGAGAATTTTTCTAACAATGAGAACAAGTAACCGGTGGAACAGTTTGTCTTCAGAAGCTGTGGGTGCTCCATCCCTGGGGGTCTTTAAGAAGACATTGGACAATTATTTGTCTGGAATGGTCTAGGGCCGTGTTGGCGAACCTATGACACGCGTGCCACAGGTGGCGCATGGAGCTATATTTGCCGGCACGGCGTCCCTCCCTTCCGGCGCACATGTGTGCACTGGCCAGCTGATGTTTGGCCTTCCGGAGGGCCAGGAGAATCCATTTTTCCCACATGTGTGTGTGTGTGTGTGCGTGTGCATGTGCAGGAGAAAGGATCACATGCACATGCACAGGTGGGGTTGCAGGTGCAGGTGGGTGAGCACATGTGCGTGTGTGATAGAGCATGCACGCAAAGTTTTGGCACACTTTTAGAAAAAAGGTTAGCCTGAGCAGGGGGTTGGACTAGAAGACCTCCAAGATCTCTTCCAGCTCTATTATGATCGATTGATTGAAAGGTTATGTTTGCTGGTCCATTTGGTCTCTTTGCGACGTACAGTATGTTGTACCTATAGTTACCTGCATGAAACCAATATTTGCTCCTGTCATCTTACGTGAACAGCTAAATGCAGACTCTGCTATAAGGTGCCAACACAACGGTTCTTGATCATGATTGGCAGACTGTCTTAGAAATAGCTGGCTGAAAACTACCGTAATGTATAGTTGGGCGAATAAATCTAGATCGTTGTAAGAGAAATATCAGAAAGAAGGAAAATGTTCTGATGGACTTCATTGGTAATTGTAAGCCTTTCCCTTCAAGACGTCATGCTCCAAAATCCATTACAAGATTTGTTCCTTGAGATCAAGAGGGGAATTCACATTTATTGACAATATAAAAATAGACGTGGATTAATATGGACATCTTGAGTATATGTTCATACTGTGCTTTTTTGAGACCATACTTTATTGTAGGAAAGTTATAAAACCACTTACATAAATAGGAAAAGTGGCTTATATATAAATAAAAGTAAGTGTCACGATGGTCTCTTTCATAACCTGGTTTATGAGGATTTTCACGCAAGGAACCAAAACTCCAAATGGGGATATTGGACTACAATTCCCATAATATCCAACTTTTGACAATGCTAGCTTGACACGGCGAAGTGCAGAATCTAAATGTACCTAACGAGCATCAGGGGAGAGTTGCTGTTAGCTCCCAAGGTCCTTCTATGCTCAATATCTATTAAGGCAGTGATGGCGAACCTTTTTGGAACTAAGTGCCCAAACCAGAATACCTGTGCATGTGCGTGCCAAAGCACCGGAAACCCAAAGACCAGCTGGCTGGCGTGCGCATGCCTGTTTTTTGGCTGTTGTTGGCGGCTGTTTTCAGGCTGTTTTGGGGGCCATTTTCCAGCTGGGTTTTGGTCCCAAAACAGCTTGAAAAAACAGCCTGAAAATTCCCTGAAAAACAGTCTGGAAAACGGCCAAAAAACAGGCCATTTCCCAAATTTTCAACCCCCCCAAAATGGACATGCATGCTGTAAACCAGAAGAGCAGCTGGCGATAGTGCGCATGCCCCCACAGAGAGGGCTCTGAGTCTCACCTCCAGCATGCGTGCTAATAGTTTCACCATCACAACATTAAGGCTTATCTCAATATTTATGGAGCACAGCAATCTTGTGTTGACTGTATATTACTAAACTAATTTACTGAGTGAAAACAGCCCCCCTTTTTTTTTGGACCGCACCCATCTGCATAATAAATAGCACAACTTTTAACTTGGCACCTAAAGTCAGGACAAGAAGCAATGAATGGAAACACATTAAAGAGAGATCCAATCTAGAAGTAAAGAGAAATTTCCTGGTAGTGAGAACAATTAATCCATGGAATGGGTTACCTCCAGAACTTGTGGGTGCTCCGTCACTGGATATTTTAGACAGCCATTTCTCTAGAACGGTATAGGATCAGCTACTTGAGGGAGTTGGACTAGAAGACCTCTAAAGTCCCTTCAAATTCTATTATACTGCTATTTTGTTATTTTGTTGTTTTTTTCAGCTCTCATAATACTTTATTTGGCATCCTCTTCTAGATTACACAAGTCCCTGTTATTATTTAAGCAGGCAGTTAAGTTATTGTTGTCAGTGACTCTCCATATATTAATCTCCGTAAATCAATTACCATGGATTGAGTCTCTCAACAGGGTTAATGAAAGTGTTTTAATCATAAGTAGGGTTTAGGACTGTTTAATGACAAAGTTACAATGGCACTGACAAAAGCGACATGACCATTTTCCCCACTTATGACCGTTGCGGCATCCCCATGGTCACCTGATTTATATTCAGATGCTTGACTACTGACTCACATTTATGACGGCTGCAATGTCCTGGGGTCACGCGATCCCCTTTTGCGACCTTCTGACAAGCCAAATCAATGAGGAAACCAAATTAACTTAACAACCATGTTACTCATTTAACGACTGCAGTGATTCACTTAACACACGTGATGAGAAAAGTCATAAAATGGGGCAGGGGGGAAAGTCACTTCACAAATGTTTTACTCAGCAACATAAATTTTGGGCTCAATTGTGGTCATAGGTTGAGGGCTTCCTCTAACGGTTTTATAAATGTTTTTTTTATGATAATGTACTTTTTCAGAAACCAACCCTTATATAATTATCAAGTGTGAGAACAGCAAGATCCGTTCTCCCTCCCAGAAAGTCACTGGGGCTGCAGTTTTCAACACCCAGGCTATTTTCTACAAAAGGAAGGTTGACAGCCCCATTATTGTGCAGGTAAGAGAATCAATGGGATCTGTATTTGCACAACTTTTGTGCTTAATAATATATGTTTATTTCATTGATTTATTGAATTTGTTTGCCATCCATCTTATCAAGAGATGAATATTCATTTTGCACTGTAGAGGTTATACAAAGGTTACATACAGACATGCGCAGCAAACTGCCATGATCTCAGTAACCGATTACCTCAACTGTTTAGAGCTCAACTAATTAGTGGAACCAAGCACTACCAGGAACTGTTGTGTTATGTGAGATTCTACCCTGGCTGGGATGGTCTTAGAGACTGACAAGTAGAATGTACCAATAAGATGCCGTTGCTACCTATGCTCTTGCTTTGCTTGTTGAAACTGTATAAAAACCAAATAAACTCTGCGTAAGGCAGACAGACACTTTGGGCACCTGCTGTGATAGATTTCTGAGACAAACATTGTACCAATATAAACGCAGAGATCATAAAAAAAAGGTGCTAGAATGTGCAGAAATGGATAAATTAATGATGGAACTAAGGGATAGAGAGGAAACGGAGTATTATAAAACATGGAATAGGTGGTATAATTGGCTAGAAATGAGATGTAAAATTAATGCATAATGAATACATAGAAAGTATAACGAAATGGTATATATTTAGAAAGTGACAGAGATGTAAATGTTGTATATATTATAAAAATGAGTAACTCATGAGTGAAAATAATTTAAAAATGAGTGAAATAAGGAGTTGTATGTATAAAACAATGGGCCTTAGAATGGAAAATTCGAGATTAGAAAAAAAAAACCGAAAGCGGAAAGCTGTAAAAGTGTAACTGTGATTTTAATGTTTAAAAAATGTTGAATGAAAGCTATTTTTTTTTTAAAAAAAGAACTTGAATCAGGATTAAGCGAGGGGGCGTATATAGGGAGGAATCCAGATTTAAATCCAGCCCTTGTCCTGGAAACTAGAATCAGTCAGTTCTTCTCAACCCAAATCTGTCCAACAAGCCAAATTGCAGGAACTGGGTATGTCTATTTTAGGGGTCGGCAACCTGCGGCTCTGGAGCCGCATGTGGCTCTTTCATCCCTCTGCTGCGGCTCCCTGTCGCCGGTCGGCCCTACAATTGATAGGACTTTCGGTTAGGACAGGTAGAGGAAAAAGGATGCCGCGCTAGGAGGAGACTCTATGGTGGGGGAACTGGACTTCTGGTTGGCAGAGGAAAAAGGACGCTGCGCTAGGAGGAGACTCTATGGTGGGGGAACCAGACTTCCGGTTGGCTCCAGAATTGAATGGAGCCATTGAATTGAGGCTTCCAGTTAGGACCTTTGTGGCTCTTTGAGGGTTTAAGGTTGCCGACCCCTGGCCTAGTTTAATGGGGGGAAAAAGGACTAGGGGTGACATGATAGCAGTGTTCCAATATTTGAGGGGCTGCCACAAAGGAAGAGGGGGTTCAACTTATTCTCCAGAGCACCTGAAGGCAGAACAAACTGAACAAAGAGAAAAGCAACCTAGAACTAAGGAAAATTTCCTGATAGATGGAACAATTACCCAGCAGAGCGACTTGCCTTCAGAGGTTGTGGGTCCTCCAACACTGGAGGTTTTTAAGAAGAGTTTGGATGGTCCTTTGTCTGGAATGACATAGGGTCTCCTGCTTGAGCAGAGGGTTGGACTAGTAGACCTCCAAGGTCTCTTCCAACTCTGTTATTCTGCTAAGCCACAGCTTCCTAGATTCACTCGCCGGTATTTAAAGTTTAAACCAGGGGTGTCCAAACTTGGGAACTTTAAGACTTGTGGACTTCAACTCTCAGAATTCCCCAGGCTGGGGAATTCTGGGAGTTGAAGTCCACAAGTCTTAAAGTTCCCAAGTTTGGACACCCCTGGTTTAAACACTGCTGGATTTGTACAAAGCAGAAGGCAACTGCATTGTATTTTTATTCAGGGAAATCTGCCAGGAGCTATCTGGCAGCAGCCTCAGTGGTGACAAGAGGAAGAGAGAGTGGAATGCTGCCAGATTTCTCCACAGAGATATCTTTTTTTCCTATTAGTACTGACAGCCTGGATGCCCTTTGAGTTGGAATAGTCACTGCATGCATTTGCGAGATGGTCTTTCAAATATTTTTTTTTTACTTTTTAATCCCGAAAAAATGCAGTGGAAAGCTTCTAAATCCTTTGTCTATATGTTGCATTCCCACCCGAAAATATCTCCAAGTTGCTAACATCCAGAAAGAATAGAATAGAATAGAGAAAATGAATAGAATAGGAATAGAATATGAGAAAATGAATAGAATAGGAATAAAGAATAGAATATGAGAAAATGAATAGAATAGAATATGAGAAAATGAATAGAATAGAGAAAATGAATAGAATATGAGAAAGTGAATAGAATAGAATAGAGAAAATGGATAAAATAGAATAGAACAGAATAGAGAAAATGAATAGAATAGAATAGAGAAAATGAATAGAACAGGAATAGAATGAGAAAATGAATAGAATAGAATAGAGAAAATGAATAGAGTAGAATACAATACAATACAATAGCAGAGTTGGAAGGGACCTTGGAGGTCTTCTAGTCCAACCTCCTGCCTAGGCAGGAAACCCTATACCATTCCAGACAAATGGCTATCCAACATCTTGAAGACTTCCAGTGTTGGAGCATTAAGAATAGACTAACATTAGCAATTAAAGAGAAAGAGAAAACTGAATATTATATGATTTGGGAAGTATTTTACCAATGGTTGGAGGAAAAAAGAGGAGTTTGGAAATGAAGAAAACTAAAAAATAAGTAGATTACACACTTAGATAAATATATAAAACGGTTGGTATGTGTATGTTAAGAATAATGATGTTTAATGCTGATATATTATTAGTACAAGATAGTAAGAATAAAAATGGAGAGTTTTATAATGTTTAAATGCTTAATATATTATAATACTAAGCCTAGAGAAATAATGTTAATATGAATGTGAAAGATGTGGCAAAAGAGGAACGATGTTGCACAAAGATGCTTGTACCCAGACGACACACTGAATACGGAAAGATGGAATGTTTATTTTTGTAATTGAAAAACAATAAAACTCTTTTTAAAAATGCACATGATTTTCACAATTGCATTACAGTTAAATAAATCCAACCACACTGTTAAGAAAACAGTTTTTTTAATCCCAGGGAATTTGGCCAAAAAGATGTGAAACGGAGAATAAGCTCTGAGCAAAGGTTGGAGAACTTCTGGATGAGAACTTTTGCTTTGGACAATATCCTTTTAACTAAGGAAAGACGTTTTGTATAAAGGCAACGGTAGATTTTTCTTTGTCTTCTTCTCTTCACTTTAGGTCTGGCACAATGCTTTCTTTGACCGGTTCCTGGGAGAAGTCCGGTTGTCTGGATCACCTAGTAACCCTCGGGATCTTCAGAAGTATCAACTCCATGGCAGAGGCCAGCAAGAAGCAGAAGTACCAGGTCAAATCACTATCAAGATACTTTCCAGCGATGACCTGGTGGAGCTGTGAGTTGCAGAGACTGATAGAGCCCAAGAGGGAGCTCCGTTTTGTACACATGTGTGTGTTGCTGTTAAAAACCCTTCTTTGGCCTGTAATCTCTGGGTTGCAAATGCACAATACAAACATTTGTAAAGAGAGACAGGTGGGACCAGATTGTCACCAATGTGATGACTTCCTCTTCCTTCTTCCCTCTCTTCAGATGCCATTTACTTTCCAAATTGTAAACAGTGCGAAATGATGGTTCGCTCCTAACTGTTGGGTGGACCATCATATATAATTTCTCAAGCTTTGGATTAGAAAAATAGGACAATGTCACAGAGCTAACTAGTTTAGGTTCCAAATCCAACTCCTGAATAGCTTCACAATCAGTTTTCTCAGTGGGAGTGGATGTTGTTTGCATCAGCCAAGTTGCCGTATTTTTCGGAGTATAAGATGCACCGGAGTATAAGATGCACCAAGATTTTGAACAGGCAAATTAAAAAAAAGTTTTTGCACTCCGCAGTCCTTCCAAAAATGGCCCTTTTTTCACGAAAACGGGCCCATTTTCTGTCACAAAAGTGGCATGCATAGCCTTTAGGAGGCTTATAGAGTGCTCCTGGGCCGTTTTTGGTTCCTTTTTGCCCTCCCCAGCCCCCAGGAGCACCCTGGAATCCTCCTAAAGGCTATGCATGGCCATTTTTGCAAAGCGGGTGGGGTTTTGGGAGGACACAAATGCTGCATTCAGTGTATAAGACGCACTCAGATTTTCACCCTCTTTTTTGAGGGAAAAAGGTGTGTCCAATACTTCAAAAAATACGGTACTTTGGGGATGAAATTCCAGCTTTGCCCCAAATCTTGCCAGAACTAGGGAGAGCCCATTCGTTTTTCTGCATCTTCAGAATCGATGCAGCCACTGAATAAGAGATGCTATATTTGACGTGTGGGATGACACATCCCATGATGAGAGGATTAATGTTGCAGAAGGGCCAACTAGGCGCTTTGAGTAGCTTGTCTTTACACAGCTCTATCTTGTACTTGAGCCAAATAATAATAATAGTCGCATCGAAGGAAAACTGTTCTCCAATAGTTGCCATTTTTTTTTCTTTTTGATGAACAGATAGTCCTCAGCTTACGACACCAGTTGGGAGCATCCAATGCATTTTCACATGGTACACTCATTAAGTGAAGCACCACGCCCAACCTCACAGCCTTTTTTTGCCACAGCAAAACATCGGGTGATTGCAATTTGCAACCTTCCCTGCTAGCTTCCTCGTTGGCTTTGCTTGCCAGAAGCCGGCTGGGAAGATTGCTAATGGGGATCGCATGATCCCAGGATGCTATAGCCATCCTACATGCACAACAGTTGCCAAGTTGCCTAAATCACGATTGCGTGATTGTGGGGGGTCCTGCGATGGTCATAAATGCAAGGACCGATCATCAATCACTTTTTTCGGCACTGTTCTGACTTTGAACGGCTATTAAACGAATCATCGCCTGTCAAAGGCTACCTTTATAGGTAGGACAATAGTTCATTGGACCTACTCTGACATAGGTTCCTACAGTGGGAATAGCCCTCAAGCAGAGAATCACCCCAACCATTCCTGAGATCAGGGCTGTTTTTTTTTGGGGGGGGGGTCCCAAAGAAGCCTTGTTTCCTCACATTCCAGGGGGTTCTTCAACATCTGGGGCATATTTTCAGGGAGATCCTAAAAAGGATGGGGGTAGAGAGAAAGGACCCATCAGACCAGCCACAACTTACGCCTCTAAATAGAAATGATTTAGCTTGGCTCCATTTGTTGAGAAAAGTATAGTTTACTAGAGGTCGAATGTATTGTAGTAATGCAAAGCCAGAACTGAGAATCACACACCAAAATCCCTAAGTTCGCTTCTTCCCTTAGCTATCATTGCCCACCCCGGGGTGACCAATCAGGTCCAGGTATTTTCATAACAGTCAATCAAAGCATAGTTTAGTATGCAGCCCCCACTTTCTTCCAGCTGGGTGACCTTGAGGCAGCATCTTGAGGAGATACAGCACTTACTTTCCTTTCCCCAAGCGTTCCACGCCCCCTGATTCTCCCTCCCCACAGTTCATGGCAGTCTGTTACCTCATAGCAGTGAAGCACAAGGAAGCATAAAGTGGCAACTGATAGGACCCAAGCACAGCTAAGGAGAGAATTCCCCTGCTCCATTGAGATTCTGCACTAAATAAAAGGTATCCTCTTATTGCTACAACATTATGGTGGATTCAAACCAATGCACAGAAATAATACCTGTACTTTGCACTTTTCACTCCTGTCAGAACAAGTTTCTATATAGAATGTATGCAATATATTTAAACACACATAGTATATTTTAATAAACACATTAAATATCTAGAATAATATATTCTGCTATTAGCATCCTCTAGATGAGTTATGTAGGGATGCTGTGGCTCAGTGGCTAAGATGCTGAGCTTGTCATTCAGAAGGTCGGCAGTTTGAGGGTTCGAATCCCTAGTGCTGCGTAACAGAGTGAGCTCCCGTTACTTGTCCCAGCTTCTGACTACCTAGCAGTTCGAAAGCATGTAAAAATTCAAGTAGAAAAATAGGGACTGCTTTGGTGGGAAGGGAAGAGCATTCCGTGAGCCTTCGGCATTTAGTTATGCCGGCCACATGACCACAGAGACGTCTTCGGACAGCGCTGGCTCTTCGGCTTTGAAACGGAGATGAGCACCGCCCCCTAGAGTCGGGAATGACTAGCACATATGTGCGAGGGAAACCTTTACCTTTAGATGAGTTATAACAATAGACATTTATGTTGCACTTTTGATAAGCACAAAGCACATATATTATTCAAGTATTCTTTATGTAGATTGTATAACGAATGTACTTCTTTTTGTATTATTTATACCGGTACTGCAGATGGAAAAAAGGGAAAACTGAGGTTGCTTGCTATAAGGAAGTACTGCTTGTTTGAATACAGATGCACAGTAAAATCTTGAAATCAAATCCAGTGCTGATCCCTTCCTATGTAGTTGATGTTGGCATTTTGGCTTAGATTTTAACCAGCAGGTCATCTGTTCATAGGATTCCAATTTTTCTTACAATTTGTGTTGGTATTTGCCTCCTTGCATGACTTCACTGGGAGTATTTTAAGAGTATTAAATGCTCCTCCTGGTATGTCTCTGCTTTGATTAAGCTATCGACATACTTGGAATGTTTTGAAATACAGTGTCAAAACTTCCCTTGAGTTGATTCTCCTGGGGTCTTGTTACACAGTAATGACTTTTAATTTTCTGATACAAAAACTCTCTAACTAAAACAAAAGTGTCAAGTGCAGGAAATCAGGAGCCCAGATGGTTCAAATGAATATAGGTTTATTATAAGCTAACACTCCCTACAAGAATCTGAAATACTAATGGTCAAAGCAAATTGGTGGTAGATAAGAGTCTATGGAATTCAAGATGGGCTGGACTCTCTTGTGGGTGCAAAGAGACTCAAGCATTGGTGAAATTAAAAAAATATATATTACCAGTTCTGTGGGCATGGCTTGGTGGGCACGGCAGGGGAAGGAAACTGCAAAATCTCCCTCCCCACTCCAGGGGAAGGAAACTGCAAAGTCTCCATTCCCTCCCCACTCCAGGGGAAGGATACTGCAAAATCCCCATTCCCTCCCCACTCCAGGGGAAGGATACTGCAAAATCCCCATTCCCTCCACACTCCAGGGGAAGGATACTGCAAAATCTCCATTCCCTCCCCACTCCAGGGGAAGGATCCTGCAAAATCTCCATTCCCTCCCCACTCCAGGGAAAGGATACTGCAAAATCTCCATTCCCTCCCCACTCCAGGGGAAGGATACTGCAAAACCTCCATTCCCTCCCCACTCCAGGGGAAGGATCCTGCAAAATCTCCATTCCCTCCCCACTCCAGGGGAAGGATATTGCAAAATCCCCATTCCCTCCCCACTCCAGGGGAAGGATCCTGCAAAATCTCCATTCCCTCCCCACTCCAGGGGAAGGATACTGCAAAACCTCCATTCCCTCCCCACTCCAGGGGAAGGATACTGCAAAATCTCCATTCCCTCCCCACTCCAGGGGAAGGATACTGCAAAGTCTCCATTCCCTCTCCACTCCAGGGGAAGGATCCTGCAAAATCTCCATTCCCTCCCCACTCCAGGGGAAGGATATTGCAAAATCCCCATTCCCTCCCCACTCCAGGGGAAGGATACTGCAAAATCTCCATTCCCTCCCCACTCCAGGGGAAGGATACTGCAAAACCTCCATTCCCTCCCCACTCCAGGGGAAGGATACTGCAAAATCTCCATTCCCTCCCCACTCCAGGGGAAGGATACTGCAAAGTCTCCATTCCCTCTCCACTCCAGGGGAAGGATCCTGCAAAATCTCCATTCCCTCCCCACTCCAGGGGAAGGATATTGCAAAATCCCCATTCCCTCCCCACTCCAGGGGAAGGATACTGCAAAATCTCCATTCCCTCCCCACTCCAGGGGAAGGATACTACAAAATCTCCATTCCCTCCCCACTCCAGGGAAAGGATACTGCAAAATCTCCATTCCCTCCCCACTCCAGGGGAAGGATACCACAAAATGAAATACCACCAATGAAAGTGGGCATGAAAAACCAAAGCCCTTATGTTATTTGCAAGGCTCTGAGCTGACAGATTTAGTTCTCTCCTGATTGCTCTCTTCCAATCTCTATGAGTGGGTGATTCCTCTCTCATGAATTATTTGAATGAATGCAATATTTGCATTCATTTGCTTCTCTTTCATTGGTGGGCATGAAAAACCAAAGCCCTTATGTTATTTGCAAGGCTCGGAGCTGACAGATTTAGTTCTCTCCTGATTGGATGCAAGAGCTAATCTGAACTGACTTGTATTCTCCTAGTAGGCAAACACTTAAATATGAGCCAGGGCTGTGCTGCAGTTGCCAAAAAAGCCAATGCAGTCCTAGGCTGCACTAACAGAGGGATAGCATCAAGATCACGTGAAGTGTTAGTAACACTCTATAAGGTCTTGGTAAGACCACACTTGGAATATTGCATCCAGTTTTGGTCACCACATTATAAAAAAGATGTTGCGACTTTGGAAAGAGTGCAGAGAAGAGCAACAAAGATGATTAGGGGGCTTAAGGTATATGAAGAACAGTTGCAAGAATTGGGCAACCAACCAACCATACCTAGAATTAAGGTGAAATTTCCTGACAGTGAGAAGAACAATTAACTGGTGAAAAGGCTTGCCTTCACAAATTAAGAGTGCTCCATCACTAGAGGCTTTTAAGAAGAGAGTGGACAACCATTTGTCTGAAATAGTAGAGGATTGTACTAGAAGACCTCCTGGCTCCCTTCCAATTCTGTTATTCTGTAATAATTGCTTCTTTGTATTAATGGTTGCTCTGCCAGAGCTGAACTCTACTTGTGTTGTAACCTTTGGCACTGATCTGGAGCAATCCCTGTGTGAATGATACAATCACGTTACCACAATTTGCAATGATCCCCCCCCCCCCCAGTTTCTGGCATTTACTTCTGGTTTCTAGCAGAAAACACCCATTGAAAAAATGGATTTACTTAATGACTATGGTATACACTTAAAAGCTGCCTCAAATAAATAAATATATCTGTATCTGTATCTGTATCTGTATCTGTATGTATGTATGTATGTATGTATGTATGTATGTATGTATGTATATATATATATATATATATATATATATATATATATATATATATATATATATATATATATATATATATATATATATATATATATATATATATATATATATATATATATATATATATATCATCTCTATATCTATCTATCATCTATCTATCTATCTATCATCTATCTATCATCTATCTATCTATCTATCTATCTATCTACCTACCTACCTACCTACCTACCTACCTACCTACCTCATCTATCCATTCATCCGTCTGTCTGTCTGTCTATCTATCTGTATCTGTATATATATCTATATCATCTCTATATCTATCTATATCATCTATCTATCTATCTATCTATCTATCTATCTATCTATCTATCATCTATCTACCTACCTACCTACCTACCTACCTACCTACCTACCTACCTCATCTATCCATTCATCTGTCTGTCTGTCTGTCTGTCTGTCTGTCTGTCTATCTACCTACCTACCTACCTATCTACCTCATCTATCCATTCATCCGTCTGTCTGCCTGCCTGCCTGCCTGCCTGCCTACCTACCTACCTACCTACCTACCTACCTACCTACCTACCTACCTACCTATCTATCTATCAAGTTTGGTCAGGTGATGCCTTGACCAATGACTTAGGATTGCAATTTCTCACACAATTACATTCATAAGTTGGGGGCTAGCTGTGCCTGGGTGTTTTAGCACTATAGATTTAAATGTCTGTAAATGAGCAAACTAAAGAATAAAACCTGAGTTTGAGCTTTTTTGTGGGGAGGGATATTCTTAAATTTAATGGATTTTAGAGCAAATCCACGGAATCGGCATGCTGAATTTTGTTTTCCAAGATCCCGATCTAAATATTTGTCTATGGTGATTCTCAGTCCTCCAGGTCCTGGTGCTTTTTCAAGAGGCAACTAGACTGTCTTTGTTTTTCCCTGAAGACGTTTTGCTTCTCATCTAAGAAGCTGCTTCTTGGGTGACAAGCAAAATGTCTTCAAGGAAAAACAAAGAAAGCCCAGTTGCCTCTTGAAAAAGCACCTTTGGGATATATAATATAATATGTGGCCACACAGGGGCAGCCTTTCTCTACTACAATTTCTCGTCTCCCCAGTTCCTAAAGCCATTTTTATCCCCAACAGTGGAAGCAACAGAACTTGGCAAAAATACATTCCAGGCTTGATACATATTTATCAAATCATATGATTTTAATCAGCAGACTAGCGGCTCCCAATTTCCCCTTTTTAACAAAGAATGCTCTATTCCGGTATATTTCAAGGAATCGAGTTTTGGTTTTTGCTCGTCTTCAAAGACAGAATGTTTTCAAGCCCTTTTGCATAACAGAATCCATAATGCAGGAGGAGGAGATTTTCCATGATTTTTATCTGAGCGTTCAATCTTCTCTCTCACTCTCTCTCACTCTTCTCTCCTGGAATGGCTGTTTTCTTCCAACCATGCAAAATTATCCTTTTTTCTATACTCCAGGTTCAGAAATTCCTTTTCTATATATAGTTCAACATCATATCAGCATCTTTAAGAAACAGCAGCATCATAACACAGTTGGAAGGGAGCTTGGAGGTCTTCTAGCCCAACCCGCTACTCAAGCAGGAGACCCTATACCATTCTGGACAAATAGCTGTTGAATCTCTGCTTAAAAGCCTCTAGTGTTGGAGTATCCACAACTGCTGAATGCAAGCTGTTCACTGTCGAGAAATTTCTCCATAGTTCTAGGTTGGATCTCTACTTGATTAGATTCCATCCGTTGTTTCTTATCCTGCCTTCAGCTGCTTTGGAAAATTAGATGACCCTCTCTTCTTTGGGGCAGCCCCTCAGGTATTGAAAATCATGTCATCCCTAGTCCTTCTCTTCATTAGATTAGACCAGGGGTCAGCAACCTTAAACACTCAAAGAGCCACAAAATAAAGGAGTTTGGTTTAGATGGTTATTGCCAGAGGGAATGTTGATTTTTTGGGAGGGAAACAGAATTAGAATTAATACAGTGGAGGAGGCTGAAGCCTTCATTAAAAAACATAGTTCTCTCCTAGAGGACGAAAATAGGGGAGGTGGTGAAAAAGGTAGTAATGTGCAAGATATGAAGGAGGGGGGGGGGCTGTGGCTCCATCTGGGGACAGGGAGGAGGGAGAAATATCGAAAAGGCTCAGATCACAAAAATAAATGTATTTGAAATACTATGATAATTGTTGATATAATAGAAAGTGACAAAGAAAGAGATGATTGAACATATGGTTGATATAATGTAAAACAAGATTCTGTTTATGCTTATCTTTTATACGTTGTTTTTAACATTGTAAAAATTGTGAGATTTGGGGGGATTTCTACCACTAGCATGGGAGCTGCCAAAATTTTCTTTGTACCCTTTTTACCTTTCCCTATAAATGTTCAAAAACCAATAAAATTCGTGTTTTTTTTTAAAAAACGGTCCTAACAGGAAGCCCCCCGTTCAATTCTGAAGCCAATCAGAAGTCCTGTTCCCCACCATAGAGTCTCCTCCTAGTATGGTGTCCTTTTTTCTGTATCTGTCGTATCTGAAAGCCCTATCAATTGTGGAGCTGACCGGAAAATCCACCTCTTTCCATAGAGTTTTCTCCTGGCACGCCCTGCCCCCCCCCCCAACTGGAAGCTCCTCTCAATATTGTGGTGCTGACCAGCGACAGGGAGCTGCAGAAGAGGGATGAAAGAGCCACATGTGGCTCCTGAGCCCTGGGTTGCTGACCCCTGGATTAGGCATACTCAGTTCCTACAATCATTTATCATGTTTTGTTCTCCAGTATTCTAATCATCTTTGTTGCTTTTCTTTGCACTTTTTCAAGAGTCTCAATATCTTTTTATATGGTGGTGACCAAAACTGGCTGCAGTATTCCAAGTATGAACTTAATCCTTAACTCTCTTTCCAAAATCGTCTTAACCATCATGTGAATTACAGAGTAAAATGCCATTCACATCTATAGACGGAGATGTGTTACCTCCTTATAAGTGAAGATCACCCCTGCATGTTGAAGACTAAATGCAGAGCTCTCCAAAATGAATCCCAGAGTCTGTTACTCTCCTGAGAAACTGAAAAAGCCCTCAAAGGAGAAGATTCTATCCAATGAACTACTTGTTGTCCTGTTTTCCATATTAATTTCTTTGCCTTCAAGCACTAGAGTGACAGAGAATGTACAATATCCTGAAAAGAATAGAATAGAATAGAATAGAATAGAATAGAATAGAATAGAATAACAGTTGGAAGGGAGGTCTTCTAGTCCAACCCCCTGCCTAGACAGGAAACCCTATACCATTTCAGACAAATGGATATCCAACATCTTCTTTAAAACGTCCAGTGTTGTTTTCACAACTCCTGGAGGTAAGTGGTTCCACTAATTAATTGTTCTCACTGTCAGGAAATTTCTCCTCAGTTCCAAGTTGCTTCTCACCTTGATAAGTTTCCACCCATTGCTTCTTGTTCTACACTCAGGTGCCTTGGAGAACAGCTTGACTCTCTCTTCTTTGTGGCAACCCCTGAGATATTGGAAGACTGCTATCATGTCTTCCCTAGTCCTTCTTTTCATTAAACTAGAAATATCCAGTTCCTGCAACCATTCTTCATATGTTTTAGTCTCCAGTCCCCTAATCATCTTTGTTGCTCTTCTCTGCACTCTTTCTAGAGTCTCCACATCTTTTCTACATCATGGTGACCAAAACTGAATGCCGTATTCCAAGTGTGGCCTTACCAAGGCATTATAAAGTGGTATTAACCCTTCACGTGATCTTGATTCTATCCCTCTGTTGACGCAGCCTAGAACTGTGTTGGCTTTTTTGGCAGCTGCTGCACACGGCTGGCTCCTATTTAAATGGTTGTCCACTAGGATTCCAAGATCCCTCTCACAATTACTACTATTGAATGTTGAATCATCTTTGATGGCATTGTTAGTATCAAAATAGGCAAAAAGCCCCTGCCTTTTTCCTGAAATAAATGTCACACTGAGACATCCAGCTCAGCACAGGAGGATAAAACTCCCGCAGGTAAGAAAGGAAGGAAGGAACTGTATGATTTATGCTTTGAGCTGATGATTGCGGCACCCATGTCAATATACTTAGATTTGAGAAACTTCTAAGCAGAGACTGAAGTCCAGACAGTCTTTTGACCCAAATGAAAACCTTCTGTTTTTCAAAACGTTTCTCCAAACTAAACATCAGCAAAACACATGAATAGAATGAAGACTTACCCTTAACAATATATCAACTGGCCCTAATCTGATTCCAATCATCACTTCGATTCAGAACATGGATTTCGTTTAATTGGGTTTCCAAACTGAACTGCCAGATGAGGTTGATGAATTTCAAATTGCCAAATTGATGGCAACTTAGAGAAAAATACTCTTAGATCGTCTTTCATTGCTTAAGATTACATGGACTGATCCGTGCAGTTTTAGTATCAATTTGGTTTATCTCTGTTCTCTTCTGAAATGGTTTTTCAGCTTCCCAATCCAACATTAAAGCCTTGTTTGTTTGTTTGTTTGTTTGTGGTGGTTTTGTTCAAGTAGTGAACAGGAAGGTTTTAACCTGCTTGTCTTCCTTTACGGGGAGGAGGGGGTAGAGAGGATAGATAGATAGATAGATAGATAGATAGATAGATAGATAGATAGATAGATAGATAGATAGATGATAGATAGATAGATAGATAGATAGATAGATAGATAGATAGATGATAGATAGATGATAGATGATAGATAGATAGATAGATAGATAGATAGATAGATAGATAGATAGATAGATACACACACACACACACACACACACGGTCGATAGATAGATGATAGATAGATAGATAGATGACAGATGATAGATAGATAGATAGATAGATAGATAGATAGATAGATGATAGATAGATGATAGATAGATGGATAGATGGATAGATGGATAGATGGATAGATAGAGATAGATGATAGATAGATAGATACAATAGATAGATAGATGTATGATAGATATAGATAAGAGATATAGATAGATAGATAGATTAGATAGATAGATAGATAGATAGATAGATAGATAGATAGATACAGTAGGTAGATAGATAGATATATGATAGATATAGATAAGAGAGAGACAGACAGACAGACAGACAGACAGACAGACAGACGGTATATTAGAATATAGTTTTTTGCAACAATTTCAGCAAAGGATAACCATATTTCATTGTAATCATGCATGTAATCATCCGTGAATATGCATCACGTTGCTAATAAATGGTAATTAACAGCAGGTTCACCGAGTAATTGGGGCCATAAATTTATCATCTTGGTGTTGAAGGTCTCACAGCCATTAATTTCTATTTAATAGCATAGAGTTGTGTTCTGCTGACCGTAGACATTGATCTGAGTTAGCGACAGGGTTTCATATTTTCAGATATCTATGATTTGGCAGGTTTTGGATGAGGGTCATATGACCAGAAAGCTTCATCTGTGCAGCATTGATACTATTTTACAGGGCAGACCTGCTCCCCATCTTTTACCACAGCTTTCCCCAATCTGATATGTTTCAAGTGTGTTAGCGATGGCAATATTCTTGACCACATATAAAGGGATCGCTCTGGAGAAGGTTGGATGAGTGAAATCACAGACATTCAATATCAGATTGTCCAACGCTTTGGGTGATCCATACTTTCTATAAAGTGTTGTGGCCCACCGGTAGCCAATAGAGCTGGCAGCGGAATGGGACAATGTGGAGGTTGGGAGGAACATGGGCCAGTCCTGGGATTGAGGAAAGCTCGGATGAGGGCTCTGCGTCGGAGGCAAAGAGGGAGCTAGACAGCAGCGAGGCAGAGGAATAGCTGGAGCCTGTTCCCAGCGTGGGCATACGCAGAGCTGCCAGAAGACAAGAACAACTCAGAAAGCAGGGTCGACTTGGGAGTAAAGCCACACCTTGGAGGGAGATTGGCCCCTCCCATAGGAAACAAAAGAGGAGCAAACGAGGAGTGGGCTTTTGCAGGAAACAATTTGTTCCTTCAGTCGTTTCAAGAGTGGAAAGTTCTGTTTGTGACTGTAAGAGACTCTGTGCAAAGTGTTGCCTTGCCCTGCATTTGGAAACTAGTTATCTGGCAGCTCGAGATAAGGTGCGTATGGATAAACATTCCTCTGAAAGACTGTTTGCCAAGCCTTGCTGACTTTGAATGAAAGGAATTCACAGTCGTGTAAATAAAAGAGGTTTTGCCGGGACCCAGACTCTGCTTCATGCTTGTTAAGGAAGAACAGAAAGTCAGTTTCTTCACCATCAGAAAAAGCATTGGAAGCTACCTTAAACCAAGCTGCAGTGTTCCTCGGGAAAAGTGTGATTGTTCTAAGAAGTTGCAAGAGAGATATTTAGTTCATGCCCTAGCATATCAGAAGTACTCCTTGGATTACAAATTGCTGCTCAGCCATAACGTGTGCAGTAGCCACTGAAAAATATTTTTCCTTCAATGTTTTGTGGTTTTGGGTAATGCCATCCTTTCTCACCAGGAGCCAATGGAAGATGGGGGCCTGGGCATGTTGTCATCCATGGGGTGACGAAGAGTCAGACACAACTTACATAGCAACTGAACAGACCAGTTAACTGACCCAGACCAGTTAAAATTTCCCCAGAAAATATTATGAATGGGCTGGGTGTTTTCAAATCTCTTGAAACTGAAATCCAGGAGAAAATCTTCTCAAGATCTTATTGGCTACAAAGATTGCCTTTTCACATTCCCTTTTAAACGAATATCCCCCTGTCTCCTTCAATAGACAAGAGCAGGGAGATTATGGTTTCCCTATTAGCAATTCACACCATAGCTTGGAATCTAGGTGAAGACCAGAGGTGGGATTCAGCAGGTTCTGACCTGTTCTGGAGAACCAGTAGCAGAAATTTTGAGTAGTTTGGAGAACCGGCAAATACCACCTCTGGCTGGCCCCGCCCAGAGGTGGGTTCCTACTGGTTCAGACCGGTTTGCCTGAGTAGGTAGTAACTTAGCCTGCCATGCTCCCGAACCGGTTCTCTCAACGGCCCCGTAGGCACCACCATCTTGTTTTTTTCCTTCTGCGCATGAGCAGAAGCATTTTTTTAGTACTGCACATGCGGGCATAACATGCATCAAGCACGCCCACAGTGCATCCCTGAGTGAACCAGCAGTAGCAGCAGCCGGAACCCACCCCTGGCCCCACCCCCATCTATTCTCTGCCTCCTGAGTCCCGGCTGATTGGGAGGGAATGGGGATTTTGCAGTGTCCTTCCCCTGCCACGCCCACCAAGCCACGCCCACAGAACCAGTAGTAAAACAAATTGAATCCCATCACTGGTGAAGACAAAGGCTTGTGACGTTAATACCATTGTTCTTTGTAGTAATCAGCTTGTCCTCTACCATCCAATGACTAATCCTTAAAACAGGTATTAGTATTGAAAAGATAATATATGGTCACTTACATCCAAATAAGCCAGTGGTTCTCAACCTTTCCAATGCCGCGACCCTTTAATACAGTTCCTCATGTTGTGGTGACCCCCAATCATAAAATTGGTGTCTCAGTTACTAAGACCATCTAAAATATGTGTTTTCCGGTGGTCTTAGGTGACCCCTGGGAAAGGGTCGTTCGACTCCCAAAGGGATCCTGACCCACAGGTTGAGAACCACTGAAATAAGCAATCATTCTGGGAAACTGGTTTGTTGAGGATAAAGGTTTACCAATAATTTCTCCTCCTCCTCCTTTTCCAAGGTGGAAAATCACACAAAAGTTTCTTAATGGTTTGCATTCCAAATTCAATGGTCCAGTTCTTGGATCTTTTAAGATGCCTAAATGGGATTCATGGGCCACGTAGAGGCCAGAATAGTATCATGCAGTGCAGCATTGGCTTATCCAAATGGATCAAGAATGCTCTCGAGCCATCTGATCCAAACAACACAATTTCAGATAGTAGGAAGGAGAATCAGGAAACTCCCTATTGCAATGCAGTGACCATCAAGATTTTTGGTAGACCAAGTCTGGCAGAACTAAGATATAGATGGAATTGCCTCCTCCAGTGTTGAGAGATGCCCAAGTATTAGGTTGGCCTGTGACAAGTTTTTGCAAGCAAGGCAGCCTTCCTCAACTAGGCACCTTCCAGTTGTACAGCTATTATTAATGACTAGAATTTGCCACCAGTAAGTGTGCCAATCACTAGCCCCATGGTTCTGGGAGTTGAAGTCCACCCAACTTAAAATTACATCCCTACGACCAATCCACTCACACAGGGAGGGTCTCCTCCAGGTACCTTCCGCTAGACAATGCGGGCGTGCGGTGCCCAGGAGTAGGGCCTTCTCTGTGATGGGCCTAACCCTCTGGAACGAACTCCCCCCTGATATTAGAACTATTGTTGATCTCCGCTCCTTCCGTAAGAAACTCAAGACCCACCTGTTCCGACTAGCCAGCCTGGCCTAATTGTAATCACAAGTACAATCTATTACTGACCTTCCTGGATGGCTTTTTAATATTGTAAATTTAGGGGTTTTAATTTGGTTTTAGACTGTTTTTAACTAGAAATGAGTTCGGGCATTATACGGACCGTATGTTTATGTTGGTTGTCCAATGTTTTGTTGTCCTGCTTTGTTTTTTTTTTACATGTACTGTCTGTACACCGCCCCGAGTCCCTGCGGGGAGAGGGGGGCGGTATATAAATTTAATAAAACTCAAACTCAAAATAGCTAAAATTGGGAAACACCTCTTTTGTATCCAAAGCAATGCACAGTCCTAATATATTTTAGAGTTGCATGACTTCCTTGCACCATGACTGGTCACATCTAAAAGATACCCTCAAGCATGAATCTGGGAGCCATCACTCAATGCCATTTCTCTAAGAGGAATAACAATTAAGGGCTCTCCTTAAAAATTGAGGCTTGGGTCTATGCAGATTTGAAGGCTGGGCTCCGTCAAATTTTCAGCACAGCTGTGCTACCTGTTGATTCCATGGCTCTATAAGGTTGCGATTCAGATATATACAAAAAAGGATGGGACCGCAATACACAAGATAAAGGGAAATGAAATAAAGCAAATAGAATCATGTGCGCAAGATGTGTGATAGATGAGTCTCTGTGGTTAAAAAATCAGAGTCATGCTACATGAGGGGATTGTAATCCTCCAGATGTTTAAGTTATTGCATATTAACTTTGCCACATTACTAAACACAGACATGCATAAAAGATATTATCAATCAATCAAGTCTCAAATGGGAGAGTAGCTAGCAGTGTTTCTACGGGAGGTTAGGAAGCATGAAATAACAGAGTTGGAAGGAGATCTTTTGGAGATCTTCTAGCCTAACCCTCTGCTCAAGAATGAGATCCTATACCACTTCAGACAAATGGTCTCCTCTTAAAAACTTGCAGTGATGGGAGTACCCATGACTTCTGGAAGCAAGTTATTCCACTGTTCTGTCAGGAAATTTCTCCTTGGTTCTGGGTTGGTTATCTTTTTATTTTCCACCCATTGCTTCTTGTCCTGCTCTCAGGTGCTTTGGAGAATAGCTTGACTCCCTCTTCTTTGTGACAGCTCCTCAAATATTGGAACACTGCTATCATGTCACCCCTAGTTCTCCTTTTCACTAGACATACCCAATTCCTGCACCTTTTCTTCATATGTTTGAGTCTCCAGGCCCCTAATCATCTTGGTTGCTCTTCTCTGCACTCGTTCCAAAGTCTCAACATCTTTTTAATAATGTGACCAAAACTGGATGTAGTCATCTTAATAATTATCTTCCCTCCCATCAGATCAGGGACACCAATCATAGCTGTATTTGAAGGATTGGTCATGAAAGAATCCTGAATGTTAAGGTGGATCTCGAAGTCAGGGAATTGTCTAAAAAGGTAGGTGGAAGCAAAGAAGATTTCGTCTCAGAAGTTATAGACCCTGTTAACAATTTGAGTTTGATGTGAGTTTCAGACCTCAATGATAACCAACTAATAAAATATAGCTGTATTTTTTACAATTTGTAAATTGATATTAGGGAGAACTCTGACCATCTCCCCATTGGATTGGTTACAGGCTAGACCAGTACTTCGCAACCATGACAATTTTAAGTTGGGTGGACTTCAAGTCCCAGCATGCTGGCTGAGGAATTCTGGGAGTTGAAGTCCACATGGCAAGTTTGCTAAGGGAAACCCTGGACCAAACTGAAGATCATATAAACAGAAGACGACCATGGGACAGCAGGTTCATAAGACTGCTGAGAAACTGTAGAGAAGAAGTCATCTGAAGTTCAGGTAGGCTTGACGACATCTTGACTTTAAGCTGCCTTGGATTTTATGGTGGCTGAATCAAATAAAAACCCATTTAGATATCCCCACCAAAATTTTCGAACAGAAACGAACCTCCATGCTCTTTCCTTATTCTCTATAACCTCCACAAAAAGAAAAGAATGCTACTACATATAATTACGGGGGCAAGGATTGCTTTTGCCCAGAAATGGAAAAACAAACTAACTCCAAGTGAAGATGAAATAATGTTATGGAATGTGCTGAAATGGACAAACTAACTAAAGAAATTCAGGGAAAAGAAGAATCAGAATTCTACCAGATATGGGATAAATGGTATAGGTGGATGGAGGAAAGAAACAAGAATCAATGAAGGAATGTAACAAAACTCAAAAATAATAGTTATGAGTAAAATAAGAAAGTTAAGAATGGTGAAACTCAAATGAAATACAATTGAATGGGAAATAATATAAGGTGAGCGCTATCGATTGATAACTGCTATTAGAAAGAACGGGAAGCTCCTGTTTGTATTGCATTGTGTAAATGGGTTGTACGTCTAAGTTTTGTGTGTGTGTATTTTATATGTTTGTTAATAAAATAAAAAAAGAAAAGAATGCTAACATCAGGCACATGATACTTCAGTCCCAATACCTTTGGAGAAAACAAGACAGGATGACTTGCCATCAACTAGGGTAGGGGGCAGCAACCTGTGGCTTTGGAGCCGCATGTGGCTCTTTCATCCCTCTGCTGTGGCTCCCTGTTGCTCAAAATATGCGTCACAACCGCCAATGAGCGACACCTGCTGGCATGGGATTTTTTGAGCTTTTCAATCCCCAGTATGTCAACCATGGTTAAATCCAAGAAAAAGAAGAGTTTCAGGAGAAAACAGAATGTTTAATTCAACTATATATATACTAGTTTTGTGGCCGCTCAGGAAATTTATCAGGCACTCAAAGGGTTTTGTAGCTCCCAGTGTTTTCTTTTCTGTAGGAAACAGGGTCCAAATGGCTCTCTGAGTGTTTCAGGTTGCCGACCCCTGAACTAGGACAATGTTTAAAATAACAATTTGATAGACAGCTGTACTGCATTAAATCAGAGTGTGCTATAGTTCCCCCCCCCCCAAATGGGTACAACATGTTCGGTGTGCAACTGGACGTTCAAGGGGAGATCATGGATCTTACTCCCATAATGGGTCCACTGATCTCTTATTTTTGAAGTCAACGTCCTCCTCCTCACCACCTTCCTTTGATACTCATCTTTTTTTAGGGAGAGCTGCCCCCCCCCCATGACCTTCATGCCAAATTCAACATTGCTACTGTCTGAGATACACACCGTCCAACGTTTTCATCTCAAAGTACAGCAATAACTAGGATGGCCAACTGACCAAGAAAAAGGTAACCTGGCCTGTTCTACTACGTGAGACCAGAGTGACGTGTAGAAACCATCAAGAATTGCTTACAATGCTTTGGAGAGGAACACAGGGTAGTTAAGATAGCTGGCAAACCATAGTCAACTTATATTTTAATTGCTCATGGTTAGGGAAGAAGAAAGAAAAAGAACCAGATATATCCTACTCAGATTGGAAGAAACATCAACACAAATTTGTTTAATCAAAGCTATTTGCTTCATCGACAGATATTCACAGTAATTGCTAGATTTCAGCAATACAGGGAGTTGAGAAATTCCAGATTCAATGCTTTGTAGGTTAGGTCACAGTTCAGGCTTGGGGGAAGTAAAATAACCCCATCCGATTATGTATTGCTGCATTTTGTTTTTCATGCTCTCTGTGGCTGAACCGTTTCTCTGGCAATGCTCCTCTTCAAACCTGTCTCTTTCTGAGCTCCTCAAGCATGGGCAGAGGGCTCAGAAAGTCCCGGTTCACATCAGTCCTCTCAAAAGGTGGGCAGATGCCTCAGCACGTATCCCCTTCCCAAATCCTGTTATATTGGACAACTTAAAATTCACAAGTTTATTTGTTTTCCTTTTTAAAAAAATCAGATTGTGATAGATGGCGGGGGGGAAGGAAATTCAATCCACATATCAAAACAAGTGCAGAGGTTGAAGTGAGCTTTCACCTGGATTCAGGCTGATGCCCTGGGAGACTTTCTTTCCTGCAAGATTTATGGGTGGGCAGGATGACTGATCAGGTTTCCTATTAAGAAGTTCTCCAATTTGAAAGGACATTTCTTCCCGTGGATTTGAATTTAAGCATGGGGCAATTCGGACAATAAATTAGGGAGTGGGCCTGACCCTCCAGAATGTGGAATGGAGCAACCCTGGAGAAATAAGCCTCAGGAGATGCTCTGGAGAAGAAGTGCTCAGGATTCTGGAGAAGAGGATAGGCACCGATCCTATTGCCAGACATGAAAGCACCTGCCATTCCATCCAAATCAGCTCTCCTGGTCCTTTCTCTACGTCAACCTCTTTTCTTTTTCATTGGGGGGGGGGGTGTGAGGGGGAGGGGCAAAAACTCATCGACACAAAAGCACCAATATGCATCGTGACATCATCACCATGACGCCAAGGCGACGTCATCAACATAACGACATTGTTCTCTTTTTAGGCTCTCAGGACTGCTATGCTCTCTATCTCATCTATTCCAAAGGGCCACCACCCCACCCCAATCCCCACAAGAAGATGCTGTGGTCGATCAACTTCTGGGTTTATTGTCATCGTCCTCACTGTTATTATGATTTTCTTTCTTTTTTTCTTTTTGGTTAAATGAAGCAAGCCTTCCTTGGTGATTCTCTTCTTCTTAGAACCAACGCCCGCTGGCCAGGCGCTAGGGAACAGTTTGGGTTCTTCCCGGTGAGGTGAAGCAGGAAAAGGATTGTTCTCCTCTTTTTGGAAAGCCAAACAAAAAAGAAAGGAGAGCTGTTTTTGTGTCTGTGTGGAGGGTGGGGTGGGGTGTCACCACTCTTGTCCCAGTGAGTTGAGTCATGCAGTGCTGTGGCCCCCTGGAAACACTGCTGCACGGAGCAAAAGAAACGTCCAGTCTAGCTTCTGCTCCAGAAGCTTCCATTCACCTCAGAAATAAATTAAGGGATTCTCAAAGAGTGGAAAGAAGAGATGTGATCAGTGGTGTCATTCCCGCTTCTCTTCCCCCGTTGACAGTGACAATGCCGCTCATCCCCTGCCCGTCCGGCCACAGCAGAGTCCAAGGTGTGACAGAGTTGGTTGGTCTGGTGTTCAGTCCTGCCAAGGCCTGTGCTATTCGAGCGACTAGCGGCTACTGTTCTTGATAGCTTCTTTTGCAGCAATAATCAAGGGGGTCAGGCTGGATAGCGGCTTGGCCAGTTTTAAAAATGGGTGCTGGAAGGAAAAAGTAAACAATTTATCCGTTTAGGAACTGAGGCAGGCAGGGAAATCATTTATTGAGGCGGTATATGGCGTTGTTACATTAGCCAAGGGACTACAGCTCTTCAAAGAGAACTCGTGAATCCATACATTGAGTGGAGATATCAAACTGAAACAGGTATCTTTAAACGTGTGGAGGTTTTAACGGACATTCCTGCATGGTCCACGGGCCCTTTTCAGAAAAGCTCAAATCAAACTGACGTGGCCCTTTCACCAGGAGATCAGTTTGCAAATCCAAAACAAATCAAGCTTGGAATGCAAACATGACAACCTCATCCACCCAGTTCCAGAGGTGGTATTCAGCCGGTTCGCACTGGTTTGCTCGAACTGGTGGCAGAAATTTGGCCCAGTTCAGTGAACCGGTAGCGATGGCCAGCTGGCCACGCCTCCGAA
Source organism: Natrix helvetica (assembly GCF_964273705.1). NCBI lineage: Eukaryota > Metazoa > Chordata > Lepidosauria > Squamata > Natricidae > Natrix > Natrix helvetica. Next base: position 6,306,916 of record NC_138562.1, read on the forward strand.
CTGGTCCCCCTATTGCCGGTTGCTCACCCCGTCCATCTGGTCGCTGCTCGCTTGCACCGCCTCTTTGCATTCCAGCTCTCAAAGAGGCTGGCCCTGAAAAGTCCTCTGCTTGGCAAAAAAGCATCTGCCGTTGCTGCCATCTTCTTTGCGCATGCACATCCCATTGCCTTGCAAGTTGCTTGGACTTTTTCACCTACCGGAGGACTTTTCGGTGGCCTGTGGCCAGCTGCTGCAGAAGGTAAGCAACCAAAGAGGTGGTGGTGGACAAGGAAACGGGAAAACAGGGGCGACTAGCGAAGGGAGGGCGGGGGTAGATAGGGAAAAATCCTTTAAAATTTTCCTATCTTTTCCTGTGGGCGTGGCTAGGTGAAGGGGCATGTGACTGAGTGGGCATGAGTGACGTCACATTGGCCACACACACTCAGTTACATGGCCTCCCCACCTAGCCACGCCCACCAAACCAGTAGCAAAAAAATTTGAATCCCACCAATATCCAGTTCCCAGAGTTATCCAAATCACTCAGGGTGTTTGACTTCCTCTGTCCGGCTCTCCACATAAAACCAATGATGCAAGGGCATGAAAAATCAGGATGGCTGTTGCAACCATGCATCTTGATGTATCTAATATGAGTAACCATACAAGGGGGCAACATTTATGAGTAGCTTGCCCTGTCAGAGAGAACCTCCATAAGAGCTGCGCTTCGTCAAAAGATTAAGCTTTACCTGCAAGAGTTCTTTCGCAGACCCTCGCCTGTCAACATCCATCTCAAGGCAGCGGTTCAAAAAATCCCGGAAAACCACAGAAAGTCTTTCGGGATTCTGGAGTTCTGGTGTCCCGTTGGTAGCTATCAAATACAAGGCCTAAGAGATAAAATAACAAATTGAATCAATCCCATGAAAGCAACTGTTCTACCTCCTCTTTTATTTAGACAGATGGTCAGATACGCCTCGTCACACCCATATTCTTCTCTTTGGTAAAGGTTCCCCTCACACATATGTGCTAGCAGTTGTTACTGACTCTAAGGGGCGGTGCTCATCTCCGTTTCAAAGCCGAAGAGCCAGTACTGTCCGAAGACGTCTCCCTGGTCATATGGCCGGCATGACTCAATGGCGAAAGCACACGGAACGCTGTTATCTCCCCACCAAAGGTGGTTCCTATTTTTCTACTTGCATTTTTTTTAACCTGCTTTGAAACTGGTAGGTTGGCAGGAGCTGAGACAAGTAATGGGAGCTCACTCCGTTACAGGGCACTAGGGATTCAAACCACTGAACTGCCGACATCTTAGCCACTGAGCCACCGCGTCCCTATTCTTCTCTTATAAAGACATAAAAGCAAAAGGCAACTTATGGCCACAATTGGGACCAGAATTTCTGTGGATAAGCCAGTATATTGTTAAGTGAGCTGCACCTGATTGTGTTACCTTCCTTGGCACCGTTGTTAAGTGAACCACTGCAGCTGTTAAGTCAGTCATGTACTTGTTAAGTGAATCTGGCTTTACCTTGTTGACTTTGCTTGTTGGAAGCCAGCTGGTCAGGTCACAAATGGTGACCCCAGGGATACTGCAACTATTGTAAACACACACCAGTTGCCACTTCTGAACATGGGACTGTGGAGATGCTGCAATGGTTTTAAATGCAAGGACTGGCCATAAAGCACTTTTTTCCAATGCTGTTGTAACTTTGAATGGGTATTAAACCATGGCTGGTTGAAAGTTGAGGACTACCTGTACAGCAGTAATGGTTTCCTCTTATCTTTGCTACTGGTTCAGAATTGGCAGCGCGCATGGCACTTCTGCGCATGCGCAGAGCAGGGTGGGTGGGTGGGCAGAGCCTCCCACCACTGTTACTGGTTTGCCCGAACTGGGGCGAACTGGCAGAATATCACCTCTGCTATACAGTCCGTGTAATTTTGAGAAGGGCTCAAACGGGTGAGCTTTACTTATCAGAGCAAACCACGTTTTTCTGCTTCAAAAGGGGGAAGGGGTTGTTTTGTCAAGAGTTTTGACCAAAATATCCCTGTTTTGATCAATTGATCAAAGGACTTCTATCTTCTGCAACAATAAAGGAGAGTTCCAGTAGTTATTGTGGAGCCAATTTCATGACATGGCTTACCTGTGAAAGGGTTGATAATCAATTTTGAAAGTCTAAAAGAATTCTCTCTCCCTGTGCCCTTTGTACCCAAGAGAATCAAGGTGGGGCAATCCTTAGTTTCTTTCTCACCAACTTCTCTCTATCTGAGCTAAGCTGGTATTTATATAACCCCGAAGAAGGAATGCATGGGCTGTTATCTCAGTACCCTTTTATAGTAGCTAGAAATCACAGGTGGTTGCTACCGGTTTGCACCGGTTCAGGCGAACCGGTAGTGGAAATTGGGTCACCAAACTGGTAGAGGCAGCAGGCTGGCCACGCCCTCAAACCAGTTCCTGGTCGCTCATGCCATTGCCGGCATGTTTTTTAGTCCTTTTTAAATGTTCTGCGGACATGCAGAACAATTTATAGGCAACTGTGCGCAGATGTGCAGTGAACTGGCAGTGATGCCGGCAGCAACCTAAGCCTGCTAGATATTCCTGTCCTACTTAGTCCATGAGTTGGCTGTGGACTGGTCTCCATCCGAATGTAAACTCCAGTGAATTCCATTAGACTCTCAAGTTTTGGAAGGACTCAAACGCAACAGTGTAGAATGTTGATCTTACCCTGAGAGGATTCTCATTGAGATATGGAGGTTCTCCTTCTACCATTTCTATTGCCATGATTCCTAAAGACCAAATATCCACTTTGGGGCCATATGCTTTCCTTGTGACCACTTCAGGTGCCATCCAGTAAGGCGTCCCCACCATTGTACTCCGCTTGCTCTGTTCAGGAGTTATCTGGGCACAGAAGCCAAAATCAGCTGCAGGTAACAGAAAATAGAAATTATTACTGTAGAAACCATACCAATCACAGAACATAAAATAGTACAGTTGGAAGGGACCTTGTAGGTCTTCTAGTCCAACCCTCTGTTCAAGCAGGAGACCCTATACCAGAAGTGGTATTAAGCTGATTCTGATCGGTTCTGGAGAACGGTAGCGGAAATTTTGAGTAGTTCAGAGAACCATTAAATACCACTTCTGACTGGCCTCGCCCCCATCTATTCTCTGCCTCCCAAGTCCCACCTGATCGGGAGGAAATGGGGATTTGGCAGTATCCTTCCCCTGGAGTGGGGAGTGAATGGAGATTTTACAGGATCCTTCCCCTGCCACACCCACCAGTCCAAACCTCACCCACCAAGCCATGCCCACAGAGTAAAAAAAATTGAATCACGCCACTGCCCTATACCATTTCTGCAATTCAGCAGAACAGCTCAGCTTATTGTCTATGGAGCTTTTCCATCATCCAGGTCATTATAGTCCCAAAAGTGCTTTTTTTCAAAAGGCAACTCGACTTTCTTGGTTTATTTGCTTTGAAAAAAGCTTCTTGGAATGAGAAGCAAAACGTTGGTAAAGAAAATAAACCAAGAAAATCCAGTTGCCTTTTGGAAGGAGCACTTTTCAGACAGTTCAGTCTACTAGTTCCGCCCTCCGCAAAAGTCCATTTTTTTATATGGGCCCTGGGGAAACTTAATTGCCCAACCCAGCCATAAGGTGTTGCATGATGCCTAAAATGCGGGTGGTACCAAACCCTTTGATTTTATAATTTATCAATTTAATTCCTTTAAGTAAGCATGGTTGTTTTATTTTTAATGCTTCATAAATGAACTGAAAGTATTGTAAGTGTGACTGTATTACATTTAGTCAAATAAATAAGTATCCTTTTGGCACTAATCCCTATCGATACAGATACACTCATGCGTGTATCATTTTACCTATTACCCGGCCTTTAAAATGGAGTTTAACTGCACCCTTAGTTGTCTTAAGTTTCTTGGGTTGATTCCAATATTCCAACTCTTCCTTTCCGTCATGTTTAGTGATCCATTAAGCTTTGGAAATCAGTGCTACCAGGCCTTAATTAATTCTTTTACAGCTATATGATCTACTATAATAATCGATTTCAGGATGGATAAAACAGTGCAAAACAATGATTAAACTAAACAAGAAGTACAACAGGGAACATCCAGCAATATTAAATCAAGCTAGTCAATGAAATACAAATGATTGAGTGAATCAACAGGTCTTCAAATCTATAGTAATAATACCCAGATGGCTGAAAGCAGGAAAGGCGTCCCCATCATTCAGAGTGCCAGGCTATAATGGGCAGAAAGAATAGTATAGCCTTTAATGTCACTGCACATCATGTATAAGGTGAAGGTAAAGGTTCCCCTCGCACATATGTGCTAGTTGTTCCCGACTCTAGGGGGCGGTGCTCATCTCCGTTTCAAAGCTGAAGAGCCAGCGCTGTCTGAAGACGTCTCCGTGGTCATGTGACCGGCATGACTCAATGCCGAAGGCGCACGGAACGCTGTTACCTTCCCACCCAAGGTGGTCTCTATTTTTCTACTTGCATTTTTTACATATGCTTTCGAACTGCCAGGTTGGCAGAAGCTGGGACAAGTAATGGGAGCTCTCTCCGTTATGCAGCGCTAGGGATTCGAACGGCCGAACTGCCGACCTTTGTGATTGACAAGCTCAGTGTCTTTGCCACTGAGCCCCTGCATCACGTATACAACGAAATAAAAGGAAACGGAGTCCAGAGCAGAAACATAATTTGAAAAAGCATCTCGGATACGACCTCCCTTAGTTCTCTTGAAGATAAAGCATCTCTCAGGCACAAGCAACCCAAACAATGGGTCTGAGAATGGGTCAAATAGGTTTCTTCATTGTTGATCACCCATTTACAAGAATCTTGCCAGACTCTCCGAATTCCTGTGGGAATGGCAGATATACGTAGACCTAAGCAGAACCGGTAGTGATGGGAGGCTCCGCCCACCTGCCCAGACATCATCAAGGATGCCCTGTGCATGCACGGAACGTTCTGCGCATACACAGAAGTGCCCTGTGCGCATGCGTTCCCGGCTCCAAACCAGTAGCAAAGATGATAGCATTTCACGCCTGGATGTAAGGGTTTGACCTCAAATGTTTCCTCCTCTGAATTGACTCTTAGCTTCTCTACCAGGGCCTCCTCTACTTCGATCAATGGTTCCACCACGGGGGAGGAAGGAAGCATATTCAAACTTGCAAGACTTATGTCAGCCCTTCAAGGTAGACCAAGACCAGGAAACCCAAGTTATGAACACTAAACATATTTTTTATTGTATGGTTATAATAAAAGAGACTTTCAAGCCTGAGTCTGCTTCCTTCCTCTCTCCCTTTATCTCCCTGAGAACTAACGAGGGTCTTGTCTGAGAGACTTTCTCATGTTTACTGCTCTGTCCCAGACTCCAATTTCTTTTATCTGACCATTGCGACTCTTCCTCTTCTTCCTCAAGATTATTCCTTTGGCCCATTACATAGATTCACAAAATACACAACGATAGACAATCGCTTTGTTCTGACCTAGGTTTCTTCCCCAGAGCATAAACCAAACACCTAGTCCTGACAAAAAACGCCTTTTTATTAATTGACTGTGAATTCTGCTCATTCACATCCAGCAAAGTCTTTCAAGGGAGGATTTACAGTCACAGACCTTCTCTGGCTTGGAGAGCTGCCAGGCCCATATCTGCAGAACTTGGCAAGGAGTCTCGAAGAGTCACGAATCAATTAAGCAAACTAATTGTCTCCTGCAAACTCCACTCCCCCTTTGCTCCTCTTTTATTTCCTCTGGGAGGGGCCATTCATCATCCACCTGTGGCCTTACTCCCAAGTTGACCCCTGTTCCTTAGCTGTTCCCTTCATCTGGCAACTCTGTGCATGTGCACACTGGGAACAGGCTCCAGCTGTTCTTCTGCCTCACTGATGTCTGACTCCGAAGGCAGCTGATAACTGGCATACGGCTCTGGCCCCCTCTCTGCCTCCGACACAAGAGCCCTCATCAGAGCCTTCCCCAGGACTGGGCCATGATCCTCCCCAACCTCCTCACAGTCTGAATTTGCTGCCAGTTCCACTGGTTGGCCACAACACTCTTAAGCAATTGATGACATCCCTACAAACATGACGAGATAAATTCAGCCAAATTTCTGTTTCATGCTGCAATTTAATTGTAGAAGAAAAAATGATTTGTGGAAGGAGATTTTTTTACCACCTTCTTCTCAGAGAAAGCAATAGCTGTCAAGGTAGGACAGAGAGGACAACAAGCAGAGAGGGTACTTACTGAGTTTCACAGATCCATCCATCCCAAGAAGTATGTTGTCACTCTTGATGTCTCTATGGATCACTTGGTTTGAATGTAAGAAGTCTAATGCTTGCAGGCACTAACAACAGCAATAGTAACACAAGAACATATTTTTAAAGAGGGAAAAGTAGAATTAAAGAGCAATCTTCTGACACACAGGAGAGGCAGGAAGGGGTACTACTTTCAAAAGAATGGTGAGTTGTGGATTACAAGGGGGACTGAACAGGTTCTGCCTAAGAATATACTTCAACTTTGTCTCAGGACCATTAACTTTCTTTTTCCTACCAGATGGAAAGTTACTTTCAAAATACTGGTCAACCACCACACCAGTGGTGGGTTCCAGATCCCGTCGCAACCGGCACGCTGAGTACGGGGCTGGGAATTCTAGTCGGGCATGCACGCTGCACATGCCACCGCCCTGCGACACCCAGCTGTTTGGTGGTGGTTGCGCAGGCGCCGCACACTCTGCACGCATGCGCAATTGGCGGGATGTGTTATAAGTAGCTATGGAACGCAGGCGGCTGGGTGGGCCAAATGAGCCACCATACCGGTATGGTGGCCGCTACTACCGGTACGACCATACCAGGCCGTACCGCCCGGAACCCACCACTGCGCCACACAATTCCTCAATTTTATCCAATCGTAAGTCCAAGCAGTTGCTAGAAGTCAATACGGACTTCAAAACGTAAATAAAAGGAGGAAAGCCCTGTATTCCTTAATCACACAGTTTCATTGTCATAAAGTAGCCTTAATGAGCATCTAGACGGGATACAATCACATATCACAAATAGTGCATGTCAAGACTGACTCAAACTTTCACCTATATTCCACTTTGCTTGCTGACAAAGAATGGGGGGGGTTGATTGGAATGTAAGGGGGGAATGGCCTCCAAGCATCATTGATTCCAGGGAGACATAACTCCCCTCCTCAAGGACACCCAGAGCTGAGGCCGTAGCAGTGGTCAGAGGGTTCTCAAAACAAAATGAACAGAAATGATTGGTGGACATAATGGACGTAATGTGGGTGGCCTATGGGGAAAGGGGGAATGAACGATGCGTGCTTTTGTGCTGGAAGCCCAGAGCTGGTTTCTCTTCTTCTGTGCCAAAGTGGATTTATTCAGTAAAGTTCAAACTCTTGGTAAAATAAGGTCCCAGGAGTTTCTTTTTTCTGGATTCAACAACTGGACAGTTGACAGTACAACTGTGAGAAATTATGATTATATATTGACCTGATTAATTGCACTGCTTTGACAGAGATACCTTGTTTCCCTGAAAATAAGACCTCCCCAGATAATAAGCCCAATCGGGTTTTTGAGCGCTTGCACTAAAATAAACCCTTCCCCCAAAATAAGCCCTCCCCGAAAATATTGCAACACAACAGCAGCCATGAGGTGACCACACTCGCCGCCTCCTGCACCTCAAAAATAATAAGACCTCCCCGAAAATAAGGCCAAGCGCTTATTTCGGGGGGGGGGGGTCAAAAGAAAATAAGACCCTGGCTTATTTTCAAGGAAACACAGTAGCACACTAGAACAGAAATGGTTTCAGCAGACTCCTACTTTTGTAAGTCATGGAATTATTGTTTAAAAAGGGAAGACTTATTTATCATAAAGATATCCACTATTATATATTTTTTCAGCACAGTATCTCTTACCTCCCTGCAGACAGCAGCAATTTGTCCTTCATCCATGCACGTTTCTGTAACCACATCTGTCAAGGAACCCCCAGCCAAATACTCCATTACAACCCAAAGTTCATCTCCAACAAGGTAACTGAAAAATAAAAAAGGGATGCATTCACACAATTACAGGTCAGTGTTTTGCAGGAAACCACCCCAAAATTAAGGAATTTCAGGATAGGATTCTCTTGAAAGAGATTTACAATCTCTTGCAATATTATTATATTAATAAAGGTGCTTCTTAATCAACAAGTAGGTTACTTACCAATGGTGGTATTCAACCGGTTCAGACCAGTTCAGGCAAACCAGTAGTGGCAACCTGCGGGCGGGGATGCCCAACTGCCCTGGCGCTCTGCCGTTGTATTTAGCTACATTTTCTAAGCTGTGTGCATGCGTGCAAGCCACGTGCACAAGTAAAGCTTTGCTCACAGTTTCTGTGTAAAACTCATAGTTTTGATGCACGGCGAACTGTTGGTGAAATTACGTGAAACACACCTCTGTTACTTACCTATCTAAATAGTTCACAATGTTGGAATTCTTATTTTCCCTCATGACCAGAATTTCATTGATTATTAATTCCTTTTTGGGTTGTTGTTGCAGATTCATCTGCTTTATTGCCACCTGGAATCATATGATCCCAAAACAAGAGGGAGGGGACAAGAAAAACCATACAATTATTGTGTAATAAATGCTCCGTAGTAAAGGGCTGGCAGATTAAGACAATGGCAACATTTAAAATCTGTATTTAAGCCACTTTGCATGCAATATCAATCTGTTAACTAACTGGGGGCTCCTCTCTCTTCTTCTCTGATTGTTTTCTAGGTAGCATCCCTTACCTCCTTTCCCCAAGGTCATTCTCACATTCCATCGCAGACATTGAAATTAATGTATGAGAATATAATTCTCACATTGTGCTGGTTAGAGTAAATAGTTAGTTTAGGAATGAAGAACTATCCCCTTAAAGGATTGCTTTCTGGGAAATTTAGTTTTATGCCACGTGGTCATACCTGTGTTTCCGATTGGCCACTGGGTCAGACTTATGATTGGCTCTGGGGCAAACTTACTACTTGTAGACTAGCGGGGCTGTTTGAATTCTAGCCCTACCAGGAGCTGCTTGCTCCCTCAACATGGGGACAAACTACCTCCTTTCACCTACATGAATGGGAACTGACTACGTCGGTCCTTCCGACGCGCCCTAAAAAGTTGGCTTTTCCAGCAAGCCGGCCTGGCCTGTTAATTTTAACTCATTTTTTAAATGTATTGTTCCATAAATTCGATTTGTTCTTTTGGATATGTATTTAATTTATTTTTAACTTTTGGGATGTGTGTTTTTTAATGTTGTACGCCGCCCTGAGTCCTTTGGGAGAAGGGCGGCATATAAATCCAATAAAACAAACACACAAACAAACGTGCACCTCAGAAGAATTTCTTCAGTGACTGTGAGTTATTGTTTTGAGAATGCCTAACAAATAAAAGTAATCTGCAGGATTCCCTTTGCGTGGAGTTTATCTGTCTGTGCCAAGCAGTGTGCTGCTTGAAACAGAACACACGTTCAGAAGTTAATCGTTATGAACTGTATTCTAACAGCTTTTCTTTTCAGTTTGGATCATTCTGACCCAATTGTGAGAAAAGCATAAATACAAATAGTCCTTGACTTACAGCGGTTCGTTTACTAATCATGTGATCAAAATCCAGGTGCTTGGCAAATTGGTTCATATTGATCACCACTGCAGCATCCCAGGGTCATGCGGTGACTTTCTGTGACCTTCTAACCAGCAAAGTCAATGAGGTAGCTAGATTTACTTAACAACCAGGCAAGCATCTTATTAACTGCAGTGATTCACTTAACAACTGAGGCAAGAAAGGTCATAAAATGGGGCAAAACTCACTTAACAAATGTCTTATTTAACAACAAAAATTGGGGCCTCAATTGTGGTGGTAAGCCAAGGACTTCCTGTATTGAGATGATAACTCAGTCTAAACCAAGCTAGAAGTAGTTCAGAGTCATTTTCTGCTTTGATCAATCAACACGTGGATCTTCCTTCGGTCAATATAAAGGATGCCCCGATGTACCTGGAACTGGGCATTCGATCGGTGGAATGTATGGCCTGGATTAACACCTTTAAATGGTGGTTTCGGGTGCTTTTTCTGGCAGTTCCTGGCAGCTACCTCTCCCTGGCGTTCACGGACTCCCATATTTCTAACTGGGAGAAAGGGCTGGTGAAGAAACTTCATCTGCTAGGTTTTACGGAGGATGCCTTGGGAAACTACGACCTCAAGGATGCCCAATTTAGGATAGTCCAATGGCTTGTGGACATAGATTTACAATACCTACGAGCCAGAGCCAACAAAACTTGCTCCCCCCTGACTCTCAACCAACTTAACAATTATGGATTGAGGATGGCTTCCTATTTTTATACTCTTACCATTCCCAAGTACAGAAGAGCTTTTTCCCTAGCTCGCTTTAATGTCTTGCCCTCGGCACTTTTGGATGGTCGTTTTAAGAGGCCCCCAATTACCGAGTGGCTATGCCCTTGTGACAGAGCCGAGGTTGAGACAGCGGAGCACGTCCTTCTATTTTGCCCCATGTATAACGCAGAGAGATCTAAGTTACTGTCTCTTCTTGAAATCGTCCCTTCTAGACCTAATGGCTGCAATTTGTTTGTATATTGCCTTGGAGATGTCTCCTCATACATCACCTCTCGGGTTTCCAAATTTTTCTTAAGAGCTGTAACCATTAGAGGAGAACACTGTAACTTCCCTTAGTTAAGCTCTTGGTGACTGACTGCTATGATACTATGATCAATTCTCCTATGTTTCTTTTGTTGTAGTCGTGTTTTGGTCTGTGACCGTAAATAAAGTATTATTATTATTATTTCCTGCTTTGATCAATCAACACATGGATCTTCCTTCGGTCAAAGGATGGCACATTATCTCACATACGTATGTTACATGTCATGGAGAAGCTTTAAAAAAAATCTTTGACCCACCATTGATTTTTTTTCTTTGTTCTAATTAATACGGTCAACTGACCTCCATGGGCATTTACATAGAAATTCTCAGGTCTTTACAAAGATCTTTCTTTAATTGATATCCACAGACATCTTTGGAAATCAAAGGTTTTATCCAACTGTTAAAAATTAATGATGGGACCCTTAAGTAGAAAATGTTTCAGCAAGGCAACTCTTACACCGGGATAGAAAGGTGAGTGTTGCATTAATGAACACAGCAGCTGGATTTTAACACCTGCTTCTCCAGCCATTTAATTTGGAAGCTGGACTGTATCGCCCACTGAGAGTACATGAGACCACATGCTAAACTATTGAATCCACACAATGCAGCAAAATTGCCTCCCCCCCCCCCCCCTGTGCTTTCTGATACAACCAACCCACAACATTCAACAAATCTTCATGTAGTTCTTTCGGCTTTTCAACTTTTTTTCTTAAATCTACCAGAATGAGTTCTATGAGAGTTGCTGGAAGTTGGCTCTGGGCAACTAATGTACAGTATATCATGTAGCAGATAATATTTTATTCTCTTCCCTTTCCAGATCTTCTTCTCCTATGACTTGCTATACTGTTTTCATTGAAGAGAATGCTGTTTTTTTTAAAAAGGTTGTACTAAATAAGGTATGATATTCCTTCTCATCCTTGAAGTTGCAAGTCAGAACGGTAGGTATCCCTATCCTGAATTGGCTTGGATGGATTTTAACAATCTACCAGGTGTTAATAGACTTATATATGTTGGCATGGCACCTGAGGAAGGAAGGAAGGAAGGAAGGAAGGAAGGAAGGAAGGAAGGAAGGAAGGAAGGAAGGAAGGAAGGAAGGAAGGAAGGAAGGAAGGAAGTCCTGGCCAGTCAAACTGAGGTTATAAGTTGCAACTGAATGGTTGCATTGCATACAGCATTCTTCATCTGGCTATTGAATTAAATCATTTCCTGAATTTGTTCTTTGTCACTATAAGACTTCATCTCAATTAGGACATAAGCAGAACATCTATATGCAAATCATGAACTGCATCAAGTTAAGTGGTCTAAACAGGAAGAATCTTTAGATGATCAGATTTCCACCCAGAAAAGAAACAAGTCCTCCATGTTTAAAAGCAAAATAACCCTGAAACAAACGACATCACACTCACCTCCTGCCCTGTAGCAATGTCTATTGCTGTATAAACAGTACCTGAAGCCCTGAGGAAAAATAAAAAGGGGAATCAAGATCGTACCCATCAGCCAGAGAACAAAAATAATAATAATAACATGAGAAGGGTCAACAAGCTTCCTATCGTCATGTAATTATGAAGGTCACATCTATCCTAGCATCTCTGCATTGAATGGAGATGTTTAAAGAATCTGAATCCTCTTCCGTCGGGTCCTTAGTGATCTCTGAGTGTGGTGATTTCCTTGCAGACGTTTCATTGCCAAACTAGGTAACGTCATCAGTGCTAGAAGCTCTGAATTCTCTTCCCTTCAGCCTGTTCTCTCCCAGTTAAACTTTTTGTCAGAGTTTGTTGCAGAAAAATCAAACCCAGAAAGCCCACACAGATAACTGATTCAGCTGGATTCATTAACTTCTATACATACATAATAGCAGATGAACAAATGTACAATAGCAATAGTAGATTCTTTCAATGTCGTAGAAGTTACAAGAAGAACCACAAGCAGGAGAGAACAGTTCGTTTCAGAGTTCAGAGCAGACAGAGTAGTTTCAGTTTCGATTCTCAGCACAGACTCAGAACTGTTTAAGCTCCCATTGGCTGACTTAGTTGCTATGCCTATTCATTGGCTGACCTTCTTACCATGTCTTTCCCTGTCTTGAATATTCTAACACTTTTTCCTCCTACAAGAAATCAAGATAGGAGATTGTTTCCCAAGCTTTCGCTGGATGGAGAATTCTGGCAGTTGAAGTTCCCACACCTTACAATTGCCAAGGTTGAGAAGCACTGAGATAGGATGTCAACCACTTCTTCTCTACAGGCTGGGATGGCTGTGTTAAAATTGGTAATCATCTGCAGACTTATCATACTGCACCCCAAACAGTCACATGACTTTCCCCAGGGATTTCATGGAGTTGTTAAGTACAGGAGAGAGAGAAAATGACCCCTGTGGCATACCACATGTTAAAAGCTCTCACCACTACACCACCACAGACTCAAAGCACTCATTGATGAAGGAATGGAGCCATTGCCCACAACGCCTCCAATCCCCGAGCCTTGTAGGTAATCCAGTAAGATAACATGGTACCAAATAGCTTCTACAGGATCAGGAGGAGGCACTACACACCTGCCAGAAGCCAGCTGGGAAGGTTGCAAATAACTATCATAAGCCCCAGAATGCTGCAACCATGCTGGTTGCCGAGAGCCTGCATTTGGATCATGTGATTGTGGGAATGCTGTGATGGTTATAGCAACAGCTCTAGCACTTAAGACTTATATACCGCTTCACAGTGCTTTACAGCCCTAAGCAGTATCTAAGCAGATACTTGCTTAATGTCAGATGTGCCTCCTCCAAAATTCAAGAAAGGAAACCCCCAACGCCACTGTTTTAGAGAAAAGGCACTTTTACTGACTATGAAGCAAAAGCAACGAAGGTAAAGCAAGATCTGAGGCCAAAGACACGACATTGTATATATCAAAAGTTTATCCAAATCCCTCCCCCCAACAACCGCAAGCTAAATGTCCAATCTCCAGCTCCCAAGGGTGTCGTGTGGGGTGCATCTTCGGGTGGCCTCATCCAGCTGGTATGTAGAGACGGTTGACCTTGACCAGACTTAAACAAAACCATTCAGCATGCGCAGAAGACGGTGAGAACAAGACTCCCTCCTCGTCCCGAGATAGCTCCTCCAGCACAATTCCCCTCCCAAATACCAAAACCCTCTCCCTCCCCGTTTCTATGGCAGCCGATAGCAAGCAAGCGATATAGAGGCTGACACATGATGGACAGGAAGTAGTGATCCAGGTTTCCAGGGCATCAAATAGGACAGTTCACTGTGGCCAACTCACCAGGGCCATCTCGCAGCCAAGTCACCATGGGACAACGTACCATGGATAACATTAACTAACGCGTTAAATGTTATCCACCACTGCTTCTTCAACATGATTTCCCTTTTGTCAATGGAAATAATGTCAATTGGATAGTGGCAGATAACATTTGTCACGAATTGTCTGAGGTGAGTTGGCTGCACCCCATAGGTATGTTCTCTTAATAATGAACTTATTAATATTATTATGAAGTATCCTTTAAAAATATTTCCTGATTTTGTAAACCCTTTTGGAAGAGGGTTTAAGTCTATCCATGTCATTCTAAATACTTAGTAGTAATTTGGTTCTGGGGCCAAGCTAATTTTTGGGTGATACACACAGCCTTCAGATTGTACATCTCTATACCAGGTAATACCATGATGAGAAAAAGGAAACCAGAAAAAAAGGAGTACTAACCCTTGGCCAATTTTTTCAAACCGTGTATATTTCTTCTTCGGGTCTCCAACACTCACAATACTTCCTAAAATAAACAAGGAAAATAGACCTTGGTTAAAACATACATTAAAAGGCCAAGACACATAATAGTGTACAATTCCCAAATAATTTTGGAAAAAAGATATTGTCAGAAATTCTTTGTCTGGAGAACAGTAAGAATTAAATATTCAGGTGAGATTCAGGAAGCAAAAGAAAACAGATCAGTTGTAAAAAGAAAACTAAAAAAAGGTGACAATGTCACCCAATAGTTTAAAATGACAAAATGTTTATTTGGGTGCCACCATTCAAAATTTGAAAAAAAAAATTAAAACCACACAGTGCTTCAGTTTCAAAAACTATACCTTTGGAATCAAAATGAGAAAACCAGTACAGTCTTAGATAAATAACACTTTCTATACCCTTTGTTAAAAAAAACCTAAATTATGGAATTGATATAGATCGTTCACTCTTCTCTGGCTGATGAATTAATATAACAAAAACATTTTACACAAAGTGCAAATCAAACTTGCTATTCTAAATTCTTTCTATGCTGGGTATTTTCCCTATCAACCTGGTATATAAATAGTTTCAGATGTGATGCATAATTTGCTTCTCCCTAAATTTCCAAAGACCCACTGCTGCTCCTTCAAATAAAAAAAAAAGCCTATAAAATCTAATGAATTCACAAAATCTCTTGACATTTGTGCACTCCTACAAGATCTGGCAAGTTGAACCTATCATTACATTTTACATTTTTGCTTAAGAGCTTATGTGATTTTGGCAATGTGAACAATTCCAGTATTTTCATAGAACAGCTTGTGACATAATGAAGAATAAGTGTTATATATAGGTGTTTGAAGGGACGTGGTGGCTCAGTGACTAAGATGCTGAGCTTGCTGATCAGAAAGGTCGGAAGTTCAGCGGTTCGAATCCCTAGTGTTGCGTAATGGAGTGAGTTCCCGTGACTTGTCCCAGCTTCTGTCAACCTAGCAGTTCGAAAGCATGTAAAAATGCAAGTAGAAAAAATAGGGACCACTTTGGTGGGAAGGAAACAGCATTCCGTGAGCCTTCAGTGTTTAATCATGCCAGCCACATGACCACTGAGACGTCTTCAGACAGCACTGGCTCTTCGGCTTTGAAACGGAGATGAGCACCACCCCCTAAAGTCGAGAACAACTAGCATATATATGCGAGGGGAACCTTTACCTTTACCTTTATAGGTGTTTAGGAAAATTTTGGGATTGAGAAGAACATTCTTGGCAGAAAGTTGCAGACTTAGAAAAAACTAAAATACTTAAAATTAATTGAGAAGCAACAGTAATTATGATGGTATTATGATAAGCATCAACACATTAGTCCTATAATAAATTCAGTTGAGAATTGGAAAAAGCTATTTCCTAGTTATACTAAAGACTGAAATAAAGGAAAATTTTGTAATGGACGGGTCTATTTCAAAAATGACTTTAAAAAACTGATGTCTGACCTATATATACAATCTTTCAATGATTTATTTAAAGGATAATGGCCATCATGTCTTGTACTGCATGTCTGTCTGTCTGTCTATCATCCATTCATTCATCCATCCATCCATCATCTATCTCTCTGTGTCTGTCTATCAACCCTCCATCATCTATCTATCTATCTATCTATCTATCTATCTATCTATCTATCTATCTATCTATCTATCTATCTATCTATCTATCTGTCTATTCCAGCAATCATCTATCATCTGTCTGTCTGTCTATCATTCATCTATCTATCATCATCTATCATCCATCCATCATCCGTCTATCTGTCTCAATCTATCATTTATCATCCATCCATCCATCCATCCATCCATCTATCATCTATCTATCTATCTATCTATCTATCTATCTATCTATCTATCTATCTATCTATCATCTGTCATCTATCTATCTATCTATCTATCATCTATCTATCTATCTATCTATCTATCTATCTATCTATCTATCTATCTATCTATCTATCTATCTCATTGTCTATCTATCTCATCTATCTATCTACCTACCTACCTACTGGCCTGGCAAAGAGGTGGGGGGAGACAATTCTGCATGAGCAGCCAGCAGTTCCATTTGCACGAGTGATGGGCACACATGCTCGGCACTCACACAAATGGAGTGTGTATGCACATGCTTGCATGCCACTCATGCAATTGGAGATGTGCGCACGCGCATGAGCTCACCCATCATTTCCACAGCAGATTCCAAACGGCTCACAGCACAGTAACGGCCTGGGGGTTGGGGACCCCTGACCTAAATGAACCTTGTTTTGATTTCTGTATTTATTGTTTCTTTAAGGATTATCAATTATTAATTGTCCTTCTGCAAAACTGGGCTCCTTCAGGAAAAAGAGATATCTAAAAATAATAATAATAATAATTATTATTATTATTACTACTACTACTACTAGAATCATAAATAATTCCATTATGATTCTTTCTATCCAAGGACATCCAACATAATTCAGACATAAGAAGACTAAGCACTTAGTCTTATATACCCCTTCACGGTACTTTACATCCCTCTCTAAGCGCTTTACAGAGTTGGCCTCTTGCCCCCAACAATCTGGGTCCTCATTTGGCCGACCTCGGAAGGACAGAAGGCTGAGTCAACCTTGAGCCAGTGAGATTTGCACTGCCCAATTGCAGGTAGCAGTCAGCTGAAGTAGCCTGCAGTACTGCACTCTAACCACTGTGCTACCTCAGCTCTTAGGCATCAACCCAAATCAGTTTAGGTGCCAGGATACAACAAAAGAGACTGAGAATTGATTTCAGACAAATCACCAAGTGCGAATTTAGAACCTTGGCATCACATCCAAGGTTCCAACCCAACAGATCTTCCAAAAAGTATTTTCTGTCTTCCCTACAGCGGCTGAAATACTGAACCATCTTTTTTAGGGAAGTCAGAAGGGTCAGCTTCTCAACCTTTTGCCATCTAGTTAATTGCATATCCAGTGCATAGACCACGTTCAGCAGGGCTTTGGGTAGACAGTGAAATTCAATGAGGTAAGGTTCGCTCAAACTTGTTTTGTTCATCTATTTTTCCTTCTATAAGCACACAGATATGCACACATATACAGACGGAGAGAGAGAGAGAGAGAGAGAGAGAGAGAGAGACAGAGAGACAGAGAGAAAGAGAGAGGTAGACAGAGAGAGAGAGAGAGAGAGAGAGAGAGAAAGAAAGAAAGAAAGAAAGAAAGAAAGAAAGAAAGAAAGAAAGGAGAGAGCCAAATAAGAATATATCAAAATTTCAGAATCAAAATTTCAATAGCAAGTAATTTAATCAAAGACCAAAATGTTTATTATACACTCAATACCTTGGTGTATCATTTTCCTTCATTCCTTCCAGTAACTAATAATGATAGAATATCCTCCTCCTTTTTATATCCAATACTCGAAGGTATTAAATAATAATCCAATTATCTTAAATTAGATAAACATCAGTCTATTGAAATAACACAATGTATCAGGATTTATATTAACACAATAAAAAGGGGGGGGGAGGTGCATGATGGGTCCCTTTTCTTTTATGGGTTATTACCAGCAATGATCATTAGTGAGACATTGTCTGACATGATTTCAGAAAAGAATTAACAATGAAGTTGAGGAGAAATAGACTTCCGTGACATCTTTATAAAGACAGGTAGAAGAAAACCATGGAGATACCAGAAAACGTAGCTAACAAAGGAAGGAGATATAGCCTAGATTTTTGTTTTTAATCTTAATTCATTCTTAATTCTTTTCATAATTAGCCAGAGAGACGTGTAGTTATTCAGGCTTCAGAAGCCTGACAGAGACTTCAAGCAAGTTTTCCATCTCCAGTTCAAAGTTGGCTCAAAGGAAAACCTTTGAGCATGGTAATCAAGCGCCTACTACATTATTAAAGGAAGAGAAATGAAAGTCAACAATAATCAAGGAAGCAAAATGAGTTTAGGGATTCAGGGCAGCGAATCAGATTGAACTGGGCTTCATTAATAGCGCTGCTGAGACATAAATGTTTTGCTTCACAATATTGCACCAAAATGGCCTTTTTACTGACTAGCATATGGGTTGTTCTTATTTTCTAGATTTCTTATTTTTTTATTGTCTGGCATATGGCTTTAATTTTCTATTTATATTATACACCACACAGAGTTGGCTGGAATGGAATTGGAATGGAATGGAATGGAAGTTAGTTAGTTAGTTAGTTAGTTAGTTAGTTAGTTAGTTAGTTAGTTAGTTCTGGCCAGTCAAACTGAGGTTATAAGTTGCAAACTGAATGGTTGCATTGCATACATTCACCTGGCTATTGAATTAAATCATTTCCTGAATTCATGCAATGGTTTGAGCCACAAACTCCCTGAAGAGCATGGGTTTGCAAAATTATAAATTGTTTAACCAAAAGTAAAAGAAGAGTCCCTCCAGATTTTACTCCGCTAGTTGTTACTGGCATTAGAGGGTGGTACTCATCTCTGTTTCAACGTCATTGAGCCAGTATTGTCCATAGACATTTTCACAGTCCTGGGGCCAGTATGATGTCAGGGAGCAGTGTTACCTTCCCACCAAAGTGGTACCTATTTATCTACTTGCATTTGTATACTTTCAAACTCCTAGGTTAGCAACAACTAAGGCAAGGACAGGAGCTCACCCATTGTCTGGTGCTCAAGTCTCAAACCCGCAGTGTCTTAACTGCTGAGCTACTCTGCCTGATCCTTATTATGTTATGTGAGAAATGCAGATGGTTGACCCTAGCCTGATGCAATGTAACATGTCATGACAATGTAACTTCTCACTGTAATTAGAAGACCTTAAAACTACTCATGGTTGTTCTCATTTCTGTCATTTTCCTAACTCCGTTATGTGATTTTGTCAGCAAATGACTACAACAAGAGAAAAATAAATGCTCACTTAATTTCTCTAGAATCTCTTCGTCGGTCATCTTGGATTTCTTCCGTTGCCGATCTGTGTTTCTATACAAAGTGCTTGTGTTTGAATTTTCAGGCTGGGGGACTGTTGACTCTTTCACTGTAGCTGGTGAAGCAACAGGCTCTATCACCGAACGTGTGTAAATCTGAAACAAAGAAACAAAGAGCTGAGATTGGTGGACCCCAAACAAATCCGTTGTGAATTGTCTTGCAGATGAGAACCAGTGGTCTTCTGCCCTTCCACAAATACTCCATTCCTTTTCATACATTTAATTTGGGCGAGCATGGAATGGATTTCAAGACTTCTAAGATGTTTTTCCATTTGTGACTAAACGCCAGAGTAAGAGGTCTTCTTCATCTTTTCATGCACTGACAAAATGTTGGAATTGTTGTGGTCCACTGGTGGCCTACGGAGCTGGCAGCAGAGTCAGACAGTGAGGAGGTTGGGGAGGAACATGGGTGAGGCCTGGAGTCTGGGGAAGGCTTGGACAAGGGCTCTGCGTCGGAGGCAGAGAGGGGGCGGGAGCCATCTGTGAGTTATGGGCTGCCTCCGGAGCCTCCAGAGTTGGACATTAGTGAGGCAGAGGAACAGGGGGATCCTATTCCCAGTGCACACATGCGCAGAGCTGCCAGAAGGCAAGAACAGTTAAAACAAAAGGGGTGACCTGGGAGTAAGGCTTGGAGATGATTGGCCCTTCCCATAAGATATAAAAGAGGAGCAAACAGACATGAGCCTTTACAGGAAGCAACTTTGTTCGTTCTGGTTGGTTTAAACTCTGAAGCTCCGTTTTGACTCTGTGCTCCGTTTGGCCTTGCAAAACTAATTGGCAATTAGGTCTTTGGCAGTGTTTCAAGGGAGATAAAGCCCTATCCCGAAAGACTGTGACAGACTTCTGTCGGACTCTTCACAGACTGTTTATGACTCATTACCGACCGGCTGTGAATAAACATAATTCACAGCCGTTTAAATAAAAAGAGGGGTTTGGGGACTGTGTGGTTTTTACTGTCTCAGGATGCCTAGGTCAGAACAGGCATTGTCAACTCAAAGATTGCAAAGTCTTGGGTCAACAGATTAATTTCAGGGGATGGATACAAACCATTCTTTATCCCAAAAAATATCTCGACATCAACAATAAGTGTGGGCTCTTTGCTGTATTATGGATTGTCTCCCTCTGAACTGGGCCTTGTGCTAGGAAGGGAAATTCTGCATTTAGCTGCCTCAAATCTATTTTTTTTTTATAAAGTAATCCTGGTTCTCAGAAACACTCTTGAAAATGAAATCTGTGCTTAAAAAAAGGTAACTCAACTAAGTCAGAAACCTGGAGAACAACACACTCCCCTTCCCCTCGAGCTATATAGGCGAAAAACCTGGACAAAGCAAAGATTATGATTTTTTTTATTAAAAAAAAAACTAAATTCTGCATCTGCTGATTTTTCCTTCCTGGCCTCCTTCAGCATTCAGCAGTCCTGCTGTGATAGCAACCAAAACAGCTTACTGATTTAGTATGTTCTGGGCGTGGGGCGATCACGGGGGGTGGCTCATTGTCGTCCTCCTCCTCTTCGTCTTCTTCGTCCTCTTCTTCTGAAACTGGGGGAGCCAGTGGCGGCTCCGAAGCTGTTTTCGTGCTCTAAAGGTAAGAATTGCAGAAACTGATGAAGTTTCATCCCATCTCAGTCCAGTTACAAGACTAAGCACGCTATCTCTTTAACTTCTCCTATCTTGATGTTTCCACCACCCATCAATTCCATGTCTCTGCTGTTGAGATTACAGGAAGTGATTCTCAGCTATGGCAACTTGAAGATGTGTGGACTTCAACTTCCAGAATTCCGCAGCCAGCATATTGGCTAGGGAATTCTAGGGAGTTGAACTCCAGCATCTTCAATTTGCTATGGTTGAGAAACACTGATATATTTTAAAACAAACGTAGTGCACCAATTGATTGTTAGATATTATATGCCATCTGTATTATGCCATCTTGTATTATGCTATCTACACAGTGTGGCACAAAGTATAGATGGGTTTATTTTAACATGGAATTCTTTTGAACCCTGGCTTATAACACTGTAAAACTTACAGCCTGTAGAAATGTTGAGAAATGGGAATCCCAAATGATAAGATTATTATTGCAAGTGAAAGTTGATAACATGTGTTTGTTTGTTTGTTTGTTTTATTTTATTGGATTTATATGCCGCCCTTCTCCCAAAGGCCTCAGGGCGGCGTACAACATTAAAAAACACATATCACAAAAGTTAAAAGGAAATTAGATAAATATCCAAAAAAAACACAAACCCAATGGCTTATAACACTGTAAAACTACAGCCTGTAGAAACGTTGAGAAATGGGAATCCCAAATGATAAGATTATTATTGCAAGTGAAAGTTGATAACGTGCAGATTGGCAGGGATGGGCGAGGTGTTGTACAGTTTCCCATTGCTCTCCATATGATATTTTTATTCCTAATCTGTTTTCCTAATCTGAGAATTTCTAGGTGTTCAGGAAGAGATTGGACAACCATGTCTTACTTAATGGTATAAGATCTCCTGCTTGAAGTTGGATTAGAAGACTTCCAGGATTCCATCCAACCCTATTATTCTATATTATTTTATAGCAATAGTTAAACTGGCTGGGGTCTGTCGGCAGCCTGCAGCAGCAGAGACGGACAGTGAGGAGGTTGGGGAGGAACATGGGTCACTCCTGGAATCTGGGGAAGGCTCGGATGAGGGCTCTGCGTCGGAGGCAGAGAGGGGGCCAGAGCTATCTGGTAGTTACATGCTGCCTCCGGAGCCCCCAGAGTCGGACATCAGCAAGGCAGAAGAATAGGGGGAGCCTGTCCCCAGTGAGCGCATGTGCAGAGCTGCCAGAAGGCAAGAACAATTAAGAAAAAAGGGGCAACTCAGGAGTAAGGCTTGGAGATGATTGGCCCCTCCCATAAGACATAAAAGAGGAGCAAATGAATGTGAGCCTTCGCAAGAAGCAATTAGTTCATCTAGTCAGTTCAAGTTTTTAGAAGTCTTGTTTGACTCTGTGCTGAGTTTGGCCTTGCAAAACTAATTGGCAATTAGGTCTCTGGCAGCCTTCCAAGGGAGATAAGGTGGGTGTTTATCAACATTCCCCTGAAAGACTGGGGCAACTCGAGCAGACATCTGTTGGACTCTTCATAGACTGTTTGTGAAGCCTTGTGGGCTGTGAATGACCATAATTCACAGCCGTAAAAGAGGGTTTGGGGGACTAAGATTGTGATTTATGCTTTCTCAGGAAACCTAAGTCAGAACAGGGTAATTCTGGGAGTTGAAGCCCATATATAGAATATAGAATAACAGGATTGGAAGGGGTATTTAGAGGTCACGTCCCTTATACAGAAGCAAGAATCATGCAAATTTTAATCACAATTTAAACACAAGAATTAAAGTAAGCTACCAAATCTTGGAAATTGTGGTTGGGACCTTCAGCTCTATTTCATTAGAGAGTTCATTAAGGCTGAAAGTTTCTTAGAATATTTTGAATGTGTTCATCCCATGCCATTTGCCACTAACAAATTCATCTCCCACCTGTGGACTTTATATCTTGAGTTTTGTTTCTTTCTCAGCCTCTCTCACGCTGGAACACACCTGGTTTGGAGAAATCTACATTTCGTTGTACCTATCAATATTTAAAATGTAGCCATGTTGGAAAAAATTTCCCATCTGCAGAAGCATTTGTGCTCTGTAGACGTGTCTATTTCACAGAAGCTTTGCAATATGCCTCTCTTATCTGCCGCCAGGGTAGAGTCTTTGTTATCTAGCTGGCAGGGCAAAATTAAGTCATGCAACATGAAAAATGTCCCCCGATCAGTCATTCAGCATTAAAAGCAGGACCACTTGCATGTAATGCAAAATTAGTGTGAACTACATTAAATATATTGGTAGATTCTCTTGCTAATGTGCATTCTACTCATTTAAAGAAAGGTTTTCACGAAAGGGATCATTTTTACCCCTGTATACAGCAAATTAAGCCAGAAAACAAAGGAAATTCCAGAACATAGAAATTCATTAGCAACCGAGAGAGGGTACTTACCGAGGGATGGGCTGCAATGTAGCCATGGGCACTTTTATCTGCAATGGGCAAAAGAAAATCTATGGTGGTTTGGTAGATCACAAATGGTTATTAGAAAAGAAGAAGAAATAAGAGCATCTCAGGCTTCAGGGTCTACCTGGATCAGTGATGGCGAACCTTTTTCTTATACCAAAATTGTCACTTTATTGCGTACACGTGTCCACACCAATTCAATACTTCCCACCCACCTCCGCATGCGCACGTGACAGCCAACTCCCGTGCGCATGTGTGCATGATGCCTCTCCAGGCCTCAGATGCTTTCCTGAAGCCTGGGGAGGGCAAAAATGGCCTCCCCCAGCCCCTCTGGAGGCCCTCCAGAAACTGATCATTTCCCAACTTCCGGTTGGCCTGTTGGAGCCATTTTTCACCCTCCTGAGGCTTCAGGAACGCCTCCGGAGGCTGAGGAGGGTGAAAAACAGGCCCAATGGGCCAACCGGAAATTCAGGAACAAACATCCGGTTGGCCTGTTGGGCCTGTTCGTCGCCCTCCCCAGCCTCCGGAGGCTTTTCTGAAGCCTCGGGAGAGCGAAACAGCCTCCCACTGTCCTCCAGAAGGCCAAAAATCAGCTGACAAGTGCCTGCATGCATGTCGGAGCTGACGGCTGGTGTGCCAGCAAATATGGCTCCATGTGCCACCTGTGGCACATATGCCTTAGGTTCGCCATCATGGACCTAGATGGTGAAGGTTGATTCTGCCACAAAATGATGTAGCATGGAAAAGTTTTTTGTTCAGTGGACCAGCTTATCAATTAAATCTTCTTTTGCCAGATTTTATTTCATTGGCTATCCCACTTATAATCTTCCTTGTTTCCATCAAGATAATACTATCTATCCCAAAGGATGCCCAACCTTGGCAACTTTAAGACTTGTGGACTTCAACTCCCAGATTCCTCAGCCAGGTCTTAAAAGTTGCCAAAGTTGGACACCCCCGGTTTATCCTCTGAGCTTCTCCAATCTTCCTTATTCTCCATCTTTTCTATTTTTATTTCCTCCTCCCAAAGATAAATAGCAAATTTGGAGAATCATATGTGGGTGGGGGAGATATATCTATTTTTATCTCCCCTCCCCCAGATTATATTTTTTATCCCACTTGTCATCAACAATTTGAACTTCTCCCAAAGACATTGCTAGGAACAAGATTGTGCAGTCTATAGTTCCCGACCACATGGCATCTTCATCCCCACATTCCAGAGCTTCCCATCACCAACCCATCTTCTTGAGGTTGCCCTCAACCTCAAGAAGTCTACTCTCCCCACTTCTACTCTCCCCCCTTCCCTTCTTTTTATTTGATCGTGCTTCTTGTCTGTCATCTTTTCTTTAACTGCTTCTTCTGCAGCCCTGTCCATCAGAGGTGGGTTGCTCCCGGCATTACTGCCAGTTCAGTGCGCGCAAAACTTTTGCCCCCCGCGCACGCGCATTTGCACAAAAATAGTTCTGCACATGCGCAAAACATTTTTAAAAAGAAATAAATACATTTGTGCAATTACAATTGTTATGCGCATGCGCAGCACCGAAAATCAAGGTGGCGGCCCTGTAAGAGAACCAGTTCGGGGCCATGGCAGGCCTGGGTTGCTGCAGATTCCAGCAACTCAAGCCGCCAAACCACTATCGGTTCGGCCGAACTGGTCCAAACTGGTCCACCTCTGCTGTCCATACTGTCAAAGTTTGTTGCATAAATTCAAATCCAGAAAGCACACACAGCTAACTGATGCAGCTGGATTCATTAGCTTCTTTATATATATACATAAGAAGATGTGAATAAATGTACAATACCAAGTAAACCCAAGGCAGGAGAGTTATACGCAAACACAAGCAGTTAGTTTTATATCAGCAGACAAGCGCAGACAAAGTGCTTAAGTTTACTTCCCAGAGCAGTAGACTGCTTCAGTTTCGTTTCTCCTAACAGTGAGGACGAGTATCCCGTGGCACAACTTGCCTTCAGAAGTTGTGGGTGTTCCATCACTGGAGGTGTTTAAGAAGTGACTGGACACTCACTTGTCTGAAATGGCATTGGGCCTCCTGCTTGATCAGGAACTGGACTAGTAGACCTCCAAGGTCCCTTCCAGCTCTATTCTCATTGATTGATTCCCATTTTTGACCTTCTCAGCTGACTTCTGACAAGCAAAGCCAATCAGGGAAGCCAGATTACCTTAACCACAGTGCATTGATTTCACATCTACCTGGATTCTCTCAACAACCTTGGCAGAAAAGGTCATAAAAGTGACTCACTTAACAAGCGCCCTGCTTAGCAATGGAAATTCTGACTCCAATCGTGGTCATAATTGTTTGGGTTTCCTAGCATAATATGTGAATGCAGCTAACCCATCTCTAAACTATAGTTATCTGTCCTCAAGTCAGTGTTGACTCCTAGGGACTAGATAGATAGATGTTCCTCATGATAGCCTCTCCTCAATGGTCAAAGTTTTTGTACCAATATGGACATCCAAGTGCAACCTTTTCTTCTCACTCATGATCAGTGGTGAAATCGATTTTGTTTGCTACTGGTTCTGTGGGCGTGGCTTGGTGGTGGTGGAGGTTATGTGACTGGGTGGGCGTGGCCAACTTTTTTTCACTTTTTAAAGCATTGTTTTGCTGCCGGTTCGGGTGAAGAGATAGGAAAAAAATGCTTTAAAAAGTAAAAAAAAAAGGTTCAAACGATTGCACAGCACAGCTGAATGTCACGAATTTTTTTTTTCACTTTTTAAAGCTTGTTTTTAACTGGTTTGGGCAAACCTTACCATTTTTTGCTACTGGTTCTAGAGAAGCGGTCGCATTTCACCCCTGCTTGTGGATGGCACATGACCTTTGCTTACCTCCTGATGTAAAACTCATATATTTCTGATTGTTGACCGTCTCTTTGGAATCGTAGAATTTGAGAACGTCTAGAACGGCTTGTGGGTTTTTCTTCTGCTCCAGTTTGGTAATGTTGGAAGTCTGTAATAGCCTGGCCCACTGCTCAGGAATGCCCTGCAAAAGCCCAACAAGACAGGTGAGGCCTCAAAGAGGATTCTGCCCAAGCTCAGGCAGATGTTCTGCTAAAACAGTTCCTTAAACAAGAAGCCCAGGTTACCTGTAAGCCTGTAAGCCGTTAAAGCTAGACAGTTTACAGCAGCTGCAATCATTCTCTCATCCTCTCTTAAAACAAAGAGCTAATACCTGGATCCAATTTTAAAACAAAATAAAACAAAGAAATTTATGATTGTGGCAAGAAAAGAAAAGTGCATGAAATTCATCCTGAAATCAATTATGGCAGGAAAATGGAACTAACTCCCTGTGATTCAGGATTGACGTACACCCCCTCTTGACTAATTTAGAGGTAAACACAGCGGGCTTTAGGAACCTTACACTGGATATTTGATGCAGAGCTTTAAAAAGGCGCTTTCCTCAAACAGTAAGTAAGAGCAGATCCAATCGGTGTAGGAAATGCCTCCTGGATGGAGGCATAGCAGATACCTGCTGGGGTAGGAAGCATCTCCTGGCTTGGACTTCAGGAACCATACCACAGATGTGAAAGGGGACACATCCACTGGTGGGATTCATTTTTTTACTACCGGTTCTGTGGTCGTGGCATGGCTGGGTGGGCGTGGCAGGGGAAGGATACTGTAAGAGCTCCATTCCCACCCACTCCAGGAGAAGGATACTGCAAAATCCCCATTCCCTCCCAATCAGCTAGGACTCAGGAGGCAGAGAATAGATGGGGTGGGGCCAGACAGATGTGGTATTTACCGATTCTCTGGACTACTCAAAATTTCCACTACCAGTTTTCCAGAACTGGTCAGAGCCAACTGAATACCATGGACACATCACATCTTACTTGTTAATTGCACACTGCACCTCATGCTGTGCACACCAACCTTAGAGGCTCCTTCCTCCCGCCAAAAAAGGCTACCATAGAATCATTGGGCTGGAAGGGACCTCGGAGGTCTTCTAGTCCAACCTCCTGCTTCAAGTAGGAGACTTTATACCATCCTGGGCAAATGACTGTTCCATCTATTTTTGAAAACCTTCAGTGATGGAGTATCCACATCCCCAGGAGGCATGCTATTCCACCGATTCATCCTTCTCATTGTCTGGAAATTTCTCCTTACTTCTAGGTTGGATCTATCTTTGACAAGCTTCTTGCAGAGGGTTTAAGAAATGTTTCAAAACATCCAGTATAATTTCCTGCCCTCTGGTAACAACCCTTTCTTTCTGCTTCCTATGGCAGTGATGAAGACACCAGCAGCAGGTTGTTGTTAAGTGCCATCCTCTTCTTTATGCCACTGCCACCCCCTTGGTTGGTCTCAGTGGTACTCAATGACATTTGGCAACCCATTGCCCCGTTTTCTTAATTGCCAGATTCAGCTTAGGATCCTATTGTTTCTGTTCTAAGAGATTGTCTGCAAAAAAAAATGAGAGATGAGATGGTGCTTGGTGGGAAGGGCGGTCCGTGATGGGAAAGTGAGGAGGAAAGCAAACAACAAACTCTACTGCACACACATGAAGCCTGCGATCGCAGCACTAAAACATCTCAAAGAAGCCACTTATTTTGGGCCTGTGACGCACCTCAGAGAGTTTCCCTGTATACATCTGTGAGCCACAGAGAGCTGGCTGCAATGGATGTAAATAAAGAAAGAAAAGAAAAGTTAAAACAGAAGGTGGGGGGGGGGGGAATCGGAAGGCGGGAAAGAGATGGAATCCAGTGGAGCAATAGGTTTCCTATCTAATTGAGCGAAGTAGCAAACACAGGGGGTCATTCACAAGTTACTAGGGATGGGTGAAGATTTTGAAAAAAAAATACCAGAGAAAAATCTCACAGCCCGAAGTTGGAAGCATCGTTTTCTCACTTGGAAAGAACTGTGGGGCTCTAGCTAACATCATTTCTGGTTTGAGGCTAGCTAAAGAGTCATTTAAGTAGCCCTATAATTGGATCAGAGGTGGGTTCTTATCGGTTTGGTCCTGTTCGGCTGAGTAGGTTGTAACTTGGCCTGCCACATCCCCGAACCGGTTCTATCAATGGTGGCACCATCTTTATTTTCGGTTCTGCACATTCGCAGAACAATCTTCATTGCAAAAATGTAATTCCCCCCCTTTTTAACGTGTGCATACGCAGACCTTTTTAAGTGCAAATGCGCCCGTGTGTGAGCGATGAACCAGCAGTAATGCAATCGGCAACCCACCCCTGAATTGGATGGAGTGCTTGATTTTCCAAAACAGGAGAGGAGGGATTGGGTTGAACAGATGAGATTTTCTTTTTTCCTGGACAATTCTGAAAGGGTGCACGGCAAACATTTTACAGTACAGTTATAAAGAGGCTTCTTTGCAAGGGAAAGTCAACGGGTTCTAACAAAACCTCAGATGATGTGGCTTCTGGATAGGACCCCTCATGTCTTTCCTGGACACCTCCTGAAAAACTATGGATCACAACATGTTGGTTTAGAAAATGGGCAGCTTGAAAAAAAAGTTCTGTATTTAACTTTATACCGTGTTTCCCCGAATGTAACACAGGGTTTTCTTTTGACCCCCCCAAATAAGCACTTGGCCTTATTTTCGGGGGGGGGGTCTTATTATTTCTGAGGTGCAGGAGGCAGCGAGCGTGGTCACCTCATGGCTGCTGCTGTGTTGCAATATTTTCAGGGACGGCTTATTTTTTTGGGAGGATTTAATTTAGTGCATGCACTCAAAAGCCCGATTGGGCTTATTATCCGGGGAGGTCTTGTTTTCAGGGGAAAAGGGTAGCATAACTAGAATGGGTCATCATTGCACAAAATCTTTGTCAGAAGTATAGCTCAAAAAGAAATTATTGGCCTGAAATGGAAGTGTTATTTCTATCATCTAAAGTTGCACTTTCTTTTTAACTCCTTCAATCAGAATTAATTTAAAGTACAGGGGAACATAACTTGATGCCAACGTGTCACCTCCCCCGGTGTTTAAAATCAGCACTGCCTGATTTTTTAAAATTCATTTAGTATTTTTTTAAAAAGAAAACACTGGCATTCTCAGCCTCTCTCTGAGGGAGATGGGCAGTTTAGAAATATGAAATATTAATTAATTCTGAAAGGAAAGGAACTAGCCTGTAGAATAGAAGTCTTCAAACTTGGCAACTTTAAGACTTGTGGACTTCAACTCCCCGAGAATTCTGCTGGCTGGAGAATTCTGGGAGTTGAAATCCACAAGTCTTAAAGTTGCCAAGTTTGGGGACCCCTGCTGTGGAAGCATCTTCATTTAGAATGCTTATGGGCCTTTAGAATGCTTATGGGCCTTTAGAATGCTTATGGGCCTTATTTGGGCATTCTTAGTAAATAAAAAATAGGTGGCAGCAGGAGAAATTGGGGAAAGAATAAGCCATGCAAATCCCAAAGGTGCGTTTCCAAAAGATAAGTGGGCTTTCTTGGTTTTTTTCCCCCTTAAAATGTCTCACTTCTCATCCAAGAAGCGCCTTCACTTCTGCAAGCAAATTTCAGTTCAGTTCTGTTCCAAACTTCAGTTCTTCAAGGGAAAAAAAAAACAAGAAAGACCAGTTACCTTTTGAAAAGCACTTTGGGACAACCATGACCTTGGTGATGGAGAATTTCCATAAATATTAAGCCATGCAAGTGTCTTCTCATGGTGCCCACGAAGTGCATTTAGCAACAGCCCCATGTGTTCTAAACTTTTAGAAGGTGCCCACAGCACTTAAAATCTTGCCTTGTCCCAAAAACTATGACATCATTGCTTTAGTTCCAGATTGCTGTTTTCCACTCCAGTACTGAATCTGGATCCTTCTGCATATAAGACAGATGTTTGAATACTTCAAGGCTACCAAAGTTGGACCATCACTACGAATACAGAAAACTCTTATCTGTTCACTGACATCTTGTGGTCATCCCGATTACCAAATCCATTATGCTGGTCAGTCACAAAGAATCAGGACTACACATTGAATTCCAATTAAGCTGCTTTATTGCTCACCCTTATACTCAAGAATCTAGTCAACTGACAGCATTAAATTGAGTTAAATAAGAGTTAGATGAGGTAGGCAAGTGTAAATGGAATTCAGGAGGGGTTGGATTTGGAGCCTTTATGGACATGTAACGATTCTAGGCTTAGTTCTCTCTTGACTCTGTCCCCAGGATATGCCTCTTCTCTTACAATGCTTGCCCATATTAACACCAAATTATACTCTTTCATTCTCTGATCTTCTATTCTAGACAGAACTTAAGAGTGCATCTTCTTAAAATCCAGGTTCCCTCTTTTATGTCAAGGCAGCAATATTATGGCAAGAGAGCTCAAGGATGGAGAAAGCTGTTTCCCCTATTCACCTTTCATCAATTTGTTCAGTGTTTTGTGTCCTGATTTTTGTCGTTCACCGTGGTGCCAAGCAACAATGAAATGGCAACGGGACATGCAGCATAATCACAAGCAACCTCATGCCACCTGATGTTCATGATTGAAAGCCAAACTTCAGAGCAAGTGTCCCCGGTTATGATTTTTGGATATAGCTATGAGCAATGCAAGCAATTCAGCCAGGACAGTGATTGGGCCTGAATGTCAAAAGAAGAAAGAAAGAAAGAAACAAAAATCCCTGAACACATTGGACACAACTCATGAAGCTTAACACAGACAGGATGATGGCTTTCCTCTGAAATGAAGGAGGAACATTTGCATAGATTTAGAATATGCCTCCCCCCAACACACTTAAGAGAAAGAATATGAAACAGAGGGGAAAAAATTTTTTGGCCAAAAGTCCTTAGCAGAAGAATCCTTGCTGCAATAAACTTATCATTAGTTTTTTTAAAAATCAGAACAGTCCTACAGAAAAACTCATTTAGTGCAATGACCCACAAAAATGCTTTAAATTTTTTTTAAAAAAATCAGAAGGAATAAAAGAAGAGGTTATTTTTTTTCATGCCTTTTAATAAAAAGAGACAAGACACATACAGTATGGAAACATCATCAAATATTTGTAACGTATCGTCTGCTGTGAATGCTAACATTTAGAAACCTTGGTGATAATGCAACAGGCATCCTAGCCAATTGGTAGGAACTAATTATTATTACAATATAATATATATATTATCTTCAATGAAAATATTGAAAAGCATAGGAAAGATAACTTTTAATATTACTATTTTTTAACAGCAGTGTTAATCTATTTTAATATTATATCAGCCTGCTCCATCAGATCTTGCAAGGGGGGGGGTGTCTGCTAGGCTATGAGCTGCTTTGGTGGGTCAGAGAAGATGTGCTTTCTCTGCTGTGATGTCAGCAGTGGTGAAATTCATTTTTCTTTTTACTACCGGTTCTGTGGGCATGGTTTGGTTGGCGTGGTGTGGCTTGGTGGGCGTGGCAGGGGAAGGATACGGCAAAATCTCCATTCCCACCCCACTCTGGGAACAGCCAGAGGTGGTATTTGCCGGTTCTCTGAGCTACTCAAAATTTCCGCTACCGGTTCTCCAGAACCTGTCAGAACCTGCTGAATTTCACCCTGGATGCCAGTCTTATAGAATATCCTTCCCCCCCCCAAAGTATTAGAGATATATTTGAAAGGGCTCTAAATAAAATCCACCAATTTGTTGACCAGCTGTGCTCCAAAGATAATTTTAAAATCCTCTCAAATTATTTTTGAGATGCAAACATGTGGAGAATGTCACCAAACTACCGAAGCAACTCCACAAGTACCTACCTACCTACTGTATTTCTCTCTCCCCCCCCCTCTCTCCCTACCTACCTACTCTCTCTCTCCCTACCTACCTACTGTATTTCTCTCCCCCCCTCTATCTACCTACCTACCTACTCTCTCTCTCCATACCTACCTACTGTATTTCTCTCTCTCCCTCTATCTACCTAACTACCTACTTTCTCCCTCCCTCCCTATCTACTGTATTTCTCTCTCTCTCTCCATCTACCTACCTACCTACTCTCTCTCTCCCTACCTACCTACTGTATTTCTCTCTCTCTCTCTCCCTCTATCTACCTACCTACCTACTCTCTCTCTCCCTACCTACCTACCTACTCTCTCTCTCTCTCCCTCCCTTCCTCCCTACCTACTGTATTTCTCTCTCTCCCTCTCTCTCTCTCTCTACCTACCTTCAGGCTGGGTTTTGGGCTTAAAGCATGGTCGGACCTGTCGTCTTTCTATAAATCTTGGTATGGGTGTGTGGAGTGCTGACTTTGTTTCAGTAAGTGGAATGATTGGTTGTGTGGTTGTATCATGATTGGTAGATTGGTGCTGATTGATGCTGGCTGTGTGTCCGTTGTTGTTTCATGTTGTAATGGCCTGGGTGGTGGGTGGGGCTCCTTTGTTGACTAGGGCTGGTTTCCAGATGTCTGGTAGGCGGGAGGTATTGTCACGTTTATTCACGTTGTGGGGGTGTTTCTCTATTTTGATGGCTTCCATAATTATTCTCTTGTTGAAGTGTTCACTTTTGGAGATTAACCTGGTTCCTTCAAAATTAATTTCATGTCCTGTAGCTTTAAGATGCTGGAAAAGGGAGGAAGTTTTTTTTCTTTTTTTCTTACTGCGTTCTTGTGTCGCATCGCAGAACACTGAATTTGGAACCTGCTTATTCAATAAGCTTGCAAGGTGATCGATTTCTGGAAACAATTATGGGATTATGGAAGTAGGAGCTTTGGGCTCATAAAAGAATAAATTATCTGGTGATTTTAAGGATACTCCAGTAATCCCTTCCTTGCTGTAGAAATTGGCCCCATATAAACAACCATCTTAGAATCATAGATTCATAGGGCTGGAAGGGATCTCAGAAGTCATCTAGTTCAATCCCCTGGCTCAAGGCAGGAGACCTTATACCATCTCAGAAAAATGGCTGTCTATCTTCTTCTTCAAAACTTCCACTGATTAGAGCATGCACAACTTCTAGAGGCAAGCCACTCCACTGATTAATCGTTCTCACGGTCAGGAATGTTTTCCTTAATTCTAGGTTGGATCTCTCTTTAATGATCGTAATGATTTACAGGCCATTCTGTTAACCACAAGCTCCTGATAGAACAACCAGTCCTTTTCAGAATTACTCTCTCCAAAATTGGATTTTTCATTTAAACCCCCCTTGTTCTTTTTAAAAATCTCCCTTCCGGGGCATTGTATAAAAGGCTCCCGCCTCCTCTTTCTTAAGCTCTTTTGTCTTGATAAATCATTTACTGTATTTTTGGGAGTATAAGATGCACTCTCCCCCCCTCAAAAAAAAGAGGCTGAAATTTCGGGTGCATCTTATACTCCGAATGTAGCTTTTTTCAGCCCTAATGAGGCACTAAAGAGTGAAGCGATCTTCCCTGCTTTGCCTGCTTTTCCCATTGCTTCTCTCTCTCTAAAGATCAGTCAAAGCTGACCAGACTAATGATGCTAGCCAGATGAATACCTGGTAGGCAGAATTTCCCCCCCCCCTATTTTCCTCCCCCAAAACAAAGATGCGTCTTATACTCCGGTGCGTCTTATACTCCAAAAATATGGTGATTTATTTCCCAGTGGTGCTAAGCAAGGAAGGATAATGTGTGGTACTCCAGATATGCATGAAATCCCTGATCTGTCTACCATCAGACATTAAGACTTCTGTCACTTCATGTAGAAGAGGCTGCATCAAAATGGATTTCTCCAGACTTTGATGGAGAAAAAAATTGAAAACCAACAAGACGATATGGCTGATTTATTTTCTGTGACACATTCTTCCACTGACTCTTCCCAGCCTGAGCAGCCTAATAATGTCTTTCCTTGGGAATGAATCAAAGCCAAGGAGACAGTCTGGCCTAGTGATGAAGGAACCAGGCTAAAAATTGGGAGACCGTGAGTTCTAGTCTCTCTTTAGCCATGAAAGCTGGTTGGGTGACTTTGGGCCAATCTCTCTCTCTCTCTCAGCCCAATCTACCTGACAGGGTTATTGTGGTGGGGAAAATAGGAGGAGGAAGGGGTGGTGGAAACGTTCGCTGTTTTGAGTTACTTGTAAAAATAATAAAGGTGGGATACAAATAAATAAATAACTGTGCCCCACAGTAGGGGGAAACATGATTGGTTAAACCAGCAGCGAGAAAGTAATTCAGGATGTGCAAAATTGTTTATGTGAACAGAGAATGTTCTGTACAAGAAACAGCTGGTTGTGGGAATCTCTGCCTAAGTCTATGTCATGCCTGCAAGCCATCTTTTCTCTTTGGATTTCACGTCTGCCACACTTTCTACTGTGGGAAACTGGGAGGAGGGATTATGTGGAGTTGGGTAGTATGCAGCCATAATAACATTCTTTTTAGAAAGTCAAGGTCGACTTTGTCTCTGCACCTGGCCAGATCTGGATGGGAGGAAGCTGTCTTTGTGGCAGTGGGAGATTGGACCATGTGATGGAACTTGTGGGTGTTGGGGCAGAATCTTGAACTTTCAACTGGGTGGGAAAACCTGGAAGCTTTCAGATTCGGGTTTTCCCAGATGTGCCAACATGGCTCTCTTAATAAATTGGAACTTTGAGGAATCCTTTGCCTCGGACTCTGGTTTACTTCTGGATGCTATTTGGAACCCTGACATTCTAAAGATATGTACTTCAGGTTTGAGCCACATATACAGGTAGCCCTCGACTTCTGATTATTTGCTCTAATAATAGCAGCTTCAGGCCTGGATGGGATGAGGCCTGGATGGGATGTGGATTGGAGACCACCAGGAGTTCCTTGGAATGTGATATCCAGGGGGGCTGGGAAAAAAACCACCCTAAAAGAAAACAGTATGGCTGGTGGGGAATCCTGGGAGTTGAAGTCTACCCATCTTGAAATGGCCAAGGTTGAAACACTGGCCTAAACAATAACAAATTCAGCAATGTGCTTTGACCACATGCCAGAAAACCACAACTCTCAATCTCTTTTTTCATTTGGATTTGTTCCCTTGTCAATATTCAACATGTAGGTCAAGTGATATCTGGAGGGTCACTGTTTGATGTTCAATACCAAATGTAAGTTCCTCAGGTATCCTATGAGCTGGATCAACAGAGCATGTTCAGATCTTTTTCTATAGTTATTCATAGCTCATAGCCTTCCCTCCTTTGGGGAGGGAAACGACTAACAATGGGTTACAAAAAAGTCTTCAGATCCATATGCCTAGATAGGTTTCAACGTTGTCCTCCATTAAGGTTCATGATGGAGTCATGTGTAGCTGTTATCTGGAAGGCAGACTCAGTGTGCCTTGGGTCAGGTTCCAAAGGAACCTTGATAACTTCCTCGAGGTGTAGGCACATGGCTGTAGAACTCCTTCATTGTTCTTTTGTAAGAGTACTGTGGCCATTGCCACATCACTGGCGTCTGCTGAATAAAACCCGCTTTTAAATTCTTTTCTACGTATGCCCTCATTTCTGTTAGCTCTTGTGGGGTCATAGAATAAATTCGGGGCTTTGGCAGTTTAGCCCCAGGGAGTAGTTCGACTGAACAATCTCTGGGGCGGTGAGGGGGCAAAGTATCACATTCCTTTTCGCTGCATACATCTTTTAAGTCTGCATATACCTGAGGGAATCGCTCCTCCCCAGCTGTATGTACCAATGGCACCGTAGCTTGGAATCCCACTGGACCCTGAGTCATGGTTTGCGCCTCATGAGGAGGGGGTTCAGGACCAAGGCTTATTCTGAGATGCCTACTACCACCACCCCACCATATCGTGGGTCCCCACTTATCCAGCCATGCCAGGCCTAGTACAATCTCCTCTGTAATGTGTGGAACCACTACAAAACGCAAGAACTCCCAATGGGGCCCTATCCGCAATACCACCTGATCAGTTACATGTGTAGCTAGTTGGCCTCCCAATAACGACTCGTCTATCTGGTTAAAATGCATTGGCCTAGCCAACATCCTGAGACCCACCCCCAGGCTATCAGTGACTCATTAAGCAACGAGTGCACCCTGAATTAATCAGGTCTGTACATTGTTGTTGCCTGGCCGCTTCCACCACTACCTGTATCACAAACGGTTTGATAGGCTTTGTTATCATCGGGTCGGAACTCTCCCCCCCAGTCGCTACCACTGGTATTGAGCATATCACCCGATGGGCTGGAGTCAACTGGTATAGGAACTGGTTGGCTCGCCCCGTGTGTCTTCTCCTGGCCATGCCTCATGCTCTTCCTGGCTCTCTTTTTTTTTCCTTGGTGTGCTCACGGACGCTGTAGGACCGGTCTCATGGCAGACTGCTGTGGGTTGCGGGGTTTTCGGGGCAGAGTTTCCTCTGATACAACGCACCTTTTGCAGTCTTTGTCCTCACTACCCCTCTCCCGTCCTGGCTTATCCTCATGGAATGCTATAGCTACTTCCATGGCGGCTTGGAACCATGTAGTCAGTCTAGGTGGCAACCCACTGTAGACGTGGGTCCGGCATAGTGTTCGGTGAAGACCGGCCTTAAAGTAGTGCACCACCAACCTCTCTAGCCACATCATCACTTTACTGGCCAGACGCCGGAACTCTCTGATGTATTCAGCTACTCGCTTCCCTTGTTGTCTTATAGCCCGCAATTCTGCTTCCGCCCGCTTGATTTTGGTAGTATCTTCAAACCTCTCCTGCAATGCCATCAGGAACCGACCAATGTCTGTGAGTCCCACAGCATGATGCCAATGTAGATCAATCACCCAGTCAGCAACCTCTCCGTCCATCACTGACATCACGGCCATCACCATGTCCCACTGTGATGTATAGCCTATGGCCATAACAATCTGTGTGATCTAGCCTAAGAAGAGGGCCACTCACACCGTCAAACATAGCCTGTATTGCTGGTGGATCCCAGAATTCCATCACTCTGGGCTCATCAACAGCTGGAGACCCTCTCTGGGTAATGCGAGGGTGAGGTCCAGAGCTCTCCCATGCCGCTCGTCTCCCGCAGGTGTCCTGGGAAGCTTGGGGTAAACCTAGCCCAGGCTGCTGACCTCCTATTCTTGTGGCCCCTTGGGCACCATACTGTTCTGAATTGATTATGCTGGACTGTCCAAAGACTTCCCCTGCCAGTTGGGATCCATGTTCCAGGGACCCTCTCCAACCACTGCCACGTCCATTATCTTGGAAGCCCACTGGCCCAAACCTTTCCTGCAGCATCTGTAGAGTTGGGCTGTTCACCGCAGTGGTGTAACTCCAATCGTCATCTGAGCTGCGCCTTTCACACCATTGGGCAAAATGGGATCCAAAAGAGGTGATCTGGGGAGCATGAGGTGGTAAGCCTCTGTGGTCCTGAGTCTCTGGCAAGTCCAGACACCAATCCCCTGCATGGACGTGGCCCACATCGGGCTCCAGAGGTTCTGTTGTAGGCTTCCATGCCACCAAGGGGTTCTTAGACCTTACATCCAATGGTGCCTGTCCTGCTGGCTGGACACAGCCTCCAGCACAGTTGTATCAGTTGCCACGGCAGACTCCTCCAAGCCCCCAGCCTCCAACCCAAGCACTGTAGCTTCAGCCATGGTGGGAGCTCTGACAAACTGTCAGGTTCCGAAGGGTTAATGAAACCAGCCAAACACAGAAACGGTTTGTAAATGCAGTTTGTATTCTTCCTTCGGCACCAACTGACCAACAAAGCACTAAGGCAATGAATGAATTGTCAGAGCTGCCACCCTGTGCTCCCCACCATCTTTTATAGTTATTTAGTAATTAGGATAACCTGCACCTCGCGTGTATGCGCACCCATCTCCTCGTAACCCAAAACAAACACCACCTGGCAATTAATCGTGGATTGTTGTCAGTCAGTTATCACTAGCTTTGTAGATTTACTCAGCTGTTTGTGTAGGAGTGAAGCCTGGTGAGTCTTGGCAGCTGGCCCAAGTTTCTCCCTTGAATGGCAGCTCCCGGCCTCTGGGCTGGCTGGAGTTGACACCTTGAACATAACTACGGCACAGACCAGTGTTGTCAAACCTTTTCGGCACCAAGTGCCAAAACGGGAGTGCGTGTGTGCATGCAGGGGAAACCGGAAGAGCAGCTTTCCAGTGTGCATATGCGCGGGAGCGTTCAAAACCAGAAGAGCATTTCCCTGGTGCGCATGCATGTGCCAGGAAGCTGAGGTTCTGGTTTCCAGAACACACTTGCACGCTAGTTACCTGGTCTTGCAGTTTTGGGTGCACATGCACACATGAAGACCAGCTGCCTGGCATGCATGTGCATGCCAGAAACCATAAAGCCCGGCTTCCCGGTGCACGCATGCATGCCCAGAAACTGCTCTTCCAGTTCCCAGTGCTTCCACACACAAAGACCAGCTGGCTGGCATGCATGTGCGCACCGGAACAGCAACAGGCGATGGCTGGCGTGCCCGGAGAGATGGCTCTGTGGGCCACTTGTGGCACGCATGCTATAGGTTCACCATCCCTGGCATAGACCCCATGTGCATCCCTGTTCTAATGAATGCCACGCAGGTGGTTAGCACTGCCTCTATTCTCACATCCGTTTCTGCATTCAAGAAATACAGGTAGTCCTCAACTTATGACCACAACTGAGCCCAACTTTTCTCTTGCTAAGCGAGACACTGGTTAAGTGAGTTTCCCCCCATTTTATGAACTTCCTTGCCATATTTGTTAAGTGAATCACAGCAGTTAAGTTAGTAACACGGCTGTTAACTGAACCTGGCTTCCCTCACTGACTTTGCTTGTCCGAAGGTCGCAAAGGGGGACATTGCAAGATCCTAGGACATTGTAACCTGTCACTAATACATGCCAATTGCCAAGCACCTGCCTTTTGATCACATGGCCATTAGGGATACTGCAATAGTCATAAGTGTGAAAAACGGTCATAAGTCCTTTCCCCCCCCAGCGCCGTTGTAACTTTGAATGGTCCCTAAATGAACTGTTGTAAGTCGAGGACTACCTGTGACGGTAGAGGCCCAAATGACTGGGGAAGGAAAGGGTGTAGAAGGTAGGCAGAGAAAGAAGAGAAGACTTACTGTGAATTCCCCAGTGACGGCATCAAAGCCAACATGGATTGTGTGTTCGAAGTCTGAAGGGAGAGAAATTTCGGGACGCTCCTTTTCTTTCTTCTTATTGGCTAGGGGCAAAATGTTAACAGCCATTTATATTTCTGTGCAGTCATTTGTTCATCGATTTTCCTGTCTGGTTTATTCAAAGCAAGGAACAGAAGGACAGGGAGAATAAAAATAAAATTGGATTCAAAAGGATCCTTGGCAATATAACCTGAAGGAGTTTTATGCATTGATCAGATTTCGGAAGCATTTTCTGCTTCGCTGCTTAACTGAATGGAAATACCGATAAAGGAGAATATTTGTAGCTCGGGGGGTCCATGGTGCTCACTGAGCTTACTTGTTTTCTTGCAGGCATTTCATGACTCAAACTAGGTAGCATTATCAGGGCTAGAAGGGAGGGGGTACGATGGAGAGAAAGAAGAGGAGGTGGAGGAGCAGGTGGTGGTTGTGGAGGAGGAGGAGGAGGAGGAGGAGGAGGAGGAGGAGGAGGAGGAGGAGGGGAGAGGGGAGGGATGCTTGGTTGTTTTCTTGCTGATGTTTCATTACTCAAAAAAGTTAACATCACCAGTGCTTGAAGAGAGTGAGGTATGGAAGAGGAGGAGGAGGAGGAGGAGGAGGAGGAGGAGGAGGAGGAGGAGGAGGAGGAGGAGGAGGAGGAGGAGGAGGAGGAGGAGGAGGAGGAGGAGGAGGAGGAGGAGGAGGAGGAGGAGGAGGAGGAGGAGGAGAAAAACTGGGGTCCTTGGTGCTCTCTCAACTTGATTGTTTTTTTGCAGACGTTTCATGATTCAAACTAGGTAGCATTATCAGTGCTAGAAGAGAGTGGGGTATTGTGGAGAGAAGAAGAAAGAGAAAGAAGAGGAGGAGGAGGACTGTGTGGTCCTTGATGTTCTCTGAGCTTGGTTGTTTTCTTGCAGATGTTTCATTAACCATAACAAGGTAACAGACATTTCA
Organism: Natrix helvetica; assembly: GCF_964273705.1. Taxonomy (NCBI): domain Eukaryota; kingdom Metazoa; phylum Chordata; class Lepidosauria; order Squamata; family Natricidae; genus Natrix; species Natrix helvetica. Next base: position 6,347,127 of record NC_138562.1, read on the forward strand.
TTACTCAAACTAGGTAGCATTATCAGTGCTAGAAGGGAGTGGGTATGATGGAGAGAAGAAGAAAGAGGAGGAGGTGGAGAAGGAGATGGAGGAGCAGGTGGAGGAAGAGGATTGCTTGGCTGTTTTCTTGCAGATGTTCCGTTACCCAAACAAGGTAATATCATCAGTGCTAGAAGGGAATGAGGTTTGCTCTCCCTTGTAGCATTGATGATGTTACCTAGTTTAGGCATTGAAACATCTGCAAGGAAACAACCAAGCTCAGAGAGCACCAAGGTCCCCCGAATGGAGATAACCCCCCTAACAGCACCATTTCAATGAGTTTTCCCAGAGGTCCTAGTAGCCTGGATCACACACGACATTAAACCATAGTTTGCTCATGATCCTGATATAGAAACCATCAATGATGGCATTGTGTGTGCTATCATTTAATCTTCAAAATTATGCATAAAATCTTGGCTTAATCCCGGGTGACTGGAGCTGTCTATACAAGAGATCTGTTTCCTCTGTACAAGCCCCATGTCCTGTGCAGGAGCATCCACAGGGAAATCAAAATAGCACTTAAATACGGTGACAAAAATTATGTTTTTGGAGTAATTATGGAGATACACACGAAGGAATATATAACCACATGAAAAAAAAATTATGGAGAAATGTTTATTTTTAAAAATCTCAGAAGAAACCGGCTATTGTTTCTCTTTATAGATATGCCAAGGTCCCATAAAGGTTGAGATGCCAGCAAGGAAATTCAGCATAGATCAATTATCAAGTCTCATCTTAATAAGGCTGCATAAGTAATGCCTTCATTGAAAAATTCATTTAACCCAAGAATTAAAGATGGGTCGGAAAGTCTATATTTAACCTCTCTATCTAAGGAATGGCAATTTCTTTTCTTTTCTTTTTTTTGCCAACATCACATCCCTGCACTTAAGAGGAAATGAATTGTAATGGGAAGACAAAGCACAACTTAAACACAAAGACGTCACTCAACTAAACGGTCTACCAAGACACACAGAGAGATTATTTTGGGACTCCATATGACAAGTACCTCATCCTGGAGTTCAAAATAAGTAACTGAAAAGTGCTGATGCTCCAATGGATGCACTTTTAAGGAACTTTCCACATGCTCAGAATGTGGATGCACGTCCTCTGAGTTATATGGTTTGAGCATGCTACCTTGTCATTTGACAGCATTGGTTCGTGGCCCAGAGGGGGTCTCAACCTATCCAACTGTGGCTTAGTGCCTAGAGGTTGGTTCAGCAAAAAATTGCTAGGTCTATAACTTATGAAACTCTTTGCTATAAATCAGACCTAGGGCGCCAGGGCCCCACATGGCCCTTTGCCTGTCCCTGTCTGACTTCCTTGGGGTCAATCGGAAGAGTCCAAGTTTCTATGGCCCCTGAGGAAAATAACTGCTCCAAATGGTCTGCTATATAAAGGTAAAGGTTCCCCTTGCACATATGTGCTAGTTGTTCCCAACTCTAGGGGGCGGTGCTCATCTCCGTTTCAAAGTCAAAGAGTCAGCACTATCCAAAGTTGTCTCCATGGTCATGTGGCCGGCATGACTAAATGCCGAAGGCGCACGGAACGCTGTTCCCTTCCCACCAAAGGTGGTCCCTATTTTTCCACTTGCATTTTTAACATGCTTTCGAACTGCTAGGTTGGCAGAAGCTGGGACAAGTAACGGGAGTTCACTCCATTACGCGGCGCTAGGGATTTGAACCACCGAACTGCCGACGTTTCTGATCGACAAGCTCAGCGTCTTAGCCACTGAGCCACCGCATCCCTCGAGTTTGCTGTATACTACATGCTATTTATTATATATGCAAAGCAATTAAAATAAAGAGAGCATGCTTAAAGTAATTTTCATGAGTCTAGCCAAATGTTCACAGAAATGAAGATGGCCATTGCACCACCAGAATCAAACCCCTGTCTCTTTTAACATGCGACACATGAATGGCACAGGTAAAAACGAGGCACATTTCCAAAGACACGGTTGGCAGCTGCTATCTTTGCCCTATATTGCCCTCCCCAGACCACCCTGCAGAAAAACAAGCCTGAGGGGGGGGGGAAAGAGGCCAGGAGTCTTTCGCTAGGCCGATACGTTACTTTTATCTCCTCCTGGGAAGATGGAGCGCAGGCGAGCTTTCCGGTTCTTCTCTTCGGGCGCCATGGGAAGCGGTTTGGAACTGTGGTTCAGAGCCGAAGAATCGCGATTGTTACTGTTCATTCTCAAAGGGGGCGCAGGCGGTTTTTCTTCAGTATCCAGGCTTTCAGACATCTTCAGCAATTCTCACAGCTTCCTGGCAAGCAAAGAAAGGGAGGAAAGGAGAAAAGTGAAGTGAACGAGGGACGATTAGGAAAAATAAGGCAGCTGAAACAAACCAGAGATGTTAGAGCTGATTGGGTATGTCTTGTGAAAAGGACTAGGGGGTGACATGATAGCAGGATTCCAATATTTGAGGGGCTCCATAGAGAAGAGGAGGGGGGTTGTCAACCTATTTCTCAAAGCACCTGAAGGCAGGACAAGAAGCAATGGGTGGAAACTAATCAAGGAGAGAAGCAACTTAGAACTGAGAGAAACTTCCTGACAGTTAGAACAATTAATCAGTGGAACAGAAGTTGCCTCCAGAAGTAGTGGATGTTCCAACACTGGACGTTTTCAAGAAGAGATTTGACAGCCATTTGTCCAGAATGGTATAGGGCCGTGATGAAGAACCTACGGCACGTGTGCCAGAGGTGCCACGCAGAGCCCTCCCTGTGGGCATGCATGCCATCGCCAGCTGCTCTTCTAGTTTCTGGTGCACAAGTCAGCTGGTGTTTGCAGATGCCCAGAGTGCTGGAAAACGGCCTGAAAACAGCCCGAAAAATGGGCAAAAAACAGGCCGAAAACACCATCACTGGTATAGGTTTTCCTGCTTGAGAAGGGGGTTGGACTAGAAGACCTCCAAGGTCTTTCCATCTCTGTTGTTCTGATATTCTGTTATGTCTTTCCAGGTAGACTTAAGGGTGTGCTACTAACAATCCAACTATTGGAGTAGCTATTACAAACTCATTAGTTAGATAAAATTAGTGGACCAGAGGAATGCCGTCGATATAGTTTACTTGGACTTCAGTAAGGCATTTGATAAGGTAGACCATAACCTACTACTAGATAAAATAGAAGAATGTGGGTTGGACAGCATCACCACCAGATGGATTTCGTAACCGGCTGACCAATCGCACTCAACGTGTAGTCCTCAATGGAACTGCATCTACATGGAGGGAGGCATGCAGTGGAGTACCCCAAGGCTCTGTTTTAGGCCCAGTACTCTTCAACAGCTTCATGATTTGGATGAGGGGATAAATGGAGAACTCATCAAATTTGCAGATGACACCAAGCTGGCAGGAATAGCCAACACTCCAGAAGATAGGCTTAAGATACAGAAGGATCTTGACAAACTTGAACATTGGGCACTATCTAATAAAATGAAATTCAATGGTGAAAAGAGTAAGGTTCTACATTTAGGCAAGAAAAATGAAATGCACAGGTACAGTATAGGTGGTACCTTGCTCAAAAGTAGTAACTGTGAAAGGGATCTTGGAGTCTTAGCGGACAACCATTTAAATATGAGCCAGCCATGTGCAGCAGCTGCCAAAGAAGCCAACACACTTCTAGGCTGCATCAACAGAGGGATAGAATCAAGATCACGTGAAGTGTTAATATCACTTTATAATGCCTTGGTAAGGCCACACTTGGAATACTGCATTCAGTTTTGGTCGCCACGATGTAAAAAAGATGTGGAGACTCTAGAAACTCTGCTATTGTATTGTATTGACATCTTGGGCTACAATAAGCTTAAAGCAAGGGTTTCCAACCTTGGCAACTTTACGACTTGTGGACTTCAACTCCAGCACATGCTGGCTGAGGAATTCTGGGAGTTGAAGTCCACAAGTCGTAAAGTTGCCAAGGTTGGAGATCCCTGGCTTAAAGAAAGGGACAAAAGTTCTAAGGTGCCACAAAGCTGCCATCTTAATTTCTCAAACTGCCCCACAACAGCATGGGGGCATTAGGGGAAAATTAACTGCTTGGCATTGGCCAGAGAACACCTCACAGAAGTTGGATCTTCAGAGTATTTTCCCTGGTTGAGGAAAAGGTTGGGTCACTACATAACAACCTTGCTGGATTCTATTCTCAGACTTTTTTTCCTCCACAGCATAAGGTTTAAGGTTTACGAAGTAGTTCATTGAGCTGTGCCACTGACCCAGACATCACAACTGCTGGCTTTTGCAAGCATGTCAACTGGATTTTAATTAAACCAAGGGCTGCAGTAATTTGAAAATCTGGAGCTAATCAACCAACAGGTGGGAATAAAGAGACAAGGGATTTTATTGAAGCAAAGTGCCCAAATCAAGACAAGTAATAAGAACTGGTCACTTATATTCATGCAATTATTTGAGGGTTAATTCATACAGGTGTAGGCACACAACTCAACAACTCCATTCAGAACTTTCTGCAGTTTAGAGAAATGTTTCAAATGAGGGTTGATTCCTTGAATTATATGTGTGTGTGTGTGTGTGCGTGTGTGCGCGCGTGCGTGCACATATATACATATACATATGTATATGTATATGTATATGTATATGTATGTATTTGTGTTACAACCCCTGGTATGACTAAATATGGGAGGAAGGTCACTACTCCCTCTTTCTGTCCTTTGGCTTATCACAAAGACCAGGCAGGCAGAAAACCATATTTTTATTTTTACTGTTGCCTTTTTATATTTGTGTTGTAATTGTACTGATAAATAAATAAAGGGAGACTTTATATATATATTTCAAAAGACTAAAATACAAAAACCAAAGGGATTTTTCCCCTCTGACAAAAGACAAAAACGCATATTATGCCCTCTAGTTTTTTCCTTTTTAATGCACATTTTTAATGTTCTTGTCTAGTTTTTTTAATTGTCTTTATTAAATTACTTTCCTTTGGTCTCTATCATTTTCCCCCTTCTAACAAGACCTCTTGGCTCATGGGGGCCAGGGAGCAATGTCGGAAATAAAACCTGATGCTTTGCTTTGCACCATAGTAACTTCTATCTTCCAAATGTCTTTTATTGGAATGAATGCTAAAAAATAAAAAAAATAAAATTAAAACACACAAACCATTGGTAAATAGATGGACAGACAGACAGATATGATATATTTGAAGGATAAATGCCACCAAGTCTTGTACTGCCTGCCTGCCTGCCATCCATCCATCCATCCATCCATCCATCCATCCATCCATCCATCCATCCATCCATCCATCATCTGTTATCTTTTGGTACAGCAACCAAACAGGACAGTTACAGATTTAAACAGATAGTCAGGACTTCAGAAAGAACAACCAGCCTGCCTTCCATTGAGGATACTGTATACTGTACATACCAGGAAGAGAGCGGGGAAAGCATCTGCAAACCTCTCACATCCTCACAAACTGTTTCAACTCCTCCCCTCAGGACGCCACTATAGGGCATTGCATGCCAAAATAACTAGACACAAAGATAATTTTTCCTCCATGCCATCACTCTGCTGAACATTTAATTCCACAGTACTGTCTTATATCTAAAAATATTTACCCATGTAGCATAGTGTTGTGGCCTGTCAGCAGACCTGGAAGCAGTTTCGGACAGTGAGGAGGTTGGGGAGGAATATGGGCCACTCCTGGAGTCTGGGGAAGGCTCTGATGAGGGCTCTGTGTCGGAGGCAGAGAGGGGAGCAGGGCCATCTGGTAGTTATTTGCTGCCTCTGGAGTCTGATATCAGCGAGGCCGAAGAACAGTGGGAGTCTGATCCCAGTGTGCACATGCGCAGAGCTGCCAGAAGGCAAGAGGAATTAAGAAAAGAGGCTCGACTTGGGAGTAAGGCTAGGAGATGATTGGCCCCTCCCATAAGACATAAAGGAGGAGAAAAGGCACATGAGCCTTTGCAGGAAGCAATTAGTTCATCTGGTCGGTTCAAGCTTTGAAAAGTTCTGTTTGACTGTGTGCTGAGTTTGGCAATTAGGTCTCTGGCAGCGTTTCAAGGGAGATAAGGTGGGTGTTTATCAACATTCCACTGAAAGACTGTGGCAACTCAAACAGACATCTGTCGGAATCTTCGCAGACTGTTTGTGAAGCCTTGAGGGCTGTGAATGACCATAATTTACAGCCGTATAAATAAAAGAGGGTTTTTGGGACTACGATTGTGAGTTATGCTTTCTCAGGAAGCCTAGGTCAGAACACATAGTTGTATTACTATTAACCTTCTCATCTTTTCTACCACCTTCTCCTGTTGTTATCTTATGATCATTTTGCTTTGTTGTTGGTATGCACCCTGAGAGCTTATGCACCAAAGACAAATTCTCTGTGTGTCCAATCACACTTGGCCAATAAGGTATTCTATTCTATCCTAAATAAAACCCAGTCTGCCACTCAGCCTGAGGGCATCAAAAGAAGCCCCTGCAGCCTCTTCGAGATTGACAGGTGCGGGCGGACAAACTCAGGGGCAAAGGGACATCAATTCCAGTGCGCACCTGATGTGACTTGACGCCCATGACACAATTTGAAACATTTGTGCCATGACATCACAATGCACAGCATGGCATCGGGGCTTGGACTACAAGTCTTTCTTGGCTTAAGGGAACTGCCAGGAACTTTAAAAATAAACCAAATGTTGGCTTGAAAGCAACTGTATGTTCTCCAGTGCAGATCGCGTTCCTGCCTGCAAATCTTGGCCCATCAAGGGAATAAGGACGGACTTTTGATGATGCAATCAAATGTTTGGCAGGCTGGCAACGAAATGCTTCAGCAGCTTCCAGGGAGCAAAGCAAAGATATGGGTTACTCACACGCCATCCATTTGTAAACAAAAGTCAGTTTGCTAAACCATCCCTCCCAGGAGAATTTTTTTTAATAGGAGCCTTTACAAAGACTTCTATTAATGGGTCTTGACCCAAATAGCTGATGGTGTCATTGTTTCCTAGAGCCTAAATTCAGCACTTGATTTTTATTTGAGATCTCAGCTGTGTTTCAAGCACCCAATAGGACACAAAGCGCCATTCTTTGCTACCCAGTGCAGACAGAAAGATCCTATCATCACAATCATAGGTGGTATTCAGCAGGTTCGGACCAGTTCTGGAGAAGTAGCAGAAATTTTAAGTAGTTCAGAGAACCGGTAAATACCACCTCTGGCTGGCCCTGCCCCCATCTATGTTCTGCCGCCCGAGTCCCAGCTCATCGGGAGGGAATGGGGATTTTGCAGTATCCTTCCCCTGGAGTGGGGAGGGAATGGGGATTTTGCAGTATTCTTCCCCTGGAGTGTGGAGGGAATGAGGATTTTGCAGTATCCTTCCCCAGGAGTAGGGAGGGAATGGGGATTTTGCAGTATCCTTCCCTGGAGTGGGGAGGGAATGGGGATTTTGCAGTATCCTTCCCCTGTAGTTGGGAGGAAATGGGGATTTTGCAGTATCCTTCCCCAGGAGTGGGGTGGGAATGGAGATTTTGCAGTATCCTTCCCCTGGAGTGGGGAGGGAATGGGAATTTTGCAGTATCCTTCCCCTGCAACGCCCACCAAGCATGCCTACCAAGCCACCAAGCCCACCAAGCCATGCGATGCCACCAAGCTACATCCACAGAAGCGGTAGTAAAAAATTTTGAATCCCAGCACTGATCACAATATGTTGATGGGGACAAAACAAGAAAGAAAGCCATGAGGTAATGCATAGGGGTTACTCCAACAAGCTACACCAGGCTAAAATGTGGTAGTTTGCTGACAGTGAGTAATTATGAGCATCACCCTGCATGATATACATTAGTTTGAGAAGCGCATACTAGATAAATGTGGCATTTCTGTTTTGTTGATGCAAAGTTTTCATTTTAATTTTATTCAACAAACAAAAAGTTACAAATTCCAAAAAAGAAAGGAAGAAGAGTGTTAGATGATACAGAGGGGATGGGAAAGCACAGGTAGTCCTCAACTTAAAAGAATTTGTTTAATGACCATTCAAAGGTACGACGGCACTGAAAAAAATGACATTGCCATTTTTTTACACTTATAAAATGCAACAGCATCCCCAGAAGGACTTTCAGCCCAAACCCTTATAGACGAAGGACAAATGGCTGCCTCTTTTTAAGAGCCTCCCATGATGGAGCACCTGGTTATTTATACTCATTGTCAGGAAATTTCTCCTTAGTTCTAGATTGCTTCTCTCCTTGATTAATTTGCATCCATTGTTTCTTCTCCTGGCCTTAAGTGCTTTGGAAAATAGCTTGACCCCCCCCCTCTTCTTCGTGACAGCCAGGGGTGGGCTTCAAAATTTTTAGCAAGGGGTTCTCTGCCCAGTTGCTGGGTGGGTGTGGCTATAGTGGGCGTGGCCTAGTCAGCCTCCTGCACCACATTGAGGGGAGCGTTTCTGCCCTCCCGGTTTCCTTGAGCCTCCTGGAGGGTGAAAACTGCCTCCCACGGGCTTCAGGGGCCCTCCCAAAATTCCGGGAGGCCCATTTTTCACCCTCCCCAAGTCTCTGTGTGCTCCCTGCACTTACCTGCATCCAAAACGGGCCACGTGGGAACTCCTGGGAGGGGTGAGGTGGGCAGGGCAGGGCCAGCCAGGAGTGGGATATGGGGGTTCTCTGAACTGCACAGAATCTTAGCTAGAGGTTCTCCCGAACCCCTTCAACCCCCCAGCAGCCAACCCCTGGTAACAGCCCCTCAGATATTGGACGACGGCTACAATGTCTCCCTAGTCCTTCTCTTCATTAGACTAAGCATACCCAATTCCTGCAACCATTCTTTACATGTTTTAGCCTCCAGTCCCCTAATCAATCCTACATCTCAGAATGTTGGTAAAGCATCACGCTCAAATGCAAAAAGACTGCAAAATTTCAGGTGTGCCCTAAATAGAGTGCAAAGAATTAGCCTTCCACGTAATACTTTGCCTCTAGCCATCATCTGGAATTTTGCACTTCAAAGCTGCTAGACCAAGTGAAAATCCACCCCAAACAAATTTGGCACTCCTATTACCTTAAGATATATTTAGCAAGGCAGTAAAACCGTCAACACTTAATCTTTCCCGATTTATTTAGTCAGATGTTTGTCACATTAACAATTCACTCCAAGTTTGGTTTGGAGTCAGAGACTATTGTTTTTCCTTACCGCCAGATATCTAAGCATGCAAAGTCTACACCACCTCAGGACAGCAGCCTGAAAGGCAGAAATGGTTTACTAATCGTAAGAGCTAAAATCAAATGTAAAATATGACAACTGATCCCTCTGCAGCTAAAGCAGCACTCCTACCTAGATTGCAATATAATAATAATAATAATAATGACCACATACTCAGCTGCTGTAAAAAAATCACACAATACAATAATACAATAATACAATAGTAGAATTGGAAGGGACCTTGGAGGTCTTCTAGTCCAACCCCCTGCCTAGGCAGGAAACCCTATACCGTTTCAGACAAATAGCTATCCAACATCTTCTTAAAGACTTCCAGTGTTGGGGCATTCACAACTTCTGGAGGCAAGCTGTTCCACTGATTAATTGTTCTAACTGTCAGGAAATTTCTCCTCAGTTCTAAGTTGCTTCTCTCCTTGATTAGTTTCCAGAACAGCCTGTCCCATTTTCACTCATGTTTCTTCATTAAAAACAAAACTCTTCTCCCTCCTTCATCCCTCATCAACAAGTGAAGCAAATAGTTGAAGAAGAAAAACATGCACTTATTTAAAAGAAAGTCAATAACATCTATTAATCGAAGTAAAGAACAAAAATCTACTGAAGGCCCAACAGACGAAACAAGAATGAAGAAAAGATGTGATAAAATCAAGAATGGAGAGTTGGCAGAACAAAGCATTGCATGGTTAATTTCTGGAAAAAATAAAAGATTAAGTGGACAGTGAAAAAACTTGGTTATGGTTAACAACAGGTACATTGAAGAAAGAAACAGAGTCACTAATCCTGGCTGCGCAAGAACAAGCTATCCAAACAAATGCCATTAAGGCCCAAATCGAAAAATACTTTGATGATGCCAAATGCAGACTCTGCAAAGAAGTTGATGAAACTGTTGACCACATACTCAGCTGCTATAAAAAAATCACACAGACTGATTATAAACTGTGGCACAATTCAGTAGCACAAATGATCCACTGGAATTTGTGCAAAAATTATAATATTAAAACAACAACAAACAACGAACATAAGCCTGAAAAAGTCACCGAAAATCAGATGGTCAAGATTCTATGGGATTTTTGTATACAAACGGACAAAATACTGGCGCATAACACACCAGACATCACACTGGTTGAGAAAAATAAGGTTACAATCATCGACATCGCAATACCAGGGGATAGCAGGGTCGACGAGAAGGAACATGAAAAAAATGTGAAATACCAGGACCTAAAAATTGAAATTCAACGATTATGGCACAAACCAGCAGTGGTAATTCCAGTGGTAATTGGAGGGCTTATTTTGGGGGAGGGCTTATTTTAGCGCATGCACTCAAAAGCCCGGTTGGGCTTATTATCCAGGGAGGTCTAATTTTCAGGGAAACAACGTAATACTACACCACCGTTACTATTTTGGTTTGCACAGTACCTTCAAAGCATTTAAAGAGGGGCAAAACTACAGATTTTTATCACCTAAAAATCATTTTTCTTCCTGGGGTAGTTATTAAGAGGGTGGGGTGAAAGACACAATCAAGGCGGAAAGATGTGCTGAGCTCAGCTCCACGTATTCAGGCTTAAAAGGCTGATTATAATCAGTACTGATAAGGCTATCTACAATTCTCTTTTGTCAAGGAAGACCAGGATGATTCAATTGGGCAGCTGCAGTTAAACTTAGTGTTAGCAAAAAAAAAGAGGTCCTTAATTCCTTCTACACTGATGGTTCAACTGCTATCAGCAGAAAGGCTGAATACACAACCCTCAACCACTCTATTGACATTGCAACAATGGCATAACCTGTTGTCCCTTCTTATTTTAAATCTTATTCATCTTCCCTGAAAAATGTATGCAACAAAAGGTTTTAGAGTTTTCAGACATCCTAATATTCCAAAAAGGGACGTGGTGGCTCAGTGGCTAAGGCGCTGAGCTTGTTGATTAGAAAGTTTGGCAGTTCGACAGTTCAAATCCCTAGCATTGCGTAACGGAGTGAGCTCCCATTACTTGTGCCAGCTTCTGCAAACCTAGCAGTTCGAAAGCATGTAAAAATGCAAGTAAAGAAATAGGAAATACCTTTGGTGGGAAAGTAACAGAGTTCTGTGAGCCTTTGGTGTTTAGTCATGCTGGCCACATGACCACGGAGACGCCTTGGACAGCGCTAGCTCTTTGGCTTTGAAACGGAGATGAGCACTGCCCCCTAGAGTCAGGAACAACTAGTACCAGAGGTGGTTTCCTATCGGTTCGCACCAGTTCGGTGAAACTAGTAATGGAAATGGCGACTGGGTCTCTGAACCAGTGGGGACGTCATGGATTGGATTGGATTGGATTTATTGGATTTATATGCCGCCCTTCTCCCAAAGGACTCAGGGGGGCGTACAACATTAAAAAACACATATCACAAAAGTTAAAAGGAAATTAGATAAGTATCCAAAAAACAAACTCAATTAATATAACAATAATATTTTAAAAATTAGATAAAATTAACAGGCCAGGCTAGCTTGCTGGAAAAGCCAACTTTTTAGCGCGTGTCGGAAGAACCGGAGGTCAGGGATTATGCGAAGTTCCAGGGGTAGCTCATTCCAAAGGGAAGGCGCTCCCACAGAGAAGGCTCTCCCCCTGGGGGTCACCAGCTGACACTGTCTGGCCGATGGCACCCTGAGGAGGCCAACTCTGTGGGATCGTATTGGATGGTGGGAGGCTACTGGTGGCAGTAGGTGGTCTTGCAGGTACCCTGGGCCTAAGCCATGGAGCACTTTAAAGGTCATAATTAATACCTTGAATCGCACCTGGAAAACAACCGGCAACCAATGCAGGCCGCCTAAAAGGGGTGTAACATGGGAGCACCTAAGTACCCCCATGATAACCAGCGCAGCCGCATTCTGAACCAGCTGAAGCCTCCGGGTGCTCTTCAAGGGCAGCCCCATGTAGAGAGTGTTGCAGTAGTCCAGGTGAGAAAGGACACAAACACCATAAACTGGTGGCCCGGTTGCCACAACATTTTTTGACCTTTTTTAATGTTCTGTGCATGCGCAGACCTATTTATAGACAACTGCTCACACGAGTGAAGCAAGCCCATGTGTGCAAAATCGCACGTGCACCGAACCAACAGTAATGTCAGCAGAAACCCACTCCTGACTAGCACATATGTGTGAGGGGAATCTTTACCTTTAATATTCCAATATGAGACTTCATGAGCATGATATTATGAACATCTACAAGGCTGACAAGATAGAACATAGAAGAATAGGGTTGGAAGGGACATTGGAAGTTCAAGCAGAGATTCTATAATATTCCAGACAAATGGCCATCCAATCTCTTCTTGAAAACCTCCAGTGATGGAGCACCCAGAACCTCTGGAGGCAATTTGTTCCACTGATTAATTGTTCTGTCAGGAAGTTTCTCCTTAGTGCTAGGCTGCTTCTCTTCTTATTAGTTTCCACCCATTGCTTCTTGTCCTGCCCTCAGGTGCCTTGGGAAATAGGTCAACTCCCTCTTCTCTGTGACAGCCCCTTAAGTACTGGAAGACTGCTATAATATTACACTTACTTGCACCGTGTTACTCAATGTGCTCCATGCCCTATGAAATGGATGGACGATTCATGCAATTCACACAGAGGTCATTTGTATGTAGAGCAACAAAGATGATGAGGGGACTGGAGACTAAAACATATGAAGAACGGTTGCAGGAACTGGGTATGTCTAGCTTAAGAGAAAGAAGGACTAGGGGAGACATGACAGCAGTGTTCAAATATCTCAGGGGTTGCCACAAAGAAAAGGGAGTCAAACTATTCTCCAAGGCAGAACAAGAAGCAATGGGTGGAAACTGATCAAGGAGAGAAGCAATTTAGAACTGAGGAGAAATTTCCTGACAGTGAGAACAATTAATCAGTGGAACAGAAGTTGCCTCCAGAAGTTGTGAATGCCCCAACGCTGGAAGTCTTTAAGAAGATGTTGGATAGCCATTTGTCTGAAACGGTATAGGGTTTCCTGCCTAGGCAGAGTGTTGGACTAGAAGACCTCCAAGGTCCCTTCCAACTCTACTATTGTATTGTATTGTATTGTATTGTATTGTATTGTATTGTATTGTATTGTATTGTATGTCTTGCATGATCCATGGACAAGAAATTATCAGAGAGAGAAAAAACACTCTGCTACCAAGCTTAACATAACATAATATCAATGTCAAGTTAGGCTGTTTTAATATTTCCTGCTGGGCTTCTCCTGCTAGTGAATATAGCTAAAGAACCTGAAATCTTCCATTTGTGGTTTTTTTCCTTCACCATACAGCTAAACAAGAATCAAAAATTTTGGAGTTTATTCTTTAGCTTCACATTTGGGCTTGATTTGAAAAAAAGAAATGCAAGGTTCCTGACTTGATCTGAGTTCTTAAGGTTCAAAGGAACTTTGGAAGTTCTCCACCAAATGTGATAGTAAGCTAATTGTACAGATAGTTTTCCCCAATGCTGTATATCTGAGATAAAGTTAGATTTTCCAAAAGGTTCTAAATGTAGATATTCCTTTTAGTTGTGATAATAGCAGTGCTGCTGAAAACTCCATCTGGATCAGTGTGAGAAAGCGGGTGATAAAGACAAGTGGGTTATGAAAAACAAGACCTTCGTACATATCCTTCCATTACTGCAAGGATACCACACTACACTTGTGTCCCAAAGGTGCTTTTTCAAGAGGCAACTTCCTGGTTTTTCTTTGAGATGTTTCGTTTCTCGTCCAAGAAGCTTCTTCAGAGCTGGAGGACATCCATGACCTGGATGGCTGAGAATCCCCATAAACATTTAACTATAGTCTAATGGTTTCCATGTAACTCTATTTCCCTTTGGAGACAAATAAAGAAAAAGACAAATTCTCCTCAATGAATGAGAACTTGTAGGGAAAAAAAACACTTAAGAATGTTTTGTTTAAGAATGTTTGTGGCAACTCAGGGGTTGCCACAAAAAAGAGGGAGTCAAACTATTCTCCAAGTCACCTGAGGGCAGAAAAAGAAGCAATGGGTGGAAACTAATCAAGGAGAGAAGCAACCTAGAACTGAGGAGAAATTTCCTGACAGTTAGAACAATTAATCAGTGGAACAGAAGTTGCCTCCAGAAGTTGTGAATGCTCTAACACTGGAAGTTTTTAAGATGTTGAAGTGGTGTAGGGTTTCCTGCCTAGGCAGGGGGTTGGACTAGAAGACCTTCAATGTCCCATCCAACTCTATTATTGTATTGTATTGTATTGTATTGTATTGTATTGTATTGTATTGTATTGTATTGAATATTGCATCCAATTTTGGTCACCACGATATAAAAAAAGGTGTTGAGACTTTAGTCTAGAAAAAGTGCAGAAAAGAGCAACAGGGGCCTAGAAGCTAAAACATATGAAGAACTGTTGCAGGAATTGGGTATGTCTCGTCTAGTGAAAAGAAGGAGTAGGGGAGGCATGATAGCAGTTTTCCAATATTTGAGAGGCTGCCACAGAAAGGAGGGAGTCAACTTATTCTCTAAAGCACCTGAGGGTAGAACAAGAAGCAATGGGTGGAAACTAATCAAGGAGAGAAGCAACCTAGACATTTCTTAACTGTGAGAACAATGAATCAGTGGAACAGCTTCCCTTCAGAAGTTGTGGGTGCTCCATCGCTGAAAGATTTTAAGAAGAGACTGGACAGCCACTTGTCTGGAATGGTATATGTCTCCTTGTTTAAGCAGGAGCTTAGACTAGAAGACCTCCAAGGTCCCTTCCAACTCTGTTATTATGTCTGATTTCCATTCAACACCCATTAACCTGGGAAGGAATTGCTTTCAACCCAACAGAGACTCTTGAATGAGACTTGGATTTTTTTTAAAAAAAATGCTGGATAATTTCACTGCCTAGTACCAAATAATACCAACGAACAGGATTTATGGATTGTTTAGGTGCTCCTGTTGCCAAGGGTGACCAAGCAGGGATGCTTCTCTACTTCCTCACTTGTGACACGTTTTGCTCAATTTCCTCTCACAAGTCTTTGGATATTATCTTTAGGTGACTGCACCGCGCAAGGCACTTGCTGGGATTTATTTGCTCAAAACCACAGGTCATCGCCAAACGAGCCCCAGACATTTAATCATGGACCTAACTGCTCAGAGAATGACACACTCTGTGAAGGCCAGACAGCTAAGAGCCGGCGCATAACTTGAAACATGCAATCATCAGATAATTATAGAGTCTCACAGGCCGAATTGACTCAGAATATTGCAAATTCATGGGCATTACTTAAGGCAAATAATCACCATGGCAGGGTATAGCAATTGTTTGGCCTTCGCTGCATCATCTCCTCTAGAGATATCCTCAAAAGGGGGCAGTTTGGTATGATTTATACCCCCAAAACAGGAAGAAGTAAACATGCTACAAGAGGAAAGTGGAATAAACCTGGAAATCTGATCAGGAAACCAGATTCAGATGGATTTGAGGAATCTGAGGAGAGGTTCCCAACATTTTCCTGTATCTGCCTATCACAGTGAAGATGAACCTTTTCAGCACTGAGTGCCCAAACTGGAAGGTATGTGCATGTGCTTACATGTGTATCTGTCAGAGCACCACAAACCCAAAGACTAGCCGGCTGGCCTGCGCATGGCTGTTTTTTGGCTAATATTGCAAGATCGAATTTGGGTCGGTCATTGAGACGAGAAATTTACTCTTCTGAGCTTTTGGGCTCCTGCTGGAAACCATCTTCAGGAACTTTCTCTACTGGAATACAAGCTTTGGGCTGTTCTGGGAGTCATGTTTATGTGGTGCCTTCAATAACAATATGGCTGATTGGTGTGTTGAAGACTGGCGATTGGGTGTCATTTCCTTGTGCTGCCAAGCCTTCGGCTCCTGAGTATTTGATAGGCGACTGGTAATTCAGCGCTCCTATTAACTGACAAGGGGCCCATTTCTTATGCTTCAATCATTTCCCTGGCTATCTTTGTACCTGCATGGCCAATGATCTTAGTGTTTTGACCCAGGCTTCCTTAGAAAGCAAGAAGCAAAGACTTGGTCCTGACCAGTGGTGGGTTTCAAAACTTTTTAGAACCTCTTCTGTAGATGTGGCCTGCTTTGTGGGAGTGGCTTGTCGGCCATGTGACCAAGTGGGAGTGGCTTGTCGGCCATGTGACCGGGTGGGAGTGGCTTGCTGGCCATGTGCCTGGGTGGGCGTGGCCAACTTGTAAAATGTGATGAAACTCACTTAACAACGCTCTTGCTTAGCAACCAAAATGTTGGCTCAGAAACTCCTCCAATTCCTCCTCCAGTCATGTTGGCTCAGGAACTCTGGCATTGAAGACTGCAAGTCTTAAAGCTGTCAAGTTACAAGACCCTTGCACCCCTAACCCTTTAGAAAAAACCCCAGGGATGTTCAAACTTGACAGCTCTAAGACTTGTGGACTTCAACTCCCAGAATTCCTCCTCTCGCTCTTCATCTTGATGTGCGGATGGGCGGGGGGAGGGAGCTGGAACTGGTTCTAAACAGCACTGTAGATTTGTGGAACCTCTTCTATAGAAGAGGTTAGAACTGGCAGGAACCCACCCCTGGTCCTGACAAAACCTCTTTTATTTACACGACTGTGAATTCCTTTCATTCACAGCCAGCAAGGTTTTAACAAACAGTCTTTCAGAGGAATGTTTATCCACACGCACCTTATCTCATTCAAAGCACTGCCAGATAACTAGCGTCCAAACACAGGGCAAAGAAAAACTTGACACAGAGTCTCTTATAATCACAAACATAACTTTCCAGACTGAAATGAATAAATCGTTTCCTGCAAAAGCCCACTCCCCATTCTTTTGTTTCCGCTGGGAGGGGCCAATCATCTCCAAGTTGTGGCTTTACTCTTGAGTCGACCCTGCCTTCTCAGTTGTTCTTGTCAGTGTGCATGCGAACACTGAGAACAGGCTCCAGCTGTTCTTCTGCCTCACTGCTGTTTAACTCCCTCTCTGCCTTCAACACAGAGCCCTTGTCTGAGCTTTCCTCAACCTCCAGGACTGGCCCATGTTCCTCCCCAACCTCCTCACTGTCCGACACTGCTGTCAGCTCCACTGGCTGCTGGTGGGCCACAACACTTAGAAATTAAATGTATATCCTTAGTCATTCAACTATCATTAGCCAGGGAAATGATTGAAGCACATAGAGAGAAATTCCCTGAAGATGGGCTTCAGCATGAGTCCAGAAGCTTGGAAGGCTAAATCTCTGGTCCCAGTGATCAACCTAAATTCGATCTCACATCATTATCCTGGGACATATATATTTGCCTTCATCATCAACATTCCACAGAAATAAAGAAAGGCAGGCACTGATTCCAGAGTCATGGGGAATATGTCCTTTAAAGGCTTGAACTTGAAGACCACAACCCTGAAATGAGAAACCAAAACAGCCCCCTTCTCAGGGGACGTAAGGCGTGGACAAGATAGACCAGATAATCTGGGAAGTTTGCAACTGGAGAGCTCTAAACACAAATGCCAATAATTTAAACTGGCTGAAATAGGGCAGTTGAGAACTTGAGAACAATACGGAATGTGTTAGAAGAGGCGGGCGCTCTGCTCTAAAATTAGGAATCTTTTATATAGCAGCAGAGGATAATCAATGAACACCGCCCAATAATACCAGGCGACTATCAGTAGATTGCAAAATCTTTATTGTAGCAATATATCAACTGTGGTCATAAGTCAAGTCACCCTGTATCCTTCAGCTGTCTTAGAATTCATTCCTCACTCTGCCCAGTTCACCTGGTCCCAATATTTGAAGAACAGGAAGAAACAAACATCCTGCAAAAAGGCTCTCTTTGGTGTTGGCCAACCGACAAAGGGTATGGGGAGGTCCCCAGATGAACTCCAATGCAATGGAAAATGGGATTTCAACCCCACCTTTTGGTGGTCACTGATCCAAAAGCTGATCATCAGCCACTGACTGAAGCAGCTTATGTAAGCATTCCCACCCTTGCTTTGCGCAATACGGATTCTCCCCTACGTTATGTGGATATTGCTATTCCCTGCAACAACAAGGGAGCTCACTCAGTTGGTCTGATGTGGTGGATGTTGGCTCGAGAAGTCCTTCGATTGCGTGGCACTATTTCCCATGAGCATCCATGAGAAGTTATGCCTGATCTCTATTTCTACCGAGATCCCGAAGAGATTGAAAAAGAAGAACAGGCTGCAGCTGATAAGGCAGTTACTAAGGAGGCGTTCCAGGTTGAATGGACAGAATCTGCCCCTGAATTCACTGCACCTCCACAACCAGAGGTGTCTGATTGGTCTGAAGGGGTACAAGTGCCTTCTGTCCCAATTCAACCTTACTCCCCCAAGGACTGGAGTTCACAGACTGCCACTGAAGACTGGTCTGAAGCTTCCACAGCTCAGGCTACTGAGTGGGTTGGTCCTGCCATAGAATGGTCCTGGTTAAGCAATAGCAATTCAAGAATTACAATTGAAGAATAAAATATCTTCCTTGTTAACTAAAAAAAAAGGAAGATGGGGTTTCAAACTTCATGTCAGCCCCTTGAGGTAGACAAGGTCAGCAAACCAACCCCACAAAAAATTCTGTAAGACCATTGATGTAGGCTATATTAGCAGAATTTTGACAGCCTGACTGTTTCTCTTCTCTATCCTAGAGAATCAAGACAGCCCAATCTTCAGGAACCTCCTTACCCACTTCTGTCAATAACAATAACAACAACAACAACAACAACAACAACAGCAGCAATGTATTATTACAGTCTTAGTCCAGCAACCAGAATGAATAAAAGCACTCGGTGTATATATACACTTAGGGTGGCGGTGGCTCCGTGGCTAAGAGGCTGAGCTTGTCGATCAGAAAGGTTGGCAGTTTGGCGGCTCGAATCCCTAGCACCACATAACAGAGTGAGCTCCCGTTACTTGATCCAGCTTCTGCCAACCTAGCAGTTCAAAAGCATGTAAAAATGCAAGTAGAAAAATAGGGACCACTTTTGGAGGGAAGGGAGCAGCGTTCCGTGTGCCTTCGGCATTTAGTCATGCCGGTCACATGACCACGGAGACGTCTTTGGACAGCACTGGTTCTTTGGCTTTGAAACGGAGATGAGCACCGCCCTCTAGAGTCGAGAACAACTAGCACATATGTGCGAGGGGAACTGTTACCTTTATATATATATACACTTAAAACTTCTAGTATAAAATAATAAATAACAACTAAAATCTATAATAAAATCCATTGTCAATTATACATGGTCTGACTATAAGTCATACCCACTTCTGTGTAAGCTAATGTTTTTGTAATGGCTGCCACATACTTTTTCAAGACTATCTCCCTAATACTCTATACTCTTGTTCTCTTTTATCTGTAATGCACAGTAGCATTCATCTGACCAAAACTTTCTGTACTCATGCCATGACCACAGGGATTCTAAGAATCTGATGAGAGAAATATTCTCACAAATTCACTTTCATCTTTTGCCTTGTAATCTCTTAAATCTTGATATGACACTACACATATATTCCTGTCTGGTTCCATTATTGACCTGCCTTCTCTGAGTAATGATTCATCCTGTAACAAAGTTCCAGAAATTGTTCTAGACCAAGATCAGGTGATAAAGAGAGGAATGGGGAACGCCTACAGAAGACTATTGACAATAATCCAGGGATGAGATAACCAGGACATGCACCAATAGCACTGCATTCTTCTCGGTCAACAGAGCCCCACCTCCTATGAATATTCATCAGGTGACAAGAGTGACTGTAACTATAGAAACAGTAAGCAAGTGAAAAGTCAGTTGGACATTGATCAAACCTTCAAGGTTGTGGGTAGCAGAAACTGGGGCAATCTGGAAGCCCTGAAGAGACGTAGGGGGTGGGGAGACTCAAGAGAGGATAGGAAAAACATTAAGGTTGAAAAACAACAATCTTAGTTTTGGTTATCTTTAGTTTAAGATGTACAGAGGATATCCAAGAAGAAATGCTAATAGGACATTCTTTCATTGTTGACTGTGATTGTCATCAAAAGCTTTAAAGCACTAGCAAAGTTGAGTATCATCAAACATGACAATGATATCAGAAATTCTCATTGGGGAAACAAACAGAAGAGGATAAAGGCTAAGCAAATGAGGACTTGAAACCATTTCAGATGACCTCCCCCCCCCCAATGAGACAAATAAAGACAAATGTAAACCTGGTACAGGTAGGTAGTCCTTGATTTACAAGCATTTCATGTAATGATGTTCGAAGTTACAAGGGTATTAAAAAAAAGTAACTTATGACCAGTTTTCACATTTAACGATGGTTGCATCATCCTCGTGGTTGGGTGAGCAATATCTGGGCACTTGGCATGATATTTATGACAGTTGCAATGTGCCGGCATCCTGCGATCACCATTTGTAACCTTCTCAGGTGGCTTCCAACAAGCAAAGTCAATTGGGGAAGCCAGTTTTTGCTTAATGGCTACATGATTCACTTAACAATAGCAGCGATTTCCTTAACTGTTGCCAAACAGGTTGTAAAATAGGGCAAAGCTCACTTAACAACTGCCTCACTTGGCCAATGGAAATTTTGTCATTGCCAATTGTCGTCGTAAGTTAAGTCAAGTCAACCTGTATCCTTCAGCTGTCTTAGAACTAATTCCTCACTCTGCCCAGTTCACCTGGTCCCAATATTTGAAGAACAGGAAGAAACAACAACAGAAAGAAAAAAGAATAATCTGACCAAGCATGGTCACTTACTTCTGACCAGATGGGCTTTGACCATCTTTGGGGAGGCCTCCATGAAGTATCACACAGTGACAAAATTCCCTCGGGCAAAACTTAACACTATCAATCTTAACTTAGCTGTTTTCAGAGAACCATGGATCCAACCATCTTACCGTATTTTTCAGACTATAAGACACACCAGTGTATAAGATGCACTAAGATTTTGAAGAGGTAAGTAAGAAAAAAAGTTTTTGTTCTCCCCAGCCCCCAGCAGCACTCTGCAGGCTTCAGCTGGGCTGGGGGGGAAGGCAAAAATGTCCCTATGTTTGTGAAAAATGGCCAATTTCCTGCCCGTTTTTTGCAAAACAATGGGCATGCTTTTGCCTTCCCCGAGCCCACTGAAGCCTGCAGAGTGCTGTTGGGGGCCCTGGAGGACAAAAACTTTTTTTTTTTACTTACCTCTTCAAAATCTTTGTGAGTCTTATACACCGGTGCATCTTTTAGTCCAAAAAATACAGTCGTTATTTTCTTGAAGATATTTCATTGCCCGATTAGATAACATTATGAGTGCCAGTCCTAATGATGTTACTTAGTTTGGTAATGAAAAGCTTGTAAGACAACAACCAAGTTCAGAGAGCACTAAGATCTCCACAGTTCCTTTATCAAAACGGCCCATTTTTCACAAAAATGGGATGCAGGGATGGGGCTTTGGGAGGCCAAAAATGGCTGCATTCGGTGTATAAAACGCGCCAACATTTCCATGCTCTTTTAGGGGAATGGGGGGAAAAGTGCATCTTATACTCTGAAAAATACGGTAATCACTCACTTTTACTTTTCTTACAAAAACTGGCAGGGCAGGGGGTTGGGACTTACCAATTCGCCTCCCTGCTGCGAACTGTTCATCTCTGGTTTAGTCATCAAGCTTAATTAAAAAAAAAAAGCCTGATGATGGACATGCAGAAGCCCAACAAATCTTGCTGACAAATGGATGGTTTAAGATGTTGGTCCTAGCAAAGCCTGAATGGGTTTCAAGTTCCGTCTCAGGCAACAAAGGAACATTTCTTTTCCTGCTGATCTCCTTTTGCATTTTTAACTCTGAATCTTCTGAACAGGATTTCTTTGCTGGCCTTAAAATCCTTTTTCGGTTGTGTGTACTTACTATAACGAGAAACACAGATGCATCATCTAGGCGGTTGCAACTAGATGGTGCCTACCCAACAGAAAGAAAAACGGAGGTGTGAGAAGCATGCTAATGGAGCCTTAAATGGCCCCATACTTAAGATAATAGTTAGTGGAATGATATCCTGATGCCTTCCACAGTTCTTCCTTATGCTATTTAGGTCGCCAAGAAACCAGATCTCTGCCTTGCTTGCCTAGTTTTTACCTCTCCTTTGTCCAACCCAAAAGGTGGATTGACCAGGCAGTTTGGAATTACATCACCGGCATTTTCTTGATGAGTTTCAGGCAGTCTTGTTTTGAATTTCAACCCTGACCCAGGCCTTTTCAAGAAGTTCATTGTATACCCATTCTAAATGATCCACCGTGATGTAACCTGAACCTCAGCGAATGAACATAGGGAAATAGGTCTAAGAAGAAAAGAAAGAAAGCAGTATTTCCAAAGTATTTGCAACCCATTTCCTGTTATTTCCATTAGAGAAAAATTTTTTTTCCCAAAAGTTAATCACCCCCTCTTTTTTGGCACGTTGCCTTCTCTGTCCTCTGCTTATATAGGTGTGTTTTTCTGTCGTCCTTTTCAGAGTGAGGCTTCACAATTGAGTAATAATAATAATAATAATAATAATAATAATAATAATAATAATAATAATAATAATAATAATAATAATAATAATAATAATAATAATAATAATAATAATAAACTTTAATTTATAGACCGCACCCTTTCCGCACCCTTTCCTAAACAGGACTCGGGGCGGTGTACGGTCATATTAAAACAATGTAAATACAAAAATATAGGTAGATATACATAAATAGACAGAGGAGGTAGGTTGTACACTGTACAATAAATTAAAATTCGAATATAAATTAAAATTACCCTTAAAAATTACCCCAAAATAAGGTGTTTGCCAGGAGGTTGAAAGTTGGAGTAGAGAGAGATGGGGGGGGGGATATTTTACCTTTGCATTCTGACAAAGGTAAGGGCACTCTGTTTGGGAGAGATGTAATTTTACCTGTGATATCCCATGAAACTCTTCTTTATATAGAAAGTAGCAACATGACATCCAAGCGAGTTCTTTTGACCTCCGTTTCCTTAGCAGGTGTTATCTCAAAAAAGATACCATAAACAACAAGTCTTAAGGATACAGGGGAATGAGGAGGAGAAGGGGTGGTGAAGAAGGAAAAGGGGTGATGGAGAAGAAGAAGAAGGAGGAGGAAGGGTGGTGAAGAAGGAAAAGGTGGTGGAAAAGGAGAATTGGTAGAGAAGGAGAAACGATGGAAAAGGAGAAGGTGGAGAAGAACGGATGGTGGAAAAGGAGGAGGAGGACGAGGAGAAGAAGTAGCTAGGATGGTGAAGAAGAAGAAGGAGGAGGAGGAGGAGGAAGAGAAGGAGAAGAGGAAGAAGAAGAAAGAGGAGAACGAAAAGAAGGAATGTGGAGAAGGGGAAGGGGATGAAGGAGATACACATCTCACTTCATGGTGTGTATAACTTGTTCATCAGACAATAAAATGCAAAAAAAAAACATTGTTTACATGACAGCTGAAACATCCTCATCTTTTCAGAACAGGTCAAAAGAGTATTTATGTACAAGGAGGGGGAAGGCAAAATACTTGTCTAGCAAGTTGGCAAAAGCAGCAGCCAACTTCCACTATAATTACCTCATATATAGTATTTTTCCAGCATGCCACAAACAGAAGCATCGGAACAGGCGCTTTAGCAAAAGATCAGAACGATGATTGGGACAGAGCATCTTTTTACACAAAGGTGTTTGTTTTGCTGCAAAAACAGTCCATCACGAACCAATCTCAAAGTCGTCCTGAGCAACACCTCCTTCATAAGGAGCACTAATAGCCATGGCACAAGAGAAGGCGGGTCAGCCTGACACCTGAGATCAGCAACAGTTTGATGCTGACACGTTATTCTGCTTTTATTTTAAAACAAAACAAAAAAAAAGGTTTCATTCAAGCTGAATGGTGGAAAATAACAGCTTGATTGCAAAAGAATCCAAGGAAATCACCCTGGCTGGATGACGTGTGCTGCTTTTACATTCATTTAGTGATGAGGGGACGATGGTGTAGGTGTGGGTGAGGGCATAAAGGTTAGCCTTTGTGGTTGTTTTTAATTCTCCATCCTCTCCAGTATTCTACAGCCTCCGTGGCTTCTGACATTCATGGTAAATCACAGAGGAGGCTGCCAGGGGGAACTGTTGGGCAGGCAGGGAGAATCTGAACACTGAAAAAGGTGCACTTCCCACACCACCAACAATTAAGCAAATTGTAAAACCAGCAGGGTGGTGCCCTGCTTCAGCAAGTAAGATGTTGGGCTTGTTAGATGGAAAGCTGGCAGCCAGGGTTCGAGACCCCAGTGCCATGTCACAGGGTGAGCTCCTGTCCTCAGCCCAGTTCATGCCAACCTAGTACTTCAAAAACACGCAAACGCAAGCAACGGTGGGATTCAGCCAGTTCGTACAGGTTCAGCTGAATCGGTTGTTAATTGTTTGCTTAGTTTGGCGAACCGGTTGTTTCCACCACCGGCTGGCCCCACCCACTGGAGTTGCAATTCAGGGCAGGGAGGCTGCAGGGACCTGACTGGGAGCTGCGCTGATCCGCTGGGAGGTGGCAATAGACTGGCTGCCCTGATCAGCTGGGAGTCAGTTCGGTCAGACTTTCCAACTTCGCGAGATCTTTTTTTGCCTGAGAAATATCTTTGCTCTTGGGTGGGATGGAAGCGAGGAAAACGAGAAAGCCAGTCATGAGGGCAGAGAACCAGTTGTTAAATTATTTGAATCCCACCACTGAATGCAAGTGTATAAATAGGTACCACGTGGGAAGATAACAGCATGTCATGCTGCTCTCATGACCATGGAAATGTCTTTGGACAGCGCTGGCTCAATGGCCTTGAAACGGAGATGGTAGCACCGACCCCTAGAACCGGCAATAACTAGCAGAGTGTAAAATCAAGAGCATCTCCTTCTTTACCTTAAAACTCAGGAAGGAGAAATTTAGAAGAAAGCAAATGAGGAAGACTAATCTCATTTGCGGCAGAGAATAAGCCCGAGAAATTGCAAGATGAAGCTCTATGGCAGGGGTGGTTAACCTTTTGGTTGTTGGGTGACAAAAATCTGAGCATGCGTGCATGATAGCGCGCCTGTGTGCCGGAAACCATAACGCAAAGTGTGCCCAAACATGCACATGTGCCAGTAGTGCGTTTTGACTCCGGTACGCTGCAACAGGAGCTGGGTGTGCAACATGGGCATGTGTGCTGCAAACGCATGCACACCCACCACCTGCGACGCTCCAGCTGCTCAGCGGAGCATCTCACAGGCGCCGTACGCTGTGTGCGCATGCACACATGGCCTGTTTCCTTCAAATACAGATAAGGAACGAGAGAGGGAGGGAGGGCCCTCCAAAGCACCGTTCCAGTACGGTGGCTGCTGCTTCCGGCAGGTACCGGTACGCACGTACTGGGGTGTACCACCTGCAACCCTCCACTGGCATGTGCGCACAATCCCCCGGCTCCCCCCTATGTGCGCCGCACTGCCCACCTCCAAGCTGAGCTTGGTATTTCTTCCAGGGGGCCGGAAGAGGCTGTTTTTGCCCTCCCCAGGCGCTAGGAAAGCCTCCAGAGTCTGGGGAGGGTGAAAAACGGGCCCAACTGCCTGCTGGATCATCTCTGAACTTCCGGTAGACCCATTGGGCCCGTTTTTCACTCTCCCCAGGCTCCAGAGACTTTTCTGAAGCCTGGGGAGGGTGAAAATGGCCTCCCCTGGGCCTCCGGAAGGCCGATAAGCAGCTGGCTGGCACATACATGGGGCACAGGTGCCATAGGTTCGCCATCACGGCCCTATGGATATTCTCAGTGATCCAGGTGATGTTTGTTCCAAAGCTGCTTTGTCAAAAATGCTTTTTCATACATTTCCTTGAAAACATTTTGCTTCTCATCCAAGACCTCAAGACGTTCCTTGGATGAGAAGCAAACATTTTCAAGGAAAAAAATAAGAGAGTCCAGTTGCTTTTGGGAAAGAACCTTTCCTGCAAGGTGAGTCCAATTACAATTGGAGTAAATACTATACAGGTTAATTCTTGACTTACAACCACAGTTGGGATCGGGATTTCAATGGCTAAACCAAGGGGTTGCGAAATGAGTCACTCCCAATTTTACAACACTTTTTTCCATGGTTGTTAAGCAAATGACTACAGTTGTTAAATGAATCATGGTGTTGTTACGCAAATCTGAATCAGAAAGGTCAGCAGTTTGTCGGTTTGAATCCCTAACACTGCGTAATGGAGTGAGCTCCTGTTACTCGTCCCAGCTTCTGCCAACCTAGCGGTTCAAAAGGACGTAAAAATGCAAGTAGAAAAATAGGGATCACCTTTGGTGGGAAGGTAACAGCATTTCCGGGCGCTTTCGGTGTTTAGTCATGCCGGCCACAAGACCATGGAGACGTCTTCGGACAGTGCTGGCTCTTCGGCTTTGAAACGGAGATGAGCACTGCCCCCTAGAGTTGGGAAGGACTAGCACATGTGTGTAAGGGGAACCTTTACCTTTTTAACCATGGGGATGCTACAATAATTATATAAATGTAAGGCACTTCTTTCAGTGCTGTTGTAACTTCTAATGGTCACTAAATGAATGACTTTAAGTTGAGGACTACCTGTGTTGCATTGAGATATGATGAAAGGCAAGCTCCATTTAATGAGCATCCCTCCGTTTCCAGAGCAGGAGTTTTCAGAAGGCCACATCCACTTGGTACTTCTGCCCGGTGGTGAAATCCAATTTTTTTTTCTTACCGGTTCTGTGGGCGTGGCTTGGTGGAGGTCATGTGACTGGGTGGGCATGGCTATGTAGTCATATGATTTGGGGGGGGGGGGTGTCAAAAGACAGAAACTCACTTTAACAATGTCCTGGACTGGATTAGATGACCTCCAGGTGCCTTCCAACCCTGGATTGCTGTGCTCTTTCAAGGTATTCTCTGAAGCTGCATCTAGTGCCAAGTTTGTGGTCCTTCCTCCCTCTCCTTTTTTTCTCCCATTCCTCCCTCACTCCCTTTCTTTCTTTTTCATTCTCTTTCTTCCCTTCTTTTTCTCCCATCCCTCCCTCCCTTTTCTTCCCTCCCTTTTTTCTCCCATCCCTCCCTCATTCCCTTTCTTTCTTTTTCATTCTTTCTTTCTTCCATTCTTTTTCTCCCATCCCTCCCTCCCTTTCTTTCTCTTTTCTTCCCTCCCTTTTTTCTCCCATCCCTCCCTCACTCACTCCCTTTTTCTTTTTCATTCTTTCTCTTTCTTCCCTTCTTTTTCTCCCATCCCACCCTCCCTTTTTCTTTCTCTTTTCTTCCCTTCCTTTTTTCTCCCATCCCTCCCTCACTCCTTCTTTCTTTTTCATTCTTTCTCTTTCTTCCCTTCTTTTTCTCCCATCCCTCCCTCCCTCCCTTTCTTTCTTTCTCTTTTCTTCCCTCCCTTTTTCTCCCATCCCTCCCTCCCTCCCTTTCTTTCTTTCTTTTTATTTTCTTTCTTTTTATTTCTCTTTCTTCCCTCCTTTTTCTCCCATCCCTCCTTCCCTTCCTCTTCCTTTCTTTCTTTCCTCCCCTTTTTTCTCCCATCCCTCCCTCGCTCCCTCTTTTTCTTTCTTTCTTTCTTTCTTTCTTTCTTTCTTTCTTTCTTCTTTCTTTCTTTCTTTCTTTCTTTCTTTCTTTCTTTCTTTCTTTCTTTCTTTCTTTTTCTTTCGCAGCACCCCACCCCCGTTTTTGGCTAGCAGGCCTCAGGGAAGCCTCCTGGCAGCAAAAACTGACCCCAAATGCTAAAATAAAGTTTCTAAAAAGTTCCTACCATCGTGTAGCACAGCTGATAATCGGAACCTTTTCTTACTTTGTTAAGCATTTTTTTACTACTGGTTCAGGCGAACTGGCTCAGTAGCATTTCACGCCTGCTTCTGCCTCATGCTTTAAAAACCAGCTGATTTATGGAGACTGTAACCTCAACCTGAGAGTCTCCAAGGGACCACAGTAGGAGCTGTCATTCCCTGCATTTAATGGTGCCTACACCTGACGGAGATGTGAGCCTTGGCGTTACCATGACTGCCAACAGCACCTTGGAGGATCATGCAACACAGCAGTTCAGCCATAATTTAAGCCATGAAAACTGTGGGAATCAATCATCTGCAGAGGCTCTTGTAACTCTCGAAGGAGTTCCTCTGTAAACAGAACAACAGAATTGAAATGGACCTTCCAGTCTTCTCATCCAATCCTCTCCTCAAACTGGAAACTCCACACCACTTCAGTCCAATAGTCTTCCAATCTCTTTTTAAAAAAGTCCAATGATGGAACATTCACAACTTCTGAAGGCAAATAGTTCTGTCAGGAAATTTCTCTGTAGTTCTAGATTTGTTCTCTCCTTGATCGATTTCCATCCATTGTTTCCTGTTTTGTCTCCAGGGTTCGGCAAAGAATAGATCTTGGGATCTGACATCTCTCCAATCCATTTTAGCACCAAGAAAAGATTACTTCTGAAATCCAGCTAGACCTTGTTCAGAGTCAATATAAAAAAGCTTACCCTCCATGTACTGTTTGTAGAAGGCTTTCTTTGACCTCTAGTTGAAAATTCAGCATTCTGGTGTAAAATGTTCATGATTTGACTAAGTTGTTTCCTGGATTTGTCTCCCGGTCAAGGTCTGAATTAGGTTAGAATTTGTTTTGGGGAATTTGAGTTGGGATAGGAATCTATTGTTCCCTTGGAGAGAGCATGGTAGGGACCACAGATTGGAAGTGGGCAACATCTGGCTTTCTAAGAAAAGAAGAATATAAATCTAATTATGTTGAATCAGATCAAAGACTAATCTGGTCCAGTCTTCTGTTGTTGTCACCATCCAATCCCTCTGAGATGCCTACACAAAGACCCAAGATCAAATCCATCTTACTGAATCTTCTTCAAGCCCTTCTATAGAACTCCACTCTGACTTCCTTTTTCTTTTCTTTTGGGGTAACAGAAGACCACTTGTTTCTTCTCTGTAACATTCTTCTCTCTTTTGTTTTCACCACCAAAATGCAAGATTTAGTACAAGAAGCCATTATTCTGGCTTGGCTTCGGACCACATAAACCTGGGTTTGGACAAATGGATTGGATAACCACTTATCCAGAATAGTAGAGAGTCTCCTGCTTGAGCAGTAGGTTGGACTAGAAGACCTTCAAGATGCCCTCTAACTCTGTTATTCTGTTATTGTGTTAACCTAATCAGCTCCTACAGACTGTACAGGACTATATAACAAAGCAAATTCAGACTGAGGGTCATTTTTCCAACCTTCAGTCTAGTACTGTGTTTCATAACTTTGGCAACTTTATGAGTGAACTTCAAGATCCAGAATGCAGGGAATTCTGGGAGTTGAAGTTCACCCATCTTAAAGTTGCCAAGGTTGAGAAGAATTTTAATTATTTACCATCACCTTGGGGGGGGGGGGAATCACTAGAACATAAACCTCTTGTTTGTAGCCTATAATCATGAAAACACAACTTAAAAATACACATAGTCTATATTCCCTTCATATTGCTGTTTTAAAGCTAAGTGGGAAATTGTAAAACGTGATCCATGAATCAGTTCTTCAGCCAAAGAGTAAAAGCTGCTGGCTTTTTTACTTTTAGATAAATCTTACTTGGATTTATCTTGAGCATTGGTAAAGACAAATAAGGATAGGTTTCTTCAGTCAGTTGACACAGATTAAATATTTTCTATACAGGTAGTTCTTAACTTACAACCATTTGAAATTAGAATAGAGTAGAGTATAATACAATACAATAGTAGAGTTGGAAGGGACCTTGGAGGTCTTCTAGTCCAACCCCCTGCCTAGGCAGGAAACCCTATACCGTTCCAGACAAATGGCTATCCAACATCTTCTTAAAGACTTCCAGTGTTGGGGCATTCACAACTTCTGGATGCAAGTTGTTCCACTGATTAATTGTTCTGTCAGGAAGTTTCTCCTCAGTTCTAAGTTGCTTCTCTCCTTGATTAGTTTCCACCCATTGCTTCTTGTTCTGTCCTCAGGTGCCTTGGAGAATAGTTTGACTCCCTCTTCTTTGTGGCAACCCCTGAGATATTGGAACACTGCTATCATGTCTCCCCTAGTCCTTCTTTCTCTTAAGCTAGACATACCTAGTTCCTGCAACCGTTCTTCATATGTTTTAGTCTCTTTAGTAGAGTGGAGCGGAGCGGAACGGAACGGAACAGAACAGAATAGAATTATTTATTGGCCAAGTGTGATTGATCACATAAGGAATTTGTATTTGGTGCAGATGCTCTCAGTGGACATAAAAAGACAAGATACTTTCGTCCAGAATCATAAGGTACAACACTCAATGATAGTCATAGAGTACAAATAAGCAATCAGGAAACAATATCCATATAAATCGTAAGGATACAAGCCACAAAGTTACAGTCCTGCAGTCATAAGTGGGAGGAGATGGGGGATAGGAATGATGAGAAGACTAATAGGAATAGTAATGCAGCCTTAGGGAATATTTTACAGTGGTGAGAGAATTATTTGTTTAGTAGTGTTCTTGTGTCTAGTTGTCTTAGTGTGCAGTGCTCTAAAGTATCGTTTTGAGGGTAGGAGTTGAAACAATTTATGTCCTGGATGCGAGGGGTCTGTAGAAATTTTCATAGCTCTCTTTTTGACTCGTGCAGTGCACAGGTCCTCAATGGCAGGCAGGTTGGCAGTCACTGTTTTTTCTGCAGTTCTGGGACTTATGACTTATGACCATTTTTCACACAACCATCACAGCATCCCCATGGTCACGTGTTCAAAATTCAGATACTTGGCAGCAAACTCATATTTATGACGGCTGCAGGGTCCCGGGATCATGCGATCCCCTTTTGCGACCTTCTGACAAGAAAAGTCAATGGGGAAAAGCCAGATTCACTTAACATCCAGGTTACTAATTGAACAACTTCAGTGATTCACTTAACAAATACGGCATGAAAGGTCGTCAAACCCTCTGAACCACTGCCTTGCTTAGAAACAAAATTGTTGAGTTCAATTGTGGTTGTAAGTTGGATGACCTGAACTCCCTGTTCTATATTCCTTTGCAAGTAGTTGCATTTATTTATTCTTATTCATTAGAACCGCTCAACTCCTGAACTCTAGGCCCATGATGGCGAACCTACGGGAAGCGTTGCCAGCTGCTTTTCTGGTTTCTGGCCAGCCAGCTGGCCTTCAAAGGTGCCGGACCATTGGAAAACAGCCACCAAAAGGTCCAAAATGGTCCAAAACCAGATAGTTTTCCAGGCCTTTTCTGGGCCGTTTTCAGGCTGTTTTGGGGCCGTTCGCAGGCCATTTTCAGGCCACTTTTGGGGCTATTTTCAGGCTTTTTTCGGGCCGTTTTTGGCCCCATTCAGCCAGTTGCAAGTGGGAAGAAAGACATTAGAAACATTGAAATGCTGAAAAGGCCTGAAAACGGTCCAAAAAACACCCAACAAACGGCCCGAAAAACTGCCCAAAACAGACATGTGCATGCCGGCCAGCTGATCTTCAGGTTTCCAGGGCTTCATGCATGCATGTTCCGATTTGGGCACTTTAGTGCCCAAAAAGATTCGCCATCACTGCTCTAGGCAGTGGACAAACCAAAAGAATCCATCAAAGAATCCATGACTAGGGGAGACATGATAGCAGTCTTCAAATATCTCAGGGATTGCCCCAAAGAAGAGGGAGTCAAACTATTCTGCAAGGCACCTGAGGGTTGGAGAAGAAGCAATGGGTGGAAACTAATCAAGGAGAGAAGCAACGTAGAACTGAGGAGAAACTTCCTGACAGTTAGAACAATTAATCAGTGGAACAGAGGTTGCCTCCAGAAGTTGTGAATGCCCCAACACTGGAAGTCTTTAAGAAGATGTTGGATAGCCATTTGTCTGAAACGGTATAGGGTTTCCTGCCTAGGCAGGGGGTTGGACTAGAAGACCTCCAAGGTCCCTTCCAACTCTACTATTGTATTGTATTGTATTGTATTGTAAAGTCTGTAAAGCCACACTGGTACAGGCTCTGCTTTCATTACACACAGAGCCTGAGATGAGGTTTTATGAAGCCCTGGAAAGAATTAAAATGCCCCCATTAGGGTTTGGCAACTTTCACCGTGTCTCAAAAAAAAATTAAGGTTATTCCAAAAGTGTTATGGGAAATTTAAAAGGCCCTTTTTCCTATTGTTCTGTAAGCCCAGAAGACAGCCCTGATCAAGGAAGGGTCCCTGAGATGATAATTTCCACCCAACCTCATCCAACTTTCTGTCCTTGACATTGATTGCCTCAGTGTTTTACAACCAAGCATAAATATTTTCTTCATTTTAAGTATCAACCATCTTTTCCCAGTCGTAGTTTTTTTTGGGTGGGGGGAGGAATTAAAATGTGGTCACGCTTTGGGGGGCTACTGACGGCTCTTACCCAAGAGCTTGTATAATTGTGGGTGAAACCTTCATACCCTGGTACTAAACCCAGCATGAATGAAAACAGATAAAATATAAGGACTTGGTAAGGCCACACTTGGAATGCTGCATCCAGTTTTGGTCGACAGGATGTAAAAAAGATGTGGAGACTCTAGAAAGAGTGCAGAGAAGAGCAACAAAGATGATTAGGGGACTGGAGGCTAAAACAGATGAAGAACGGTTGCAGGAACTGGCTATGTCTAGTCTAGTGAAGAGAAGGACTAAGGGAGACATGATAGCAGTGTTCTGATATCTCAGGGGCTGCCTCAAAGAAGAGGGAGTCAAGCTATTCTCCAAAGCACCTGACAGCAGGACAAGAAGCAATGGGTGGACACTAATCAAGGAGAGAAGCAGCTTAGAACTAAGGAGAAATTTCCTGACAGTTAGAACAATTAATCAGTGGAACAGCTTGCCTCCAGAGATTGTGAATGCTCCAACACTGGATGTTTTTAAGAAGATGTTGGATATCCATTTGTCTGAAATGGCGTAGGGTTTCCTGCTTAAGCAGAGGATTGGAGTAGAAGACCTCCAAGGTCCCTTCCAACTCTGTTATTCTATGATTGTATGAATTTTGTGTGAGGTATGGCAAGGATTATCTTGCAAGCTCACACCAAAGGCTGCCAAAAGTCAATGAAGGTTTGCAAGAGATTGAAAAAAACGCCAATGTTATTTTATTTATGATTTAGGTCCCTTGGGGAGGAGATGGGTCTCCAGAGATGCCACTGCAATGTCTCCAAACCAACCTCACATCTCACAGAATTCTTTGTAGCTTCTACTAATCCAATTAATACAGAATATATAAAGCCTCTGGAGCCTGGGGAGGGTGAAAAAACCACACCAAAAGCGGGGGGGCAGTGCTGGTCACACATGCATGTGTGGGTGGTCTTGTAGCATACATAGCATTATGGGTGTGGCATGCTTGCTCACGATCCCGTGTTCCCCCCGCTTTTGGCCATCACTGCTATATTGAGTGTGTCATAAAGTTGATGTAGCAATAAAAAATAAATATGTGCGTGTGTTTGTGTATTTGTGTGTGTGTGTTTGTGTGTGTGTGTTTGTGTGTGTGTATCCATCCTGTTAAGACAGCGAGGGAAGGCATGCGATTTCAGAAAGCGCCCTGCTAGTGTGCATCTTTTTCTCTACTCATCTTCATCGCCATAGCAACAGACAGTTTGAGTACCTGTTCAGGTCACAGTAACCAAGCCTTTTTTTGCTGCATCTCTCAAGGATGAGCTGAGCTTTCTGTTTGTCTGCAGCGCCTTTGTACCTTTTTTTCCAGACTGAAAACCTCCCCTCCCCTGTTACACCTCCCCTCCCCCCCCAGGTTGCTGCATACAGAATTATGGCTCTCCCCATCTTATGCAAGCACGGACTGTCTGGATCTTTGCCACGAGCCCCTCGCTGATGGAAAGGAGAGAAGGCTGCCCTGAAAGTACCAGCAGGCACTTCGAAGCTCCTTTTACTTATCAAGTGCCTTTTAACTACAGAGAGAAATATTCATTCCCACCATGGGGGGGGGGGGGAAAGCTGGGGAGAGTGATTGAAAGCAGGGTGCAAATCGTAAATCTGTCGGTTCAGTGAAATAGAAACTCTCCCACTCCCCAAATGAATAGAAATAGGAGACAGCCAAGCCCAGTCAGAGTAATCCAGACCACGAAACGAAATGTGAAAAGATCCTGAGATTCCAGAAAGGGTGCAGAGAAGAGCAACATATATGGTAAGAGATCTGGAGGATAAATTGTATGATGAACGGTTGAGGGAACTAGGTGTATCTTGAAGAGAAGGATGGGGGGTGGGGGAGGGACATGATAACTAAAGAGATATTTTTGAGAGCGAGAACAATTGAATCAATGGAACAGCTGGACTCCCAGACTCCTAGGTGCTTCATCACTGGAGGTTTTCAAAAATAGACTGGGCAACCATTTGACTGGGGTGGCATAAGACCTCCTCCCTTGAGGAGGGAGTTGGACCAGAAGACTTCCGAGGTTTCTTATGCCCTGGGATCTATGTTCTAAAACCAAGAATGCTAATGTTACATTATTGTAAGAAACATGAAATAAATAAAATAAGGAATAAAATAAAAACAAAAACAAAAACATAGCATAGCATACAATAGAATAGCATAGCATAGCATATAATAGCATAGCACAGAATAGAATGGCACAGCATAGCATAGAATAGAATAGCATAGCATACAATAGCATAGCATAGCTTAACATAGCATAGCATATAATAGAATGGCACAGCATAGCATAGCATGGAATAGCATAGCATAGCATAGCATACAATAGCATAGCATACAATAAGCATAACATAGCATAGCATATAATAGAATGGCATAGCATAGCATAGAATATAATAGCATAGCATAGCATATAATAGCATAGCATAGCATAGCACAGAACAGAACAGCATATCATAGAATAGAATAGAATAGAATAGAATAGAATAGCATAGAATAGCATAGAATAGCATAGAATAGCATAGAATAGCATAGCATAGCACAGAACAGAATAGCACAGCATAGCATAGCATGGAATAGAATAGCATAGCATAGCATACAATAGCATAGCATAGCTTAACATAGCATAACATATAATAGAATGGCACAGCGTAGCATAGCATGGAATAGCATAGAATAGAATAGCATAGCATACAATAAGCATAACATAGCATAGCATATAATAGAATGGCATAGCATAGCATAGAATAGCATAGCATATAATAGCATAGCATAGCACAGAACAGAATAGCATAGCATAGCATAGCATAGCATAGAATAGCATAGCATAGCATAGCATAGCATATAATAGAATGGCACAGCATAGCATAGCATGGAATAGCATAGCATAGCACCTTGATGGCAATGGCACGCGTGCCACAGGTGGTACACAGAGCCCCCTTTGCAAGCCGTTGCCCCAGCTTAGCTGCACCACGCATGGGCCTCCTACAAACCAACTGATTTTCAGATCTCTGCCACACTCAACTCTCTTCACTGAACCACGACAAGTTTTAGAGACTCAGTTTTCACTCAGTTGTAACCAGATAATGACTTCTTGACATTTGAGTGAACTTACAAACATACTAGCTAAGCAGAAGATATGAAAATGCAACTCAGCATTCCTCATAACTAAAGACCACTGTGGTTTTCTTTTTAATATAGAAAAAAATAGCACTTTCCCTTTGGGTATAGGTTGAGGATTTGTATCATCATCATCATCATCATCATCATCATCATCATCATCATCATCATCATCATCATCATCATCATCATTCAACCTTCTTAGCATAATAGCCAAAAATATCTTGTCTGCCTATTAACACTCCAAGGCCTGGCATTAGCTGTTTGGTTGACAATTCTTCTGAAAAAAAAACCCCATCATCATATCATGCCACGGAAAAAAGCCACTGGCCCAGTCCCAAAGTCTACACAAATGTGGCATCTTCTTCCCTGTAATCCAATGTGTAGATAACCTTGGGGAATCAGGATAAGAGATACTGCCCAGAAAACAGACAGAGAAGAGATTCACAAGGCCCCAGTTGCTTATTAATTGGAGGAAGAAATTTAGGAAGGATCCACCCTAATGGATCAAGCAATGGATCAAGTGGCGGTGAGAAGTCTGAACTTTCAGGTGTGCAAAATTCTATTAATGTAGCCCTACAATAAATTATAATTCACTCATTTAGTCGTGTTTCCTATCTCTAGGAAGGCTGATATTCCTACAAGTGCATAGTTAATGTGAATAATTCATTCCCATGTTAGGGTTGATGGCCACTCATGTAAGACAGAATGGAAAAGGGATTGGAGGAATTCATGGAACAGAAGTCTATCAAGGGCTTCCAAATACTCAGCTACGGTTCTGACCGAGGCTTCCCAAGAGCATGAAACAAACTCATGATCCCGACAAAAAACCCTTTTATTAATTGACTGTCTTTCGAGGGAGGATTTACAGTCACAGACCTTATCTGGCTTGGAGAGCTGCCAGGCTGATATCTGCAGAACTTGGCAAGGAGTCTCAAAGAGACACGAACCAATTAAGCGAACTAAATTGTCTCCTGCAAACTCCACTCTCCTTTCGCTCCACTTTTATTTCCTCTGGGAGGGGCCATTCATCATCCACTTGTGGCCTTACCCCCAAGCCGATCCCTATTCTTTAGCTGTTCGCTTCATCTGGCAACTCTGTGCATGTGCACCCTGGGAACAGGCTCCAGCTGTTCGTCTGCCTCACTGATATCTGACTCTGAAAGCAGCTGATAACTGGCACACAGCCCTGCCCCCTCCCCTCTGCCTCCAACACAGAGCCCTCCTCAGAGCCTTCCCCAGACTCCAGGACTGGCCCAGGTTCCTCCCCAACTTTTTCACTGTCCGAATCTCCTGCCAGCTCCACTGGCTGCTGGCGGGCCACAACAATTACCTCCAATTGAGATTAGCCTGCCTCCAAATACCAATAAGGAACAATTGGGGAAGAAGGCAAATATGTCTGCCTTGGAGAATATGATTCTGTTAGGAAGAGTTAGAGGTAAAAGGAAACCAGGCTGCCAAAGAACACGGTGGCTGAACACCGTCAAAGCTGACACCAGCCAGAGCACAGAAAACCTCAAAGGTAGTGCAAGATTGGAAGGTGTGCAGAGACTTGGCTCATAGAATCGTTGGACACGACTGAATGGATAACATCACCATCATCAAATCTCCATCTTTATAATTACTTTATAATAACAGGGTTGGAAGGGACCTTGGAGGTCTTCTAATCCAACCCCCTGCTTAGGCAGGAAATTCTACACCACTTCAGACAAATGGCTATCCAACATCTTCTTAAAAACTTCCAGTGTTGGAGCATTCACAACTTTGGGAGGCAAGTTGTTCCATTAATTAATTGTTCTAACTGTCAGGAAATTTCTCCTTAGTTCTAAGTTGCTTCCCTCCTTGATTGGTGTCCACCCATTGCTTCTTGTTCTGCCCTCAGGTGCTTTGGAGAATAGTTTGATTCCCTCTTCTTTGTGGCAACCCCTGAGATATTGGAACACTGCTATCATGTCTCCCCTGGTCCTTCTTTTCCTTAAACTTTTCATACCCAGTTCCTGCAACCGTTCTTCATATGTTTTAGTCTCCAGTCCCCTAATCCTCTTTGTTGCTTTTCTCTGCACTCTTTCTAGAGCCTCCACATCTTTTCTACATTGTGGCGACCAAAACTGGATGCTGTATTCCAAGTGTGGCCTTACCAAGGCTTTATAAAGTGGTATTAACACTTCACCTGATCTTGATTCTATACCTCTGTTGATGCAGCCTAGAACTATGTTGGCTTTTTTGGCAGCTGCTGCACACGGCTGGCTCCTATTTAAGTGGTTGTCCACTAGAACCCCAAGATCCCTCTCACAGTTACTACCATTGAGCAAAGTACCACCTATACTGTACTTGTGCATTCCGTTTTTTCTTGTTGTTTTTCTTAAATGTAGAGCCTTACTTTTTTCACCTCTCCATCTTTCAAGCAACCCACAGGTATCTATTTGTCCACTGAGGGAAGATGGCACTCAGTCTGATCAAGGAGAGATGTCCTGATGCCTCTTGGAGGCATTGATATCACAAGGCCCCGGTTCCTAGCCAATTTTAGGAGGTGCAATCTCAACACATCTGGAAGAAATTGAGTTGGAGGAGGTTTCCTTACTGTAATTAAGCTGCAGCTTTATGTAACAGATGTGTGTCCTATGTTCTTCCTTGTTTACCCCTGCCTCCACATCTCTCTCTTTTCTTATTTCTATTCCTAGATTGTTCTCTTGATCAGTACATTGCAATGCAGTGTTTGTTTATTTTTCAC
Source organism: Natrix helvetica (assembly GCF_964273705.1). NCBI lineage: Eukaryota > Metazoa > Chordata > Lepidosauria > Squamata > Natricidae > Natrix > Natrix helvetica. The sequence goes on from NC_138562.1 coordinate 6,385,387, forward strand.
TGTAGGCTGAGTGATGGACTGATGGATTTACTGGCCTGTTTTCCCTCTACAGTTATTGCCAACTCCAGCAACTTAATTCCAACTATTCTTAAAGAGGGCTAAAAGGAAAAAAATATAATTATAATAAAGCATAAATGAAAATAAAGTCAACTCCAGCGCAATGATGCAATCGTAACAACATCTCCCCGCAGCAGAGAATTCTAAAAATGCAATTAGAGCAACACTCCCTGCAGGAGGGACCAAATTCTGATCATACTGGCTTCCCCAAACCCTAAGAGAGCCAGAACCAATGTGATCACATGGGAAATGATGCTCTAAAGAAGGATGAAGAGAGTGAAAAGGCTTAACTCTCTAAGGTCCCTGCTGGTGGCATTCCATGAGAGAAGAGACACACAGGGACCACTTTCTCCAAACAGTCCCAACCCAAACCAAGGATACAGTCCAGGAAAACTAGTTGGTGGTTCCCTAAGGCTCACAGTCACTTTTTTGGGTTGCTGTGCATGCATTTTGGGACATCATGAATTCTACTTATTTCCCTCTATGCCACTTAAGCTATTTCTCTTTGCTTGTTTGATGCCTTCAAGGCAGTGTTAACCCCTAGCAACTACCTGGACGAGTCCCTGCATTTTTCTTGGTAAGATTTCAGAAATGATTTGCCATTCCCTGCTTCCAAGAGCTGAGAGGGAGGGACTGACCCACAGTCACCTAGTTGGCTTTCTGCTAGAACTAGAACTCATGGCCTCCTGGTTTCCAGCTTGATGCCTTCACTGCTACCCCAAACTGGTTGTCTCTATGGTTTTTCAAAAAGCCTTCAAAATACATGTTGACAGCATCTATAATGTAACTGTGGATATTAGTTCAAGACATTAGTTCAAGCAATTACATTTTGCTCTTATGCTGGATACATTTGTCCTAGAGACAGCTTATCATTTGTACCAATGGATATCCTGCAGTCATCTTTTCTTTTTGATCTTTGGCCTGCCACACTTTCTAGTATTCTAACTATGCATTTTATATTGTGGGAAAATAGGAGGGGGGATTGTAAGGAGTGAGATGCTATGTAGCTATAACAACAATCTTTCTAGAAAGCCAAGGTCATCCTTCGTCTTTGTACCTCCGCCCCTGACCGGAACTGGATGGGTGGAACTACCAGCATGACAGTGGGAAATTGGACCATGGGATGGACTTGTGGGGGTGGGGGCAAGATCTTGAACTTTCAACTGGGTGAGGAAAACCGGGAAGCTTTCAGATTCAGGTTTTCCCAGATGTGCCAACATGGCTCTCTTAATAAATTGGAACTTTGAGCAATACTTTGCCTTGGACTCTGATTTACTTTTGGATGCTATTTGGAACTCTGACATTAACCCGAATTTGGAAACTGACCGAAGGATGCAACCATACTGGACAGGCACATATCATTGGGAGCAGGTTGGTCCCGAAGAAAACCAGGTCCTGAACCAAGAAGCATTTCAAAGGGATCAATGAGCATCATGAATTGCACCCAGAAGCCCACTGGAAACAATGAAGTTCACAAAATAGAGAGGTGTCATGTATCAGCCTTGCAGGGTAGCCCAAAGAAAAGAAATATCCATAAATACTAGCTCTAACTGTATTGTAAGTTTACATTAACACAGGGGTGTCCAAACTTGAGAACTTTAAGACTTGTGGACTTCAACTCCCAGAATTCCCCAGCCAGCATAGCTGGCTGGGGAATTCTGGGAGTTGAAGTCCACAAGTCTTAAAGTTCCCAAGTTTGGACACCCCTGCATTAACAGAATATTGCAACTCCAAAAATATATTTCTCCCCCCCTCCTGGACCTTTACAATCCAAGAAACTGGGGAAGGTTCCTTTTGACACACTTGCTATGTCCAATAAATAAATAAATAAATAAATAGACGCTTCAGCCATTCCTGGAGAACAGCGTCCTTTTCTATCTCCTAGAGCCCTAATTAGTTTAGGAGGCAGGGTCTCAACTTGCCCCCAAGAGCTGCCACATGAGCAATGAACAATGCAGTTGTGTTGCAAATCTAGACCATAAATGGCAATTGCCACCAACTCATATTTTGTGACTGCTTTCCATTTCTAGCACAACACAACCTGGCATTCCCGGAGACTCCAGATTTGCATTGTGTACCCATCTGAGTCACACCATTGTCATGGCTACAAGAAGATTCATAGATTTTGGTTTGCCTGCCCAGAAACCCAGGAAGACCACCACAAATTTTGCTGTCAACAAGAAGAACATTGCTTCTTAACTGAACAGTGCCAAATGGACATCTGGACTTATAGCCATGCTTAAACAGTTGCTGCAGTCTAGAAAATATTTGCAAATTAATTTCTAGATGATGGGTGGAAGGCCACATATTGTTGGCTCAAAAAATAGTGTCTAAATTAGACATTCTAGCTTGCATTGAATACTGTACTGGGAGTTAAAGCTGGGTTAATTGTTGGTTAAAATATGCCCAAATCAGCCAGCATTTTATTTTTGCACTGATTTCTTCTACTTTATTATTCAGTAAAGAATAATTTCCTGAATTAAGTATGGAATACTGGGTATGATGATCTAACCAATACTTATCATATAAGATATCAAAATAAGCATGGGGATTTTTTTCCTACCAATTCTCATTTATTTTGATAAAGAAGAATATACATATACGTATGTTCTTCTATATGTTCTATATATATTCAAACTGCCAACCTAGCAGTTCAAAAGCATGTAAAAATGCAAGTAGAAAAATAGGAACCATCTTTGGTGGGAAGGTAATAGTGTTCCATGCGCCTTTGGCATTTAGTCATGCTGGCCACATTACCACGGAGATGTCTTCAGACAGTGCTAGCTCTTCGGCTTTCAAACAGAGCACCGCCCCCTAGAGTTGGGACTGATTAGCACATATGTGGGAGGGAAACCTTTAACATACATACATACATACATACATACATACATACATACATACATACATACATACATAATAAAATAGACAGGATAAAACAGTATTTTTAAAAGATAGGAAAGGAAAAATATACCAAAAGTAATAGGTGCCTTAGGCACAATCCCAAAACATCTGGAGCACCACTGGAACACCATCAACATTGACAAAATCACCACCAGTCAATTGCAAAAGGCAGGTTTACTTGGAACAACTTACATTCTGCAATGATACCTTTAATGTTACTAAACAATAACATCTACCTGCCCCAGGTCCTTCAGAAGGACTTGATAGGTAGATACAAATACCAAATCCAGCCTTAACACCTGGTGGATGACAAAATCTTCTTTGAAAGGGAAAGAGAGTTTTAGTGAAATTTCTAGGAGAAATGTGGGATGTCCTTATACTTATTAAAGGATGTATGTGAAGGTCTTGTCTCTTATCTTTGTTACTTGGATTCTCGTGATTATGTTAAGCCTTAAGGGAAAACATCAAGAGGAAACTTCTCTCTACCAAACATATCAAAAGCGCCGTTAGGACACTGCTTAGAGAAAATCCTTTCCTAGAAGCATTCCCTGGGAGAAATTCAGATACGTTATTGGTTCAGTTCCCTGTCCCCATTTTGTAGTATAATAATCCACGAACTCATTAATGTTGAGTTTACCTTCACTCCTCAATATACTATTTCTCTTTTTAGCCAAAAGCTCATGATCCTTTTTGAGCCTTTTAGAATTCTTTCTTCTTTCCTATGCTGGATGCGATGACTGATGTCCTCTAGAGATTCCAGAAGACTTCCCATTATTCCTAGCAATTCGGTCATGCTATCAAGGGCTTCTGGATGTTGAAGACTCAAATACTGAAGGCTACCATATTCCTTCTTATCTATGTGATGATACTGCTTAACGGTCTTGATGATGCAGTGGTTAGAATACAGTAGTGCAGGCTAACTCTGCCGACTGACAGCAGTTTGATTCTCACTGGCTCGGGATTGACTCATCCTTCCAAGGTCAATAACATGAGGACCAAGGTTCTTCGGGGCAATATGCCAACTCTGTAAACCACTTATAGAGGACTGTAAAGCACTATGAAGTGGTATATCAGTCTAAGTGCTATTGCTATTGGTGGTAACGGATTACCAGGGCCCAGTTTCCAGTTATCCTTATCAGAGAATGGGATACGGGTGTTAGGGAGAGCATTAGCAGACCATGGAGCAATGTGAAGGGAGGGAGAAGGGAGGAGGGGCAGTAAGATAACGTAGATGAGTAATATTTGAAGGGAGGGAGCAGATAGTATGGAAAAGCCATCAAGTAGAAAGACATCTAGGTTAAGTCACCATGGAAAAAGCAGCACATATCGTCTCCATGTCTTCGCCAACCTCTGTTACCTCCATCTGTTGCTTAGATCAATGTCTGAATGCTGTTGGCCACTTGTTAACAGAGGGATGGCAGGAGTCACTAATAATAAAATCAAACACTGTCAACAACAGTCGTGTTTTAATCTTTTGAAAGACATCCAATAAATCGGCACGCATTATCTGCTAATGTTTGGTTTTCTCCTCAGCAATTTGGAGGCATGATTAATACAGTTAATCAAGAGTGGGCTCTAATCCAGCATCCATTGTCTCCTTGCATGCCATCTCAAGGTTCCAATTATGTCAGAATTTGTGGGCTCTTCTGTCCATCCAGCTAAGGAAAAGAAGGAGCAGGGGTGACATGATAGCAGTGTTCCAATATCTAAGGAGCTGCCACAAAGAAGAGGGAGTCAAGCTACTCTCCAAAGCACCTGAAGGTAGGACACAAAGCAATGAATGGAAACTAATCAAGGAGAGAAGCAGCCTAGAACTGAGGAGAAATTTCCTGATAATAAGAACAATTAACCAATGGAACGACTTGCCTCCAGAAATTGTGGATGCTCTTCTGGTTTCTGGCATGGGTATGGCAGCTGGTCTTAAGAGTTTCCGTGGCTCTGGCACATGTGCCATCACTAGTCTAGTATCTTCTTAATTATCACTTTATCTTGCTGTGTTTCTTCATCTTTCCAATATTGTGCAAATATAATCCAGAAGAGCAGATGTGTCCAGATGGTGATGGCTCACATGCCCAGAGAGAGGGCTCTGCGTGCCACCTCTGGCACATGTGCCATAGGTTTGCCATCACGGGTATAGTGTCTCTGCTTGAGCAGGGGGTTGGATTAGAAGACCTTCAAGGTTCCTTCCACCTCTGTTGTTTTGTTATCCATCCATTCCTATGTACAGGAATCAGCTTGAGTTGCTGAAGGGAAAGGGGCACATGCGAAGGCCGGCATTCCCAAAGGTGCCAATTTTAATGAGCTACGGATGCTGTCCAGGTGAAAAAGAGGGGAAAACATTTCATCTGAAATGCAAGAAAAGAGAAATGTCTTCAGGGTGCAAAGAGGATGAGGAAAGGCAGGAAGACTCTGTTTTCATGAGCGTAGAATGAATCCAAGGAGAAGAAGACAACTCCGACGCATCCACTAGAACAGAAGCAGGTGAGTTCAAGGCCATCGTCATTGACTGCTATCCATGATGGTTGGGACTTATAGGATTTATAAGTTATAATATCCAGAAGAAGCCCAGTTTCTTATCTATACAGGAAAAAATGCATGGAGAATTCACACACAACTAGCCAGAGGGGCAAAAAATAAGTTCCAAACTTTGGAACGTGGTCACCAAATTTTAAAAAACCCTAAAAAAACAACACTGTGATCCATCCTTTTCCCAAAATGCAGTTAGGACATGTCAAATCCAAGCAAGCAAACATGGGCAGCTGCTTTCCTTCACCCTCCTCTCCATTGTAAATGGAAGCTTAACACCACTGAGGACACCATATGTCCTTCTTCAACGGGATACATTTGAAGCCACCAGAGCTTTCCGTACTTCATCCACACTCTTTGTAGCTCCTCGCACGGCTGCCTGATGCAACTGCTTAATGATTGGACCAACTTTGCTCTGCAAGATTTATTAAAGATATAAATGTAGATTAAAGCTAGAAAGGTGAACCTTGTCACCAGGGGTGGGTTCTGAGGTGCTTATCTCTGTTTCAAAGCCAAAGAGCCAGCGCTATCCGAAGACGTCTCCGTGGTCATGTTGCCAGCATGACTAAACACCAAAGGCGCACGGAACGCTGTTACCTTCCCACCAAAAGTGGTTCCTATTTTCCTACTTGCATTTTTTACGTGCTTTTGAACTGCTAGGTTGGCAGAAGCTGGGACAAGTAATGGGAGCTCACTCCGTTACGCGGCGCTAGGGGTTTGAACCGCTGAACTGCTGACCTTTCTGATCGACAAGCTCAGCGCCTTAGCCACTGAGCCACCATGTCCCTCTATATAATCTAAATTACAAGTGGACAAACTTGACCACTGGAAGACTTCTGGACTTCAACCCCACAAGTTAAAGCCCAGACAGCCTTAAAAAAAAACTGGTCTAGAAGGAGACCAAGCAGAATTTCTTAAGATGTTGATTTTTGCTAATTTTAGGGTTAGGCTGGGGAATTCTGGGAGTTGAAGTCGACAGGTTTTAAAGTTGCCAAGAGTGGACACCCCTGGTCTAAATGATGCTTTCGTATACAATTTGGAAAGACAAGGAAATGTCTGGAAATGTCTTTCAGACAAAACCCTGGAAAACTTTACTAGATTCTTGTCCCACTGTCAGGAAAAAAAATCCTCAAACTAATCTGCATGTTTAGAAGCCCCAAATAGCCATTCTCTGCTGCAAATCAGCATGGATATTTACGGTACCACAAAGTCAAGGCTGTGGATTTTAAAAATCCTGCTGGACATCTCATATTGAGAAAATGGAGTGGATAAAAAAAAGCACCCCATCTTTTTGTTAATCTAATTTGAAGTAAGAAAACTGCCTTCTAAAGTCTTCTTTTCCAAGGAATAAGGTTCTACATTTAGGCAACAAAAATGGAATGCACAGGTACAGTATAGGCGGTACCGTGCTCAATAGTAGTAACTGTGAAAGGGATCTTGGAGTCCTAGTGGACAACCATTTAAATATGAGCCAGCCGTGTGCAGCAGCTGCCAAAAAAGCCAACACAGTCCTAGGCTGCATCAACAGAGGGATAGAATCAAGATCACGTGAAGTGTTAATACCACTTTATAAGGCCTTGGTAAGGCCACACTTGGAATACTGCATTCAGTTCTGGTCACCACGATATAAAAAAGATGTGGAGACTCTAGAAAGAGTGCAGAGAAGAGCAACAAAGATGATTAGGGGACTGGAGACTAAAACATGTGAAGAACGGTTGCAGGAACTGGGTATGTCTAGTTTAAGAGAAAGAAGGACTAGGGGAGACATGATAGCAGTCTTCCGATGTCTCAGAGGCTGCCACAAAGAAGAGGGAGTCAAGCTATTCTCCAAGGCACCTGAGGGTAGAACAAGAAGCAATGAGTGGAAACTAATCAAGGAGAGAAGCAACTTAGAACTGAGGAGAAACTTCGTGAGAGTTAGAACAATTAATCAGTGGAACAGAAGTTGCCTCCAGAAGTTGTGAATGCCCCAACACTGGAAGTCTTTAAGAAGATGTTGGATAGCCATTTGTCTGAAACGGTATAGGGTTTCCTGCCTAGGCAGGGGGTTGGACTAGAAGGCCTCCAAGTTCCCTTCCAACTCTACTATTGTATTGTATTGTAAGGAAGAAGAGAATTTTGGAGAAATTCAGCAAGCAGGGCAAATGGAAGTTCCCCTAGCAAGACTTAGTGGCCAGATGAGGAAGGCGCGAGAATGAATCTTCTCTGAAGCCCCTCTTGCCTTTTCTGCTTCCGTTCACTTGCAGAGGCAGAATTCTTCTGTGGGATTTCTCTTCTGCCGCCCCCAAAAGAGATGCTATCATCACTGCTAATGGGGGGAGACCTGCCTTACAGACACTGATGGAAACCCTGTTCTTCCCTTGGATAAATTCTCCTCTCAGTTTTATGGTCCACAAATTTTGAAAGGCTAGCAGTACCCAAACGTGGTATTCATCTCATGGTGCAGGCAGTCCTCAATGTACAAGATTCATTTAGTGGCCATTCAAAGTTACAATGGCACTGAAAAAAAGTGACTTATGGCCATTTTTCAAACTTATGACAGTGGCTCCAATGGTCAGGTGATGAAAATTCAGATGCTTGGCAACTGGTTCATACCTATGACAGTGGCAGTATCCCAGAGTCAAGTGATCAACTTTTGCCACCTTCTGCCAAGCAAAGTCGACAGGGAAATCAGATTCAATTTAGAGTAGAGTAGAGTAGAGTAGAGTAGAGTAGAGTAGAGTAGAGTAGAGTAGAGTAGAGTAGAGTAGAATAGAATAAACAGAGCTGGAAGGGACCTTGGAGGTCTTCTAGTCCAACCCCCTGCTTAGGCAGGAAACCCTACACCACTTCAGACAAATGGCTATCCAACATCTTCTTAAACACTTCTAGTGTTGGAGTATTCACCACCTCTGGAGGCAAGTTCTTCCATTGGTTAATTGTTCTCACTCTCAGGAAATTCCTCCTTAGTTCTAGGTTGCTTGATTAGCTTTCACCCATTGCTTCTTGCCTTACCCTCAGGTGCCTTGGAGAATAGTTTGACTCCCTCTTCTTTGTGGCAGCCCCTGAGATATTGGAAGACTGCTATCATGTCTGCCCTAGTCCTTCTTTTCATTAAATTAGACATACCCAGTTCCTGCAACCTTTCTTCATGTGTTTTAGCCTCCAGTCTCCTAATCATTTTATCCAGTCCCCCCTAATCTCCACTCCCCTAATAATCATTTACATCTGTGTTACTAACTGCGGTGATTCACTTAACAACTGTAGCAAGAAAGGTTGCAAATAGGGGGAAATTCGCTTAACATCTATCTCAGCAACAGAAATGTTGGACTCAACTGTGGTCGTAAGTTGAGGACTGCCTGCATCTTCTTAAACAGGACATGGTGAACAAATGACTCTTCCATGCTAATGTCATGCACACTCTTGCAGCAAAGGCAACATCAAATCCGGATTATTGATAAGATCTTGCAGAGCAGCGTGGCTATGTGGAGAACATGAGAACATAACAGACCTTTGTTAAAATATTCATGACTGGGAGAGACATGGGAACAAGGTCAGCCAATGAATAGGCATAGCAACTAAGTCAGCCAATGGGAGCTTAAACAGATCTGAGTCTGTGAAGAGAATTGAAACAGAAACTTAAGAAGGAAACAGACTGCTGCTCTGAGAAGTAAACTAGCAGTCTGTCTGGGCTTGTCTGCTGAAATGAAACAAACTGCTTTTGTTTGCCTGTAACTCTCTTGCCTTATGTTTACTTGGAAGAACCACCGGTTGGTATTGTACATTTATTCATCTCTTCTTATGTATATAAAGAAGTTGATAAATCCAGCTGAATCAGTTATCTGTGTGTGCTTTCTGGATTTGAATTTTTTGCAAACAAACTCTGATAACCTTCACAGGGGATAAGTTCCCCTTGAAAATGTAGACCCCCATCCACCGTCATGAAACAGTTTTTGAAAAATCCAGACCTCTCCATTCCTCAAACTATTCTCCTCCAAGTACTTTGGATTACAATCTCATAAATCTCAGACAGCAGGAATTAGGAAGGTTGCAGTCCAGCACTTCAAGACGACCTCGGGCTGTCAAAGTCTATAACAAAAAATCGTCACTTTTATGGTAATTGGTTCTATTAGCAGCATCCTCAGAGGGTATCCAGCACAGATGTTCCAGAAGTGACACAAGCCCAGTCTTTGACAGTCTGCAGTAAATGTTCCCCTTAAGTTAAATCGGCCAATAAATGGAAACCATACATCTTCAAATCTGCTAAATGTCCATGGAGATTCTCAGTCATCCAAGCCATGGTTGTCCCAAAGGTGCTTTTTCAAGAGGCAACTGGACTTTCTTTGTTTTTCCTTGAAGATATTCCACTTCTAAAGTGGCTCAGTGGCTAAGATGCTGAGCTTGTCGATCAGAAAGGTCGGCAGTTCAGCAGTTTGAATCCCTAGTGCCATGTAACGGAGTGAGCTCCCGTTATTTGTCCCAGCTTCTGCCAACCTAGCAATTCGAAAGCACGTAAAAAATGCAAGTAGAAAAATAGGGACCACCTTTGTTGGGAAGGTAACAGCGTTCCATGCGCCTTCGATGTTGAGTCATGCCGGCCACATGACCACGGAGACATCTTCTGACAGTGCTGGCTCTTCGACTTTGAAACGGAGATGAGCACCGCCCCCTAGAGTCAGGAACGACTAGCACATATGCGCGAGGGAAACTTTTACCTTTAGCTTTATTCCGCTTCTAATCCAAAAAGCTTCTTCAGTTCTGGCTGAAATCAGAAAAAGCACCTTTGGGACTTCAATTCTGCAGTTGTTCTACCGGTACCATTTTCAGGAACCTACCCACGACTTACCTGTTTTTAGCTCTATTTTCTTAGCTTCCCTGCTGTCCACTCCCTTCTTCTTGCAAGAAAACATACACAGAGACAGACACCCACGCAATATGGCTCTTGATGTCTCTTACGTCTGAGTGCATACACAAATACACCCCCACACACACTCCTTTACTTTCCCTCCTCAGTAATGTATTCCAGATGCTAAAGTGAACTGCACGGCATGGTCTCTTTGCAAGCTTTTAGCACGGCATGCATCATTCTGCCACTTCCAAAATGGCAGCTTGGGACCGATCCAACGTAGGACTTTCTTTCCTGCAAGCTTTCTTCAACGGGGGCTGCTTGAGCCTATAAATATTGTTTATTTTCTTCCTTATTCTACTCATTGGTCTTTCTATACCTGACAGTTAACAACCCAGGTCAATATAAATCCCATGAAACATCCACAAGTTGTTCCAGTTGGCAGTTACTCAATATTCTTTTAGAACTCAAGCATTACGCCCAGAGGTGGGTTCCTACCAGCTCGGCTGAACTGGTAGGGGTATGCCGGCCTGGGTCGCAGAACCGGTGCAATCCAGGCTGGCCATGCCTCCGAAGTGGTTTGCCACAGTCACCACCGCCATCTTGTTTTTGAGTTCTGCGCATGTGCAGAACGATTTCTATTGAACTGTGCATGTGGGTGCAGTGCGCATCCAGCGCTTGCAAGCGCAAAGCACACCCACGCGCGAACTGGCAATAATGCCAGCTAAAACCCACCCCTGATTATACCAAGGGCTTTGTAAGAGTTGCAGTACCGTCTCCATCCTAGACTGTGGTTCAGCTGTGCCATCTTAGATGCATAGGCATAGCCACACATGGCTGCGTGGAGTGCATTTTATTTTTATGTATTTATTTATTTGATTTGTCAATCATTTACAAGATAATAGGTATAAGAATAAACATGAGTATGAATGAAATGGGTATGAATAAATGGGGACAGTAGAACAGGGACAGTAGGCACGTTGGCGTGCTTTATGCTTACAGACCTCTTAGGAATGGGGGGAGGTCCACAGTAGACAGCTTAAGGTATGGAGATTTGAAGATGTAACCACAGAGTCAGGTAGAGCATTCCAGGCATTGACCATTCTGTTGCTGAAGTTGTATTTTCTGCAATCGAGTTTTGAACGGTTTACATTGAGTTTGTATCTATTGTGTGCTTGTGTATTGTTGCAGCTGAAGTGAAGTAGTCATTGAGCAGTAGGACATTGTAGCGGATAATTTTATGTACTACACCTAGGTCAGACTGAAGGCGGCGTAGTTCTAAGTTGTCTAAGCCCAAAATTTCAAGCCTGGTGGCATAAGGGATTCTGTTGCGAGCAGAGGAGTGAAGGACTCTTTTTGTGAAGTATCTCTGGACTCGCTCAATTGTATTAATGTCCAATATACAGTGCAGATTCCAGACAGATGAGCTGTATTCGAGAATTGGTCTAGCAAAGGTTTTGTATGTGTGCATGTGTGTGATTGGTAGATAAATAGAAAGGTAGACTGATGTGCACATAGAAAGACAGAAAACTTGCAAATTCTATTCGCAGCCTTATTGACTCTGAGATCCAGCTCCCTGATTGTTACAATTTTCACACCCAGTCCTCCTGCCTTCTTTTGCTTGGGACCTATAGATCTTTAAGTACCACAAATCAAACATAAGTACAAATACTCCTCAACTTACAACCATTCATTTAGTGACTGCTTGACGTTACAACGGCATTGAAAAAGATGACTTATTACTGTTTTTAACACTGATGACCGTTGTGGCATCCCCAGTATTATGTGATCAAAATTTACACCCTTGGCAACTGGTTCATATATATGACGGTCGCAGTGTTCCAAGCTCATGTAAGCCCCTTTTGGGACAAAGCCAATGGGGAAGCCAAATGTACTTTACAACTGTGTTACTAATCTAACAGTGCAGTGATTCATTTAACCACGGTGGCAAGAAAGGGCATAAAATGAGACAAAACTGAACAACTGTCTTGCTTAGCAACAGAAATTTTGGGCTGACTTGTAGCCTGCCTATATCTCTTTCTCACAACCCTATTTAATTGCACCTTAAGGTAAAGGTAAATGTTCCCTTGCACATATGTGCTAGTTGTTCCCGACTCTAGGGGGCGGTGTTCATCTCCGTTTCAAAGCTGAAGAGCCAGCGCTGTCCAAAGATGTCTCCGTGGTCATGTGGCTGGCATGACTAAATGCCGAAGGCGCATGGAACACTGTTACCTTCCAACCAAAAGTGGTTCTTATTTTTCTACTTGCATTTTTTACATGCTTTCAAACTGGTAGGTTGGCAGAAGCTGGGACAAGTAACAGAAGCTCATTCCATTACACAGTACTAGGATTCAAACTGATGAACTGCCGACCTTTCTGATTGACAAGCTCAATGTCTTAGCCACTAAGCTACTGCATCCCCACAACCCTATTTAATTGTACCTTATTCATGCCTTAAGAAGGATCTGATTAAGGAACTCAAACTGTTGCTGCTTCACTTCTAGTGTTGCTTCTTACCAACCGCAATGTATGTCATAAAACATGGAGTACAAGTGTAGACGCAGGAAATCATTTTTCCATAAATATCTTCAAGTATGATCTATAATTTATTCAGCATCCACTTTTCCTTTCATCAAAAGCAGATAGCAAACTGGGCCAATTCTTCTCGGGCCTCCAAGCCAAGTAACCATGTTTCATCAATCCATAGATCTAATCCAGGGGTCCCCAAACTTGGCAACTTTAAGACTTGTGGACTTCAACTGAAGTCCACAAGTTTAAAGTTGCCAAGATTGAAGACCTCTGATCTTTATCAATGGTTCTTTCTTAAGCTCTGATCTGTAAACCATGGGTGGCCTGCAAAGAAACCACAGAGGGTCCCTGGTGGGAAAAAAATCAGGCGCTAGCTGTATAATTGTATTTATTTCCTATGGAATGGCTTATTTTTATTACTGTATTTGCAGTGAACTGCTTCACAATTTTTTTTCTGTAATAGAACTATTTCTTTTTCCTGCCTTTGAGTCAGTCTTTTTCGTTAAATTTTGTATTCATTTCAAATTTTGTATTCATTTATCAAAATACAATATAAATATAAAATACAAAAAAAATAATGAGGAAATAAGGAAGGAAAAAGAGAAGAGAAAAGTGTAGGGCAAGAAGGAAAAAGAAAGAAAAAACGTGTTGGCTTCCATGTGTTAAAGGTAAAAGTTCTCCTGGTATATATGTGCTACTTGTTCCCAAATCTAAGGGGCGGTGCTTATCTCCGTTTCAAAGCCGAAGAGCCAGCACTGTCCGAAGACATCTCCATGGTCATGTGGCCGGCATGACTCAACACCGAAGGCACATGGAACGCTGTTCCCTTCCCACCAAAGATGGTTCCTATTTTTCTACTTGCATGTTTATGTGCTTTCGAACTGCTAGGTTGGCAGAAGCTGGGACAAGTGTCAGGAGCTCGCTCCGTTACGCGGCACTAGGGATTCGAACTGCTGAACTGCCAAACTTCTGATTGACAAGCTCAGCATCTTAGCCACTGAGCCACCGCGTCCCTCAACCCTAGTACATAAACAATAATAAATATTTTCATTAGTGATTTGTCCTGGCCTTTTGTCTTCCCGGGAATGAGAAAGAGTGACTGGCCCACGGTCACCCAGCTAGCTTTGTGCCTAAAGAAGTACTAGAACCCATATAATATTGAACCATTATGCCAAACTAGCTGTCATAATATTGCCTGAATTTAAATAGGGCATGATGGCAGTAGGAGAATTCTGATAACATAAGTGTCAATATATTGCACATTTTGGTGATTCAAACATGGGGATGTAAACTTGGATCAGGCTCTTTCCTTTTAGGCACTGTCAAGAGAAAGTGATTTCTCTTATGATTTATGATCCATGACCTACCGCTTTGTTGTTGTACGTGTGTATACTGAGACCTTTTGCACTGGAGACAAATTCCTTGTGTGTCCAGTCACATTTGACCAATTAAGAATTATTGCCAGTTTTCAATAAGCAAAGTCACTGGGATAAGCCAAATTTCCTTAACAATCACGATTCACTCAACAGCTGCAATGGTTCACTTAAGGACTGTAGCAAAAAAGGATCATAAAATGAGGCAAAACTCACTTAACTACCTTGCTTAGCAACAGGCATTTTGGGCTCTCTTGTGGTCGTAAGTCTGTATTCCTTTTAATAACGATGTAGTGGTTTGCATAATGCCACAACTGAGGATGGCTGGTGTCCACCATTAACCCTGAAGGAAGGAAAAGATGCAAGAGAAATGGAATCCTGTGAAACCGAAGGAGAATGCAAGAGAATGTGGATCAAATGTCCTGCAGTTATGGATGAGTTGAGGACCTTTCAACCCTAAATTACTCAGATTGATTTGGTAATGAAATGGATGGATATTCCAGCATGTTTTCCTTAATGCACAGCAGATTCTAATTCAGTGATGGCTAACTTTTTTCCCATTGCGTGCCAAAAGTGGAGAGAGCGCAGGGGGGGTCGTGCGTGGGCGTGACACCCCCGTGTGCGCATGTGAAGGCGACCCCCACCCTCTCCCCGCCGCTTTTGGTGTGCAATGGATCCGTTTTTCACCCTCCCCAGGCTCCAGAGGCTTTCTAGGAGCCTGGGACGGGCGAAAACAGCCTCCCTCTCCCTCCCAAGGCCCTCCGGAGCTTCCCTGAAGCCTCTGGAGTATAAAAAAACCGACCCGATGAGAAAACCGGAAGTTCGGGAATTGACTTCCGGTTTGGCTGTAGGGCCATTTTTCGCCCTCCGGAACCTTCAGGAGGCTTCCCTGAAGGCTCCTTAGCGTGAAAAATGATCCAACGCGCAAACTGGAAGTCCGTTCCCGAACATCCAGTTTGTGCATTGGGTTGTTTTTCACTCACCGGAGGTTTCAGGAAAACTTCCAGAGGGTGAAAAACGGCCTTTAAAGAAGGCCAAAGTCAGCTGGAGCTGACAGGGCAACACCTCGTGTGCCCTAACAAATGGCTCCGCGTGCCATAGGTTCTCCTTTCCAGTTCTAGTTCCTGAATTTCTATTCTATTACTGCTTTGGTGTTTGCTGCCAATCACGCACCGTTTCTGCTTTACTGGCTCACTGATTTGGGGCAAGGAGAAAATATTGGATGAAGAAGAAGGGAGAGAAAAGGAATCCTGGGGGGAAAAAAAGGAGGATGGATATTCACGACAGTGCTCAGATCAAACTTTTTGCAAAACAAATTGCTTTGCAGAGCAAGAATCAGATCTGCTGGTGAACCCTGACTGCCCCCGTGAACTGCAAAGAAAATAAAAATGTCTATCCTTCATTGGCTGTGAAGCCCAACTCTAAGCACTTCTGTCAGACAGGCTTTTGCTGCTGCAAAATACCAGATGGCGACACAGAAAAATCCCTGCAGAACCCCAGCAGGGATCAGACAGGGGAGAGGCAGGGAGGAGAGCAGGAGTGTCAGCAACCAGACACAACAAAGATCTTGTGACTAGGAAAAGCAGCCGGGCCGGAAGTCCAATTGGTTCCCGCCTCTCTCTAGCTGTGCGACCGGACAAAAGATGCTTTGAGGTAGTACGCATGCAGTATTTACTGAGCAACATGTGAGAAGCAGAAGAGGAGACAAGAAGAGGGCAGAGCCGAGCAAGAGAGTACTGGCTCCCCACACTGAAGGTCCTCAGTTCAATCCCTAAAGCTAAACATAAATCGAGGTCATGCCCACCCTGGATCCCCCAGAGACGTTGGTGGAGATATGCAGGATCTTAGCGTGGAGATGGAGGCTTTTGCTCTGACTGAAAACTCAGGTGGAGATCCAGCAGATGGGACATTTTTGCTCTGACTAAAAGATCGGAAGATTTGCACTCATGTAGGCTCGGAATAATAGAGTTGGAAGGGACCTTGGAGGTCTCCAATCGCTTTCTCAAGCAGGAGAACCTATACCCGTCACGGCGAACCTATGGTGCACGTGCCAGAAGTGGCACACAGCACCCTCTCTGATGGCACACGAGCCATCGCCCCAGTTCAGTTCCACTAGGCATGCATGTGTGCCTCCCGCCGCTGGTTTTCGGATCTCTGCCATGCATGCGCTGGGGGGCACATGCGGGGGGCCAGGCAAGTGCGGGGGGGTTGGGGTATGTGCTGGATGGTCGCATGGATATGTGGCGGTGGTGTGGCGCACACGTGGGGGGAGGGGGTGTTGCATTTTGAGGATTTGTGCACTGGGCACTCGGTCTGGAAAAGATTGGCCATCACTGCCCTATACCATTCTGGACAAACGGTCGTCCAGTCTCTTCTTAAAAACCTCCAATGTTGGAGCACCCCACAACCTCTGAAGACAAGCTGTCCCCCTGATTGATTATTCTCAATAAAAATATTATTATTGTGATAATAACATCAAGATGAAGGAGGAACAGAGCTATTGCTTTTTCCAACAGAAAAAAAATATTTTTCAATGTTAGACTAGTTTTTACAGCTCAGTGGCCTGGAGTATAACATTCACACATCTCCTTCCTTCTAGCCACCTAAGTCAACAACTCAACTCTGTGTAGAAAATAGAACAATAGAGTTGGAGTCCGACAGACGTCTGCTCGAGTTGCCAAAGACTTTTAGGGTAATGTTGATCAGCACCCACCTTTATCTCCCTTGAAACGCTGCCAGAGACCTAATTGCCAATTAGTTTTTTGCAAAGCCAGAGCACAGAGTAAAACAGGACTTCTCAGAGCTTGAACCGACCAGAATGAACTAATTGCTTCCTGTAAAGGCTCATATCTGTTTGCTTCTCTTCTATGTCTTATGGGAGGGGCCAATCATCTTCAAGCCTTACTTCCAAGTTGCCATTTTTTCCTTAATTGTTCTTGTCTTCTGGCAGTTCTGTATATGCGCACCCTGGGAACAGGCTCCCCCTGTTCCTCTGCCTCACTGCTGTCTACCTCCGAAGGCAGCTGAGAACTGCCAGACAGCTTGGCCCCATCTCTGCCTCTGACACAGAGCCCTCATCCCAGCCTTCCCCATCCTCCAGGACTGACCCATGTTTCTCCCAAACCTCCTCACTGTCCGACTCTGCTGCCAGCTACTCAGGCCGCCGGCAGACCACAACAGAATCCTTCAAGAACAATGTAGTTTTCCCTAGATCATATTTGGCTACTATCTCAGTGCTTTTATGAGAAGATGATGGCACCATCATGGCATTGTTTCATTTCCTTGACATCAGCCCCCTCCCGCCAAGGGATGGTAAAATTGTATGTTTATTCTGAAACATACAATTATAATGATCTTCCCTCTCCTGTCATGTCTGATTACGTGTCCCAAGGACAATTGCAACCTGATGAAAAATAGGCTGCTTCTTGACAGCGACGGTAGAAATTATTACTCTACTTAAAATGCTGGCCATCATTTTGTCATGATCTGCTACTAAGAATAAGAAGAATAAGAATACTTTATTGTCATTGTACACATAAACATAGTATACCCATACAACAAAATTCACATAACACCCACAGACCAGGTCCAACACATGACAATCCCCCCCCTCCACACATACCAAAAATTTCCTGCCCCTAAACCACCCAAGCTCACAACATACCAAGTAATGTTGTCCAACAGTTCACTGATGGTGGCCCTTTAATTTATTGTTGAGTGCAATTATAGCTCTGGGATGAAAACTATTCAGAAGACGTGTTAAGAAGCCACAGATATGGAAGTTGGCCCTAGAAAATGGTGGTTCTTTCTTCGCCTCTGGCATTCTTCTCCAACTTAATGGCTTTCTGATGGTGGTGATAGAATTGACCAGGGATTCTGGAAGGGATAGACCAGGGGTACCCAACTTGGCCACTTTTAAGATTTGTGGATTTCAACTTCCAGGATTCCTCAGCCAGCATGGATGTGAAGCAAAGCGTTAAAAAGAGAAAAGAAACAACTAAGAAAGTCCAGTTGCCTTTTGGGGGAAAAAAGAACCTTTGGGACAACCATGACCTGGAGAATCTCCATAGATGACATCCCTGGTTCTTTCAATTTCCTGTCATAGGCTTTGGTTGGTTCTTAATCTTCAGCTCATCAACACTGCTGTTTTGGAAGTGGTCCAGCCTCCCTTGCAGATGTGGTCCCAGTGGCCCTCAGCCTTAGTTTACAGCCTTCTGGAAATAAGCTGTATGAAACGGCCTCAGTCTTACGCAGCTTTGAAGGAGCATCCGCTGAATCAATAGCTCCTAATCTATTCTGAAACTAACTCTCATCCCATCAATATCAATTCTCTAGAAAAAGATTGGCCATCTCTTCTCGTTCTTGCAGAAGCTGGATAGGACACAAGATAACGGACAAAATGTCCTGGTTATGATCCCAAACGGCTCTCCTCCAAATGGACAAATCTAACGTTAGGAATTCATCCACGTTATATTAAACCCATCAGGAAAAACAACAACAGATCTTTGGATATTGGTCTTTTGTTGGCACGGATGTTCTCATAATCTCTAGAGTCTAGAGGGCACATGTGCCCACACCCACAATTCAATGGCTCCGTCCACCTGCGAATGCATGCACGACACACCACCCCTCAAGTGCATGCACGCACGACCCCCTCCCTCATTAATTCACTATAGAGTGGTACTATCACTTCTCTCCGGTTCTTAATAGAATAATAGAGTAACCGAGTCCACCCACACTGTGCTTGGTTGTCTTCGCCTTATCCTTACTCTTCCACCTATTCCAGCAGTAGACACAACATAAACTGGGCATCGTGTTGTGAGTCACTCTGCTTTTCCTTTTGGATATATAAATATTCCCAATGCAGCCTTGTGTAAATAACTTAATAACATCACGGCTCTTGGTAAGGAGCATTCAATGGTGCACTCCTTTTCCAGACATGTTCTGCTGAAAATTTTTGCCCAAGCAAAGCCAAATGCCAGCCAGAGGAGTCCGATGATAACGTCTCTGCTGCTCGCCGGTGTTGTGGGGCAGAACAGTCCCATTCTATCCTATTGGAATCCACAGAGTCATTCTTTTGCAGCAGAGGCTGCTAAACTACAGCTCCCAGCAGACCCTGCCTGAACAAACAGTGAGAAGAGAGGCTGGGAAGTGTTGTTCCACATCTTCGGCATGGTCACTGAACCAACTGCAGTGCAGACGGACCCACTGCAAAGTATTCGGGGGGGGGGAGATGCCCTTTCAAACTGTCTTAGTGTGGGTGCCAATAGCAGGTTTTCTGAGGCTGATGTGGGAGGGAGGAACAGGGAGGAAAGAAAGAAGAGGGAAGGAGGGAGGGAGGGAGGGAAGGAAAGAAAGAAAGAAAAAGAAAGAAAGAATGAAAGAAAATAGAAGGGAGAGGGATGGAGGGAAGGAGGGAGGGAGGGACAGTGAGGAAAGAAAAAAGGAAGAGGCAGGGAAGGAAGGGAGGGAGGAAGGGAGGAAGGGGGAGGGGGAAGAGAGGAGAAGGAACAGTGAAAAAAGATAAAAGGAAGAAGCAGGGAGGGAAAGAAGGAAGGGGGAAGGAGGAAGGAGGGAGGAACAGTGGAAAAAGAGGGAGGGAGGGAGGGAGGGAGGGAGGAAGGAAGGAAGGAAGGAAGGAAGGAAGGAAGGAAGGAAGGAAGGAAGGAAGGAAGGAAGGAAAGAAGGAAGGAAGGCTTGCAACATTGCCAAAATCCTGTAAGTTCTCATCAAGAACGCCTAAATCTTATCCTATGTAGAGTTTCATGAGATTGTAAAAGATTTTGGCTCGTTTTTGTTTTTTTAAACTGGTACATAATAGAAAATTGTTTGGTGGTACCCAAGACTTGCAAAAAAACCTGTCACCATTTATTAATTTAAAACAGAAATCATCCACCCAAACCTAAGTTATTATATCAAGCCAAAACCCAAATGTCTACTTTATTGAATCCAATTCAGACAAGTAAATCTTATAAATAATGTTGGCGAATTAAAACCATTCAGTCCCCCAGACCAGTCACATCTGTGAAAACTGTAAATGTTGAGAATTTCCATATTTAAAGCATTACAATCTCCTTCTTCCACTAAAAAGTCTTAAAGAACAATTTAAACACAGTAAAATTTGGGGAGGGGGATGTCAACCCCTATCTGCAGGTTTCCAACGTAGAAGACATAACAGAAAAAGAAAGGAGATGAAGAAAAAAAAGGCAGACCCAGAGACAAACGTCTTTGGGGAAGGAAAAACAACCTAAGGCATTCAAGATGGAACAGTAACTTCCCCCAAATGAAAGCAGACTACATTTCCCAAACCAAGTATTCCCATGGACACACAAATTTCACCCATTCTGATTATGGATAATCAGAAAATATTGTTTCCAAGATGATTCTCATTTCTACTTTCAAAAATGAGACCATCAGCCCAGGGGTGAAATTCAGCAGGTTTTGGAGAACCGGTAGTGGAAATTTTGAGTAGTTCGGAGAACCAGCAAATACCACCTCTGGCTGGCCCCAGGAGTGGGAGGGAATGGGGATTTTGCAGTATCCTTCCCCTGGAGTGGGAGGGAATGGGGATTTTGCAGTATCCTTCCCCTGGAGTGGGAGGGAATGGGGATTTTGCAGTATCCTTCCCCTGGAGTGGGAGGGAATGGGGATTTTGCAGTATCCTTCCCCTGGAGTGGGAGGGAATGGGGATTTTGCAGTATCCTTCCCCTGGAGTGGGAGGGAATGGGGATTTTGCAGTATCCTTCCCCTGGAGTGGGAGGGAATGGGGATTTTGCAGTATCCTTCCCCTGGAGTGGGAAGGGAATGGAGATTTTGCAGTATCCTTCCCCTGGAGTGGGAGGGAATGGGGATTTTGCAGTATCCTTCCCCTGGAGTGGGAGGGAATGGGGATTTTGCAGTATCCTTCCCCTGGAGTGGGAGGGAATGGAGAATTTGCAGTATCCTTCCCCTGGAGTGGGAGGGAATGGGGATTTGGAGTATCCTTCCCCTGGAGTGGGGAGGGAATGGGGATTTTACAGTATGCTTTCCCTGAAGTGGGGAGGGAATGGAGAATTTGCAGTATCCTTCCCCTGGAGTGGGAGGGAATGGGGATTTGGAGTATCCTTCCCCTGGAGTGGGGAGGGAATGGAGATTTTACAGTATGCTTTCCCTGAAGTGGGGAGGGAATGGAGAATTTGCAGTATCCTTCCCCTGGAGTGGGAGGGAATGGGGATTTGGAGTATCCTTCCCCTGGAGTGGGGAGGGAATGGAGATTTTACAGTATGCTTTCCCTGAAGTGGGGAGGGAATGGGAATTTTACAGTATCCTTCCCCTGGAGTGGGGAGGGAATGGAGATTTTGCAGTATCCTTCCCCTGGTGTGGGGAGGGAATGGAGATTTTGCAGTATCCTTCCCCTGGTGTGGGGAGAGAATGGGGATTTTGCAATATCCTTCCCCTGGTGTGGGGAGGGAATGGAGATTTTGGAGTATCCTTCCCCTGGAGTGGGGAGGGAATGGAGATTTTACAGTATGCTTTCCCTGAAGTGGGGAGGGAATGGAGAATTTGCAGTATCCTACCCCTGGAGTGGGAGGGAATGGGGATTTGGAGTATCCTTCCCCTGGAGTGGGGAGGGAATGGTGATTTTACAGTATCCTTTCCCTGAAGTGGGGAGGGAATGGGAATTTTACAGTATCCTTCCCCTGGAGTGGGGAGAGAATGGAGATTTTGCAGTATCCTTCCCCTGGTGTGGGGAGGGAATGGAGATTTTGCAGTATCCTTCCCCTGGTGTGGGGAGAGAATGGGGATTTTGCAATATCCTTCCCCTGGTGTGGGGAGGGAATGGAGATTTTGGAGTATCCTTCCCCTGGAGTGGGGAGAGAATGGGGATTTTGCAGTATCCTTCCCCTGGTGTGGGGAGAGAATGGGGATTTTGCAGTATCCTTCCCCTGGTGTGGGGAGAGAATGGGGATTTTGCAGTATCCTTCCCCTGGAGTGGGGAGAGAATGGGGATTTTGCAGTATCCTTCCCCTGGTGTGGGGAGGGAATGGAGATTTTGCAGTATCCTTCCCCTGGATTGGGGAGGGAATGGAGATTTTGCAATATCCTTCCCCTGGAGTGGGGAGGGAATGGAGATTTTACAGTATCCTTCCCCTGCCGTGCCCCCCCAAGCCACGCTCACAGGTAGTTTTAAAAAATTGAATTTCACCATTACATCAGCCATGCCCACTTGTAAAGTTACAACCTAACATGTTAACTCTTTAAGGGGATGCTTCCTAGGCTACTCCCTGAATCCTGCACAATAGTATTTTTGTGTCAACCTAACGATATGTGCCAATGTGTGTTCATTTCAGCTGGAGATCAATGTGTATGGTTTCCATTTTGCTTCTTTACTTCCATTTTCCTAGCCCTAACCATTTGCCTTCCTGCAGCTGCTGCTTGCCAGCAGTTCAAAAAACACACATCATTTTTACACGTCAGCTTAAAAGGTTCCTTTGTGCACAGCTTCTCACATCAGTCCTTACACGTCAGGTTTAAAGAACAAGCTTTTCCCATGCACAAAATCACCAGCAACTGCCCTGTGGAAAACCCTGCACAAAAAGATGAGAACGACGATAAAACAATGTACTGATTTTAAACCAAAAACATTCTTTGTTGGGGATCTTGCCTGAAACTTATAACAAAGAAAATGCATATTTAATTATTCATGTATTAACAGCAGCTAGAATTGCATTTGCACAATATTGGAAAAGTGAAGAGATTCCTACTGAAGAGAAAGTAATTAGGAAAATATTAGAATGTGCAGAAATGAATAGACTAACACTAGCAATTTAAGGAGAAGGAACAAACTAGTTATTGCATGATATGGGAAGCTTTTTATCAATGGTTAGAGACTAAAAAAGGAAATTGGAAATAAAGGAAGAAGACAACAAGAAGAATAGAAGATACATTAAGATAGAGATAAGAATAAAATGGCAACTGATAACAGGAGTATGCTGAGAATAATTATGTTTAATGTTACTATTGTATTTTCATTAGAAGATATGTTATGAAGGAAATGAAGATTTACACATGGTATAATTGGTCAAGGTATATAATTTGTGGGAGGATGTTTCACAGAACTATTTGCACCCAGATATCACACTGTTTAAGGGGAGATGAAATGTTTCTCATTTTTAAAATGGAAAATTAAGAAGAAAAGATGGGAAAGACAACAGACCCTGCCCAGATAAACCTTCCCCGTCTTCAAAGGGTGGAATCCTATACGTTTCTTTGCATTTCAATACAATCTATTGCATTTTGCTGACGATTGTTTTCCTTGACTGTAAAAACAATTAACCCATAGAATGACTTGCCTTCCAGAAGTGGAGATTTTTAAGAAGAGATTGGACAACCATTTGTCTGAAATAGTATAGGTACTCCTTGACTTATGACCACAATTGAGCTTGTTAAGTTAGTAACACAGCCGTTAAGTCAATCTGGCTGCCCCATTGAAATTGCTTGTCAGACGATCGTGAAAAGTGACCACATGGCCTTGGGGCACAGCAACGGTCGTAAGTATGAACCGGTTGCCAAGTATCTGAATTTTGATCACATGATCATGGAGATGCGGCCAAGGTGTGAGTGTGCCGTTGTAACTTTGAGTGGTCACTAAATGAACTGTTGTAAATTGAGGACTACCTGTATAGGGTTTCCAACCTAAGCAGGAGGTTGGACTAGGGGACCTCCAAGCTCCCTTCCCACTTTTGTTATTCTGCTATCTCTTTATTAGCCTCACTATCTGGCCAACTGTATTCAAGCTCAGGAACTAAGCAGGGACACGCTTGGTAACTACTTGGATGGGTGACCACTACAAGATCCACAGGCTGTGGGTTAGCCTGGGAAGGAAGTGGCTCTTTTAAAGAGGAGTGGCCAAGGCTCTAGCCTTTGATCACTGTGATCTTGTCTACCTGAAAGAACTTGAATCCAGAACAAAGAAAGGACAACAATTCAATCCGAGTTAATGAAAGCTAATTTTTAGGTTGCACTCCCATCTATTACCTAGGGTTTGTATCTTCCTTTATGTCTGTATTTGCACCACACCCCCATCCTGCCTAATGAATTAATGATTTCCTGAGTTAACACAATATACTGAATTCTATACTAACCAGTTGACAATTGAGACAGAATAACCGAGTTGGAAGAGGCCTTGGAGTAGGGGTGAAATCCAGCAGGTTCTGACAGGTTCTGGAGAACCAGTAGCAGAAATTTTGTGTAGTTCGGAGAACTGGCAAATGCCACCTCTGGCTGGCCCCAGAATGGGGAGGGAATGGAGATTTTACAGTATACTTCCCCTGGACAGGGGAGGGAATGGGGATCTTGCAATAGGGAATGGAGGGGAGGGAATGGTCGGCTGCTCCTTTCCCTCGGCCCAGGAGGGGAGGGAGCGCCGGTTCCCTTTTGTATCCCATCAATCCATTGCGCATGCCCAAGATAGTGTCCTGTCGCGTTTGAGGAGAACTTCGGGGAGATGATTTTCCTTCTCGGGGTATGCAGGGGGTACCCTATCCCATCGTCGGTTCCAGGTCCAGCTATGGGAACTTCCTGGGACCTCGGGGGGTACCCTTGAGCTGCGATTTCCTGCCCTGTAGCCAGAACATTATGAGTGAAACAGGGTGGTTGGCGGTGAATGGAGAATTGAGAGCGTTTTTCTGCTGCCGGCATAGGTATGGTTGGTGGCGGCAGCAGCGGTGGTGAGGCTCCCTACCTGGGGTTTCTACCGCCGTTGCTGCCACTAATGGTATTATCCCGGTTGCTCCCCCCTGCTTATGGACATGATAGACTGGATTAACGGGGGAGTGGCTGAGGCGGCTGGCATGGGCATTGATGCCAGCGGAAGATGGCTTTGGTAGTTGGCGTGGGCGTGGTTAGAGTGGGGGGGGGCTCCTGTGTTGTTCCCCCCCCGCTATCACCACTGTTGCCTGGGTCACCATACTGTGCCATTTGGTCATTTGGCCCCTCCCCTTGTGACACTATGGACTGGGTTAACAGAGTGCGGCCCCGGCGACGGATATGAGTGTGGCTGACATGGACGGAGCTCAGTTGTTGGAGTTGTTGGAGCAACCGCCGCTGCCGCGGCTGTCCTCACCACCGCCATCATTGGCCGCTTCACCAACCCACAATTTATCATCTGCTGCGATTTTGATATCTGACCATTTACCTTTACATATTGTCTTCAACATTGACCATGGCTATGATGAACATAAACCTCCTGCTACCCCCTTGAACACTGTCAGTTGCCCCCCCCCCCCCGTGGATATGTCATCTCCCCATTCCATCTCCCTGTGATGTCATTCCATTTTGGTTGATGCCACACTTTCCTCTATATTATACTGCAACAGAACTTTACTCCCTTTGGGAACTCCTCCTTTCCCGAAGCTTTATCAAGACGCTTCCTTAAGGTTAGTTTCAGCTTCCCGGGAGGTGACACGAGGCTGGCTCCAGGCGATTACCAACTCTTCATTGAGAGAGGGGTTCTTTCCCACTGCCTTGAAGGAGGCAGTGGTGAGGCCCCTCCTTAAGAAGCCTTCCCTGGACTCAGTCTCTTTAGCCAACTATCGTCTAGTCTCCAACCTTTTCTTTGTAGCGAAGGTTGTTGAGAGCGTGGTAGCACGTCAGCTTCCCTAGTACCTGGACGAAGCTGCCTATCTGGATCCATTTCAGTCGGGTTTCAGGCCCGGGTACAGCACAGATCCGGCATTGGTTGCGTTGGTTGATGATCTCTGGCGGGCCCGGGACAGGGGTTGTTCCTCTGTCCTGGTCCTATTAGACCTCTTGGCGGCTTTCAATACCATCGACCATGGTATCCTCCTGCGACGATTCGGAGGGTTGGGAGTGGGGGGGGCACCATTTTGCGGTGGTTCTCCTCCTACCTGTCGGATCGATCGCAGTTCATCTATTGACTAATATCTCAGATATTACAATGAGCCATTGTGATTCTTTTGCTTTATCTCATAAGTTAAGGATGGGGTCTAAAATCTTGTAGTTGCCTTAGTTGATAGAATCAGCCCAACAGCAATTTCTCCAAAATGGCTGCATGGAATGGATGGCTTGATGCAAGCTGATGCATGGATGGATGGATGGATGGATGGAACAAGGGAGGGAGGGAGGGAGAATAAAGAATAATGGAGTTGGAAGGGACTTTAGGAGTCTTCTAGTCCAACTCCCTACTCAAGTTATACCATTTCAGGCAACTGGTTGTCCAATCTGTTCTTGACAACGTCCAGTGATTGAGCACTCACAACTTCTGAAGGCAAGTCATTCCACTGACTGATTGTTCTAACTCCCAGAATCCTGGGAATTTCTGCGTGTTGAAACCCACCCATTTGCAAATTTGCCAAGGTTGAAAAGTACTGGCCTAAAGTTAGCAATGATGAATATGGAAACGAGAGCCAGAGTGTTGGAGCAAAATTCAGGAGAGTCAGTTTTATTCTCTCTTCCCAAGGAAGCACTGCAGGGACTTCAGGCCAGTCCTTCCCTTTCGGCTTCAGAATCTGGTTGAAGTAGCTGCTGGATCGATCCAGGTTCTATTCTATTTCCAGCCGTAGAAGTCCACTAAATGACTTTGGTCCAGTCCTTCCCCCTCAGCTCAAGAGCACGTGTGATGCAGTGGAGAAGGTTTTACACCAGATATGGGGAGACCCAAGCTCCCCACCCCCTGTCACAGAGGTCCCTGGGCACTTGGACCCAGTTCTCTTCTCTCAGCCCAAGCCATCTCATAGGATTGGTACTGTGGAGAAAATGGGAAAAGGAGAATATTGTGTCCCTCTCCCTGAGCTTCACCGAATGGTGGGATCTCATTGGCATCCTTCAGTCTCAAAATACTGTGGTATCGTAGTCTGGAAAGAGGTCAAAACTGGAGTGTCCTCTCCAGAGTACAAGGCCTAGGTAGATTAATATGGAGGATAGACTGCTACTCAATCAGCAGATCCCCCCTCTCCGCATCGCTGAAATAGTCCAATGGAATGGCAGAGCCGATACGATTGGTTCCAGCTGCATCGCAGGAGTTACCAGAACGTGGTTGTACACAATCACGAACTGCTTCCAGGACTTCAGCTCCAGATTTTGACAGGAGGTTGACTCCTGAAGCCTTTTCCAGTAGTGGATGTAGCCACAAGGCAGTGGGGACTTCCGTCCCCCCTCCATCACAGAGGTCCCTGGGCACTTGGCCCCAGTTCTCTTCACTCAGCCCAACCCATCTCACAGGATTGGTACTGTGGAGAAAATTGGAAGAGGAGAATATTGTGTCCCTCTCCCTGAGGTTCACATAATGGTGGGATATGCATCTAACAAACGTATAAATAAATGAAACTACATAAATAAATAAGATTAGAGATGGCTAAGTACTAGGAGAAAGGATGAGCTTGGAAACTCAGCAAAAAAAAAGTCCAATCTGGTTGAATCGACACAACTAAACTCTACTAATGGTTTGACAAATCTCAGTGACTGTATTCACCTTACTTGATCTTCCTCAACATTAAACACTGGCTTAATCAGTGCCCTGTTTGATCCAACATGCTAAGACAGTAATGAGGTTATCACACCAAGCTGAATCACAAGTTACCCTTCTCTACTTTTACCATCCTTACTATGTTGTGCAAGTCCAGTGAAAAATGATGCTCTAGCCCCAAAAAAGGATTCCACCTAAGTTCATTCTCTTCCTGAAGCATCAAAAAATTGCCTTGATGCCCAGGTTCTGCACTACCCAAAGATGCACACTCTAGTGATCTCAGAATGATGTAAAGGAGGGGTGTCCAACCTTAGCAACTTTAAGACTTATGGACCTCAACTCTCAGAATTCTCCAGCCAGCCGTGGGGAAGCCCACAAGTCTTAAAGTTGCCAGAGCTGGATATTCCTGATGGAAAGTTTGCTATGGTCTCCAGCCCAATTCAGCCTTTGAAATAATGATATGGATCACTTTTATTCAAGGTCCCTTTATTTAAAGAAAACTTCTCACTTGAAAGAGGATATTCAGAGTTCTTCCAATCTTTGGCAGCTTCCTGTTCATTCCATTTATCAGATCATTGAGCACAATGAGCAAAATTAACGGGGAGACAAAGACTGTGGTGAAATGCAGTAGGAAGAAAGCAGGGACTTAAAGAAACATTTTACTCCTGAGCGTTTCAGTTTTGAAGGAGAAAGTATTGCGTCTAAAGAGATGGGGAATACCCATCACCCATGCTGGAGGTCTGCAGGATCAACATATTCTGTACTCCCTTCCTGTTCTGACTTAGGCTCCCCGAGACAGTAAAAACCACACACTTAGTCCCAAAAACCCTCTTTTTATTGAAACAACTGTGAATTATGTTCATCTTAGCAACACCTCTTTAACAATGTCAAAAATTCAACTGTGGTTTCCCACCAAATGTAAATACACAAAGAGCCATGGAATCGTTATTCCAGGAAAGAAGGACCCAAATGTTCTGACCTAGGCTTCCCGAGACAGTAAAAAGCACACGCTTAGTCCCCAAAACCCTCTTTTTATTGAAACAACTGTGAATTATGTTCATTCACAGCCCATAATGAGTCACAAATAGTTTGTGAAGAGTCCGACAGAAGTCTGCCACAGTCTTTCAGGATAAGGCTGATAAGCACCCACCTTTATCTCCCTTGAAACGCTGCCAAAGACCTAGTTGCCAATTAGTTTTGCAAGGCCAAACGGAGCACAGAGTCAAATGGAGTTTCTCAGAGTTTGAACCAACCAGAATGAACAAAATTGCAAGGCCAAACAGAGCACAGAGTCAAATGGAGTTTCTCAGAGTTTGAACCAACCAGAATGAACAAAATTGCAAGGCCAAACGGTGCACAGAGTCAAATGGAGTTTCTCAGAGTTTGAACCAACCAGAATGAACAAAATTGCAAGGCCAAACAGAGCACAGAGTCAAATGGAGTTTCTCAGAGTTTGAACCAACCAGAATGAACAAAATTGCTTCCTGCAAAGGCTCACATCTGTTTGCTCCTCCTTTATGTCTTATGGGAGGGGCCAATCATCTCCAAGCCTTACTACCGAGTCGCCCCTTTTGTCTTAACTGTTCTTGCCTTCTGGCAGCTGTGCGCATGTGCACACTGGGAGCAGGCTCCCCTGTTCCTCTGCCTCGTCCGAGCCTTCCCCAGACTCCAGAACCTGGCCCATGTTCCTCCCCAACGTCCTCACTGTCTGACTCTGCTGCCAGCTCCACAGGCCACCGGCAGACCACAACACTTCCCGAGAAGAGAACAACTAAGAGCAATCAAGTTGGATCTACACCCCCAGAGATCTTACCACTGAAGCACAGTTGATGGTCAGTGAACTGAAGACTGCCCAGGCTTCATGGTTGACCCTTTTCTGCAGAAGGCCTTTCAAACCTTCTCAAAACAAAGCACCCCTACACCAAAATTCAGAAGCCCCCTTCTTTGCTGTTCTGAGAAGATTTCTGCATCTTTCCTTCATCTGCAAGTCTTGGATGAACTGAGCCGTCATCCCCAGCAGGGACTCCTGCTATTTTGCTCAGCCACATTCTGCAGATCCTCCCCACCTCCTCCTTTCCCACAGTCTCCATTATCCACAGCCCACTCTTCTTCTTTCCCTTTTCCAAACTTTCTGTTTCCTCATCCCATGCATCCCATGGTCATTTCCCATCCGGATGCTTCCATTGCATCCTTTGGCCACCAATTCCCCTTTCCTTCACCTTTGCTGTCATCAGCTGTGCCTCTGGCCACCCAGAACTAAATTCAGTGTGATCATGTCTGAATGAAGGAGGTGCCGCCGAGGGCCACTTGAGGCCAGTCCTCACAAGGGCCCAACGTTTGTTATTATCCTTTCCTGTTCCTCCTCCCAACACGACAATAGACAGTCCATTTGGAGTCTCCCAACACACAAACATACACAGGGCTCCTAACCCCACCAAGTCTGGTCTTTGACCCGCTGATCCAGACCATCCCTCAGTGCCCTGCAGAGACAGCATAATCGGGGCAGTTCTCAGACCAGAAGCAAGCAAGGGCCGAACTCGCCACAGAATCACAAGCAAAGACAGAAGCCACCATGTTCTTTCTTAGCATTTATCAAGAGGGTGAGAAGCAAAGTGCACGCACTGAGCGTGGTTATAGAACAAACCAACTGCATCCAAGCCCCCTGTGCAAGTGGTACGAACAACCTCGCTTTTACAGAGACCGGGCGGGGACCGAAAGAGCCGCCCTTTTGTGAGACATCAGGAATAAACCACTGGGAATCCCAGGCCCCTCTCCGTAGAGCTTAAGGTGCAGGGACTGGGGGAGACACTCCCAACCCGATGCTGCATTTAGCCCAGGCTCTCCTCTCTGTCGGCTACCGGATTTGCTTCTCTTTCCAGCCATCGACCCTGCGGTCGGTCCCACCTCAAGAAGGAAAAGCCTCTGGATGCTAAAGGAAGGCACACACGGCAGGGAAGAGGCTGCTTCTGCAGAACAATCAGCAGAGGCAGCTTCCCCACTCGGGTAATAGAATGGCACACAGTTTGGGGACAAAGGGGCAGCCAGAAAAACAATCCCCCCTTTTCTTTGGGGAGCAGGAATGAGTCACACACCTGGGAGCAGAATCAAGAATTCCCCTCTCTCCTCATTGGGGTGGGGGGGCACCTTCTCTTCCAGGAGCAAGCGGGAGGCAGGTGCAATTCAAAGGCATGTTGGCCAGACATCTGGGCAAGAAAACTGCCAGGCACCCTCCCTCCCTCCCTCCCTCCCGCCTCCAGATCAAAGCCTGGTATTGTTAGCTTTTGACATGCAGCCGCCAAGGCTACTTCAGCTATGACATCTGTGATTACAAGCCAGGCGGTGGCAAGGGAGACATCGAGAGAGGGAGGGAGGGAGGGAGGGAGGGAGGGAGGGAAGGATGGAAGGATGGAAGGAAGGAAGGAGGGGGAAGGGGGGAAGGATGGAAGGAGGGAGGAAAGGAAGGAAGGAAGGAAGGAAGGAAGGAAGGAAGGAAGGAAGGAAGGAAGGAAGGAAGGAAGGAGGGGGAAGAAGGGAGGGAGGGAAGGAAAGAAGGAGGGGGAAGGGGGGAAGGATGGAAGGAGGGAGGGAGGGAGGAAGGAAGGAAGGAAGGAAGGAAGGAAGGAAGGAAGGAAGGAAGGAAGGAAGGAAGGGACAGACCCTCCCTTCACTCAAGGAATGAAACAGCAAGCCTAGCCATTTGCAAGGAAAACCCCAGGCTGTGCAACACAGAAGAAAGCCCCCCTTGCCAGAGGTGTGTTTATCCGTCTCCCCTCCCATCCATGTCGGACATTGTCTGCCTTCTCGGCTCTCCTCTTTTGTCAAGCACACAGGCCACCCCAGCAAAAAACACTTGGGGCCTTGGACAGCAGGTGCGGGAGGGAGAGGAGGGGAAACCGGGGGGGGGGGTGGGGGATAGGGTGGAGTGGAGACATTACCTGCAGTGTGTCCTGTCATATTGCTTCCAGACCATCCACCTCTCGGGAGGAAAGAAAAAGACCTCAAGGGACGAACGCCCGGCCTGGGCATGCACGAGAGAGGTGGGGGTGGGGGGGCACCGGAGGAAGGCACGTTCCTGGTTTAGTCCATCCAAGGGTCTTCGTTCCCCCAAAAGCCACTCCTGACCTCCAAACCAGCATTAATAGCTGGGATGCTTCAGTGCCTCCTTGCTGTTCCCTAGCTCATGCTGTCATCGGGTTTCCACAGCCCGGATTGGCTGCAGGGAGGCAGATAATAATACTACTAATAGCACTGGCAGAGCTGGAGTCGACAAATCTTATGTTTCAAAGACCGGCAGCTTCCAGAACTGCAAGGAGGGAGACCCAGGGCGGAAACTTGCATTCAGCCGCACACCCAACTTAGCTGGCTGGGGGCTGCTGTCGGGTGGTCAGAAACTGAGCCTTACAGAAAGCACAAGGCTTCCCCCGCCCCCGCCCCCAGGAAGAAAAGAAAGCCCCAGTAGCAAGAACAGCAAAGAGGGAGTGCTGCCAAGATCAGAAGAGAATTGAGGGGGGTGTTAGCCAGGAAAGAAAAATCACAGGAAGGAAGGAAAGAAGGGAGGGAGGGAGGGAGGAGAAAGGAAAGAAGGAAGGAAGGAAGGAAGGGAGGGAGGGAGGGAGGGAGGGAGGAAGGAAGGAAGGAAGGAAGGAAGGAAGGAAGGAAGGAAGGAAGGAAGGAAGGAAAAGGGAGGAAGGGAGGGAGGGAGGGAGGGAGGGAGGGAGGAAGGAAGGAAGAAGGAAAGAAGGAAGGAAAGAAGGAAGGAAAGAAGGAAGGAAGGAAGGAAGGAAGGAAGGAAGGAAGGAAAGAAGGAAGGAAGGAAGGAAGGAAGGAAGGAAGGAAGGAAGGAAGGAAAAAGGAAAGAAGGACAGGAAAGGGAGGGAGGAAGCAAGGGGAAGGATGGGAGGGAGAGGGAGGGAGGAGAAGGGAGAGAGGGAAGGGAGGGAGGGAGGAAGAAAGGAGGGAAGGAAGGAAGGGAAAGATGCAAAAACCAGATCATGTGGGACTAGCGTTTACTGCTCTGTGCTCAAGAGGACTTTTCCCTCTCAAAAAGAATCTAATGTCAGAAGGCAAAAGACAGAGGCAGCCCAATTCGCCCAATTTCTTAAAAGAACATTTAAGGAAAATGGAAGTTGGTCTGTCCAAATTCAAAACAAGGTTTTGAAAGTCTTGCCTAGTGGTTTGGAATTCTGTTTGTCAAGTTTATCTTCCCCCCCCCACCTCACCCCGCAAGAGAGAATATGAGACGATCTCCAGAATCCAGCCAAACCTGCAGGATTCCTCCCTTCTACCCAATGACAGAATAGCCAATATCTCTTCCTTCAATCAGCCAGGGGCCTTTTATGGCCAGTGTCCACTTTAAAACCATTTTTTAAAGAATACCAACAAAGAAGAAAGGAAAGCAGAATCATGAGCATCTGTATATGCTGTTGTTTTTTTAAATAGTATTTATTGGATTTTTTTAACATTTAAAAGTCAAAACACAAATGTTCACTTATAACACCTTTTCCATATCGGTATCCATATCTTTCGTAACAATCTTATTTACAAAAAAAATATCTATCTCTATATCATTATCCTAAGTTAAACCCTTATTTAAATACACTCTATATATTATACCTTTGCCGTTTGTACCTCAAATTTGCAGCAAACCTACAAACCTGTCTCGTTCTTCACCAGACATAAACCAATAAAAATGGGCCTCTTCTCATACAGAACTGATTTTGGGGATTGAAGCATTAATTCCAGAGCAACCTGAAGAAGTGTTAACTTTCTCCATGGAGAACATTTCTGCTAATGCCGACACTTTTGACATTAAGGGATTTATTGCTATGACGAAACCTCTCGAGACCATGGAGTCGACAGTGTTCCCTTGCCACACTTCAAAAATTTTAGATTGCATAATACTATACACAATATACAAAGAATATCTACAACACCCCAAGCCAGCTGACGAACCATCTTAAGAGTCCACCTAAAAATCAGAAACCAGAGCTATGCCCCCTGCTAGGAGACAGGTCTGTTCAAACAACATGCTTACCTGACACTGGATGAATTTATATACACACAAGGGATGAAATATAATCTAACCCAACAGACTAGGTTTGCCCAGCGTGCTCTCTCTTCCCCAAAATAACCAGGGTTACAGGGAATAAACTTTAGTAGGTTGTATGAATGGAACCACCAGGTTTTCAACTGACTTTATACAGTGTGGACACAACCTACATAATGAGCAAGAAGTCCATGTTTATTTGGCATGACAGAATGTGAACCTGGCTTCTATTAACGAGAAATAATGGAAACATCATATGGGGAAGCTCATATTACCGGTATGTACCAGTTAGAACTGGGAAGATACAGATACAAGTATACAAGGCATGGCCTGAGGTTGGATCATTTCCTTGTTGTATAGCCTACCCTATGTCACAAAATATTTAGTGATTCAGAACAGAATAAAAGGCATAGAATAGAAAAATTATTCAGTTCACTGGAGGAATAATAGGCTATTATAACATAATCAAACAATTAAAGTTGGAAACTTTAAAAACTATCTGTTGTGGATACATTATACACATAATTTACACAACCTACAGCTGCCAGACAGACATATAGAGACAGAGATATAAATAGGTGATCAAATATGAATATTTGATCACCTTGGACTGCAAGGCGATCCAACCGGTCAGTCCTAGAGGAGATCAACCCTGACTGCTCTTTAGAAGGCCAGATCCTGAAGAGGAAACTCAAAGACTTTGGCCACCTAATGAGAAGGAAGGACTCCCTGGAGAAGAGCCTAATGCCAGGAAAGATGGAGAGCAAAAGAAGAAGGAGACAAAAGAGAATGAGGGGGCTGGATGGAGTCACCGAAGCAGTTGGCTTGAGCTTAAATGGACTCCAGAGGATGGTAGAGGACAAGAAGGCCTGGAGGAACGTTGTCCATGGGGTTTAGATGGGTAAGACATGACTTTGCAACTAACAAAAACAATATCTGATTATCAACTGGCATCCAAAATTATTTGATTGCCAAATGCTGGAAATGAGAAGTTCCAGACTAGGAAGATGTATGGTCTTGATCCAAATAAGTTCTTCTGGTGTTCTTCAGGAGACAGCTGCACTAGATATAGGAACCAAGATGTCCATGAACGCCAATGTCTCTCTGGAACTTCCTTTGGTGCTTCCTGGGCTCGTGTGCATATCAGTTAAGTCAGGTGCACAACAAAGCAGAAAAAGGCCACCTTTTGTTCATATTAGTTAAAATGGGTAACACAATCATTACTGTCCAAGATGGAAGGTTGGTTGCCTAATGCTTTGCTCAGAAAAAGACAAAGAATTGGAGTTGGTAGAAGGCCAGAGAAGGCCAATGAGGAGAGACCTCAGCACTTGGTCTTCTGGGAAATGAAGTATTTGTGACCTTGAAAGAGTGCAGAGAAAAGCAACAACGATGATTAGGGGACTGAAGGCTAAAACATATAAACATTGCTGGAATTGGGTATGTCTAGTTTAATAAAATGAAGGACTAGGGGAGACATGATAGCAGGGGCTGCCACACAGAAGAGAAGCTCAACCTATTCTCCAAAAGCACCTGAAGGCAGAACAAGAATCAATGGATGGAAACTAATCAAGGAATCATCCTAGAACTAAGGAGAAATTTCCTAACCATGAGAGCAATCAACCAATGGAATAGCTTGCCTTCAGAAGTTGTGGGTGCTCCATCATTGGAGGCTTTCCAAAAGAGACTGGACAATCATTTATCTGAAATGGCATAGGGTCTCCTGCCTGAGCAGAGGGTTGGACTAGAAGACCTCCAAGGTCCCTCCCAACTTTGTTATTCTGATCCTGTCCTGCCCATTTCTTTGTTCCAATCTTGCCTTGGGGTAGGGAAGTAAACCCACCCATCCACCTAGAGATCTGAGAAAATTGCAGAGCCAAATGAAGTTAGAAGCCACTTTTACTGTTCTTATTTTGTGCGGTGCCTAGTGCAACCACATAAGCATATTGCAAGCCCCTTCAAGGTTAAATGGGGAGAATATTTCTGAGCACATAAAAAGCAGCACTCATGTTTCTTCTTGCAACCCATCGGAGTTGCTGAGAAATCTTAGCAAGATCCAAGAAACTTCAGGAAAAAAGATCAAGACGTGCGGAGAGGAAGATACCTGACAGAAAAGCAATACACGTTTTATTCAAATAGGCATATTTCGTGGTCAAAAATAGACATGTGGATGTCAAAAGAATTAATAGCTGAAACACACAAGATTGACATAGAAATGAGTACGTGGGTAGATCACAATCCAATAATAATGACGTGGAAGGGACAGAGAAAAAGAATGAGATGGACATTAAATCAAAAACTGTTAAATGAAAAGAACTTCAAGGAGTATATGGGAAAAAAACTGAACTTTTTTGCTTATAAAGAAAACCAGAAAAGAGGATACATCACTGCAGAATGTGTGGGATACTAGCAAAGCATATATTAGAGGACTTTCAACGATGTATTTAGGAAAAAAGAATAGAATAGGCAAAAACAAAAGAGGCTGGAAGAAAAGTATAAGAGGGTCGGAGAAAGAATTACAGAAAAATCCACCAAATAAAAAGATTTAAGAACTTGATGAACCTGCCAAAAACGTAAGTTGAATCTAATTGACAAGGAAGACCTGGCAAATCAAATAAAATCAACAAGACAATGTTTTTTTGGAAAATGCAAATAAACCAGGATGATGGTTGGCTTACAAGATGAAAAAGGAGAAGGAAAAAAAGTTAATAAATCAGGGGAAAGGAGAAAGGTCCTCTTCCTCATTTCACTGGGTTTTTTCCTGGCATCTGGGATGCACATCCTTTCAACCTACCAGCTACACGAATCCTGAGATCAACAATCCTGAAAGATTATTATTTGGAGGGGGGGGGGTTCTTTTTAAGTCTTTTAATTCTTTGCTTTCTTTGCTGTGCTTCACACGGATGAAGATGCTTTACGACAGAGGATGCATTTTTTAAAAAAGGGAGCAGGAATAGCACGGAAAACTCAACAGTCAGGTTTTGGATTGGCTGTGGACTATGATGTCATGGTTTCCCAGCTCAGCTGTGATTGGCTGGATGGGAGCGGAGCATCTGCTGAGAGCTTAAGGGGCTGGTTAGACGCTGGAGATTCAGACTTTTTCAGAACAGCTTTGCATCAGGGCCGGTTGTTGTGACAACCTGGCCACTGTCAGCAGCTCCTTCTGATAATGGAATTAAAAAAAACAACTCTAGCCCACCTCTCCCCTTAAAAAAAAGACCCCACCCCAATCTTCCATGTGAAGTGATCCTTGGTCTGGTTTGCATGTGCAATCTTTGTCCACTGCAAACGACCTGAGAGGTAAGAAAACCTGTAAGGACAGATCACCGCAGATGGAAACGCCTCAATTCTGCTCATTCTCAACAGCTGTTCATGCATAAGTAGAAAGGTTTGCTAGTCCCAGGCCCAGGAGACAGAAATGGGAGTTTTAAAAGGTTGATTCGAAAGCTGACAGTTCTCTTTGATCCTTTTGTCAGCTCTCTGAGCTTCAAATTAATAAAAAGCAACATATTGAGCAATGCTGCTCCGTCTCCTTCTAGGCCAGTTCTAATCTTAGCCATTGTAAGATAGGTGGACTTCAATTCCCAGAATTCCCCAGCCAGCTGGCTGGGGAATTCTGGGAGTTGAAGTTCACAAGTCTTAAAGTTACCAAAATTACCCCTGATCTTGGCGATGGGCCTCTATCATTTTTCCTTTCCAGCAAGACTTCTACCTGGCGATTCAGAAGAAGCCTTCAAAATCAAACGGGATGCTTTGCTTTGCAGCCTGGTAACTTTCAACTTAATTTCTTTCACTGGGACGAATAGTAAATTAAAATACCACTTACGCAGAATCACAAAATCTCCAGAACCGTAAAGCCTACAAACTTGAAATTTGGCACATATGTTCCTCTTAGCTTCTAGGTGCTCACCTAGAAAGAATATTTTGAAATTGAAATGACCATCATAGCATTAGTATTTCTTATATTATTATTATTATACAATTGTATCACAGAGGGCAGTTGTTTTACCGGATTTGGCATTGATTACTAGTCGGGCCCCACCCAGGGGCCTTGGACGTCGTAACGTATTTTCGTAATATACGTGCGGATCCAAGCAGTGTAGCTTTTTGCATTTGACTGATGGTGATTTTGTCAAGTTTTAACTGTTTTAAATGTAATTCCAGTGCTTTTGGAATAGCTGCCAGTGTGCCGATTACCACTGGAATTACCACTGCTGGTTTGTGCCATAATCGTTGAATTTCAATTTTTAGGTCCTGGGATTTCGCGATTTTTTCATGTTCCTTCTCGTCGACCCAGCTATCCCCTGGTATTGCAATGTCTATGATTGTAACCTTATTTTTCTCAACCAATGTGATGTCTGGTGTGTTATGCGCCAGTATTTTGTCCGTTTGTATACGAAAATCCCATAGGATCTTGACCATCTGATTTTCGGTGACTTTTTCAGGCTTATGTTCCCACCAGTTTGTTGTTGTTTTAATATTACAATTTTTGCACAAATTCCAGTGGATCATTTGTGGTACTGAATTGTGCCGCAATTTATAATCAGTCTGCGCGTTATTATTTATTATTATTATTTATCTGATGCTAAGGAGTTAGACGTTCTACTCCCCTTCCCCACCTGAAAAGAACTCTGTTCCAACTGCCACTTGGGCTTGGGCGTGGTCAGCATGTGACTCATCCACCCTGCGGGCCGGGATGAGGATCAATGGGCCCAGCCTGAGGGAGAGAAGGGGATAAGATAGGAGAGACCTCTGTGGGGCAAGTTTGAGGAAGAGAAGGGTGATAGGAGAGGAGATACTTCAGTGGGGCAAGCCTGAGGGAGAGAAGGAGAGAGGAAATGCAGATAGCAACTACTCATTAATGTT
This sequence comes from Natrix helvetica, assembly GCF_964273705.1. Classification (NCBI taxonomy): domain Eukaryota; kingdom Metazoa; phylum Chordata; class Lepidosauria; order Squamata; family Natricidae; genus Natrix; species Natrix helvetica. The sequence continues at coordinate 6,423,972 of NC_138562.1, forward strand.
CAAATTTAACTGTCAATTTATCAAGCCCAATCACATAATTCCATAGCAAAGCATGGATATCCAACCGACTAGTAAATAAATAAAACCCAGCCTGCCACTCAGCCTAAGGGCATCCAAAGGAGCCTTGGCAGTCCCTTTGAAATTCATAGAAGGGGGTGGACAAATTTAAGATGCAAAGTGGCTTCACCCGCCCTCTGCACCTGACATGATAGAGACCAATGGCATAATTAATTGCTGGCTGAGGAATTCTGGGAGATGAAGTCCACACATCTTAAAATGGGTAAGGCTGGAAGATGCGGGTCTACACATCCACCTTGGCTATGCAGAATATCTTTGAGGTCTCTGATCGTCTTTTCTAGTTTGTGGAATTTTTGCTTTCTAAAGGGAAAGGGAAAGGTTCCCCTCGCACATGTGTGCTAGTGGTTCCCGACTCTAGGGGGCGGTGTTCATCTCCGTTTCTAAGCCAAAGAGCCAGCGCTATCCGAAGACCTCTCCGTGGTCATATGGTCAGCATGACTAAACGTCGAAGGCGCACGGAACGCTGTTCCCTTCCCACCAAAGGTGGTTCCTACTTTTCTACTTGCATTTTTTTGTGTGTGCTTTTGCTAGGTTGGCAGAAGCTGGGACAAGTAGCGGGAGCTCACTCCATCACAAAAGCGCTAGGGATTCAAACTGCTGACCTTTCTGATCGACAAGCTCAGCATCTTAGCCACTGAACCACCGCGTCCTCTTACTTTTGCTTTCTACCCACCCATTTATAATGTGCGCTCCGTCTTTATTTTCCCAAAGGTGCTTTTCCAAGAGACAAATGTACTTTTCTTTTGACATTTCACTTCTCATCCAAGAAGCTTCTTCAGTTCTGAAATGTAAACTGGTTCAGAACTGAAGAAGCTTCTTGGATGAGAAGTAAGACGTCTTCACTCAAGGACAAACAAAGGAAGTCCAGTTGCCTTTTGAAAAAGTACCTTTGGGACAAATGTGCTCTGGATGACTGAGAATCTCCACACTGTTTTCATTTCATGTGGTAGGGGTTTGCTAAGATCGTGGGAGATGTTAAAATTCAGGGGCTCCACCTGATTCCATCTCAAGCACTCAAAAATGGAATTGCGGCATGATTATCTCATGTCTCTTAAACACGTATGTATCAGTGTCTGGTTATTAAGACACCATGCAGCTATTTCACAGCTGGAATTCCTGGAATAATTGTAGCATACAATGCATAATGTGCTTTTTCTGCAGTGGACCCTAGATTCAATCTCTAGTATTTTCAGATAAGGGCAAAAAAAAGAAAAAAAAAGAAAGTAAGTTACCAGGAGTGAGATAAAAAACAAACAAACAGTGAGGCATACACAAGGCCTCTACAAAACTCCCACATAATCAATGTTTCCATGTCGAGCAGGCAGCAGCAGGAGCCAACCATTGGAGTTAGCAAAAAGTAACTTTCTATCTAGTTTTGTGTTTTTTTTCAAAGAGAACTTTAACTAAAAGAATGTTTTCCAAAAAGTCCACGCAACACTGTAGAAGAGTACATGGATACTACTTAACACTTCAAAAGTGGATTTACAGTGATCAACCAGCAAAACAAAAGGAAGCCTAAAGTAACACGTGCAATAAATTGCAGCCAATTTTACCCTGGAATGTAGAAAAGGATTAAACCAAAGCGGTACAACTCTTACCAGTTTCGAGTGTGAAAGGTAAGCTGCCTAGAGTCACATCGAGAGTTTTTCAACCATTGTTTTAGGACAGTGATGGCGAAACGTTTTGGCACCGAGTGCGGAGTGCCCAAACCAGAATGCGTGTAAGCATGTCAGACTGCTGGAAACCTGAACACCAGCTGGCTGGCGTACACGTGCCTGTTTTGGCCATTTTGGGTTGTTTTGGGCCAAAAATGCTCCAAAAACGCCCTCCAAAAATGCCCCCCAAATGGCCTGGTTCTGGGGCATTTTTTGGGCCATTTTCTGGTGCTCCGGCTACCCACAAAGACCAGCTGGTGGGCACGCATCTGTGCACCAGAAACCAGAAGAGCAGCTGACAATGGCACAGGTGCCCACAGAGAGGTCTCTGCGTGCCACCTCTGGCACGGGTGCCATAGGTTTGCCATCACAGGTATAGGGTCTCCTGTTTAGATACAAACACTTTTCCTCAATCAAAGATTGTCATTTCTTTTGAAACAGGAAAATGTTTAAAGACTTTTGGAGAAAGCTCTTTTATTCCCCCTTAATTAGGTATTGCCTGCTGTGATATTTGTAACTTTTCTTGCTTTTCAGTCATTATTGCTTTATTATTTACTAGCCGATAGCACGGCGTTTCTCGGGTATTTATTTATAGGGGGGAAATGTCTGGACCAAACGTAATTTCTAATGTTGGATTTTCCCCCTTACCAAAGGGAGCCCCCTTGTAGAGTACTGTGAAGCCATTACCATGGCAACTCCACTGCACTGTACAATAGAAGCCATTTTACAGCAGTGCAGTAGAAGCCATTGTAAGGCACAACAGGCTGCATCTTAACAGAACACACACCTCCGAGAGGTGTTAAGGGTGTCTTACATCCACAGTATTTTTCTACAGAGAGTAAATAATCTGTGTACCAAGTTTGGTTGTAATTGCTCAAAGCGTTCTAGAGTTACGTTGGAACAGACACACAGAGAGAGAGAGAGACAGACAGACAGACAGACAGACAGATTTTATGGCTTCATTTGTATTTCGTGCTATGTTTTGACATGCATTTTAATGCAGGACTTGAATTGCTGCATGAATTGCATGATCAACAATGCAGCATATATATTTTTTTGAATAAGAAGCAATATATAGGTTGTCCACAACTTATAAGATTTCATTTAGTGGCTGGTCAAAGTTAACGACGGCACTGAAAAAAGTGATATGACCCTTTCTCACACAACTATTGTAGCATCCCCATGGTCACATGATCAAAATTCAGATCATGCTTGGCAACTGACTCATTGCTATGATGGTTGCAATGTCCTGGGGTCATGCGATCACATTTTGCAACCTTCTGACAAACAAGCCATTCACTTAACAACAGTGTTGCTCACTTAACAACAGCGGTGATTCACTTACCTGTGGCAAGAAATGTCATAAAATGGGGCAACATTCCCTTAACAACTGTCTCGGTTAACAACAAAATTTTTAGGCTCAATTGTGGTCATACATCAAGGACTAAATTTTGCAAAAAATTTTAAACAAATAAATGAAACAAAATCATTTGTCTTTTTATAGCCTATCCTTATAGTTTCAAATATATTTATTGAGAAATATATCCTACTGAGTTCTCATATGTTTTTCTTTCTTTTTTTCCTTGTAATTTCAGTTGATCATTTTACCACAAACCATAATCTTGGCAGTTCAGCTATATTTTATCATAATGATATTTAAATATGAAAATTAACACACTTCAATTAAGAACCATCAGATTATCAGATTGTCCTTAATGGCCATTGGACTATATTGCTATCATATTTCATTAGAGCTGCTTTTGAATTCTGGTTAATTTAATATTTTATCACAAAGGCAATAATATCTCAATACAGATTCCACTTACAGATATATATCTGGAGAGGGATCTAGGCTGCGGAAGGCTGATTTGAAGAATAAATGGATAAATCTAAATTGAGGGATTATTTTTCATCATTTCAATTTTATTATGTTTTATTTATTAAGCAATTTAGTTCATTTTATATCACAATTTTCATCTTTACAATGTTTTGGTATCAGTATATCTCATATGTATATATACAGATTGTTTTTTTGTTTTTCTTTCCTTTTTATATACATACATATCAAAAAATTGGCAACTCCAAATCTCAACCAACAAATGCTCTGTCTTACACATGGGCAGAAAAAATCAGAACACAAAGTACAAGCTGGGTGGACAGGACCTTGTAGACAACCCTCACTCTGTCAAGGACCCTGGAGAAATCACCTCTAATGATCTAAGTGCCAGAGCAGCTCACTGCAACAGCATTGCCAAAAAGGCACTAAGAGTTGTTAACCTAATCTTGCATAGCTTCTTCTCTGGTAATATTGAACTGCTAACCAGAGCATACAAAACCTTTGCTAGACCAATTCTCGAATACAGCTCATCTGTCTGGAACCCGCACTGCATATCGGACATTAATACAATCGAGCGAATCCAGAGAAATTTCACGAGAAGAGTCCTCTACTCCTCTGCTTGCAACAGAATCCCTTACGCCACCAGGCTTGAAATTTTGGGCTTAGACAATTTAGAACCTCGCCATCTTCCATCCGACCTAAGCATAGTACTTAAAATTATCCGCTACAACATCCTATCTGTCAATGACTACTTCAGCTTCAACCACAGCAATACACGAGCATGCAATAGATACAAACTCAAGGTAAACCGCTCCAAACTCGATTGCAGAAAATATGACTTCAGCAACAGAGTGGTCAATGCCTGGAATGCTCTACATGACTCTGTGGTTTCTTCCCCAAACCCCCAAAACTTTAACCTTAGACTGTCTACTGTTGACTTCACCCCATTCCTAAGAGGTCTGTAAGGGGTGGGTATAGGCGCACCAAAGTGCCTGCTGTCCCTTTCCTACTGTCCCCATTTATTCGTATCCATTTCATGTATTCAAAATCATGTTTACATCTATATCTGTTATCTAATTCATACTTGACGAAATAAATAAATAAAATAAAGTAGAAGTTAGCAACATATACTAATCTACATACGGTGTGATTCTTATAGTTATATAAAGATATATATTACATGTTTGTCACATCATTTTATACTTTAACATTACATATACTTCCATCTTTCTCTAATGATTCCTTAGTCTTTTGATTCTATTCTCTAACCAGTTGATGTACCATAGATTCCAAATCAAATAATATTCAGTTTCTTCTCTATCTTTTATTTCCATTGTCAGCCTATCCATTCTAGCACTTTCTTGATCACCATTCCATCAAGAGGCATACTTCCGGAAAGAGGCACAATTTTGTGCATAAACAATTCCGACCGCTGTTGTTATGTGTAGCATTATGTATTGGATTTTTAAAAAAATATAATTCCCTGCCTAGCAAAAAATAGTTCCATTTTTAATTCTATTTGTTGTTTGGTTATTTTCCTCTAGCCACTTTCTTATCCAATATTTCTTTACTTCTAGGTTAGAAGTAAAATTCACTGCTGAATTTTAAACAGGCCAAAACAGCTGGCTGCTTTCAGGTCCATTTGAAGGAAAGAACTTTCCTCTCGTTTTCCATTCAAAAACAGCTTTGTTTTGCAATTGGGGCCAGGAAGACAAACAGGTTCTGTAAGCAGATACCCAAAGATCGCTTTCCCGAGAAAGCCTCCCCGACAGCAAAGGGCCGAAGCAGGAGGGAGGCAAAGGATCCAGTTGCTGGTGTGGAGTTACAGCCTTTTTCATCCCCGGCCATTTGATACGTGGAACTGCAGGGCCTCCCCGTTTGCTGCGATCAAATGCTGCGCTCCATTAGTCGCTTGCACCCGAAGCAGGCCGGGGGGGGGAGGGAGGGGGAGGACAAGGAAAGAAGGTAAGAGGGCAGCAGTGTTGGGGAAGTTGGGGGGGGGGGGAGAAACCAGAAAGCAAAGTAAATACTAAAGGTGGAAAAAGAAGGTCAGGCCTCACACAAGTTGGGCGAGATTAAGAAAAAAAGAAAGACATGTTTTTAGGAAAATATCGTGAATACTGGTTTTGGGATGTACAGAATATTAGAAACTGCAAGATGAATTTCCATACCTGCTTTATACAGGTCCTTAATTTAAGGTAAAGGTTCCCCTCGCACATATGTGCTAGTCATTCCCGACTCTAGGGGGCGGTGCTCATCTCCATTTCAAATCCGAAGAGCCAGCGCTGTTCAAAGACATCTCCATGGTCATGTGGCCGGCATGACTAAATGCCAAAAATTTTGCGCACACTGAACCAGCAGCAATTTCAGGAGCAACCCACCCCTGGGCTCAACTATCTCTTATCTGACTTGTTGCTTAGTCTATGATTCTTCCTTCTGTCTCCCACAGTCATTCCTGCATACAATGCATGTTGGGACAAATGATTTGGGTCTTCAATGACCCCCACCCACCTGCAGATGCTGTCGTATGCCAGGTCATTTCAGTGCGCATAGCCCCTCCCTCCCTCTCCGGTTTTCATTTGCAATTTCACTGTTTTATTAGAGTTATGCAGAACCTGCTTTTCAGCTCCTCTCCCTGCTGTCTCCCAAGGCCATTCACACAGCCCATCACAATAGCAAACTAATTAAGGAGGAGTCTGGATGAGCTAAAACAGTGATGGCTAACCTTTTTGTCATCGCGTGCCATAATGCAATGCGCGCACCACCACCCCGCATCCCCTGTCTCCCTGTGCATGTGCACACAACCCCCTTGTATGCCCCACCCCTGCGCATGCATGCATGAACCCCCCCATGCTCCCCTGAATGCACATGTGACCTCCGTACCCGGTTTTAGGCTTAGCAGCCTCCCTGAAGCCTCCTGGGACCAAAAATGGGCATGCACAGCAGAGATCTGAAAATCAGCTGACCGGCAGGAGATGTGCGCGCATTCGTGGTGGAGGGCTGTGCGTGCCCCCTATGGTATCTGTGCCATAGGTTTGCCCTCGTGGATCTAAAAGGTTTCTTCCCAGATTTCTCTGCTCCTGGACTGAGTGGCTTGCTTGATGGCTACCAACACTCGTTGCTCTTGATTCCTTACTCTTCCCTACTCGTTTCCCAACATCCCAACAAGTTGACTCAGCACCCACATTAGAAATGCAGCCCAGGTAGTCCTAGCCCTCAACTGATGACCACAATTGAGCCCAATGTTTATGTTGCTAAGTAAGAAATTTGTTATGTGAGTTTTACCCCATTTTATAACTGTTTTTGCCACATTTGTTAAGCGAACCACTGCAGTTGTTAAGTTGGTGACAGGGGGGTTCAATGAATCTGGCTTCCCGATTGACTTTGCTTGTCAGAAGATTGCAAAGATCGCATGACCCCAGGACACAGCAACCTGGCATGTACAGCGAGTACATGCCAGTTGCAAAGCGCGTGAATTTTAATCCTGTGACCTTGAAAACACAGAAAAAAGAACTAAAATAGGTATACAGAACTAAAGAGGTATAAAGAACTAAAATAGGTATACAGATAGTCAAGGAAGTTAAATATTTAGGAATTCAACTAACGGCAAGGTGTGTAATGATTAAAGAAGATAATTATTATAAATTGTGCAACAAATTAAAACGGATTTGGAGAAGTGGAAAAATCTACAACAATCATTGATGGGAAGAGTAGCCACTATAAAAATGAATATCCTGCCAAGATTACTATATTTATTTCAAACAATACCAATAAAACTGGAAAAATATTTTCAAGAATTAAATAAAACAATATTAAAATATATTTGGCAAGGGAAAAAAGCAAGGATAAGCTTGAAAATGTTCCAATATTCTAAAAATAGAGGTGGTTGGGGCTACCAGATTGGGAATTGTACTCTTTGATACTTACTTGGGTGAGAGAATGGATTGGCTTCAGAAACAAAAGACTGATGACCTTGGAGGGACATAATCCTGGACTAGGTTGGCATGCTTTTTTATGGTATGGAAAAATCAAAATAAATAGCTACTGTATTTCCAATGACACGTTAGGAATGCATTATTATTAGTATGGGAGAAAATTAAACAACATTATTTGAAAATATCAAACTAGTTTTCCACAATGGATGTACTGATTTATCCAAAGGTTATTGATATAGAGAATATATCAATATATACCAGATATAAAGATATTTTAAATGAAAAGGGGGAACTTAAAACTAAACAGGAACTGAGTGATCAAGGGATTGAGATAACATGGTGGTCATACGTGCAGATACAATCTAGATATGAGAAGGATGTTAAAATGTATGGTTTAAATAAAGAATTAATAGAACTAGATCAGATATTAACAGGGACAGATGAAAAATTAATAAAGAAAATATATAGCTATTTGTTAAGAATTAAGATGGATGATGAACAGGTAAAAGAGACAATGATAGTATGGACTAAAAATTTTGTCTATCCCATTGAGTTAGAGAAATGGCAGAAATTATTGGATAAAAATTACAAGTTAACAATGTCTACTGCACACAAAGAAAATCTTTATAAAATGCTTTATAGATGGCATTCTCCACGCTGAAAGACGTTTAAGGGTAAATCTGCAAAATGTTGGAAATGTCACCAGATACCTGGTTCATACTATTATATGTGGTGGACATGTCAAAAAGCGAAAAAATATTGGACAAAAATACAAAGATGGCTGGAGAAAATGATAAAACAACATATAGATTTGAAACCAGAGACATTTCTGTTGGGCATCTTACCAAACAAGCACAACAAATATATACGTATATGATTTTACAAGTATTGACTGCAGTGAAAATAGTATTTGCACAACAATGGAAAAGTGAAGTGATCCCAAAAGATAAAGATGTGATTAGAAAAATATTAGAATGTGCAGAAATGGATACTTACAATTAAGGAAAAGAAAGAAACTGAATATTTTTTGACTTTGGACTTATTTTATCAATGGTTAGCTGACAAAAACAGGAATTAGAAACAGGGAAATATATAAAAGTATTAGTGATATAAGGAAGATAGGTTAACTTGGTTAAACAAATAGTATGTTATTATTGTTATTAGTATTAACATTAATGTTATTAATATTGTTATTAATATAATTGATATGAATGTAATGAATATTGTTGTAAACACTGTGATTATTATTATTTCCTAAAATGATTTCTACCCAGACAACACACTGTTCAATTGAAATTTTTGTACGCTATAAAATAAAATAAAAACTTATTACAAAAAAATATATCTTTGGGATTAGACTGAAACAGAAATGCCTACCCGTCAAAAATTTTAAACTAAGTACAGACACACTCCTATGTTTTTTCCCTGTGCAGCTTTTCCTAACAGCTACATTTTTCTAGCAATCTTTTATAAACTTTTATGCACGTTTTCAACTGGCAATATAAATCTCAAGAGACCTGGGGGATTGAAATAAAGAAGAATACAGTGACCCGCTCAGCAGTCAGAAGTAAGAATTTTCAGGAAATTAAAATACATCAGGGAATATGAAAATAAGATTGCTGAGCTAACTTGAGTATCTGAAACCTTACCCATCAGGATCAACAGGAGGTATGTCCTCAATTTTCCAGGGGAAAAAATGGAAGGCTGAGAAACAATGGAAGGATTGTAAGCTAGCTATATTTTTTCCTGGGCTAGAAGATGGATACAGTTTTAAAAGAAAAAAATGTATTTGTGTGGATATGTCTGTCTGTCTGTCTGTCTGTCTGTCTCTGTGTGTGTGTGTTTCAGTAGGGTTATCTTAAGTTAATGTGCAGGAGAAGCAGTTAGTACGGTATCTGTGTATGTCAGTTATGTCTGCAATTGAATAGAATAGAATAGCAGAGTTGGAAGGGACCTTGGAGGTCTTCTAGTCCAACCCCCTGCCTAGGCAGGAAACCCTACACCGCTTCAGACAAACGGTTACCCAATATCTTCTTTAAAACTTCCAGTGTTGGAGCATTCACAACTTCTGGAGGCAAGTTGTTCCACTGATTAATTGTTCTAACTGTCAGGAAATTTCTCCTCAGTTCTAAGTTGCTTCTCTCCTTGATTAGTTTCCACCCATTGCTTCTTTTTCTACCCTCAGGTGCCTTGGAGAATAGTTTGACTCCCTCTTCTTTGTGGCAGCCCCTGAGATATTGGAACACTGCTATCATGTCTCCCCTGGTCCTTCTTTTCATTAAACTAGACATATCCAGTTTCTGCAACCGTCCTTCATACGTTTTAGCCTCCAATTTCCTAATCCTCTTTGTTGCTCTTCTCTGCACTCTTTGTAGAGTCTCCACATCTTTTCTACACCCTGGAGACCAAAACTGGATGCAGTATTTCAAGTGTGGCCTCACCAAGGCCTTATAAAGTGGTATTGTTTTTGTTCTTGTTTGTGTTTAGGATTTAAGGGGGACATGAAGTTGTTTTTGATTCCTTTTTCAATTTTTGGCTAGTGTGCATGGGTGGTACACAGGTAGTCCTCGACTTACCACCATTCATTTAGTGACTGTTCAAAGTTACAATGGCACTGAAAAAAAAAGATTTATGACTGGTTTTCACATGACTATGGCTATCAACCAGCATGGCGGGCTAAGGAATTCTGGGAGTGGAAGTCCACATGTCTTAAATTTGCCAAGGTTGGACACCTCTGATCTAGACACAATGACATGGCTCCTCACCAGGCAAGGTTCTAAAAAAATGCCCTGTTTCCCCCAAAATAAGACCTCCCCAGATAATAAGCCCAATCGGGCTTTGAGCGCATGCGCTAAAATAAGCCCTCCCTGAAAATATTGCAACATGGCAGCAGCCATGTGGTGACCACGCTCGCCGCCTCCTGCACCTCAAAAATAATAAGACCTCCCTGAAAATGAGGCCAAGTGCTTATTTCGGGGGTCAAAAGAAAATAAGACCCTGTCTTATTTTCAGGGAAACGCTGTATATTGTTGATGGTTTTATATAAAACCAATTTGCATATCTTCTTTCAGGGACAGATGTATCATTATTTATTGTTTCCCAAGACACAGTGTCCTCACAGAATTGCTTACAGAAAATAAAAATAAAACAAATGAAAAGACTTTGGAACAGGGGGATACTGTAAATGTCATTTGCAGCATTAAAAAAATACATTTTCCCAGCACAGAAGGTCAACTAAACACGCATGCAGAATAAACTACAAATAAAGAAAAAAACCGTAAGGAAACATTCAAAGAGAGGCTTCTACATAGTCTCACATGATTTTTAATTTTTATTAAGTTTCATTATTAAGTAAAAAACCAGAAAAAAAAAAAAAAAAGTTAGGAAACTTAGGAAAAGAAAGAAATGCCGAGACAGTAAAAATAGTGGTAACCTGCAATTTTGGTAACTTGCAGTAAAATTCAGAAACAAAACAAAACAAAAAAACTTTTCCTTTACATTTCACATTTCCATATAATAACAAAATCATTTTCATCATCAGAATCTAAAATCAAACTTTCTTTTTTTTTAGTTTTAAGCAAAACATCAGAGAAGCCGTTTCCAAGTAGAAATAAAATTACAGACAGCCCTTGATGCATTACGACAGCAGTGAAAAATGTAACCTATGCCAGTTCGCCTGCTTACGATCCCTGTAGCATCCCCATGGTTTCGTGATCAAAATTCAAGCACCTGATGACTGACTCACAGTTATGACGGTTGCACTGTCCTGAGGTCATGTGACCACCTTTGATGACCTTCCCAGACCGCCTCTGATGAGCAGTCAATGGAGGAAGCCAGATTCCCTTAACAACTGCATGATTCAATTCACAAATGCAGGGATCTGCTTTACAACCCTGGCAATCAAGGTCATAAAATTGGGGGCGAATCATTTAATAGAATAATAGAGTTGGAAGGGACCTTGGAGGTCTTCTAGTCTTCTAGGCAGGAAACCCTACACCGCTTCAGACAAACGGTTACCCAACATCTTCTTAAAGACTTCCAGTGTTGGGGCATTCACAACTTCTGGAGGCAAGTTGTTCCACTCATTAATTGTTCTGTCAGGTAAATTCTCCTTAGTTCTAGGTTGCTTCTTTCCTTGATTAGCTTTCACCCATTGCTTCTTGTCCTACCCTCAGGTGCTTTGGACTATAGCTTGTCTCCCTCTTCTTCGTGGTAACCCCTGAGATATTGGAACACTGTTATCATGTCTCCCCTAGTCCTTCTTTTCATTAAACTAGACATACCCAGTTCCTGCAACCGTTCTTCATATGTTTTAGCCTCCAGTCCCCTAATCATCTTTGTTGCTCTTCTCTGCACTTTTTCTAGAGTCTCCACATCTTTTCTACATCGTGGTGACCAAAACTGAATGCCGTATTCCAAGTGTGGCCTTACCAAAGGCATTATAAAGTGGTATTAACCCTTCACGTGATCTTGATTCTATCCCCCTGTTTATGCAGCCTAGAACTGTGTTGGCTTTTTTGGCAGCTGCTGCACACTGCTGGCTCATATTTAAGTGGTTGTCCACTAGGACTCCAAGATCCCTCTCACAGTTACTACCTCTTCTTTAAAAAACTTAACAACTACCTTGCAGGACTAAGGATAACATGATAGCAGTATTCCAGTATTTGAGGGACTGCTACAAAAAAGGGGGGTGACTTTGTTGTCCAAAACACCAGAAGGCAAGAAAACAAATAATGGATGGAAAATAATCAGGGAGAGAAGCAACCTGGAATTAAGGAGAAACTTCTTAACAGTGAGGACTATTAACCAGTGGAACAGCTTGCCTTGAGATGTTGTTGGGGTTTCATCACTGGAGGTTTTTAAGAAAAGTCTGGACAGCCACCTATCTGAAATAGTGTAGGGTCTCCTGCTTGAGCAGGAAGCTGGCCTAGAAGACCTCCAAGGTTCCTTCCAACTCTATTCTGATTGAATACGTTTTGAAACAGTTAAGTCTCAAAGCAAGAGGAAGAAAGCAAGCTCTTCTCTCCCAAGTATTTCTAGCTTCCATCCCTGATCCTCCTTTTGTTCTCTTTCTCCAACAGTAGATAGCAATAGGGGAGAATATTTCTCGCTCAGGATTCAACTATGGGGTCCTTGGGATTCTCTCAACTTGGTGGTTTTCTTGCAGATGATTCATTATCCAACAGGGTAATGTTAAATCACCAAGAATGCTCTCACCAATACTGACAGGGAAAGACTTGTATATAGACAGAGAGTAACACACACACACACATACACACACACACACACACACACACAAGCACTGGTGATGTTATCTCGTTTGGTAATGAAATGTCTGCAAGAATACAATCAAGCTCAGAGAGCACCAAGTGCCAGCAGATAGGTAGTCTTTCACCTTCCCAATAGAAGTGTTACATTGGAAATGTCCTAATTTTTTTAAAAAAAATATGAAGTGTCCACCATCCTCCCTGTCTAGATGTACATGCAAAGTGCAACGAACTAATTGTGGGTCAGGCCAACAGAAGGTCGAGATCTGGCTACAATCTGCTGGCTGTCCAATCATCCAAACTTTGAAGGAGAGAGAGAGAGAGACAGAGACAGAGAGACAGAGAAAGAGAGAGACACAGAGAGAGAGAGAGAGACAAAGAGAGACAGAAAGAGAGAGAGACAGAGAGAGAGAGAGAGAGAGACAGAGAGAGAGACACAGAGAGAGACAAAAAGAGAGAAAGACAGAGAGAAAGAGAGAGACAGAGAGAGAGACAGAGACAGAGAGAAAGAGAGAGAAAGACACAGAGAGAGACAGAGAGAGACAGAGAGAAAGAGAGAGACAGAGAGAGAGACAGAGACAGAGAGAGAGAGAAATCAAAAAAAGGTTGCCGTTGGATCTCTTTGTTCCTCTCTCCTTCCAACTCTTGTTTTCTTGTGAAAGGGAGAGCAAAGTGTTGGGAATGTTATACCTCCTTAATTAAAACTCAAGAGACCAAACCTTCGCTCCCTTGTAGTCAGTCCTTAAGGAACAGGGATCCTTTGGAAAAGAAAAATTGGTTTGTGTCACCAATGAAGTCATAAAGTTCTACCAAACTCCCAGCTGAACCTTCTGGGTTTCTAACTCCACCATCAGCTCAGCGGAGGCCCAGTGGCAGCTTGTTCAATTAACGCAGCTTGAAACCCTGCAAATATTTCCCTTCAGAGTTTTGCTCAGGGGCTGCTTTGGAAACCAGGCTTGTTCTCACAGCGCCCGTCTCCTCGATGTCCATCTGGGCAGAGGCAAGGTCTGTACTCCAACAGGACAAAGGCATAAAGCCTGGGCAAAGGACAATGGGATGATCATGTCATCGGTGATTACCTTGCCAAAGTGGAAGGTGCCCATCTGATTAAAAATCCTACCTGCTTAGAAAAATGGCTGTTTAGGATGAAAAAAACACGTTGACTTCCAAGTGTTAAAGGTAAAGATTCCCCTCGCACATATGTGCTAGTTGTTCCCGACTCTACAGGGAGGTGCTCATCTCTATTTCAAAGCCGAAGAGCCAGCGCTGTCTGAAGACGTCTCCGTGGTCATATGGCCGGTATGACTAAACGCCGAAGGCGCACGGAACGCTGTTACCTTCCCACCAAAGGTGGTTCCTATTTTTCTACTTGCATTTTTAATGTGCTTTTGAACTGCTAGGTTGGCAGAAGCTGGGGCAAGTAACGGGAGATCACTCTGTTACACGGTGCTAGGGATTCAAACCACCGAACTGCCAACCTTTCGATCGACAAGGCTCAGCGTCTTAGCCACTGCGTCCTTTCAAATACTTGAAAAATTCTGGTTAAATGTAGCAAACAGGAATGCCTGAATCTTCACAGAACAGTCAAGAGAAGAGTTTGCAGCCTGAGTCTCTTGTGGCGGGAAAAAATACAAGTAAATCTAAAATATGTACATATAATTGCACCCCAAAGAAGGAACAGGACAAGCTTCTTAAAATAACAGCCTATTTCAGTTATTTCAATTCTCTATTGCTACATATTTATACAGGGAACGGACATTCTTTTCAGTTATACCTGCTTAAAGAAAACACAATCTGCTTGCAACACATTCCGCCTTCTTCATTTGCTGTCTTTATTGTTTAATGATCAAAATAAAATTGTTGATGTTGCTTCTTCTTCTCTTTTTCTCTTCTTTTCTTCATCTTCCTTCCTTCCTTCCTTCCTCCTTTCCTTCTTCTCTCCCTTCCTTTTTTGGTATTTAAAACACACACACACACGGTGGCTCAGTGGCTAAGAAACTGAGCTTGTCGATCAGAAAAGTCAGCAGTTAAGCAGTTTGAATCCCTAGTGCTGCATAATGGAGTGAGCTCCCGTTACTTGTCCCAGCTTCTGCCAACCTCGCAGTTCGAAAGCACATAAAAATGCAAGTAGAAAAATAGGGACCACCTTTGGTGGGAAGGTAACAGCGTTCCATGCGCCTTTGGCATTTAGTCATGCCAGCCACATGACCCCAGAGACATCTTCGGACAGTGCTGGCTCTTCGGCTTTGAAACGGAGTTGAGCACCTCCCCCTAGAGTTGGGATCGACTAGTCACTAGAACATACAGGCGAAACTCGAAAAATTAGAATATGGTGCAAAAGTTCATTTATTTCAGTAATGCAACTTAAAAGGTGAAACTAATATATGAGATAAGACTCATTACATGCAAAGCAAGATAGTTCAAGCCGAAATAGAAAAGTTGAAATAGAAACAAATACCGTGGCCAAAGATCAGTGTGCTTCTCCCTCTCAACTTTGGTTTCACACTTGGCTTCAAAATGAGAGAAATGTGTATGATTAGATCCATAATACATCACACAGCATCTCCCCAAGTTGAATGAAGTAGGAACCCTCCAATGAAGAGAGGAAGAATGGAAGAGTGGCTAAAACACAGAAGACCAGAGAGAGATAACAAAAGACAATCAGATCGAACCAATTTGGAAAGCCTCTAGGACTGTGACGGCTAAAGTTTTTGACACTGAGTGCCAAAATTGGAACACGTGCGCACCAGAGTGCCAGAATCCAGACGAGAGCAGCTGTCCTGAGTGCATGCACACACCGGAACATGGAAGAGCAGCTGGTGGCAGCACATGCGTCCACAGAGAAAGCTCTGTGGGCCACCTCTGGCATGCGCGCCATAGGTTCGCCATCACTGCTCTAAGAGGTTTTCAGAAGAGAATTAAAATTACATGTGTGCAGAGAAGAGAAATTTCTGAAGATCTGTTCCTTTAAGGAACTCCTTGGTGACTTAATATTTCTGTGACAGGAAAGTTTATTCAGCTATACAACTGTACAGGCTCTGTACAAGATGAAGATTCATAGGATTAATAATTTGTTCCTCATCTGGTTTCCTGGGAAAGTTAAGAGAAAGTTATTCCTGTTCTTTGAGTGTTTTCACTTCCAGCTGAAGTGCAGATGGCTTATGAGTAGGCTAAGTTAGCCCAGCTCTTCAATTTAGCAAGGAATGGAAAACCAAGACCCTCCAGATGTTTGCTAACCCTAACCTACCAGGGACTTCTCTCACTTAGGTCAGCTTTAAAGAATATTCAGAATTATTATACTAAACCTCTGGAAAGCCACCGGTCCCCCAACATTAGAATGAAGGAAAGCAAGTGACTCCCTATTCAGATAAATTATTATAGATTCTTTATTGTGGGATCTCACTGAATACACGGCTGATCTTTCAAATGACCTTTCTTTTTAGATTTGCAGAAGCCAAAAGTGAAGTTTGTATCAAAGTCAGTGTGTGACTACTGCTGTTAATAAAACAGGTATTCATGAAGACTATTTTGCTTAAGGTTCGGTGTTGTGATCCGACAGCAGCAGAGTCGGACAGTGAGGAGGTTGGGGAAGAACATGGGCCAGTCCTGGAGTCTGGGAAAGGCTCAGAAGAGGGCTCTGCGTTGGAGGCAGAGAGGGGTCCAGGGCCATCTGGGAGTTATGTGCTGCCTCCGGAGTCTGACATCAGCAAGGCAGAGAAACAAGGGGAGCCTGTTCCCAGTGTGCACATGCGCAGAGCTGCCAGAAGGCAAGAACAGTTAAGACAAAAGGGGCGACTCGGGTGTAAGGCTTGGAGATGATTGGCTCCTCCCATAAGACATAAAGGAGGAGCAAACAGATGTGAGCCTTTGCAGGAAGCAATTTTGTTCATTCTGGTTGGTTCAAACTCTGAGAAACTCCATTTGACTCTGTGCTCTGTTTGGCCTTGCAAAACTAATTGGCAATTAGGTCTTTGGCAGCGTTTCAAGGAAGATAAAGGTGGGTGCTTATCAGCCTTATCCTGAAAGACTGTGGCAGACTTCTGTTGGACTCTTCACAAACTATTTGTGACTCATTATGGGCTGCAAATGAACACAATTCACAGTTGTTTCAATAAAAAGAAGGTTTTTGGGACTAAGCGTGTGAATTTTACTGTCTCGGGAAGCCTAGGTCAGATCATTTGGGTCCTTCTTTCCTGGAATAACGATTCCATGGCTCTTTATGTATTTACATTTGGTGGGAAACCACAGTTGAATTTTTGACATTGTTAAAGAGGTGTTGCTAAGATGTTCAGAATTTTTTAAAAAAAATCCTCAAAAGCCTGCAAAGCATTTCTTTGGAGCTTTACAAGTTTCATACAGAATGCCAGTTATCTCTATGGATTTCATGTATAGCCAGCTGCTGTTTCTTTTTTCTGTTTGAGTGACAGGACACCGAAAGCAATTTTCAAGTAATTATGTCACCCAAAATATGATTAACTGAGGCTCCACTATGTGTTTAAATCAGGCACAGAAGCCTAACTTTTATTCGCTCGGGGTGACAGGGTAATCCTTTTAAGGTTTTTCCCAATTGAAAGGTCCTACTGCAAGTCATTCTCTACAGGTCAAAACAACCATTCAGTTATAAAACTTAATAAACAAGGGTGAATATGGCGGAAGAACAACAGGAGAAACACAGATCACTTGGCATGCATTCAAGGAGAAACACCGCTAGGTTGTAAGTCACTTTTTTCAGTGCTATTTTAACTTGCAACAGTCCCTAAAAAAATGGTTGTCAGTCAAGGGCTTCCTTGGTGTTTTTTTTCCCTCTTTTTATGGCCCTGTTGTCAGGGTTCTAAATAGCATCCAAAAGTAAATCAGAGTCCAAGGCAAAGTATTGCTCAAAGTTCCAATTTATTAAGAGAGCCATGTTGGCACATCTGGGAAAACCCAAATCTGAAAGCTTCCCGGTTTTCCCTACCTACCGTATTTTTCCGAGTATAAGACGCACCAAGGTTTTGAAGAGGCAAAATAAAAAAAATGTTTTGCACTCTGTAGACCTTCCAAAAACAGCCCGTTTTTCACAAAAACGGGCCTATTATTTTTCAAAAAAAGGCATGAATAGCCTTTACGGGGCTTGTAGAGTGCTCCTGGGGGGGGGTTCCCCCCAAAATGAGCAAAAAATGGCCCATTTTTTGTCAAACAAAATTGCATGTATAGCCTGTAGGAAGCTTATAGAGTGCTCCTGGGGGCTGGGGGGGCAAAATTGAGCAAAAAAACAGCCCGCTTTCCACTCATTTCTGCCCTCCCCAGCCCCCAGGAGTTCTCTGAAAGCCTTCTACAGGTTCTGCAGTGAAGGGGCCAGGGTTTTAGGAGGCAAAAAATGCTGTATTCAGTGTATAATACGCACCCAGATTTTCAGCCTCTTTTTTGAGGGAAAAAGGTGCATCTTATACTCCAAAAAATATGGTAGTTGAAAGTTCAAGAACTTGCCCCCACACCCACAAGTCCATCACATGGTACAATCTCCCATTGCCATGCTAGCAATTCCACCCATCCAGTTCCGGTCTGGTGCAGAGGTGCAAAGACAAAAGATGACCTTGGCTTTCTAGAAAAATTTTTGTTATGGCTACATACCATCTAACTCCGTACAATCCCCCCTCCCATTTTCCCACAATAGAAAATGCATAGCAGAATAACAGAAAGTGCGGCAGGCCTAAGATTCGAAAGAAAAGAAGGCTGCAGGCCTGACACCTGTATCCCTTGATTCAGGGTGGAGTCAGCGCGACTGAAAGGAGGTGAGCGTTGATTGGCCAAATTCCCTTCCTGACACCTATGCAGAGTTTGCAGCAGATATTTGAGGACTATCTATGCAGGTAGTCCTCGACTTACAACAGTTCATTTAGTGACCATTCAAAGTTACAATGGCACTGAAAACAGCCACTTAGGACCATTTTTTACAGTTTCGACCCCTGCAGCATCCCTACAGTCACATGATCAAAATTCAGATGCTTAGTGACTGACTCATATTTATGACGGTTGCAGTGTCCCACGATGATATCCCCTTTTGAGACAATCTGACAAGCAAAGTCAATGGGGAAGCCAGACAACTGTGTTACCAACTTAACATCTGCAGGGATTCACTTAGCAGCTGTTAAAGTCACAAAATGGGGCAACACTCACTTAATAAATGTTTCACTTAGCAGCATAAATTTTGGGCTTGAGGACTCAGATATGGTATTCAGCCCGTTCTCTCCGGTTCGGGCGAACTGGTAGTGGCGGCTGTGGGAGTCTCTGCCCATCCGCCCCAATGTAATGCACAAGCACTGCACATGCACAGAAGGCGGTATGCATGCGCAGACATGATGCCTACGAGCGAAGTGAGCATTTAGCCTGAAATTCATCAGACTGGCTGCTGCTTCTGTCATTGCCAGGTATCTTACAATACTTCTTCCGCTCGGTCTACACTGCTATTTCTAAGAAGGAAGCAATTAGTGGATCAATGAAACAGACGTTTCTACCCATCATTTTGGAACTAAGTGGGAAGATAAATTCTAGCCTGTAAGTTCCTAGTCAATCATGACAGTTTCCAGAAAAGAGAGATAGTCTTTTGTAACAGAAACCTCAAAGATTCTTATAGTATGGAAAGATGCGTTTATAGCTCTTTTTTTACTGCATTTGTAAAATTTATGGGCCGCCCAGGTTACCATAGAATAACTTTATTATTATTCTGTTGATTGCTCACCTTTGAACAAGACACATAATAAACAAATAAATTGCCCCTTGGAAAGGCAATTAAAATAGTAGAATATTAAAGGCAGCCAGTAACTTTAAAAAAAAAGACAATAAAATACAGAAGCATGAAACCATAATAAAAACCAACAATTTATGGTTGCTAAAACAGTAAAACCAATTAAACATGCCATCCACGCCCAATGAAAATGGCCAATAAAACAATTCAATTAAATAAAAACCCATAAAGCAATAAAATTTAAATGTCTACATAGCTAGATCTCTTGATGGGTTGCATTCTAGCTCCTGTCACTCCAACCAAGAATGAAAGATACGAAGTTCAGCACAGACCACTCAAAACTTAGTTGGCTTCAGGCCAATTCAACTAATGCAGCTTGCAAAGCTACTCTAAATAGCATAGCTAGTTCTCAACTTACAACTGCAATTGAAATCAGAATTTATGTTGATACACGTGTCATGTCCACGTTTACAACTTTTTTTGTCTTGGTTGTTTAAGTGTATAAACTGCCGTTTTCCCAAAGTCAAAAAGCAACTGGACTTTGATTTTTCTTGAACATTTCCTTGAAATCTCTTCAAGGAAAAACAAAAGTCCAGTCGCCTTTTGAAACTGACTTGGATGACTGGGAATCCCTATAGACTTCCACTGCAGTTGTTAAAGTGAATCGGTTATTTAAAGATCCGTGCTGGGACCACAATTTCCACCACTAAGCAGATAGTTAAGAGGAACATGGTGGCTCAGTGGCTAAGACACTGAGCTTGTTAATCAGAAAGTTTGGCAGTTCGGTGGTTCGAATCCCTAGCGCCGCGTAACGGAGTGAGCTCCCGTTACTTGTCCCAGCTTCTGCCAACCTAGTAGTTTGAAAGCAGGTAAAAAATGCCAGTAGAAAAATAGGGACCACCTTTGGTGGGAAGGGAACAGCGTTCCGTGCACCTTCGGTGTTTAGTCATGCTGGCCACATGACCACGGAGACGTCTTCGGACAGCACTGGCTCTTCGACTTTGAAACAGAGATGAGCACCACCCCCTAGAGTCAGGGACAACTAGCACATATGTGCAAGGGGAACCTTTACCTTTACTAAGCAGGTAGTTGTTAAGTGAGTTGTGGCTGATTTGAGGACCATTTTGCCATGATGGCGCAGTAAATCGCTGTAGTTGTTCAATGAATGACATAATCATTAAGCATATCTGACTTCCCTGTTGACTTTGCTTGTCAGAAGCCAGCTGGGAAAAAGGAAAATGGTATCCGAAAAAGAATTCCGCCAAAAATAAAGAGAGAAATATGGGGAGATGGGAAAGAGAAATTTGGGGGAGAAATATCCAAACAATCTATTGAAAAGCGATAGGAAAAAATTCAAAAGAAAAGATATAAGACATATAAAAAGAAGAAAAAGAGAAAAGAAAATTTAGGAAGAGGAGATTAGTAGAATGGTAATGGTTTAGTAGAATGACATGAAATAGAGCAAACAAGGTAATAGTATGTTTTAATTAGGATGTGTGTGAGCTATACTAATACTTCTAAATGTGTAAAGTAATTGTGTTAAATGCATATAAAAATTGAATTTGAAGACATATGTTGCTAATAGAAAATAGATGGAAAGGAAATCATAAATTGATTTCTTTTTAAAGAGAAGAGAAAAAAATGATATTTTTTATATATGTTAAAAATTAGAAATTGGAAAGTATAAGAAGAAAAGTAATACGGCTAAAATTGGAAATAATGTAGAATGAATTATGTGTTTGTGGAAATGTTAAAGGGGGAATCCGGACAACACCATTCACAAAAGAATTTTTATTATGTAACAAAAATAAAATAAACTTTTTATGTTTTTAAAAAAGGAGCCAGCCAGCTCTGAAGGTTGCAAATAACAGTCAAGTGACCCCAGGATGCTGCAACCACCATAAATATATGCTTGTTGCCAAGTGTCCAAATTTTGATCACATGACTCTGGAAATTATGCAATGGTTCAACAACTGGGATCCAGCTGTAAATCACTTTTTCCATTGTAGCTTCAAATGCTTGCTATATAAATGGTTGTAAGTCGAGGAATACCATTTATGAGGTGATATCTTTCTATTAATTATTGTATTTAGTAGCCTAGTATGTTTTATGTTGATTGCTTATTTAGTATCCTGTGACTATCACTGTGTTGTACCTTGTGATTTCTGATGAACAAATCTTATGATGATTATGACCATGAGTTGTCACTTGTTGCTTGTATGTATGCTGAGAGCTTCTGCACCAGAGACAAATGGGTGTCCAACCACACTTGGCCAATAAATAATTCTATTCTATATATGTTCTTAAAGTAAAGGTAAAGGTTCCCCTTGCTCATATGTGCTAGTCATTCCCAACTCTAAGGGGCGGTGCCCATCTCCGTTTCAAAGCCAAAGATCCAGCGCTGTCCGAAGATGTCTCCGTGGTCATGTGGCCAACATGACTAAACGCCAAAGGCACGCGGAATGCTGTTACTTTTCCACCAAAGATGGTCCCTATTTTTCTACTTGCATTTTTTACGTGGTTTCGAACTGCTAGGTTGGCAGAAGCTGGGACAAGTAACGGGAGCTCACTCCGTTACGCGGCGCTAGGGATTCGAACCACTGAACTGCCGACCTTTCTGATCGACAAGCTCAGTGTCTTAGCCCCTGAGCCATCGGGTCCCTCTATGTTCTTTCGATATGCTAAATTCAAAGGCATCGTTAACCAATCATGTGGTTGTGTTCACACAATTGGTTTGACTGAAGCAAACCACCCACAGCAGACAAATTGTAGAAATTAAATGCCGAAAGAACCACCAAAAAACAAAAAAACAAAGAAAGATTCCTGCTAAAAACCCAAACATCAATCCCTGGGATTGACCCCACAGCAACCTTCATTTCTATGGGATTCAATGCAGGTTAAATCCGAATCAATCCGCAACCCCCAATCTTTCTCTAAGCAGGTTAACAGCTTGTATTTCAGGAGAATCATTGTATTATGGTATTGATTCCAAGCGTGTTTATAGAGGTGAGCAGGGTATATTGTGCTTGGCATCCCGACTCACTCAGGGAACAAACTCCATCTTTCCTCAGGGACTTCACTGCCTAGAAAATGCAGGAAGTGACCCCATTTTTATCAGGAGATTGGCCTCTTTCCCAGGGAGTTGTAATTAATGTCCTGCCTAGATCTGCTTTCAAATTTCTCGAGTGTTTTATTCTCTGCAAAAAAGAGACCTTTGTTTTAGTACAGTATAGCCTTTATTGTCATTGTACAAAATAAAGGCAACGAAATTGGTTACACAGAATGCTTGAAAATGTCCTTTGGATTTCTCTTAGATTTTTTTATTTTATGTGCTGATTACAACACCCCGCCCCACTTTCTTTCTTTCTACACACACACAAGACACAAACACAAGCAGGCAAGCCAGGAGAATCTTTCTTCCTTCGAGCCTTTCAACTCCCTTCTCTAAAGGAAAGAATGGAGTGGAGTGGAATAGAATCCGGAGGTTTGCTAGTCCAGCCCTACTCAAAAGAAGAGACCCTATACCCGTGATGGTGAACCTATGGCCTACACATACCCAAAGTGATACATAAATCCCTGTTTCCTGGCTCGTGCACCCTTGCCTATTTGTCTTCTGGGTTTCTGGCACGCCTGTGCGCGCAGTGATCATCTGTCCTTCGTGCACACGGTAGTGCCGAAAACTGGTGTGCACAGGCGTGCCGGCCAGCTGATTGTCAGAGGCACATCCAGGCCATAATCCAGAAATTCGGCTTTTCCGGACTAAGGCCCCAATGAGCATGCATGCACACATGCGACGTTTCCCTGCGAACTTTTCGGCACTCACTGCCAAAAGGTTCTCCATGACTGCCCTATACCGTTTCAGATAAGTGGCTGCCCAGTCCTGTTCTGTCCCGTGATTCCAATGAAGATGCAGACACCGGCTTGGCTGTCTGTCACGACTAATTACATAGATAAAGCCACCCCTTGGCTAGGAGCCTAGAAAGTTATCTTCAAGAAACCAAGATTAGACTTATGGAATGCTTTTTTCAACGGCTAGTAACATGGACTGTTGTTTCCTGAAAGATTCCCCTCCCGTCGCTCCACCTATAAACTCTTTGGGAGGGGCCACGACCTTAGCCAGCTGTCCCTACTTCCTTCTATGACGTCTCCTCCACAGCTGTTCCTTTCTCCTCTCAGCTCTACGCATACGCACATCAGGGATCACCTCCCTCTGTTCCTCTTCATTGCTCCCTGACTCAGATGCCACTTGGTGGCCAACAGGCCTCTCTAGTTCCTGCTCTGACTCCAAACATCCTCCAGAGTCTTCCTCATCCTCCAGAGCAGTCCCATAATAGTCTAAGCTGTCAGAGTCCACCAACAGCTCAGCCAGCAGCTGCTGGGCCACAACAAGTCCCTTCTTAAAAGCCTCCAGTGATGAAGCCCCCACAACTTCTGAAGGCAAAGCTGTTCCACTGGTTAATTGTCCTCACTGTTAGGAAAATTTCCCTTAGTTCTAGGTTGCTTCTCTCCTTGATTAGTTTCCACCCGTTGCTTCTTGTCTTGCCCTCAGGTGCTTTGGAGAATAGGTTGATTCCCTCTTCTTTGGGGCAGCCCCTCAAATACTGGAATACTGCTATCGTGTCAGACCCAGCCCTTTTTTTTCTCTGGACTAGCCAACCCAAATCCTGCATAAATAAATAATAATAAATAAAATCAGGCTTCCAACAGCAATCTCTCAATTTGTGCCAATTGAGCACAAAGGCAGCAGCAGACAGCATAATCTCCTGCACAGCACCAAGGGAGATCTCTTCATTAACTCCTGGGCAAAGGGTTTCCCTTAATCAAACTTCAGCACATTGGACAGAAAACCTTTCCTAGTTCCTCATTAGAGAAATGATAATCGCAAAGGAGAAATAGGCTAATTAATATACTGTAAACTTCACATGGTGGGGTAAATGATTCCCTTGGACAAATTTCATGTTATTTTTACTTTATTTTATTTATTAGATTTGTGTGCTGCCAACTCTGCTAGTACAATCCCAGGGAATATTAACAGAGGGATAGAATCAAGGTCACAAGAAGTGATGCTACCGCTTTATAACGCCTTGGTAAGACCACACTTGGATTATTGCATCCAGTTTTGGTCACCGCAACAGAAAAAGGATATTGAGACTCTGCAAAGAGGGCAGAAAACAACGAGAAAGATGATTAGGGGGCTGGAGGCTGAAGCACATGAAGAATGTTTGCAGGAATTGGGTATGTCTAGTCTAGTGAAAAGGAGAACAAGGGGTGACATGATAGCAGTGTTCCAATATTTGAGGGGCTGCCACAGTGGTGAAATTCAATTTTTTTTACTACTGGTTCTGTGGGCGTGGCTTGATGGGCATGGCGTGGTGGGCTTGGTGGGCATGGCTTGGTGGGCGCAGCAGGGGAAGGATACTGCAAAATCTCCATTCCCACCCCACTCCAGGAGAAGGATACTGTAAAATCTAACCAATCCATTCCCAAGTATAGAAAAGCTTTTTCCCTAGCTTGCTTCAATGTCTTGCCCTCAGCACTTCTAGATGGTCATTTCAAGAGGCTCCCGATTAATGAGCGGCTGTGCCCTTGTGACAGAGCCGAGGTTGAGACAGCGGAGCATGTCCTTCTATTTTGCCCTATGTATAGCGCGGGCAGATCTAGGTTACTGTCTCTTCCTGAAATCGTCCCTTCTGGTCCTGATGGCTGTGATTTGTTTGTGCATTGCCTTGGGGATGTCTCCTTGTACATCCCCTCTCAGGTTTCCAGGTTTTTCTTGAGAGCTGTGACCATTAGAGGAGAGAGCTGTAACTTCCCTTAGTTGGGCTTTTGGTGACTGGCTGCTGTGTCTCTTTTGTACTGTTCGTGTTTTGGTCTGTGACTGTAAATAATTATTATTATTATTATTATTATTATTATTATTATTATTATTATTATTATTATTATTATTATTATTATTATTATTATTATTATTATTATTATTATTATTATTCTGTAAAATCTCCATTCCCATCCCACTCCAGGAGAAGGATACTGTAAAATCTCCATTCCCATCCCACTCTGGGGCAAGCCAGGGGTGGCATTTGCCGGTTCTCTGAACTACTCAAAATTTCCGCTACTGGTTCTCTAAACTACTCAAAATTTCTGCTATCGGTTCTCCAGAACCTGCTGGATTTCACCCCTGGGCTACCACAAGAAAGGGGGGATCAGCCTATTTTCTAAAGCACCAGAACAAAATCAAAAAGCAATGAATGGAAACTGAACAAAGAGAGAAGCAACCTAGAAATAAGGAGCAATTTCCTGACATAACAACAATCAACCAGTGGAACAGCTTTCCTTCAGAAGTTGTCGTGCTCCATCACTGGAGATTTTAAAGATGAGACTGAATAGCCACTTTTCTATAGGGTCTCCTGTTTGAGCAGCGGGTTGGAATAGACAACCTCCAAGGTTCTTCCAAATCTTCTTATTCTGTTATTCTATCGTCTAGAGGATTTTTTTCTACAGAGCTTTTAAAATTAAAAATCCATGGAGGAGAAAAAGGCAGAAATATTATTGTAAGCCCGATGGCCAAAGGAATGTCTTATTTTTCTAGTTTTTCACTTATTGTATTGCACAATGTAGCAATCCAAGGAAAGGAGAAGAAAAACATTTTTTATCTCAAGTAGCACCAACATTTACTTTCCGAAGCGAAACTCCCTGGAGATTTAGAAAACTACTAAGGTTTTTGACAGAAATATATCCTTTCTCCTTTTCACTTCTGGAGTGACTGCCTCCTTTTGCAAATTTCCTCACCAAGGTTTTATGATTGAAGAGTGGAGAAATTGCCTGACATAATTTCCAGGGTTCTCTTCTACATGTGGACCACCCCAAACCTATTTAGCTTCTGCATGATTAGTTTTTTTCTCCAAGCTTGTCAGAAATATTCTCAGATCTAAAATCCAGTTTCACAGAATTGACGGCATCCAGTTTTGGTCATCCCATTACAAAAAAGATGCTGAGACTTTGGAAAAAGTGCAAGGAAGAGCAACTACGATGATTAAAGGCCTGGACACTAAAATATATGAAGAACGGTTACAGGAACTGAATACAGCTAGTCTAGAAAAAAAGAAGGACTAGGGGGGACATGATAGAAGCATTCCAGTATCGGAGCAGCTGCCACAAAGAAGAGGGGGTCAACTTATTTTCAAAAGCACTGGAAGTCATGATAAGAAACAATGGATGGAAACTAATCAAGGCAAGAAGCAACCTAGAATTGAGGAGAAACTTCCAACAGTGAGGACAATTAAGCAGTGGAACAGCTTGCCTTGAGAAGTTGTTGGGGTTTCATCACTGGAGGTTTTTAAGAAGAGACTGGAAATCACTTGTCTGAAATAGTATAGGGTCTCCTGGCTGAGCAGGGGGCTGGACTAGAAGACCTCCAAGGTCCCTTCCAGCTCTATTCTGATTGATTGATTGACTCCTAAAAGCAGCAGACAGCCCAAAAACTAAGATTTATAAGAAGGCTCTTGAGAGTCCCTTGGACTGCAAGGAGATCCAGTTAGTCAATCCTAAAGGAAATAACCCTGATTGTCCTTTGGAAGGACGTTGAAGTTGAAGTTGAAGCTCAAATACTTTGGCCACCTGATGAGAAGAGAGGACTTCTTGGAGAACATCCTGATGCTGAGAAAGATGGGAGGAAAAAAAGAGAAGAGGACGGCAGAGGATAAGATGGTCAGATAGTGTCATCAATATAATGAATATGAATTTGGGCCAACTCTGCGAGACCATGGAGAATGGGGGACCTGGGATGCTATGGTCCATGGGGCCACCAAGAGCTTAACTGAACAATAACAATAGCAAACAATTCATCCATCAAATTACAGTCATGAACAGAAGGTAACTTTGCTCAATCTTGGAAACTAGATAAATAAGTATGTACTTGAAATACTGCATCCAGTTTTGGTTGCCACGGTGTAAAAAAAAGATGTTGAGACTTTATAAAGAGTGCAGAGAAGAGGATTAGGTGAGTGGAGGCTAAAACATATGAAGGACGGTTGCAGAAACTGAGTATGTCTAGTTTAATGAAAAGAAGGACTACAGGAGACATGATAGCAGTCTTCCAATATCTGAGGGGTTGCCACAAAGAAGAGGGAGTCAAACTATTCTCCAAGGCACCTGAGGGTAGAACAAGAAGCAATGAGTGGAAACTAATCAAGGAGAGAAGCAACTTAGAACTAAGGAGAAATTTCCTGACAGTGAGAACAATTAATCAGTGGAACAGCTTGCCTCCAGAAGTTGTGAATGCTCCAAACTGGACATTTTTTAGAAAATGTTGGATAGCCATTTGTCCGAAGAGGTATAGGGTTTCCTGCCTAGGCAGGGGGCTGGACTAGAAGACCTCCAAGGTCCCTTCCAACTCTGCTATTCTATATTCCATTCAATGTTCCAATCCTCATTAACTGAAGACTACATTAAAGCAGGGGCTCTGCAAATTGCTTGAATTTCTTTCTCATCAATTCCATAACCAACAGAAGCCGTACTTAATAGATAAGGCTGAAATAACCATCTGTTCCTCATTTGCCATGTTTTAAACCACCCCTTTTTTTCCAGATTCTGAGAATACTCTTACATAGGTAGAGATAAGAAGGCTAGGAAAAAGAAACAGGGGGTAGAAAAGAGAAAAGGGGATTCCGTTTTCTAATCTCATTTCTCCCCCAAGAGCCTGAAAAACTAGAATAAAGCAGATTGTGAAACATTGCTTAATAGTTTTAAATAAGCCATGAATGATTTTAAAAATGTCCAATTATTCCTTCCCAGTTTTATTCCCCCAAATGGTTTCTAAAACTGAGGGAATAAAAAAGTAAGATTCTCTGCAGAACTAGATAGTTTCAATTAATGTAAAGGATGCAAAAGAACAATAAAAGAAGAGAAAAATATTTCTCCTCCTCTGGGGCCCCAATATTTATCTTGAAAAGAAAAAGAAATGTTTGGTCCTTCATCCTAATCTAGTGATGGGTAAATTTGTTTCCGTCTTCTACTAGGCTGTAAAGATTCAGGAGGTGGGTACTGTAAAAAGCAAGCAGAGCTGCAGGACAGAGTTAAATGAGTCATCAGCCAAAAGTCCTTAAAGGTAAAGGTTCCCCTCGCACATCTGTGCTAGTCGTTCCTGACTCTAGGGGGCGGTGCTCATCTCATTTCAAAGCTGAAGAGCCAGCGCTGCCCGAAGATGTCTCCGTGGTCATGTAGCCAGCATGACTAATCGCCAAAGGCACACAGAACACTCTTACCTTCCCACCAAAGGTGGTTCCTATTTTTCTACTTGCATTTTTACATGCTTTCGAACTGCTGGGTTGGCTGGGACAAGTAACGGGAGCTCACTCCATTACGCGGTGCTAGGGAATCGAAACATCAAACTGCCGACATTTCTGATTGATAAACTCAGTGTCTTCTGACATAACTGACTCACTGAGCCACTACATCCTTTACATAATGTAAGGACTTTGGGGTAAGTCACTTCTTGAATTCTGTTGACCCTTATCTGGCATCAATTTAGTATGGAAACTTAGTTGACTACGGTAGATTCGTGTCTATAGGCTCGAGAAATAAATTCTCTGAACTGCAATTTCACATTTGGCCCTGATCCTTTGCTCCTGACAGATAGTGTTTATCTATAGGTTCACATCCCCAAAAGCAAGTAAACAAAGTGAATATTTTCAATGTTCCCAACTGTTCAATTTTTAAATTATAGAATAGAAGGGAAAGTATTTTTCCCCATTGGAGATAAAAGTCATTCTTAACTTGAGCATAAACTTGGCAGCTAAGACAATAGGACCTTCTTGGCAATCCATCTCTGCTCTATACTTGCTATATGATTACTGACTTCCAGAGATTATTGCTAAAGCAGAGAATAATTCAAGAGAGAAAAAATATATAAATTCAGAAATGTTACATCTTTCCTTTTTGGTTGATTCAAAAAGCTTTTCAAGTCTAGAATAGTCTGCCATCGATGGGAGAAGCATCAGAGGGGGTTCGGGAGTTCATGGCTTCCATGACAGCCATGGACCTGACTCAAATGATTCAGGGCCCAACACATGAGGGAGGACACACTCTGGACCTTGTTTTTGTCTCTGGCCAGTGGCTGAGTGATCTGGGAGGAGGGGACTTAACCATTACTCCCCTGTCATGGTCAGATCACTCACTCCTTCGTCTTGACTTCCCTGGTGCTACCTCCCGCTGCGGGGAGGCGGAACCGGAAAGTACCAGATGGTTCCGCCCCAGGCGCCTGATGGAACCTGATAGGTTCCAGATGGAGCTTGGGCCACCTCCTGTAACCTTGACCCGCCCCCGGGTAGAGGACCTGGTGGTCGCGTGGAATAATGCGACTACCGGGGCCTTGAACCGGGTGGCGCCTTTGCGGCCTCTCCGGCGGCAACGATCCACCCTGGCCCCTTGGTTTGCCGAGGAACTAAGGGTGATGAAATTTATTTTTATTTATTTATTTCTTAGATTTTTAGACCGCCCCTCTCCCAGAAAGGGACTCGGGGCGGTGTACAGTCAATACAAATAAAACCAGTCATAATAATAAAATACATTTAAGATACATTTGGAGGGGGAGATAGGCTGTACTAAGAAATAAATATATTCTAATCCTAAAAACATCACAATTAAAACCCCAAACCCAATTAAAATAAAATAAATCCCCGGGAGGTAAAACTAAGAAAGTGCCAGGCCAGCTGATTGAAATAGGTGAGTCTTTAACTTTTGCCGGAAGGAACGGAGGTCGGTGGTAGTTCGAATGTCTGGGGGGAGGTCATTCCAGAGGGTTGGGCCCATCACATAGAAGGATCTACTCCTAGGTGTCGCCCGCTGGCATTGCCTAGCAGACGGCACCAGGAGGAGCCCCTCCCTGTGTGAGCGAATAGGTCGCAGGGACGTGTGTGGTAGGATGCGATCCTGCAGGTAACTAGGTCCTATGCCATGGAGCGCTTTAAAGATGGTGATCAATACCTTGAAACGCACCCGAAAGGCCACAGGTAGCCAGTGCAGCTCACGCAGGAGAGGTGTTACGTGGGAGTAACGTGTACTTCCCATAATAACCCGCGCGGCTGCGTTCTGAACTAGCTGCAGTCTCCGGATGCGTCCCAAGGGAAGCCCCATGTAGAGGGCATTGCAGTAGTCCAGGCGAGACGTCACCAGCGCATGAGTGACCGTGCGCAGGGCACTCCGGTCCAGTAGGGGGCGCAATTGGCGCACCAGGCGAACCTGGTGGAACGCCCCCCTTGCCACGGCTGCCACATGGTCCTCCATTGACAGCCGGGCATCGAGGACGACGCCCAAATTGCGCGCCCGCTCCACGGGGGACAGTTGTTCGCCCCCTATGGCCAGCGATGGAGTCAGCTGGCTGAACCGAGGTGCCGGTACCCACAGCCACTCGGTCTTGGAGGGGTTGAGTTTGAGTCTGTTGTCCCCCATCCAGACCTCGACGGCTTCCAAACACCGGGACATCACTTCGACAGCCTCGTTGGGGTGGTTTGGGGTTGAAATGCCGCAAGAGACGTCTAGAGAGTCGTTGGAGATCCTCTCGCTCCGAATTTGATCGAACACAGGCACGAGCCCATTTAAGGACGTACCTTGTGGCATTGGGAGTGGCCAAACGCCAATATTGTGCCACTCTCATTGCATCCGCGGAGAACCGCCCTGCCGCCCTGTTTCGGGTGTCCCGCTCCCTCTTGTTTCAGAGGCCGCGGGAGGCCCCTCTACAGGGCAGGGCAGAGGAATTTGGTAAATATCTGCAGGATAAAATCGCTCAAATCCGGAGGGATTGGGTCCCTGTCAGTGGTCCAATGGAGACGTCCATGGCGAGTCTTGAGGAATCGATCTGGGAGGAGTTTGACTTGGTTGCCATCGAGGATTTGGACAGAATGCATGGACGACTGCGACCCACCACATGTTTATTGGACCCGTGCCCCTCCTGGCTTGTACTGGCATCCTGGGAGGTTACACGAGACTGGCTCCTGGGCCTAGTGAATGCTTCGTTGAGCGAGGGGTCTCTCCCGGCCGCCTTGAAAGAGGCGGTGGTGAGACCCTTGCTCAAGAAGCCTTCCCTGGACCCTTTGGAGCTGGCCAATTATCGTCCTGTCTCCAACCTTCCCTTTTTGGCGAAGGTTGTAGAGAGTGTGGTGGCCTACCAGTTTCCACGTCATCTGGAGGAAAATGATTATCTAGACCCGCGCCAGTCCGGCTTCCGCCCCGGTCACAGCACGGAGACGGCCTTGGTCGCGTTGGTGGATGATCTCTGGAGGGCCAGAGATAGAGGTTGTTCCTCTATCCTGGTCCTATTAGACCTCTCGGCGGCTTTTGATACCATCGACCATGGTATCCTGCTGCGCCGGCTGGAGGGGTTGGGAGTCCGGGGCACCGTTTTGCGGTGGTTTGGCTCCTACCTTTCTGGCCGGACGCAGCGTGTGTTGGCAGGAGAAGAGAGGTCGACCCTACGCCCCCTTACTTGTGGGGTGCCACAGGGGTCGGTCCTCTCGCCACTCCTGTTCAACACATATATGAAGCCGCTGGGTGAGATCATCCGTGGTTTCGGGGTGGGATACCACCTGTACGCTGATGATACTCAGCTGTACTTTTCCACCCCGAACCACCCCAACGAGGCCATCGAAGTGATGTCCCGGTGTGTGGAAGCCGTACGGATCTGGATGGATGACAACCGACTCAAGCTCAACCCCTCCAAGACGGAGTGGCTGTGGGTACCAGCTCCCCGGTTCAGCCAATTAACTCCATCATTGGCCATTGGGGGCATTCAACTTGCCCCCGTGGAGCGGGTGCGCAATTTGGGCGTCCTCCTGGATGCCCGGCTGTCCATGGATGACCATGTGACAGCCGTGGCAAGGGGGGCGTTCCACCAGGTTTGCCTGGTGCGCCAATTGCGCCCCCTACTGGACCGGGACGCCTTACGCACAGTCACTCATGCGCTGGTGACGTCTCGCTTGGACTACTGTAACGCTCTCTACATGGGGCTTCCCTTGAAATGCACCCGGAGGCTACAGTTGGTCCAGAACGCAGCCGCGCGGGTAATTATGGGGAGTACTAGGTACTCCCATGTGACACCGTTCCTGCGCGAGCTGCACTGGCTTCCTGTGGTCTATCGGGTGCGTTTCAAGGTTTTGATAACAATCTTTAAAGCGCTCCATGGCTCAGGACCTAGTTACTTGCGGGATCGTATTCTGCCCCATACATCCCTGCGACCAATCCGCTCGCACAGAGAGGGCCTCCTCCAGGTGCCGTCCACTAGACAGTGTCGGGGGGCGGCGCCTAGGAGTAGAGCCTTCTCTGTGGCGGGCCCAGCCCTGTGGAATGACCTCCCTCCGGATATTAGGAATACCTCTGACCTCCGCTCCTTTCGTATTAAGCTTAAGACCCACCTATTCCAAGTAGCTGGCCTGGCTCAACTGTGATCTAACCATATCGCTCCTGACGGGTTTTTAATTGGGTATTTTAATTATATTTAATTATTTAGGGGTTTTTTAATCACTGTATTCTAATTGTTTTTTATTCATCAGCCGACCTCCTCCTTGTGTATGTCTCGGTATATGTCTCTGTTATATGTTTGTTTTGTCCACATATTTATTTCATATGTTTCATTGTACGCCGCCCCGAGTCCTTCGGGAGAGGGTGCGGCTAAGAAATAAATATTTATTTATTTATTTATTATAGTCTGATAAGCATTAAGATGGAAGACCATCACAAACCGTTGGAATTCTCAGCTAGTTACACGAACACTTTCTTGAAGAAAGCCATGATTTGTTACTTTTACACTGTAGCCAATAAAAGAGTACAGAGAAGTCCATATAGTAAACAGGAATCAATGTCAACCTGACAAAGACTTTACCTTCAGCCCCAGGCCTTTGCCCATGCAATGAGATCAAACAGGAATCATGTGTACTTGTATCCAAGTGACACCTAACCAATGGATTGCTGGCAGGAATGAAAACGTCTGAATTCAGCACCATGGTCAGCACCTGCAGGCACCAGAATCTACGATCCCATACATCAGGGTTGGCGAACCTTTTTCTTATGGAGTGCCAAAATTGTGTGTGTGCGCACTATTGCGCGTGCACCTATGCCTACACCAATTCAATCACCACCACCCCCCGGCATATGCCTGCGCAACACACACACACACACCCCGCGCAGGCATACACAAATCCTCCCCAGGTTCCGGAGGCTTTCCTGAAGCCTAGAGAGGGCGAAAATGGCTTCCCCCGAGCCCCCAGAGTCCCTCCGGAAGCCGGAAATGGATTGTTTCCTAACTTCCAGTTGGCTCCCAGCACTCTGGAAGGCTGCAAATCAGCTGGCCGACATGCACATGCACTCCGGAGCTGATGGCTAAGGTGCCAGCAAATATGGCTTCACGGGCTCTCTGTGGCACGTGTGCCATAGGTTCGCCATCATGGCCATACATGTTTATCCAGTGTTCCACTGAACAAACTAGGATTGACTTCAGTTTGAACATCTGCACTTAAGTTATCAGCTGACATATAATTGGGTTACCAGACCATACCTGTGTCAGTGGCTAAATTGTTTGTAATTCAGCATGCTGTAGAAATACCAGCCATCGTTCTGAGCAAATCAGGTGTCTGGTCCATCAGGAAGCAGACTCCATCAAGATTACTGGAACTCACTTTTATTGTTGCATGATACATAACAGAAACCTGAGAGACTGACATAGCAACAGTTTCTTCTCTCCCTCTTCTTATACCAAGGAGAATCGAGGCAGGTCAATCTTTAGTTTCTTTCTCACTTCCTCCTACCTTCTGGATTTAAGCTGGTGTTTACTTAACAGCTGTTGAATTCCTTTCTTAAGGCCATCTCTGTACTAATAATTTATTGGCCAGGGCACAGCAGGTTACATGAATGCAGCAATTTCCTTTTGTTAATTCAGAATGGGCATTAAATATGTTGCAAGCATTCGTTCAAAATGTTCTACCAAATGTTTGCAGAAATTGTGTTCTAGAAATGGTTAACGTTTCTTTTTGGACTGAAATCCATTTCCGATAGCTGTATCAGATTAGACCAAAGTTATTTATTATTTGGACGTATATCTCCCACGCTCAAACTTTGTCGCTGGCCCAAAAGGATACCATGATTGAGACTGTCAAAAGTCTTTGAGAGATCAAGAAGGACAAGCAAACCAGCCCCATCCCAGCTCCAACAGAGGTGACCATCAACTGTGGTGAATCCCTACCGTTACTAGACCTTAAGATCAACTAAAAGGAATCCATTTAATCTGTTTCTTCTGTGGTCTTCTTTACAGCCTTATCTCAAAATGAAAAACTGGGAACTGCATAAAAATAGCCCAGAACCATTGGATCCTGCTATGGTTTCTGAATGCTCAACCTCACTTTATCTTCTTACAAATTGGAGCACACACACACCTCTTCGCAGTGAATTATTTCTCATAAAAAGAGCAGGAATTGGGATTAAATCATGTAGGATTCTCTAGCCTCAGAGACCCATTCAATGAAGAAGAGAATGCCTGCTATTTTTTATCATTCCTTGCCCTTCCAAACTGCTTTTACATTAATGGTTGGTGAATATGATGGAAATTGCAGAAATGGTTAACTTTACTTCCCTGATAAGAGAAAAAGCAATATATACATTCATGGCTGACTGAAAACCCCTTATATACTTTTTGCAGGAAACAAAAAGAAATGTCAACATATGATTTGTGGTTTGGATGATGAGGAAAAAAGGACCAGATAATAGAAAACAGAGAACATTTATTTCTTTTTCTTTCTTTCTCTTCCTTCCTTTTTTCTTCCTTCCTTCCTTCCTTCCTTTGTAACCATAGTGTCAACTCTGAAACGTGGCCATGCTGTTGCAGCCATCTTTCCATTTCTCAGCCTGCCACAGACTATGGGGGGAGGGAAAGATTTGGAATGCTAGTCCCAGATGGCAACAAGAAATTGTCCTGTGGGAACCAAGGTCATCTCAACAGATGTCTGGCAAGGGCTTGAAGGAGTTGCCATAGAGACACCAGTACACCTAACTGGACAATGTGAAAGTCATATTAGAGTGGCAAGCCTCTCGGACCCATGAACAGCTACAGAGCTTCCTGGGGTTCGCAAACCTTTACAGGCAATTTATCCCCTCCTTCATGAAAATCACCCTGCCGATCACAGAACTGTTAAAAATGGGAGGCGGGGAAGGAAATCCCTGACCGAGCCAGCCACTAAACTGGATGATGGAGTGCCAAGCAGCTTTTTGAGGAACTGAAAAGATGGTTTGCAGTGGAGCAGGTGCTAAAACACCCTAACCCCGAGGAGCCCTTGAATCATCATCCAAGCTGATGCCAGTGATGTGGCTGTGGGGGTAGTGCTCCTCCAGAAAAACAGAGAGGGAAAGTTGCATCCATGTGCTTAAACCTCCCCCAAACCTCACCAAGACTGAGAAGCGTTGGGCAGTGTGGGAGAAGGAAGCTTTCACTGTAAGGTGGGCATTACTAACTGGGTGGCAATTCCTTGAAGGAGGTAAAAGTGCCTTTTGAGGTGTGAACTGGCCATAAAAATGTGGAAGTGCTGAGAACGCCCTCCCCAAAAAAGCTCTGCCTGAAACAAGTCCAATGGGCACAGTACTTTAATTGATTTGACTTTGAATTGAAGCACATCCCAGGGGGGAGGGACGTTCTAGCTGATGCTCTATTCCACATTCCGCAGTACAAAAGTGACTGAGAAAAAGTTGTAAATGCAATCACGCCCCAAAAAAAACAGCAGGCAGCACAAGCGACCACAAAGCAACAGGCAAGAAAGAAGTTGCCAGATCCTAGTGATGAACAGACTCGACAGATGAAAAGGGAATTATCATCTGATATAGTCTTCAGAGCCCATGAGAGTAAACTAATGTCGAGGGAAGGGGTGGCATGGAAGGGGGACAACCTGTATGTTCCCAAACACCTATAAGTCCAAGTCCTGCAACGGAGCCACAACGCCAAGCAAACTGGCCACTTCAGGTTCTTAAAGACTTTGCATTTGGTTAAGAGACAGTTCTGGTGGCCAGGGATGAAGAAGGACATAGAGAGCTATGTGAAAAGTTGTGCAGTGTGTGCGAGAATGAAAAGGAGATAAGGGAAGAGCCTAGGCTTCCAGTGATTTGGAAATACAGGAAATATTGTGATTTGCACATCTAATAGATTTATTTTCCAAGCAAGCTCACTCCACTGCCTGTTCGAGCCTCTCATCTGCCCAGAGACTGGATAAGATGTTTCTTCAACATATTTACCAATTGCACTGGGTGTCAAAGCGAATCATCTTGGACCGGAGGGTCCAATTCACCGCTAAGTTCTGGAGGCAATTTGTAAAACTGATAGGATCCTTCCAAGAGTTTAGTTCAGTGTTTCATCTGAGTACTAATGGGGCCATAGAACGTGTGAATGCCATGAGAGAACAATACCTACATTACTATGTCAACTATCGCGCCCTTGGAGCAAAGTTTGGCCAGTACAGAAGGATAGCACTAATTTTTCCAATGACTTGGAAATGGTGATTACATTGAGGTCTCCTAACCTGCACCTGCCTTTATAGCTAACCCATCATCCTGCAGGATGACATTCAAGGCCTGATGAACTGCCATTCAAGCATCCTTTTCACTAGCATTCTTCCCAATCCAGTAAGTTCCCCATCCTATACCTCTGCATTTTCCTAATTAAATATATGGCTCGCTAATCAAAATAGCCTAAGAAGCACCATTGCATGGTTCTCTTTTCTTCTTTCCGATAGCTGAAGAGATTAGTCTGCTAAGGAAGCCAAATGAGTTGAAGCAGAATGAAATCAATTTACACATCGCAATTGTTTTCTCAGTGACTAAGATCCCAGCTTATCTTTAAGTCTCAGAAGCCCTCAGCAAATCTCCCATCCAAATGTTAGTCAGAGATGAGCCTGCTTAGCTTCTCAATCTGGACAAACTTTCTGAAACCCGTTGGAAACAGTTCAGATAGATCTGGTTGGGAAATAAAATTACTGTTAGGGTTCTAAATACCATGCAGAAATAAATCATTGTCCAAGGCAAAACATCCTTAATGGTGCAATTTATTCCACAGGCATGTTAGTACAGCTATGGAAATTTCAACTCTGAATTACATCCTGTAAGTTCACCCAGTTTAAAGTTCATGATCTCTCCCCACACCCACAAATCCATCACATGTTCCAATCATCATCTTCCACGCTGGCATGTACACCCATCTTCTTCCGGCCAGGTGTCGATGTGCGGAGACAAAAGATGACCTTGGCTTCTACAAAAGAATGTCAACAATCCATTCTACAATTCTACTCCTTTCTATTCCCCCCTCCCAACTACTACACTATTGAAACAGCATAGAAAATTATTAAAAAGTGTGGCAGGCCAAAGATCCTAAAAAGAATATAATTACAGGCCTGACAATTACAACAACTATAGAGAATACCAGATTATAAGATTATACTATAAGATTATATACTGTGTTGCCGGTTTTACTACCGATTCACAACCCGCTCACACGTGTGTGCGCTACTCAATGTAAATTGTTCTGCATGCATGCACAGAACAATTTACAGTGAACTGCGGACGTGCAGTCACTAAAATCCAAAATGGCGGCAGCCCAGCGGCGGCAAGGGAACCGGTTCAGGGGCGTGTCAGGACTGGGTCACTGCCGGTTCTGCGACCCAGGCCTGAATTCCACTATCGATTCAGCCGAACCGGGTCAAACCAGCAGCAACCCACCTCTGTGTGTTTCTCCCAAAATAAGAGGGTCTTATTTTCTTTTGACCCCCGAAATAAGCGATTGGCCTTATTTTCGGGGAGGTCTTATTATTTTTGAGGTGCTGGAGGCAGCGAGCGTGGTCTTCTCATGGCTGCTGTTGTGTTGCAATATTTTCGGGGAGGGCTGATTTTTAGCGCATGCACTCCAAAGCCCGATTGGGCTTATTATCCGGGGAGGTTTTATTTTGGGGGAAACAGGGTATTATTATAAAGATGTTAATATCAAGATTTATTTTATGTATTAGAAAGGTTTGGCAATCTTCATCAGAGGAAGGTTTGGAAATAAAGCATTCTTTTACACATTGCAGTGTTTGAGAGGCATACAGGTGGTCCTCCACTTAACAACTGTTCATTTAATGCAGGGGTGTCCAGACTTGGGAACTTTAAGACTTGTGGACTTCAACTCCCAGAATTCCCCAGCCAGCTGGCTGGGGAATTCTGGGAGTTGAAGTCCACAAGTCTTAAAGTTCCCAAGTTTGGACACCCCTGCATTAAATGACTGGACCATTTTTCACACTTGCATCATCCGTTGCAGCCGTCTTGTGGTCCTGTGACCAAAATTCAGGCACCTGTGGCAATTGACTCGTACTTATGACAGTTGCAGTGTCCCAGGCTCACACGAGCCTCTATTGCAACGTTTGAGAAGCAAAGTCAATGGCAAAGCCAGATTTATTTAACAACTGTGCCGCTAACTTAACAACTGCAGCTATTCAGCTTTCCTGTGGCAGGAAAGGTCATAAATGATGCAAAACTCACTTAACAAATGTCTCACACACCAACAGAAATCTTGGGCTCAATTATGGTCATAAGTCGAGAACTATCTGTAGCCTCCCACTCTCCCCAACTGATTCCTGGATTCCTAAGATTGTGGTTTATGCTTTCTGGGGAAGC
Organism: Natrix helvetica; assembly: GCF_964273705.1. Classification (NCBI taxonomy): domain Eukaryota; kingdom Metazoa; phylum Chordata; class Lepidosauria; order Squamata; family Natricidae; genus Natrix; species Natrix helvetica. The sequence goes on from NC_138562.1 coordinate 6,463,139, forward strand.
CTAGGTCAGAACAGTAACTTTGAATAGTCACTCAGTAAGTAACCTGTTGTAAGTCAAGGACTACCTGAACAAAAATAATCATATCATATTTAAGACTAGAAATACAACTGGGGAAGAGGGTTATATTCGGTTTTTTTTTTAAATGGAAACATAATATTATTTCCCAAAGTGGCAATCCACCCGGCCCCCAGTGTAACTGTTGAAAATCATTTGTCATTTAAAAAAAAAACTATTTTCAACCATCGCTCCCCCTGTGCAAGTATCTTAGTCTCATCTTTGTCTGGCAATTAATCATCCCTTGGATAAGAGAAGCTGGCTCCAGGCTAGATGTCAATGCTGGGGTAATAAAAATAAGCCTTCCAAAGATAAAACGATGATTGTTTAGTGGAAGTGAAAAGGAAAGATATTAAATATGTGAGTGAAGAGGAATGTTACCCCCAAGTCTCTTTAAAAAATGTGCCACGTATTCTTTCAAAACTTGCATAGAGGTCGTCCTTGACTTAACCACCGTGTGTTCAGTGAGCTTGCAAAGTCACAAGAGCACTGGAACAGGTGACTTAAGACTGATCCTCGCACTTATGACTCTTGCAGCAATCCCCACGGTCGCAGGATCAAAATTCAACCGCTGGCAACCGGCATGTGTTTGCGATGTTTGCCAGGTCCCAGGGTCACGTGACCGCTCTGTGCAACCTTCTCGGCCGACTTCTGACAAATAAAACAAAATGGGAGAAGCCGGATTTGCTTAATGACCCCACGACTCACTTAACAACTGCAGTGATTTTGCTTAACACCTGCGGCAAAAAAGAAAGGTTGCAAAATTGGGTGTGAGTCACTTAGCAAGCATCTTCCTTCCACAACAGCTCTCCTTTGTGGTTGTAATTTGACGACTATCTATAACTGTGATGGTGAACCTATGGCACGTGAGCCTCAGGTGGCATGCACAGCCCTCTCTGCAGGCACATGAGCTGTCATCCTGGCTCAGCTCCACCGCGCATGTGTGCACACCTCCTGCCAGCCACCTGATTTGTGGGTTTCTGCTGCGCAGGCGCAGGGGGCGGGGCACTTGCGGGGACGCGCATGTATGCGCAGGGGTGGGTGGTGCGGCGCCCTCCTACGGCCCATTTTTGGTCCCAGGGTGCTGCAGGGACGCCTACTAGCCCAAAATAGGGCATGTGGGGGTTGCGCATGCGTGGGGGAGCGTGGGGGGTTGTGCATGCTTGCACAGGGAAGCAGGGCACGAGGGCTGTTACACACGCATTGCATTATTGGTGCGCATGCGTGCTTTCGGCATGCAACAACAAAAGATTAGCTATCACTGACCTGTAAGGTCCCTTTACAGGTAGTCCTCAACTTACAACAGTTCATTTAGTGACCGTTCAAACGGCACTGAAAAAAAGTGACTTATTATTGTTTTGCACAATTTTGACCTTCAAAGCGTTCCACAGTCATGTGATCCAAATTCACATGCTTGGCAACTGGCTCATATTTATGACGGTCACAGTGTCCCGGGGTCACGTGATCCCCCTTTGAGACCTTCTGACAAGCAAAAGTCATTGGGAAAGCCAGATTCACTTAAGAACCCTTTGACTAACTTAATGCCTGCAGTGGTTCCCTTAACAACTGTGGCAGAAAAGGTCATAAAATGGAGCAAAACCTATTTCACAAGTGTCTCGGTTAGCCACAGAAATTTTGGGCTCAATTGTGGCCATAAGTCAACTCATAAAGTTGCCATGGTGAGGAAATGGGAGGGGGGAGAGATTCCATGCATACCGTCGGCTAGAGTCGGATCTCAGATTACTGCAGCAGGCTTGTGAGGAGTGCACCTCATTGGAGAATGTGATTTATGACACAGACTGAGGTGAGGGAAGGAACAGGGGTAAAGTTCAGCCATCATTCTAATGGGGCTTAGGTCTGACTGCAATAGGGTATTGCCGAAATGGTGCTCCTAATAAATGACCGGTTTTCTTTTGAAACTTGGCTAGAGGCTAATGAATCAATTAGGGCATCTTTTGGAAACCTGACATGTGGCAGGAAAGGTCATAAAATGGGGCAAAACCCATTTAACAAATGTCTCGGTTAGCAACAGAAATTTTGGGCTCAATTGTTGTCGTAAGTCGAAGGGCTACCTGTTCTTGCATTTTAAGAGAGAAAAGTCGCCCTTCCTACAAATGTGTCACCTTCCTATTCAATGTGTTGTAGATTTTGATCCCTTTTTTCATTTTATCCAACGTTATACCCGTTAGGAATTGGCAGATAACTCCCCCCCTGCTTTTTTTTTTAAGCATTTTGTCACAAATTTTGAATACGTATGAATTCTGGAGCATCACCATGTCCCTCTTCAGGGATATGTTCATAAAATGAGAACCAGACACCGAATAAATGCCTTCCCATTGTTATCAACACTAAAAGGCAGAAGGCAGAAGGTTCCAACTACCAGGCCAAACCATGGAAGCCAATTACTCAACAGGGCTCTTGTGACCATACAAGAAAAGAGAGGCAGACAATAGGTTTCACCTTGGACTGTCACAGAATTCAGGGGCGCTAAAAGAATTAAGCCCTCTGTTTAATACCTGTCCCATGGCTTAGATGCTGTTTGCGGCAGTTGCCTTTGCAGACAAAAAAGCAAGGATAAAAGATGACCTTGAAAATCCATTATTCCTGACCTTGAATATGAATTTCTCCATCAAATATCACGCATCTGTATCTGTATTATAATAAATCACCCATTAAAATAGCTTCCATTGTCCTCTGTTGCATCGCATACCACCACAAAGCAACATTCAACCAACGGGGGGGGAGGTGGGAAACATGGTGTCCCATTTACCAAGGAGAAGACCTGGACTTCAACTCCTAGAGGACACAGGCTGGGAGGAGAATTCCGGGAATTGGAGTCCACCCATCTTAAAGTTGCCAAGGCTGAGAAACCCTGATATAGTTTTTCCAGTCGTCAACATTTTCAGGAAGATAATTACAGTCAAACATGAGAAGTGAAAGAAAAACCCCGTGCAAAATCTGAAGGAGGTTATAAAGGGGGCAAGGAGATTCTGGTTGTAGTTCCCCTCAACCACCAGCAGCTCCGCTGGTGATTTTTGAGGTCCTCCTTGGCTCTCAGTCCAGCTATTCTGACCCGGGCTTCCTTAAAAAGCATGAAGCAGAGTCTGGGTCACGGCAAAACCCCTTTTATTTACACGACTGTTAATTCCTTTCATTCACAGTCAGCCAGGCTTGGCAAACAGTCTTTCAGAGGAATATTTATCAACACGAACCTTATCTCGCTTGGCGAGCTGCCAGATAACTAGTTTCCAAATGTAGAGAAGGCAACACTTGGCACAGAGTCTCTTATAGTCACAAACAGAACTTTCCACTCTTGAAACGACCGAAGGAACGAATTGTTTCCTGCAAAAACCCACTCCTCCTTTGCTCTCTTTTGTTTTCTATGGGAGGGGCCAATCTCCCTCCAAGGTGTGGCTTTACTCCCAAGTCAACCCTGCTTTCTCAGTTGTTCTTGTCTTCTGGCAGCTCTGCGCATGCACACACTGGGAACAAGCTCCAGCTGTTCCTCTGCCTCACTAACCCTAACCCTAACCCACTCTGCTTCTGATGCAGAGGCCTCGTCTGAGCTTTCCTCAGCCCCCAGGACTGGTTTATGTTCCTCCTCAACCTCTTCACTGTCTGACTCTGCGGCCAACTCTGCTGGCCACTGGCAGGCCACAACACTCGCCTACGTTACAAAATTATCTTTGTAGGGAAAAATTGAAGGAAGCACCATGTATTGTCTCAAATGAAAAGCAAGGTCTAAGTCAAACTAAATAATAGACTGTTGCTGGGTCCCAAGGTCACGTGATCTCCTTTTGTGACCTTCTGACAAGCAAAGTCAAGAGGGGAAGCCAGATTCACTTATCAACTACAGTGATTTCCTTAGCAACTGTGGCAAGAAAGGTCGTAAAGTGGGGCAAAACTCATTGCCTTGCTTAGCAATAGAAATGCTGGGCTCAGTTGTGGTTGTAACAACAGCAGCAGCAGCAGCAGCCCTTAGACTTATATACCACTTCACAGTGCTTTACAGCCCTCTCTAAGCGGTTTACAGAGTCAGCATAATTGCCCCCAACAATCTGGGTCCTCATTTTACCCACCTCGGAAGGACGGGAGGCTGAGTCAACCTTGAGCCTGGTGAGATTCGATCTGCCAAGCTGCTGGCAGCCGACAGTCAGCAGAAGCAGCCTGCAGTACTGCACTCTAACCACTGCGCCACCATGGCTCATTGTAAGTCCAGAACTACCTGTAATGTCTGGTTCGGAAGACTTAAGTAGAGAGGAGCAACTTTCAAAGCGTGACCAGAGAGCGTGTGTGACTTTTAATCTGAATGGATTGCTAATCAAAAGAGATATTTCTCCTAGAGTTACTAGATGCCACAGCTTGGGAGAGAACTTTCACCTCTTGGAATCGACCAACGTGACTGACACATCCATTATTTTGACCTTGACACAACAGAGTCAGGTGCTATGAGGAACCCTAAGGTGATATTCATGGATCTCTCTAACTCCATAGAGACATCAACATCCTTGACCTTTACCTGCTTCTCTGTCCTATCTCATTAGTTCTTTTGTAATAGTTCTTTTTAAAAGAAAAAAGAAAAGGGGGGGTGGAACTGTCATACTGCGAAGGAGGCAGTCTCCATCCAGACTGAATTTACAAATGGGTATTTATAGTCTTTATGGAAAATAAATGGGATGTTTAGTCATCTCAGGTAAACCAGACAGGAAAAACACGCTTCTCTGTCAGTGCAATGAATGAATCAAACTCAAAGCCACATCTCCCGTCCCATAATACAAAAATGTCTGTTCTGACCTGGGCTTCCTACAAACCATGAAGCAGATTCCTTGTCCCGACAAAAAAGCCCTTTTTATTAAGTTACTGTGAATTCCTCTCATTCACACCCAACAAAGACTTTCAAGGGAGGATTTCTAGTCACAGATCTTATCTGGCTTGGAGAACTGCCAGGCCGATATCTGCAAAAGTTGGCAAGGAGACTCGGAGAGTCACGAACCAATTAAGCGAACTAATTGTCTCCTTGCAAACTCCACTCCCCTTTTGCTCCTCTTTTATTCCCCATGGAAGGGGTCATTCACGTCCACCTGTGGCCTTCCTCCCAAGTCGACCCCCGTTTCTTAGCTGTTCCCTTCATCTGGACAGTCTGTGCATGTACACACTGGGAACAGGCTCCAGCTGTTCATCTGCCTCACTGATATCTGACTCTGAAGGCAGCGAATAACTGGCATATGGCTCTGGCCCCCTCTCTGCCTCCGAAACAGAGCCCTCCTCAGAGCCTTCCCCAGACTCCAGGACTGACCCATCTTCCTCCCCAACCTCCTCACTGTCTGAATCTGCTGCCAGCTCCACTGGCCGCTAGTGGGCCACCACACCATCCAAAGGCTACTTGCCTCATAAAAATTATGGCCTTCATGATGTTCTAGAAAGAGTGCAGAGAAGAGCTATGAAGATGGTTATGGGACTGAAGATTAAATTGTATGATGAACGATTGCAGGAATTGAGAATGTCTAGTCTAGCAAAGAGAAGGACTACAGGTGTCATAATAGCAGTCTTCCAGCATTTGAGGGGCTGTCAAAGAGAAGATAGTAGCCTTGCCATACTTGAGGGTCTCTCACAGAGATGGGGGAGGAGAGGCTCAACCTATTCTCCAAATCAAGCGAGTGCAGGACAAGTAGTGATGGATGGAAGATCATTAAAGTGAGATCCAAACTAGAACTACGGAGAATTTCCTGACAATGAGAACAATTAATCAGAGAAATGGCTTGCCTCTAAAAGTTGTAGGTGCCCCATCACTGGAGATTTTCAAAAAGAAATAACACCATTTGTCTGATATTTGGTACAGGGTCTCCTACTTGAGCAGAGGGTTAGACACATCCAAGGTCCCTTCCAACTCTGTCATTCTGTCCAATGCTGAATCTCTGATTATAGAGATCTAGAGACTAGGGGGGACCAGAGGTGACATGATAGCACCTGAAGCAGTAGTGAAATTCAAAAATTCCCATTCCCTCCCCACTCCAGGGGAAGGATACTGTAAAATCTCCATTCCCTCCCCACTCTGGGGCCAGCCAGAGATGGTATTTGCTGGTTCTCCGAACTACTCAAAATTCCCGCTACCGGTTCTCCAGAACCTGTCAGAACCTGCTGGATTTCACCCCTGACCTGAAAGCAGAACAAGAAGCAATGGATGGAAAATAATCAAGGAGAGAAGCAACCTAGACTAAGGAGAAATTTTCCCGACTGAACAATTAATCAATGCAACAGTTTGATTCTGGAAATGGTGGGTGCTCCACCACTGGAGTTTTTCAAGAAGAGATTTGACAGTCCTTTGTCTGGAACGGTATATAGGTTCTCCTGCTTGAGCAGGGGGTAAAACTAGAAAACATTAAAGGTCTCTTCCAACTCTGTAATTCTGTATTCTGAAAATGGTCCATAAGCCACTTCTCCTGCCTCTCCCTGTCCCTAAATCTTTCGTTTTTGAAAAAAGTGTTTTATTTTTATTTCTCATACATACATTCACAAGTATACAATTTCATAACTATTATTAATAATATGCATTATCTTTTAACATTTATAACAATTTTTCTCCCCCTAAATTTAAAACTATAATCGAGTCTGCTTTTCTACCATCCCTTATACCCATCTTATTTTACAACCACCCTACTTCTTCTTCCTTCTTTCCCTTCTTCTCTCCTTCTCTCCTTTCTTCTTTCCTCCTCTCCTTTCCCTTCTCTCCTTCCCCTTCCTCTCCCCCATTCCTCCCCTCTTCTTCCCTTTCTTACCCTCTCTCCTACTCTTACTTTCCCTCCATTTCTTCTTCTCCTTTTCCTTTTCTTCTTTCCTTCCTTTCTCCCCCTCTTCCTATCTTTCCTTCTACTCCTCTCTCCATTCCCTCTTTCCGTTGTTGTGTTTACCTATTTTCCTCTTCAATCTGGTGTATTTTTGGGACGGCGTTCCAGTAAAACCGATTCTGTGTTTACATAATGATCTTAAATTCCTTCTTCCACAACTTATTTTCCATTCTAATAGTTACACACACATCATCCTATAAACGTATATTTGTATATTAATACCTTTCTATTTCCCCCCTCCTTCCCCCTCCTTCATTTGGTAGTGTGTCGTGTCATCTGAGTTTCTATTTCTCTTTTTCTTTGTCTTGTCCAATTATTAAATCTATACCCTTTTTTTCATATTCCTTTTCTAACCAATCGTAAAACCATCCCCATGTCTTGAAGTGCACCGATTCCTCCCCGTCCTTTATTCTCAATGTTAACCATTTCATTTTGTCCCTGAATCTAAAGGAAACTGCATCCACTCTCTCCAAAGGGAGTCACAGATGCTCCCTTTCACACCTGTCTTAAACCGATTTGCACCATGCGAAAGGAAGCATGGTAAAGCAAAGGACCGGAGGCCACTCCCAATTAAATCCCAAACAGCTCTTCTCTTCCTTGGGGCCCACAAGCGAAGAAAAGGCTGCAAAAGACCCCAGAACGTGTGGCCTTAAGGAAATGGGCAACACATGCCCCCCACGCTATTCTCATGCTAATGCAGGACCGGGCTTCCTATGCGCCATCTGCTGCTCTCAAGGTCGCAGCCTTGCGGAGAAGCTTCACTGGGCTTTATGAATGCCAGGCCATCCAGAACATTAGTGACACATTGCCCGCTTTCCATGGTAATAGGAGTTCTAATTATCACCCGCATAAAGGGAATTGTTGCATTCAATAACCGGGTGGGGAGGGGGACGTCCGACAGCTGGAGAAGGCAACTTGCAGGCCTTGATTTTTAGTGGGGAGGGGGGGAGAGAGAGAGAGAACCATCTCATTGCTTTTTGTTTCTCCCTCTTAGCAAAATAAACGAGCTTCCTCCAGTTCAACAGAGACAGGACAAATCCATTGGCTGGTTACCTTCTTCTCAGTTTCCAAAAAGCACTTCTCCAAATGATGCCCCCGTCCCACCAGGATCGTGGCTTTACACAAACCGGAATGAATAAGTCCCCCCTGAGCAACGTTTTGCTTCAAAAGTGGGAAGAGAAAAAGATGCTCTTTCTGTTGTTTATTCTATTGTAGTGGGTGAGGCACCAGGCTAGAAAGTGGCAGATTGTGAATTCTAGTCTCGCCTTAGCCACGAAAGCCAGGTGATGCGTGACTTTGGGCCAGTCCCTCTCTCTTAGCCCTGGGGCCGGCAACCTTAAACACTCAAAGAGCCACAAAGGTCCTCACCGGAAGCCCCCCGTTCAAATCTGGAGCCGACCAGATGTCTGGTTCCCCTACCATAGAGTCTCCTCCTAGCGCAGCGTCCTATTTCCTCTGCCAACTGGAAGTCTGATTCCCCCACCATAGAGTCTCCTCCTAGCATGGCGTCCTTTTTCCTCTACCTGTCCTAACCGAAAGCTCTATTGATTGTGAAGCCAACCGGCAATAGGGAGCCGCAGCAGAGGGATGAAAGAGCCACATGCGGCTCCAGAGCTGCAAGTTATTGTTGTTGTTGTGAAGAAAATGGGAGAAGGAAGGGGTGCTGGATAGGTTTTCCACCTTGAGGGGGAGGGAGGGAGGGAGGGAGGGAGGGAAGGAAGGAAGGAAGGAAGGAAGGAAGGAAGGAAGGAAGGAAGGAAGGAAGAAAGAAAGAAAGAAAGAAAGAAAGAAAGAAAGAAAGAAAGAAAGAAAGAAAGAAAGAAAGAATATTTTCAGTATAGATATTTGTCCTTTTGCAAAGCTGCTGCCTTTGTATAATACAAAAAAGCAGGACAGGCTTTAAGCTTCGGGAAGGATCTTAAAGGAAGAATCCTCTGAGTGGGCCACCCAATTTTTGGCTTCTGTGTTACAGCCATATTTTTCTTCTCCTCCACCCCCAAGTTGCAGTTTGGAAAGCTGGCCTGAAGTTAAGGAGGTGGCAAGATAAACATATGAGAGTCATCCTGGTTTTTTTTTTTTTTTTGCCATATTTGTTTATTATGGTGCTACTTAGCCCCATTTTCCAGAACAGAAGTCTTCTACTGCAGAAATGGACAACCTGTAGTCTTTGGGAGCTACCAGCTTTTTTTCTAGTTCTAAAGCAGTGTTTAAAGCAAGGGTGTCCAAACATGGGAACTTTACGACTTGTGGACTTCGATTCCCCATGCTGGCTGGGGAATTCTGGGAGTTGAAGTTGCTGGCTGGGGAATTCTGGGAGTTGAAGTCCACAAGTCTTAAAGTTCCCAAGTTTGGACAACCCTGCTTTAAAGCGTCTAGAGCAGGGGAATCCTGGGAGTTGAAGTCCACACATCTTAAAGCTTGAGAAACATTGGTTTAAAACCACTTCTGATTACAGGTAGCCTTCAACTTACACCAGTTCATTTAGTGACCACTCAAAGTTACAACGGCACTGAAAAAAGTGACTGTTTTTCACACTTACGACCGTTATGATGACGGTCGTGCAATCAATATTCAGACGCCTGGCAAGTGACTCATCATTATGACCGTTGCGGGGGGGGTGTCCCAAGGTCATGTGATCACCTTTTGCAACCTTTTGACAAGCTAAGTCACGGGTGTCCAAACTTGGGAACTTTAAGACTTTTGGACTTCAACTCCCAGAATTCCCCAGCCAGCATGGCTGGCTGGGGAATTCTGGGAGTTGAAATCCACAAGTCTTAAAGTTCCCAAGTTTGGACACCCCTGAGCTAAGTCAATGGGAAAGCCAGATTCACTTAACAATCGTGTTACTAAATCAGTGATGGCTAACCTTTTACGTCAAGACGTGCCGGAAATGGCACGCAAAACAATCCTTCCTGGACCATGCAGCCTCGCTGGCCTCCACGCGCACAGGAACACCGAAACCTGGAAGAACAGCCTTCTGGTGCGCATGTGTGCACCAGCATCTGAACCTCTGGTTTCTGGCACAGGCACGCACCCAATAAACAACTGGCCGTCACGCAAGCGCGCAACAGAAACCCAGAAGTTTGTTTCGGCGTTCCCATGTGCACGAAGGCCAGCTGACCGGCGCGCGTGTCTGCACAGTGATGGCTCTGCGTGCCGCTTCTGGCAAACGTGCCATAAGTTTGCCACCATCTTACTAAATTATCAACTGCAGCAAAACTCACTTAACAAATGTCTCACTTAACAGAAAAGTTGGGATCGTACATCAAGGACTATCTATATTATTGGTGAAAAACCAATAATCACTTCCAACCTATTATTCTGTGTTCTATGTTAATTCCAGGTGATTCTGATCTGCTGACCAAGCCCTTTCTGATTACCGTATTTTTCGGATATAAGATGCACCGGAGTATAAAATTTTGAAGAGGCAAATGGGGAAAAAAAATTACACGCTGCAGACCTCCCCAAAATGGTCCATTTTTTGCTAAAACGGGCCCGTTTTTTTTTTCAAAAAAAGGGCATGAATAGCCTTTAGGAGGCTTATAGAGTTCTCCGGAGGAAGGGGGGGCAAAATTGAGCAAAAAAACTGCCCGTTTTTCACTCATTTCTGCCCTCTCCAGCCCCCAGGAGCACTCTGAAAGCCTCCTAAAGGCTATGCACAGCCATTTTGGTGAAAGGGGTGGGGTTTCGGGAGGTTAAAAAATGCTGTATTCAGTGTATAAGACGCACCCAGGTTTTCAGCCTCTTTTTTGAGGGAAAAAGGTGCGTCTTATACTCTGAAAAATATGGTAGTTGCTCTGTTCTCCCATTTTCAAAACCCAGTGTGTAAGTTGGCTTGTTGGTGTGTCTTTTCAAAAACTCTACAGTCCTCCTTTCGGAGAATGAGAAGGGCTTCTCCCCCTCCTCCCCCCCAGTAGGGAATCCCGGGCAAGGGGCACATTATGCAGCAGACACGGCTGGCCGGCTCACTTCTCAGAAAATAAAAAACCTCTAAGCTAACAACAGAGCTTCTTCCCTTCGTAGAAACGAGGCTTGACTCCAAGGTCAACACTTCAAGCCAACTTCTTGAATGGGCCTCTTTCTTTACAGGGGGTGAACAGCACCTCTCCATCTTCTGACCCAGACACACGTCTGTATTTATTTTGGGGCCTCTGAGAGTCAGGCTAACAAGTAGAAGCGAGTCCACCCTTTTTATAGCCTGCTTGGATTCCAAACTGTGCTGTTCTTGGTGATGGGTGATTTTCTCCCACCACCTGGCATTTTTGTAAGAAAGATAGAAGGGCCATCCTGTCCAGAGCCAGCTCTTTCTGCACATCTGATTTCCAGATCAATCATTCAATCTTGGGTTTTCCGTACATTCAATGAATGCACATCAGCATCTTCCAAGAAGGCCACCCTCTGTGTTACAGGAATTCCATCCCTTCAACCACACATCCTCAAACTATGGCCCGCGGGCCGGATACGGCCTGCCGATGCAAAGCATCCAGTCCGCGGAGTGGTAGGATTCAGACCCACCCCTCACCGTCAGCCTTATCTTCCAGCGAGCATCCACTCCAGCTGTACGTCTGGTTAGTTATTTCACCGGTGGAGCTGCAGTTCTGATCACACCACTGCTGCCGAAGGTAAGGCCAAAGGGTGCAGGGGGAGGTCCAGCTGACTGGGGGAGGAGGAGATCTCGCCAGTGCAGTCACGTGATCCAGGGCCAATGAGCGAGTAGGGGAGGGGCAGCTGCTGGCTTGAAAAGTAGCACTTTAAAAGTCTTTAAAAACACTTTAAAAACAGCCTTTCGGGATGTTTTTCACAGCCACATGATCCAGGGCCGGAGGGTGAGATGGGGAGGGGCAAGGACAGCAAGGACAAGGGCAAAATGGACTGCTAAATTGGACGTGCCCACCCAGTCACATGACCACCTAGCCACGCCCAGCCAGCCAGTCCGGTCCCCCCCCCCAAGGACCATGAATCGGCCCCGTTTAAAAAGTTTGAGGACCCCAGCCTTAAATTTGATGAATTCCTTTTTAAAGCTTGATATGCAGTCACTGTGCACAATCGTTGGAAAGTCCCAAAGGTGTTTTTACAACCATCACCTGGCTGACTGAGACTCTCCATAGATGTTTAACTCCTAAAGAGTCCCTTATTTATTTATAAATGTACACATGTATATTTACAACATAGAACATAGATTAATCGGGTTGGAAGGGACCTTGAAGGTCTTCTACTTCAACCCTCTGCTCAAGCAGGAGACCCTGTACTATTCTGGACAAATGACTGTCCAGTTTCTTCATGAAAACTTTCCAGTGATGGAACCCTCACAACTTCTGGAGGCAAGCTGTTCCATCGATTAATTGTTCTTGCTGTCAGTAAATTTCTCCTTAATTCTAGGTTGGATCTCGCTTTAATCATCTTCTGCCCATTACTTCTTGTCCTGCCCTGAGGTGCTTTGGACAATAGCTCAACCCCTTCGTCTCTGTGACAGCTCCTCACGTACTAGGTAAAGGTCCCCCACACATACGTGGTAGTTGTTCCTGACTCTAGGGGGCAGTGCTCATCTCCCTTTCAAAGCCAAAGAGACAGCGCTGTCCAAAGATGTCTCTGTGGTCATGTGGCCGGCATGACTAAACGCCAAAGGAGCACGGAACACGGTTACTTTTCCACCAAAGATGGTCCCTATTTTTCTACTTGCATTGTTTACATGCTTTCGAACTGCTAGGTTGGCAGAAGCTGGGACAAGTAACGGGAGCTCACTCTGTTACGTGGCGCTAGGGATTTGAACCGCTGAACTGCTGACCTTTCTGATCAACAAGTTCAGCATTTTAGCCACAGAGCCACCGTGTCCCTCAAATACGAGAAGACTGCTATCATACCAGAGGAGAACATTCCTTCTGAAATCTGATTTCTTACTATTCAGATATTAGTGGTTCACATCCTGCCGTGGTTTTGTTATAGCCCAAAATGAGTTTATTATTTATGGCTAGTTCAATCTGAGGACACCCAATTTATAGACGTATCTCGTACAGATGAGAGTTATGTTAATTTGTAGCGCTGACAAGGTGATGAATGACAAGACAAGACAAGACGGTGCTGGTTGCTTGCCCTGATTATTGCAGTTCAATAACATGGATCTCCAGAATGTCAGAAGAGCATTCTGGAATCTCCTAAATCAAATGGCTCCAAGCCAATCAGTTGAAGATTTAGAGTCTACGTATTTGTGTTATGGGAATGGTATGGAGGAGGCTGTATCCAGAGATGCTGCCTAGGGAATGGGCAGGTAAAATGCATAGTCGGCAGCTGAATAGCAGGCAAAGCCTCAAACAATACCTTTCCTAATTTCTCAGGGATTAAGGAGATGGGAAAGTCATACTTTCAGACTTGCAAGATTCTATTAACATAAAGGTAAAGGTTCCCCTCGCACGTATGTGCTAGTTGTTCCCGACTCTAGGGGGCGGTGCTCATCTCCGTTTCAAAGCCAAAGAGACAGCGCTGTCCAAAGATGTCTCCGTGGTCATGGGGCTGGCATGACTGAACACCAAAGGCGCATGGAACGCTGTTACCTTCCCACCAAAGGTGGTTCCTATTTTTCTACTTACATTTTTTACATGCAATCAAACTGCTAGGTTGGTAGAAGCTGGGACAAGGAACGGGAGCTCACTCTGCTAGGCAGCACTAGGATTTGAACGCCGAACTTCTTGCCTGATCAACAAGCTTAGCGTCTTAGCCACTGAGCCACTGCGTCCCTTAGAAAAGTGTTTCCTGTGTGATCCACCTGGTAAGGCTAACAGCTGTGGATTTATTTATTTACTGGGTTCGTATAACCACCCATCCCACAAAAAGCCACTCTGGGCAGTGCACAACAATCCAATAAAATAAAAAGGATAAAAACAACAGATATAAAAATCCACAAAATGTCATAAAAAGAAATATACAAGCTCTGTCCTGCCATTCCATACGTGGGATGATCTAATGTATGCTAAATGGGTAAAAGGCAGAGGTGGCATTCAGCAGGTTCTGACCAGTTCTGGAAAATCAGTAGTGGAAATTTTGAGTAGTTCGGAGAACCGGTAAATACCTCCTGTGACTGGCCCCGCCCCCATCTATTCTCTGCCTCCCGAGTCCCAGCTGATCGGGAAGAAATGGGGATTTTGCAGTAACCTTGCTCTGCCTGGCCACGCCCACCAAGCCACGCCCACAGAACTGGTAATAAAAAAAATTGAATGCCACCACTGACCTGGATGACTGAGAATCTCTATGGACATAAATTACACCGTTTGACTGGGGCCAACCCAGTGGTGGGATACAAGTCCCAGCTGATCGGGAGGGAATGGGGATTTTACAATATCCTTCCCTGCCACACCCACCAAGCCACACCCACAGAACCGGTAATAAAAAAAATTGAATCCCACCACTGGTAAAAGAGGTCATCTAAAGGAAAGAATAAAAACTGGACATAGCTAGTTAGATCATTTAGGTTAAGTATTCAAACTACAAATTCCATGCAACCATGTAGGTTGGCTTCATTTACCGGTTAATCTACTATTTTTTCTTTTAATAAATCATGATTGGAGTAGATTCACCTCATCCTTCTCTCTTTAATTTCATCTGAGGACCAAAAGGAAGTTCCAAATCATTTTCATACGCAGAGAAGCCCATGCAAAGAGAACCCACAAATTCAAATTTTTGCCAACAAAAGTGAAGGGAGGATTTCATCTCAGTCATCCAGGTCACGGTTTTCCCAACGGTGCTTTTTCAAGAATCAACTGGACTTTCTGGTTTTTCTTTGAAAACCTTTTGCTTCTCATCCAAGAAGCTTCATCAGCTCTGCTGAAGCTTCAGAGCTGAAGAAATTTCTTGGATAAGAAGCGAAACGTCTTCAAAGAAAAACCAGAAAGTCCAGTTGCCTCTTGAAAAAGCACCTTTGGGTCAAGAGAGAATTAGAGATAAGAGTGCTGAACCGAAATGATCACAGACCATCCATAGATTCCCTCTTACTAATATTTTACTTCTCAGTTTCCTGAAAATGTAGCTGGTATCCAATCTCTGCCTCTTATGTCCTCAGAGTTTTCTGATGTATCAATCTCTATTTCTATGCAACCCACTCAGCTACCACAGACTGGACAAGTGGAGAAAGAGAGCAGATATCTCCCCATTTCCCATCTTCCCCTGGATCCAATCATTGAAAAAGTCAATTCTTCAACTAGCCCAAGATTTCAATAGGAGGCAGAGCAAACTGAAGGTGGTGCTGGCAAAGGCAGAGGCAACAACTGAGGCAAAGACCAAGGAACTTCCATGGAACTTCTCCAGATAAGGAGAGGACAGGAGATTACCCACATACGCTCCGGACAGCTGCTCCGTGTGAGAAATTGTCCAAATAACATCAGAAGACATAACATGTGCCGAGTAAGGTAGATTTTTTTTTTGCAGTAAAATTATTTGTCTGTCTGTTTGTCTTGTAAATATTTGTTTAAACTGCTTCTTATTATTCATCTCAATCTACCAATAACTATAGAGATGACTCTTAAAGATCTTTCCTATAATCTACACCTTTCGGTCATTAGAGCTGTATATTTTGAAATGTATTCCAGCTATTGTTGTTTTGGATTTCCTGGGCCTTTCAAAAGTTACTTTTAAAAAAAAAGAGTACAAAAATTATCCTTTCTACTCATTCTTATATCTAGCCCATTGTTTTCTTCACAGCAATCAGTTTGTATGTGAAATCCCATAAAAGGTTAACTATTATTACCATCTAACTTGAATCAACTCCTTGGTTTAATCGCAACGGACTTATTTCAAGAGCCCTGAATGGGGTTCCTTATCATTTTCCATTCAATAAAGCAGATTTATTCATGTATAATCATGAAAGCTATTATACGACCAAGTAGCAAAGTCTTCCAGCAGCTTTCAATAAAAACATAAATTCAGGGTAACAACAAAGCTACTAAAATTCAAAATTAATTGCCAGCCACGATTAAAAGCTGCCTTCTAAAAGTCTGCGTTTTAAATCCTTTTTAAAAGTCAGCCCTGAATTCCTCCAGGAGTGAAGCTACATAAACCTCAAGTGAATTAAGGCAAAACCAGGTAAGGTTTCTCAGCCAAACTCAACCAGGTAAAGGTATCCAGAAATTTCCTTGAGTCACCGCCGCAATGTTTGTAATTTAAACTAGTGAAGGTAAACCGCATCTGGGTAGGAAGACTAGCTGAGATGATCATGATTGCATCTCCGTGGAGCTGAAAGAAAACTTTTCAGTATGAGTATCAATGCTATTATGCTAAGATCTCCTGGGGGTTCTGACCTTGACTTCCTCAAAAAGCACAAGGCAGATTCCTGATCCCGACAAAACCTCTTTTATTAAATGAATGTGAATTCCTCTCATTCACATTCAGTAAATGCCTGGCAAACAGTCTTTCAAAGGTGAATTTATGACCACAGACCTTATCTATCTTGGAAAGCTGCCATGTAACTAGTTTCCAAACTCAGTGCTGTACAAGGAAAGACTGGGCACAGAGTCTCTGAGATTCATGGACAGATCTTCACACTCCTGAAACGAATGAATAAACAAATTGTTTCCTGCAAAAGCCCACTCCCCTTTCGCTCCTCTTTTATTTCCTAGGGGAGATGCCATTTACTGTCCACCTGTGGCTTTGCTCCCAAGTCAACCCTTAGCTCTTCTTTTCCTCTGGCACCTCTGCATATGCGCACACTGGGAACAGGCTCCAGCTGTTCCTCTTCCTCACTGCTGTCTACTCCGAAGGCCCCATCTCTGCCTCCAACGCAGAGACCTCATCCGAGCCTTCCCCAGCCTCCAGGACTGGCCCGTGTTCCTCCCCAGCCCCTTCACTGTCGAACTCTGCTGCCAGCTCTGCAGGCCACCAGCTGGCTACAACAATGTCCTGCTACTTGTGAAGATGAGAGTTAATCCTCAGCATCCTGGATTACTTCTGCCTTTCCGTGATTGACTCTGGCCATCTCCTTCATAAAATGGCCCCGCATTCAACCCCATTAAACATTCAGTCAGAGAGTAGCAGATTTTCCCTTCATTATCATGCACAGGTCAAGCTTCCCTGCCCTGCCAGAAAAGGTTTCATTAGTCAAATAAGAATTGTCCGATAATTACTGTATATCATTAACTGAAAAGAAGGTGGTGAGAAATGGGATGGACTGAAAGCATCACGGATTTGAGTAACATAAATGAAGAACTTCTTTCTCTATTCTTCTTTGTTTAAAAAAGAATATTCAAATAAATAAATGCATATTAATTATGCCACTTTTCTCCTTGGCAGGAAACAGTTGAATCTTACATTTTACTTACTCGTTCAATTTGTATTCTCCAAGGATCCTTACATCATACTTCTTTTTGCGGTCATCTCCACCTTAACAAGGGGTTGGACAGGTTGAGGGGGGGGGGGAGTGTAATTAATCCAAATTACTCAGTGAATTCCAAGGCTAATGACAAATCTGAGCCTCAGATTTTGTCACTGCAACTACTGAAAGTAAATCTGTGAAGCATTTAAAAGTATGTAAATTCACAGTAAATATGCTCCATATTTTTGTATGTAGGGGCGTACATAAGTGGATTCGTATAGCCCCCCATCTCACAAAAAACAACTCTAGGCAGCGCACAACAATCCAATAAAAAAGGATAAAAATAACAGATAGATATAAAAAGCCACATTATAAGGTAAAATATCATTAAAAGAAATATACAAACTCTGTAGCGCCAGGCCATACGTGGGATGATCTAATGTATGCTAAATGGGTAAAAGAGGTCATCTAAAGGAAAGAATAAAAACTGAACATAGCTAGTTAGATAATTTAGGTTAAGTATTCAAACTACAAATTCCATGTAACCATGTAGGTTGGCTTCACTTACCGGCTAAGCTACTATTTTTTCTATAAGCGCTTTATGCCTATTAGAACCATTGCAGCCTTCCCATAGTCATGTGGTCAACATTCAGATGCTTGGCAACTGGTTCATATTTATGACGATTGCAGTGTCCCGGGGTCACCTTTTTGACCTTTTGACAAAGTCAATGGGGAAGCCAGATTCACTTAACAGCCATGTTGCTAACTTAAAAGCCGCAGTGATTCACTTAACAACTGTAGCAAGAAAGGGGCAAAACTTACTTTTGACAACTGTCTTGCTTGGAAATTCTGGGTTAAATTGTGGCCATATGTCCAGGACTACCTGTACTCCATTGAGAATTCATTTCATTGGTACATTGGTACATTTCATTGATATGCGTAGTTGCCAAGTGATGACCCATAATTGAGACACACAATTACGGTTGTAAGTTGTGACAGTCTTAAAACAGGTCACATGATCAGACCCTGTTTCATCACCTTTTTTGGCAGCAGTCATTGGTTGCAAAGCCAATGCCATGAATGTTAAGCCGACCATTGTCGCTATGGGGCAGTCAAGGTGCTGGGGACACTTCAAGTACTTGCAGGCTTTTGGAAAAACTAGCAAAATCAGGTCTAATAAAATTTTGGAGGAGGAGGTACGATGGCAGCACCCAACACTTTGCAAAGTGGCAAATACAAGAAAAGATCTTACTCTGTGGTCATTGGTGTTTTCCTGATGCAAACGAGACCAGGAGACTCACCATAGATGGCATAGGGAATGCATTTACTTCAGTGGTGGCATTCAAACATTTTTACTACTGGTTCTGTGGGTGTGGCTTTATGGGCATGACATGGTTTTGTGGGTGTGGCTTTGTGGATGTGGCAGGGGAAGGATAATGCAAAATCCCCATTCCCTCCCCACCCCACTAACCTGCTTTCCAGCTCCGTTCTCCTGTGTGGGGCAACAAAAGAAGATCAGCTGGGAGGCAGCAGGGGTGGGGCCAGCCTATTTGCCTACTTTTCTGAACTACTCAAAATTTCCACTCTCAGTTCTCCAGAACTTGTCAGAACTGGCTGAATAGCCACCTCTGATTTACTCCCCTTTCCCCTGCATCTTGCAAGTTCTGTTTCCAGGGCTTCACAGTATCAAAAGACTAGACACTAGAGCATTTTTCAAACCGGAGTACTTCCATATATTTCTGGCAAGAACAGGAAAGAAAAACCTACATATTTCTCTGGTGCCAGGCTTACAGCAGAGATGCTGATCCAAAGAACTAATCAACTGGAACATGACAGCGAGGCATAGAATAATATCAGCAAAGGGAACACAAGACCCCTTGCCTGTAAAGCCAATGGTCATCCCTGGTTGGTGCC
Organism: Natrix helvetica; assembly: GCF_964273705.1. Lineage (NCBI taxonomy): Eukaryota > Metazoa > Chordata > Lepidosauria > Squamata > Natricidae > Natrix > Natrix helvetica. The sequence goes on from NC_138562.1 coordinate 6,482,246, forward strand.
AGCAGGTCACCGTCTACTTGACATCTCAAAAATATTTGGATTTCATGCCCCGTTTAGAAAACCCATTAAGTATCAGAGCTCCAGTAGTTGGCCAATTCTAAACTGATCATAGTCGACCAGGAAAATTCAACTGGTCCGTGTTGGTCAGAATTTGGATGGAAAATCAATCATAAGTGAAGGAGGAACTCCAGGCTCAAAATTTAGCAGCTTAACAGAGTTGGAAGGGACCTTGTTGGTCATCTAGTCCAACCCCTCACTCAAGCAGGAGACCCTACATCATTTCTGACAAATGGCTGTCCAGTCTTTTCTTGAAAGTCTCAAGTGATGAAGCTCCCACAACTTCTGCAGGCAACTTCTGTTCCATCGGTTGATTGTTCTCACTGTCAGAAAGTTTCTCCTTATTTCCAGGTTGAATCTCTTCTTGGTCAGTTTCCATCCATGATTCCTTGTTTGGCCTTCAGTTGCTTTGGAAAATAGCTTGACCCCCTCCTCTCTAGGGCAGCCCACTTGGAAGACTGCTATCCTGTCTCCCCTGGTCCTTCTCTTCACTAGACCAGCCATGCCCAGTTCCTGCAATCATTCTTCATATGTTTTAGTCTCCATTCCCCTAATCATCCTGGTTGCTCTTCTCTGCACTCTTTCTAGAGTCTCAACATCGTTTTTATAGTGTGGTGACCAAAACTGGACGCAGTACTCTACGTGTGGCCTTACTAGGGCTTTATAGAGTGGTCATCAAAAGCATCCCATGACAATCCCAAAGGTCTTTTCCAAAGAGAACTGGACTGAAGTTCAGAACTGAAGAAGCTTTTTGGATGAGAAGCAAAACATTTTCAAGGGAAAAATCTCAACATGAAAGTCCAGTTACCTTTTGAAAAAAGCACCTTTGGGACAACCGTGACCTGGATGATGGAGAATCTCCATAGACATTAAAAAAAAAACCACCCTCACCTCCCAGAACAAAGCCAGGCCAAGTCACTACCCAGAAAATAACACAAGACATGCCCAGGTCCTCACCACGAGTGAAACTCAACTCAAAAAGAGATGCCACCAGTCCCCAAGTACTAATGAAGCCCTGTCCAAATGTGGGATAAATAAGCCTCTTATTTCTACGGCTCTCCTTCCTGCCAGGATGAAATGGGAACTGCTCCAGATTACGACCTGGAGCCAAACAATTGGAGAAAAGAGGTTAACTCAAGAGCTGCCAATTCTAGGAAGAGGCACCCGTGTGCCAATGGACCTTTTATGGTGCCAGTCAGGTTCTCCGCCTCACATATTTTATTTAAAAAAATGTTTTAAAGGGTTTCATTATAATAAAGTAAATGGAAAGTTGACGTGTAGCAAAGCCAAGGGCCGGCTATCATTCTGCCTTTGCAAGAATTTTGCTGGGATCTGTAAATATTTGCTCTTAGGAAATTGAAGCGAGGGGATGGTTAGACGCCAGTGCTGTGCTTGAAAGAACGCACAACTCCCGCGACAAAAATAAAATAACCGACAGGAGGGGGCAAAGGTTAAGATCCTCACTTTACTTTTTAGAACATACAACATCGGAGTTGGAAGGGTCCTCCTAATCCAACCCTCTACTCAAGCAAGAGACCCTATACCAGTGATGGCGAAACTTTTAGACATCGAGTGCCCAAACTGCGCGCGCATGCCCAAACTGAAAGGTGCACCCATGCACGGACATGCGCGCATGCTCAGCAGCGACCTGAAAACCAGCTGGCTGGCAGGAGGAGGGGCATCCCAACACCGGCAGCACAGCAAGAGGTAAGATCTTTTTTCTTTCTTGGGCTTCTGTTTCATCGTTTGCAGGGCAACAGAAGCTCACCAAAGAAACGGCACGGAGATCTGATCTTGGGCTCTGTCTGGCACCTCTGGTATGCATGCCATAGGTTCGCCATCACAGCTCTATATCATTCTAGACATATGGCTGTCCAGTCTCTTCTTCAAAGCCTCCAATGATAGAGCGCCCACAACTTTGGAAGGCCAGCTGCTCTACTGGTTAATTCTTCTCCCTGCAGGAAATTTCTCCTGGTTTCTAGGTTGATTTTCTCCTTGATTAATTTCCGCCCATTGTTTCTTGTCCTGCCTTTCATGTGCTTTGAAAAATAGGTTGATCTCCTCTTCTTTGTGGCAGCCCCTCAAATATTGGAACACTGCTATCCTCTTGTCCTTCTTTTCGCTACTAGACGTACCCAATTCCACCAACTGCTCTTTATATGTTTTCGCCTGCAGTCCCCTAATCATCTTAGTTACTCTTCTCTGCACTCTTTCCAAAGTCTCAACATCCTTTTTTTTCAATATTGTGGTGACCAAACTGAATACAGTTTTTGGGACATTAGTTTTGGAAGTGGAGAAATTGACTCCATAGATTTCTTCAGCCAAATGCTCAAATCGTCCCTTGGAGGATGCCAACATGGGATATGCTGTTTTAAGGGAATGGCATCAGATTCTTCTAAAGTCATGGGAACCGGGTTTCAAACAGAAGCACATAGGATGCTATCCTTGGAACCAGGCAGCCCATAATATCCTAGAGCAGGGGTGTCCAAACTTGGGAACTTTAAGACTTGTGGACTAAACTTGGGAACTTTAAGACTTGTGGACTTCAACTCCCAGAATTCCCCAGCCAGCATGGCTGGCTGGGGAATTCTGGGAGTTGAAGTCCACAAGTCTTAAAGTTCCCAAGTTTGGACATCCCTGCTCTAGAGACTCAGTTCACACAAGACTCCAGATCAGTGTTTTTCCAACTGGACAAACGTAAGATGCCAATTCTTGGGGTTGATGCTTGCACATCTTGAAGTTTTGCCAGGGAATTCTGAAGAATACTGGGAATGGATGTCCAGGCATCTCCAAGCCTCTTGGGGACTCCTGGGAGTTGAAGTCCATACACTTTGAAGTTGCCAAGTTGGAAAAACAGTAGGATGTTAAAATATCGCCATTGGTTCTGTTGGAAGAAAAGTCGTCCTGGGTCCAGTTCCAAGCGGGGGAAAAGACACTGGAAACATGGAGGCTGCTTGGAAAGATGGTTTTAAAGGTGGACAGGATCACATGGCTTGAGCTCCTGAACAGAAAAAGGGCAGAGATGCTGAAAGTCCCTGGTTTTATGACCTCTCTGGGCTTTGAACTGGAGCTTGTATTCTGATTGGTTATCAGACTCCCATGGGGCCGTGCAGGGGCAATTCTCTAGGCTGTCTCCCAGGCTTGCTAGACTTGCTGGGTGATGATGTAATCTTCCCAGGTGCCATGTGGTGAGATGGGATGTCCTGAGGCCCATGCCTTAATCCCATCACCCTGCAGCTGAAGGGGGAGATCTTTGTTATGTAGAATAGACTGGCTCAGGCCTTTAATGGCCCATTGACAAAGGTGGGGGTGGCTGAGTTTCTGCCTCTCTTGAGTTTCTACTTCTCTTTAATATTTTTAATATTTCCCAAACTATTTCATTTCTCTAGGAGAGGGGTGGGCTTTAACTTCCAACAGTTCTTCAAGCACTACAGAGAAGCCATAACATAGTCTAATTGCTTCGTCCCCATTTGTGAAAGAGCAACGCTTACGCTTTGCCACCCAGCTTCAGGGGATTGGGAGAACCCAGCTTCCTCCATTGGCTGCTGTCCTGCAAATACAGCTGTGACCTATTACCATAGGATTGCCTCCAGCAGAGCCTGGGATGCTGGTGAGCCTGTTTGGCTTAGCAGTGTTTCTTAAAATGCGGATCTAGGAGCCCTGGGGTCCCCCAAGACCCACTCAGGGACCTTGCAATCAACATTATTCTCCAGGCTATGTTGAAAAATAATGCAGTATTAAAACACCATCCAACAATTGTGAGAAGCCGTAGCGAATATATAGAATAGAATAGAATTCCTTCTTGGCCAAGTGTGATTGGACACACAAGGAATTTGCCTTTGGTGAGAATAGAATATAGAATACAGAAAATAGAATAAATATAGAATATAGAATAGAATTATTTATTGGCCAAGTGTGATTGGACACACAAGGAATTTGCTTTTGGTGAGAATAGAATATAGAGTATAGAGTATAGAGTATAGAGTATAGAGTATAGAGTATAGAGTATAGAGTATAGAGTATAGAGTATAGAGTATAGAGTATAGAGTATAGAGTATAGAGTATAGAGTATAGAGTATAGAGTATAGAGTATAGAATATAGAATATAGAATAGAATTCTTTATTGGCCAAGGATGATTAGACACACAAAGAATTTGTCTTTGGTGCAGATGCTCTCAGTGGACATAAAAAGACAAGATACATTCATCAAGAATCCTAAGGTACAACACTTAATGATAGTCACAGGGTACAAATAAGCAATCAGGAAGCAATCAATATCACTATAAATCGTAAGGATACAAGCAACAAAGTTACAGTCCTGCAGTCATAAGTAGGAGGAGATGGGTGATAGGAACGAAGAGAAGACTAATAGGAATAGTAATGCAGCCTTAATGAATAGCTTGACAGGAGTGAGGGAATTATTTGTTTAGCGGAGTGATGGCGTTCAGGAAAAAACTGCTCTTGTGTCTAGTTGTCTTGGTGTGCAGTGCCCTATAGTGTCGTTTTGAGGGTAGGAGTTGAATCAATTTATGTTCAGGATGCGAGGGGTCAATAAATATTTTCACGGCCCTCTTTTTGACTTGTGCAGTGCTATCAGTTTTAATTTTTAATACGGTAAATATTGATCAATATAACCCACACAAACAGAAGCTCCCTTGGGGCCCTTTTAAAAGTGGGAAGGGATCCCCACAGCAAGAACTTTAAGAGAGGGGCACAAACACCACAACTTCCAGCCCTGTCCTAGGCAGCGAAACCAGCGTTCACCCAGAGAATAACCATCATCATTGCCCCTAATAAATAAACCAGGTTCCATTCAAACCGCACCCTCTCTGGATTCACGCGACCGCACCACCTACAAACCAGGTTGCGGAGAAAAGAAGCCCCGCTTGGGTAACCCCAGGCCAGAGCGTGGCAGGGAAGCCACCCCCTCCTCCCAGGCAAGACCCTCTTCTCCAGCAAACGCCCCCCACCCTGAATACCCAACAGACCTGCTCTCCCTTACGCGGCGCGTCTCAGCTGCTTCTGGTTGCGGAGAAGCTCAGCGGTGAGGATTCCCCCTTGGCTCGCCAAAGACAGCCGGCTTGGGCGGTGGGAGGCAGGGTGGTTCCCACCGCCCGGCAGAAGCGGAACGCCCCCCCTCCTCCTCCTCCTGAACTGCAGGGGCTGCTGCGGCTGGTCGGGGCGGGGGCCGCCCGTGGAGCGCAACTAGAGGACTTCAGCCTCGCCCGCTTGGCTTGGCTAGACCTGGGCTGCGTTCACACGTGATTGAGCGCACGCGTTTCTCCCCAGACGTTGCGCTGCCGGCTGAAGGAAGATTTGACACAATGAGCTCCTCTTTTTTTTTTTTTTTTTTTGCTTAAGGTTAACCAGGATTGCCTTATTTCCTAGTTGATTACTGCGCTTGTTCCAGTCTGGGAAATGGGCTCTTTTAGTAAAGGTAAAGGTTCTCCTCGCACATATGTGCTAGTCGTTCCCGGCTTTAAGGGGCGGTGCTCATCTCCGTTTCAAAGCCAAAGAGCCAGCGCTATCCAAAGACATTTCCATGGTCATGTTGCCAGCATGACTAAACACCAAAGGCGCATGGAACACTGTTCCCTTCCCACCAAAGGTGGTTCCTATTTTTCTACTTGCATTTTTTAGGTGCTTTCGAACTGCTAGGTTGGCAGAAGCTGGGACAAGTAACGGGGAGCTCACTCCGTTACTTGGCTCTAGGGATTCGAACCACCGAACTGCCAATCTTTCTGATCGACAAGCTCATCAACTTAGCCACTGGGCCCAGTCTTGTTTAGTAAGCGTGGGGCAAACCAAGACCATTGCATAAAGCTAGCCGCGATGCACCAGTTTTTAAAGTTCCACTGTTTTCTTTTTCTTTTTTGTTAATTAGCAAAGCATCCAGCTCACAAAGAAATTACAGGTAGTCCTCGACTTATGACCACGATTGATACCAAAATCTATGTTGCTATATGAGACAGTTGTTCAGTGACTTTTGCCCCGTTTTAAGACTTGTCTTGCCACATTTGTTAACTGAATCGCTGCAAGTTGTTAAATGAGTAACCCGGTTGGTAAGTGAATCTGGCTTCCCCATTGACTTTGCTTGACCGAAGGTCGCAAAAGGAGATCGCGTGATCCTGAGACACCGCGAGCGTCCTAAATATGAACCAGTTGCATCTGGATGTAAATCACATGACCACAGGAGGCTGCAATGGCCATAAGTGTGAAACAGGATTGTGTCCCTTTTTTCAGTGCTGCTATAACTGCGTGTTTACTAAATGAACTGTTGTAAGTCGAGGACTACCTGTTCATGAAAGAGCGGCCAGCAAAAGGGAAAAGGAAGGCAAGGAGGAATAACTGCATTTAAATTTTTTTTTAAAAGGTATAGAGAAGCAATAACCGAGACCAAACAGAATTTGCAAAGAAATGGAAACATTTTTCCTTTCAACCTCCATTCTTGTTTTTAAGTTATAGTGGCTTGTGATCGGGATTATACACAGAGTCCTGCAAAAGGGGCGGAAGTGATGTCACACTGGGTGTGCTACCAGTGGCTCCGTGCTAAAGCAAACCATGGATTATTGGCTCGTGATTTAGCACTATGTGCTTGCTGCACCAAATATGGTTTGCAGGTAACCATAATGCAGGAGGTTGGACAACTGTAGCATGTTACTCACGTAACAAGCCTTCGGTTTCAAAAAAACAGATGCTTAATGTCCCAAGAGAAATTTCAGCGTGTAGTTTTTAACAAATCTGTAATGTGTCGTTGTCATTTGAAAGGAAGCGGTGACTCAGTGGCTAAGATGCTGAGCTTGTCGATCAGAAAGGTAAGCAGTTCAGTGGTTTGAATCCCTAGTGTTGCCTAATGGAGTGAGCCCATGTTACTGGTCCCAGCTTCTGCCAACCTTGCAGTCTGAAAGCATGTAAAAATGCAAGTAATCTGAAGGGAAGCGGTGGCTCAGTGGCTAAGACACTGAGCTTGTCGATCAGAAAGGTCAGCAGTTCAGCGGTTCGAATCCCTAGCGCCACATAATGGAGGGAGCTCCCGTTACTTGTCCTAGCTTCTGCCAACCTAGCAGTTTGAAAGCACAGTAAAAATGCAAGTAGAAAAATAGGGGCCACCTTTGGTAGCAAGGTAACAGCGTTCCATGCCCCTTTGGCTTTCAGTCATGCCAGCCACATGACCACGGAGACGTCTTCGGACAGCGCTGGCTCTTTGGCTTTGAAATGGAGATGAGCACCGCCCCCTAGAGTCGGGAACGATTAGCACATATGTGCGAGGGGAACCTTTACCTTTATTTTAATTTGTAATTAAATAAAAGGTACAAATAGAGAAAGCATCAATACAATGTTAGCATGCATAAACACGGCAAGAAAAATAGAAAAGGGAAGAGAGGAAAAATTCTGGAAATTGTTTTAAGGATTTCCAAAAATTGTTAGGCATAATTCTTCGAATTATTCGTGTTAAAGTGGGAAAAACCAACGTATTATATCCGTTGCTGCAAATCACAGGTAAATTTCTCTCCATGCTGATAAGGATTTTTTGGCCTAAAAAAATAAAAGCACTGTTCTCAACATTGGAAATAGAACCCCCCCCCCAAAAAAAGGGTGTATTTTTAAATATGCAGCAGTTAATCTAGAGCAGGGGTGGGCAATTTTCCCAAGGGACCCACATGAGAAACAGACTGTTGAGGAAGGGCTGAACTAATAAGGCTATGAAGCAGCATAAGCATACACAGATGAAAATTGGGAGGGGGGGGTTATATTTCCAAAGTTGAGAACAGTGCTTTTATTTTTTTTAGGCTAAAAAATCCTTATTAGCATGGAGAGAAATTTACCTGTGATTTGTAGCAATAAAACTCATCCCAAGAGCCAGATGTGGCCCAGAGTCCATAAAATCCTCTGGTCTCATCTAGAGTCACCATCTCGTTAATAACGTCAGCCCAAAACCTGCCATAGGACATGACCAAACCATGTGGGTTAATACGCCAATTCTATTAAAGTTCAGGGAATAAATGTCCCTGTGTCAGGATGCTTATTCCCAAGCCTATGTAACAACTGCTGCGTTCATGAGGCTGGACCAGGCCTGGAATACCAAAATAAATTAAAACAAAGCCTAAGTTGCAGAAAGACATTTCAGGAATAGAGGTGCAACAGCTGGTGCAAATCCCTTTGAACATATAAAGGACACCAGCTGTTTCTGCCACCATCTGGTGCTAACTGGAATACATAGATTTGAGGGGTTATTATTAGCATATGATTGCACTATTAGCTAAGGAATAAGTGCAGAGTTGCATTAGTGTTCAGGACATAATTGGAATAGAATAGAATAGAATAGAAGAATAGAATAGAATAGAATAGAATAGAATAGAATAGAATAGAATAGAATAGAATAGAATAGAATAGAATAGAATTCTTTATTGACTAAGTGTGATTGGGCACACAAGGAATTTGTCTTTGGTGCAGATGCTCTCAGTGTACATAAAAAGACAAGATACATTCGTCAAGAATCCTAAGGTACAATACTTAATGATAGTCATAGGGTACAAATAAGCAATCAGGAAACAATATCAATATCAATTGTAAGGATATCAACAACAAAGTTACAGTCCTGCAGTCATAGGTGGGAGGAGATGGGTGATAGGAACGAAGAGAAGACTAATAGTAATAGTAATGCATCCTCAGTGAATAGTTTGACAGGAGTGAGGGAATTATTTGTTTAGCAGAGTGATGGCATTCGGGGGGAAAATCTGTTCTTGTGTCTTGGTGTGCAGTGCTCTATAGTGTCGTTTTGAGGGTAGGAGTTGAATCAATTTATGTCCAGGATGCGAGGGGTCAATAAATATTTTCACGGCCCTCTTTTTGACTTGTGCAGTGCTATCAGTTTTAATTTTTAATACGGTAAATATTGATCAATATAACCCACACAAACAAAAGCTCCCTTGGGGCCCTTTTAAAAGTGGGAAGGGATCCCCACAGCAAGAACTTTAAGAAAGGAGCACAAACACCACAACTTCCAGCCCTGTCCTAGGCCCCGAAGCCAGCGTTCACCCAGAGAATAACCGTCATCCACAGAGTGATGGCATTTGGGGAAAAAACTGTTCTTGTGTCTAGTTGTCTTGGTGTGCAGTGCTCTATAGCATCGTTTTAAGGGTAGGAGTTGAAACAGGATGCAAGAATCTGTAAATATTTTCACGGCCCTCTTTTTAACTCATGCAGTGTACAGGTCCTCAATGGAAGGCAGGTTGGTAGTAATTGTTTTTTCTGCAGTTCTGATTCTCCTCTGAAGTCTGCGTCTGTCTTGTTGGGTTGCAGAAGCAAACCAGACAGTTATAAAGGTGTAGATATCAGACTCAATAATTCCTCTGTAGAACTGTATCAGCAGCTCCTTGGGCAGTGTGAGCTTCCTTAGTTGGCGCAGAAAAAACATTCTTATGTTCTTATATGCCTATTACTACTTAAAGGATACATTTTTAAACTGCCTGGACCTCTAAACATCAAGCGTTCTTAAGAAGGATCTTTGGGTATCTTTGTACTGGATCCAACATGTTTGAGGGGTCCCAATTTGAAAGGCTCTCAGAGACTTTTCATTTCATCCAACTAATTTGTTAAGATATAATCCTAAAACTGCCTTCAGTGTGTTGAGTTTTCCTGCATTGACACGTATTTACAACTTTAAAAGCAGATTTTTTTATAAAGTGGGTAAGGGGATGAAAGGAACATTGTCTTGGATAATAAAGAGAGGCCCTAGAAATACTTCTAAATCGGTGTTTCTCAAACTTCACGATAAGTGGACTCTCAGAATTCCACAATCAGTATGGTCAATAATAATATTTGGTCAATCCAACCAATTTGCAAAGGAGAAGACTGTCCTGGACTCTTGGTATTTAGAGAGTGGATCTGAGCTGCAAAATTCCAGCCAACCAGTAGATGGCAGCACAGAGGTACAGAAGCACCTTATTGCTTCTGCCATCTAATGGACACCTGCAGTTTTGCTGCCCAAATCTTGTAATCTTACCATTAAGCAGTGTTTCTCAATCTTGATGGCTTCGAACCGTGGACTCCCAGAATACTCCAGCCGGCATTTGCCAAACGCTGCCATATAGAGAAGTTGTTCTCTCAGGCTGAAGTTCATGACTGTTTTTTTAATTAATTAATTTGTTTATTTTTATTTATTTATTTCATCAGGTATTAGATAACAGATATAAGTATAAACATGATTATGAATACATGAAATGGATACGAATAAAAGGGAACATTAGGATAGGGACAGTAGGCACATTGGGGTGCTCAGACCTCTTAGGAATGGGGTGAGGTCTAAGGTTACAGTTGTGGGGGTTTGGGGAAGAAACCACAGAGTCGGGTAGAGCATTCCAGGCATTGACCACTTGGTTGCTGAAGTCGTATTTTCTGCAATCGAGTTTGGAACAGTTTACCTTAAGTTTGTATTTATTATGTGCTCGTGTATTGTTGTGGTTGATGCCGAAGTAGTCATTGACAAGTAGGATGTTGTAGCAGACAATTTTGTGTACTATGCTTAGGTCAGAACGAAGGCGGAGTAGTTCTAAGTTTTCTAAGCCCCAAATTCCAACCCTGGTGGCATAAGGGATTCTGTTGGGAGCAGAGAAGTGGAGGACTCTTCTCGCAAAATATCTCTGGACTCTCTCAATTGTATTAATGTCCGATATGCAGTGCGAGTTCCAGACGAATGAGCTTTATTCGAGAATTGGTCTAGCAATGATTTAGTGGCCACATTGGGTTGTCTACCCCAATATAGAAGGACTCTCCCTGTGTGTGAGCATCTGGTTGTCCTCTCCAGCCACTTAGGAATTATTTCTTTTGTTTCTTCTTTGGTCAAAAGTTGTAATGCAAAGTTTCCTCCACTAAGAGTCAGTCTTCTCTCTTGTGAAGAAAAAAGAGGGCAGCTAAAAGCCCATGTACAAGTTTAAGGAATAATGGAAATGGTCCTTTTTTTTTTTTTTGCAAGACTTCAATACATTGTTTATTGAAACAGTTCAAATCCAATCAATTTGCATTGCTGATTCATTTGCATTTGCAACATGCTGTTAGTAGATGATTAGAAGGAGACTTTCCTTTCTTCAATCATTAATATGAACTGCTCTGGAGTAGGTAACTTGGCAAATGACTCGTTCCTATTCCACCCACCAGGCATCCCAACCTCCCAGCCCATTTCTAAAATAATTGATGTCTGGACTTCAACTCCCAGAATTCCCCATCATCTTCAAGTTGCCAAGGTTGGAAAACACTGCTCTAGCCTCAGTTTGAATGGACAAACAAAAGGAAGTCAGCTTTCTACATTGCTAAAAATCCAGTCATTTAGGTGGTTCCCTGTGGTATTTCTCCAAATCTTGGCTGCCATTTCCATTTCATAAAAGGGTGATTGGTTTCATTAAGTTCTGACTGATGGATGTGTTAAAGCAAAGAGAATGGGGGTGGGGGGGTGGGGTGGAATAACATTGCAATGAAGGTATGACAGCCACTCAAGACAAAAAGGTTACATCTCAGTTGCAAAATAGAATATGGGCTTTTGGCTTCTGCAGCACCTAACATAAAGCCAGGTAGCAATGGTGCCTCTCAACCCCACCCATGCTTAAGTCTTTATTCCCATTCCTGCTCTGTCAAACCATGGTTTCTTCTACATTCTGGTTATCATAAGATAGGCTTGGTGGGCATGGCAGAGGAAGGATACTGTAAAATCATCATTCCCTCCCCACTCCAGGGGAAGAATACTGTAAAATCCCAATTCTCTCCCCAGTCCAGGGGAAGGATACTGCAAAATCCCCATTCCCTCCCCACTCCAGGGGAAGTTTACTGCAAAATCCCCATTCCCTCTCCACTCTAGTGGAATGATACTAGAAAATCCCCATAATCACCCCACTCCAAGGGAAAGATACTGCAAAATCCCCATTTCCTCCCAATCAGCTGGGACTCGGGAGGCAGAGAATAGATGGGGGCGGGACCAGTCAGAAATGGTATTTAATGGTTCTCCAAACTATGTAAAATTTCCACTACTGGTTCTCCAGAACTGGGTAGAACCTGTTGAATACCACCTCTGGAAGGAAGGAAGGAAGGAAGGAAGGAAGGAAGGAAGGAAGGAAGGAAGGAAGGAAGGAAGGAAGGAAGGAAGGCAGGAAGGAAGGAAGCCAGGCAGGCAGGCAGGCAGGCAGGCAGGCAGGCAGGCAGGCAGGCAGGCAGGCAGGCAGGCACTATGTGGGCTGGACACAGAAACTCTCAATGCTTTCATGTCCAGACAAAATTCTGCAGACTGCGTCAGTTATTCATGCTTGGTAGCCCACTACCAGAAAACTGAGATGCATACAAGATTTCTTTCGCAAATGGAATTTCCTTCTTATAACATGCAGGAGGGAAGGCTGCCTGTTAGGAGCCTGGCTGCCTTCCCAGTCAGCTCCCATTAACGGTGCACCAGAATTGGTCTTGCGCCCCTCGCCATGGGTTTCCCCCCCTGCAGGAGACGCTCCTGTTATTCTATTGCATTCTTGGGATGCTTGAGAATTTCTTCCATTTTTTCCCTAATGGTGTTTTGATTTTCTTCGGTGGAGGCTGCTGTTTTCCCTCTAGGCAGAGATAGTGCTATGGTGCCTAAAAAGGGAAAGTCTTTTCTACATCTGAGTGGGAAACTGAGTAACAGAGTGCGGAAATCTGGCTTCTGTTTTTCCACCTTGTTCTCTTAATTGCTATCGGTCGTGTCCCTGAGCTCATTTCATTGTTGCAGATGGTAGAGGATGCTGCTGGGAGTGTAATTTTTTTCTTAGCCTTCCCCCCTTTCATCCCTCACCTGCCTCCTAACCCACCCACCCTGCTGGTCCCAATATGGGGGCAGGGGGAGATAGCCTTAATTAGCATTTCTTCAAATGAATTCCTTTATTCATTCTGATGCGCCTGAAGGAGGATGGTGCAAATATGCAATAGTACCAGACTTCTATACCGCTTTATAAGGGATGCGGTGGCTCAGTGGATAAGACGCTGAGCTTGTCGATCAGAAAGGTCGGCAGTTCGAATCCCTAGCACCACATAATGGAGTGAGCTCCCGTTACTTGCCCCAGCTTCTGCCAACCTAGCAGTTTTAAAGCACGTAAAAAATGCAAGTAGAAAAATAGGGACCACCTTTGGTGGGAAGGTAACAGCGTTCCGTGCACCTTCGGCATTTAGTTGAAGTCTACAAGTCTTAAAGTTGCCAAGGTTGGAGACCTCCTAGAAGACTTTCATGCCTAAGGTGAAGTTAGAACGCAAGTTAAACATAGAAGTTTATTGCAAGCATGGAGGGGAGACCATTATCTCACCAGTCTTAAAGGTCCATCCATGGGATGTTTCCTCCTATATTTTAACCAACCTAGTTATTGGACTGGCCATTGTCCAACCTATATAAGCAGGCAGGCAGTTTGTCTTGCTATATTCATGATTCCAGAGGATCTTGAGAAGTAGAGAGAGCTGAGTCACATCTCTCAAAAACATCCCAGTTGACTTCATCAAGCTTTAGAAGAAGGAAGCCTGTAAGGTATTCACAGTCTAACATTAGGGGGGGGAAGTGCCTCTCTCTGGCAGTCTGGATGGAGTTTTCAATTAGGTGAGCTTCTCTAAATCCTCATTTCTCTTGCCAATCTCTTTGGGAGGAAAAATAAAACATATTTCATTGATTATCCCCAAACATCAGGGATTTGAATGTTGATTTAGGAGAATGTCCTCAGACGTCCTGTCCTCCGGGATCATTTATTTTCCATTCCTGATTTATGTATAAACATGGAAAAACTCTCAGGATGTTATTGTTAAAAATCATCCTCCTGGCTAACAACTATGATGGCCCAAAAGGAATAAAGGATGGAGAAGGGAAAGGAAAACATGGCAACGTTCAATAACAACCAGCTGGAATAAAAGGTATTCAAAAGAAGAGGGAGGGTGAATATGAGTGACAAATATTCAGAATAACCAGGACATTTTTAAGTGCAACATTACTAAAGTTGAGGTTTCTCATTCGATGCCCATTGAATTCCCGTAAAAGTCTATTTGCGTTCCAGGAATTCATTCAAAAACCAGATGCTTTATAAGATGAAGAAGACGAGGAGGTCCCTTCTGGATAACTGGGACTGCCACTCTAACAGTCCTCAAATCTTGGACATTCCAGAAGGTGTGATCTGGCAGGGGGGGGGGAGCACCAGGTTGAAGAAGGCTGTAGAGGACTGTGTGATCCTTGGTGCTCTCTGAGTGTGATTGTTTTTTTACAGATGTTTCATTGCCCAAACTAGATAACATCATCAGTGCTAGTCTGATGATAATCAAGACTAGCTTTGATGTCACTACCTACCGTATTTTTCGAAGTATAAGATACACCGGAGTATAAGACGCACCAAGATTTTGAAGAGGCAAATTTTTTTAAAAAAGTTTTTGCACTCTGCAGACCTCCCCAAAATGGCCCATTTTCCGCAAAAACGGTCCTGTAGTTTTTTTTTCAAAAAAGGGCATGAATAGCCTTTAGGAGGCTTATAGAGTGCTCCTGTCCCCCCCCCCCAAAAAAAACGAGCAAAAAATGGCCCATTTTTCTCGAAGGATCCATTTTTTTGTCCAAAAAAGGGCATGGATAGCCTTTAGGAGGCTTATAGAGTGCTCCTGGGAGCTGGGGTGGCAAAATTGAGCAAAAAACAGCCTGTTTTTTGCTCATTTCTGCCCTCTCCAGCCCCCAGGAGCACCCTGAAAGCCTCTTAAAGGCTATGCATGGCCATTTTGGTGAAGGGGGCAAGGTTTTTGAGAGGCAAAAATAATGCTGTATTCAGTGTATAAGGCACACCCAAATTATCAGCCTCCTTTTTGAGGGAAAAAGGTGCGTCTTATGCTCCGAAAAATACAGTAGTTTGGGTAACTAAACATCTGCAAGAAAACAACCAAGCTCAGAGAGCACCAAGGACCCCTCATTTCTACAAAGATATTCTCCTTTATTGGGATCAGAGAAATGTTCCCAATGGGTCTCTGATTGCTACCCTTTTGCCTACTTCATTTGGAAATCCACATGCTTGCTAATCATCACTGAAGAGGCCCAGAGGTGGGTGGCTGCTGGTTCAGAACAGCCATACCGGTAGTGGCTTGGAGCAACTGACAGCATACCGGTATGGTGGCTCGTTTGGCCTGCCCATGCTCTATAGCTGTATTTATGCCAAAGGCACACTGCCTGTGCAAGCCCCAACAAGCAGCTGGGTGTCACCAGGGCGGTGGATTGTGCATGCGTGCGCAGCGCACATCAGACACGTGCACAAACAGACTGCGATCAGTGTGCTGGCAGCGACAGTAAGAGCAATCCACCACTGAAGAGACCATATCAAATCAAATACCTTTATTATGGTCTTTGACCAGCCTTTATTGAAGAGAATTGATGTCTTCTTTGGTGTCATCTCCTGGTCCCTTTGACCTAAGAGTAGAAGTTTTAAATCATTTTCTTCAGATGTTCAGATCTGGTCTAAAGAATGGTTTCCTGTTTCCATGATAGCTGCCGGAAAAAATTGTGCCCCAAGAGATGTGATGAAATGTCCTTGCTCCCAAAGATGCGTGTTTCTGGGACCACTCTGGCAAGTGGCAATGAGGAACATTTTTTTCCCATCCTTTGGCTTGGACATTAGGTTGAGAAACCTTATTTTGCAATTGTGAGCTGGTGGACCTTTAAAAAGTCTTAGATTGCTTGTACTCATTTTGTCCCGAGCTGCTGGCACATAGGATGCTCTCTTCTGGCCACCAGATTTGAAGAAGAAAAATGACAAATTGGATGTGGTTGCAGAAATGTCCCTGTAAATCAAATCTGCAATTCTACAAAATTGAGGACTTAAAGGAAGCTTTGCGGAGGACCACAACCTGTTTAGGGAAATGTTTTGGATGGTGGTTCTCAACCTGTGGTCTTCAGGTCCCAGGGGGTGGGGGGCATGATCACAGGGAATCTGCAAAGGATTAAAGAAATGTTATGATTTAAGTAGAATTCTTTATTCTTAATAGAATAGAATAGAATAGAATAGAATAGAATAGAATAGAATAGAATAGAATAGAATGGAATGGAATGGAATGGAATGGAGAGTAGAGTAGAGTAGAGTAGAGTAGAGTAGAGTAGAGTAGAGTAGAGTAGAGTAGAGTAGAGTAGAATAGAATAGAATAGAATAGAATAGAATAGAATAGAATAGAATAGAATAGAATAGAATAGAATAGAATAGAATAGAATAGAATAGAATAGAATTCTTTATTGGCCAAGTGTGATTGGACACACAAGGAATTTGTCTTTGGTGCAGATGCTCTCAGTGTACATAAAAAGACAAGATACATTCATCAAGAATCCCAAGGTACAACACTTTATGATAGTCATATGGTACAAATAAGCAATCAGGAAACAATCAATATCCATATAAATCTTGAGTTAAGTCTTGGGGGTCCAGGGCCAGAGGCCCCAAAAGGTATTTAAAGGAGGTCTGTGGTGAAGAAAAGATTGAGGACCACTGATTTATGGTACTTATGCCAAACTTTGCCATATTACCACTTTTAGGAACAAGGAAAAGGATGATCTGGAAGTCCCCAGATTAGGGAGAGTTTATTTGTCTCTTTGTTTGTAAAATTTATGAATGATTCATCTTAAAATGGGGTAACTCTGGACTGCTTACAATATTAAAAAGATAAAAACTATTTTAAAATACTGTATGATGGAGAGAATCTATTGCTTGAAAAAAGACTTGATGGCACATCATCAAACAACCAAAGCAGAATCTTGCAAGCGTGGTTGTGCGGCACTGCTTCCCTCTTCTTACTGGGGGTTCGCAGGGGTTCAGACAATCCTATAGTGAAGATTCGGTACACTTTGGAGAACCCCCAAATCTCACTCCTGGCTGGCCGCACCAACCCCATCCTGCCCCTCCCAGGAGTCTCCACGCAGCCAGTTTTGGATGCAGGTAAGTGCAGGGCATGCACGGAGGCTCGGGAAGGGCAAAAAACAGGCCTACCAGAAGTTTGGGAAGGACAGAAACGGCCTGTTTCCAGCCTCCGGAGGGCCTCTGGAGCCTGGAGAGGCTCGAGGAAAACCTCTGGAGGCTCAAGGAAAATCTCTGGAGCCCAGGGAGGGCAAAAATGTCCCCCTCCCACCATGGTGCAGTAGGCCAACTAGGCCACACCCACCATGACCACACCCACCCAGCAACCAGGCAGAGAATTCCTTGCTAAAATTTTTGAAGCCCACCCCTGGAGAGGGGTCTGTCTTCCTGAGCAACGTCTGACTACAGGTAGTCCTTGACCTGCAACAGTTCATTTAGTGTTCCTTCAAAGTTACAAAGTCACTGAAAAAAGTGACTTAGGGTGGTTTTTTCACACACATGACCTTTCTAGTATCCCCATGATCATGTGGTCAAAATCCAGACGTTTGGCATCTGGTTCATAATTATGATGGTTGCTGGGTCCCAAAGTCATGCGATCACACCTTTTGCGACCTTCTGGCAAGCAAAGCCAATGGGGAAGGAGGATTCACTTAACAACCGGGGTTACTAACTTAACAACTGCATTGGTTCACTTAACCACTGTGGCAAGGAAGGTCGTAAAACTGGGCAAAACTCACTCAACCAATGTCTCACTTAACCACAGAAATTTGAGGCTCAATTTTGCCCATAAATCAAGGACAACCTATATCATCACCTTACTCTGGACTTTAAAAAAACAAAGCTTCAACCACTTTTGCTAGGTAATGGTTCCAGCCCAATCTCTGTCAAAGAAAAGGACAATTTGAGGAGTATTCGTGGTGGCCTTCAAATCAAGAGTGAAATCCAGCAGGTTCTGATAGGTTCTGGAGAACCGGTAGTGGGAATGTTGAGTAGTTCGCAGAACCGGTAGCGGAAATTTGAGTAGTTCAGAGAACTGGCAAATGCCACCTCTGACTGACCCCAGAGTCGGGTGGGAATGGAGATTATGCAGTATCCTTCCCCTGCCACGCCCACCGAGCCACACCACAGCCACGCCTACCAAGCCATGCCCACAGAACTGGTAGTAAAAAAAACTTGAATTTCACCACTGCTTCAAATCTATCTGAAGTATCCATCCAAAATGAGTAGGAGAATATTGGTTGAAAGCTGCAGGAAAAGAAGGATCCCTGTTAAATATTAAGAGCAAAAAAATGTCCCAGTGGCGAATGCTGCAGAGGACACTGGTTAAGAAAAGGTGATGAAATTGGCCTGAAAAGTGGTTTTTTGAACAGATGGTGAATTCTGCCCTTGGCAAGCCTACGTTGGCCATGTGGATTGGATTAGATGACCTCCCGTTTGAACATTAGGAAACACGGTAGAGGCAGTTGGGGGGAAAGCACCATAATCGAGCCACTTGACTTAAGCATCTTCTTCTTCCAGAAAATTACATTCCAGGGTGTTATGGATCAAAAGGAAAATGCAGCGATGTTGCAATCTTTTCACATTGAGCTAATTCAGAATGAGAACAGTGTTTTCCAGCCCTTGCTCTGTGTTAGCGTCTTTAACCAGATGTGCTGAGATTACGAACCTTGGAATTAGCAGAATAACAGAATTGGAACGGACCTTGGAGGTCTTCTAGTCCAACCCCCATGAAACCCACGAGTGCCTTCTTAAAATCCCGTCAACTAGCCAACATTCCTAGACAATCTCCCATGTAGGAACAAACAGTCTAACCCTAAGTTGTTTCTGAGATAGAATATAAAATAGAGCTGGGAGGGACCTTGGAGGTCTTCTAGTCCAACCCCCCTGCCCAAGCAGGATATGGTATACTAGTCTGAATAAACGACTGTCCAATCTCTTCAGTGTTGGAGCACCCACAATTTCTGGAGGCAAGTCGTTCCACTGATTAATTGTTTTAACTGTCACAAATTTCTCAACCAGTGTGGAATTTTGAGAGTCCCCTATCATCCTGAGGACATGTTACTGGGGAAAAATAACATATTCATATCCATCTTTTTAAACCCGTCTTTCTACTTTTTCTTCTTTCATCTGCAGGTTAAAACTTTTTTGGGGGTAACCAGATCTGAGAAGAGGGAACTGAGTCCAGTCTGTATTTTTTAATTTAATCAAAATAGAGCTGGAAGGGACTTTGGAGGACTTCTAGTACAACCCCCTGCTCAAGCAGGAGACCCTATATACCATTTCGCACAATTGGTTGTCCAATCTCTTCTTAAAAGCCTCCAGTGATGAAGGATTCACAGCTTCTAAAGCTAAGCCGTTCCACTGGTTAATTGTTCTAACTGTTAGGAAGTTTCTCCTTCATTCCAGGTTGCTTCTCTCCTTAATCAGTTTCCATCAGCAGATCTCGTGCCTCTACAGGGTCTTCTCTAGAAAGATTTTAGAAACTGTAGATGGGAGGAAAAAAGTTAAAATTGTTCACATATGCAGAAAAAAAAACCATCCCGTATGGTGCTTTATATTCTAGGCTCCATGCGGAACCAATCTAACTTGGAAACAAACGATAATTAACACTGGGTATATATTATCTCTACTACTATTCCCATATTACAGATGAGGACTGAGATATACGTAAAACAATTGGCTTGGGTAAGAACAGGGACCTGATTCAGATCACAAAAGAAACTTTTTAAATTAATAACTGAGATACTATTCCTCCACGCATTGACTTTAGAAATGAGAATCACACTTTTAAGTCTCCGAGCCATCCCAAGCTGTAGCTGTGAGCAATAACAAAAAAAAAAAAATGGCTGCACAGCATTTTCTGTGACATCTAGCAAAAGGATGCAGTAACACTTTAGAGGGAAATCTACAATATTTGAAATGGGCCACTTTTTACTCCAAATTCGCCCCCCGATTCATGACATCAGTGTGATGGTTCGAGTGCCATTAAAAGACGTTAATGAAATGTATGGAAAAGTGAGATGAGTCCTCGTCTCTCTCCTGCTTTCTCTGGCCCTTCACATCAGTGATCTCCTGCTGAGCCATGCCAGAATTAATCAAGCTTTTGAGGTTTTAGTTAATTGCTGGACCCCAAGAAATTAGTTTAAACTGGCTTCAGGCCAACCTTGATTATTTCCCAGCTTTATGTTTACCGACCAGACAATGCAAGAGTGGCGAGACAGAATGCCTCAAAGGATCCGTTGTTGCAGACGTTCTCTAAAGCCTGGGGGAAAGATAGGTGTTAGATATTAGCATATATCGGGATAAGTCTTCCCTCAGGTCCGCTCCTACAGCGGGAAACAGGTATTCCTCTGATTGGTCAATGGGCGTGCCTCATCCCTATAAAAGGGGAACCCTCAGACCACAGAGTAAGCTGGATCACTACTATTACTAATAAAGAGCTGTTAAGTCACGTCGTGTCCGCAGTCTGTCTCTCGTTGCCCAGATCTAACATTGGCGACGAGGGTGGGATTGAGAGACAGATAGGACGAAGAACGCTACTTCAAGAATCTCCGGATTTGATCCAGCCCAGGAATTCGGCAGAAATTCCGGCAGCCATCTCAGATCACCGCAGCGCGGCAAATTCAAACTGAGAAGATGGCGATGCATGCTCCCCCCGCTCCTTTCGACCCAGCAACCGACGAATGGGAAGCCTTCATGATTCGCTTCGAGTGTTTCCTCGAAGCAAATGAGTACACGGGGATCACCGATGCAAGAAAGAAAAATATCTTCCTCGGCTACTGCGGAAAGGAAGTCTTCAATACGGCCAGAGACCTCACCGCGCCTACTCCAATACAAGCAGTACCATGGGCGACGCTGAAACAAGCCTTGGAAACACATTACGCGCCAAAACCGTCCCGCCATGTCAGCCGCAAAGAGTTCAACATGAGGACTCAAAAGGCGGGAGAATCCATTAACCAATTTGTTGCAGCTCTACGAAGAATAGCAGCCCACTGTGAATACAGGGATTTGGAAGAGCATATCTTAGAGCAATTCATCTGTGGGGTAAGAGACATTTCGTTGCAAAAGAAACTGTTAGCCAACCCGAATCTAACCCTACAGTCAGCATTGAACAAAGCAAGAGCGTCGGAATCAGCGGAGAAATCAGCAGTGACCATACAACGAAGGGTCAACGAAACCCAGCCAGCACCGAGACAAACCAGAGTCCACTACGAAGACGCAAGCCCCGACTACGTGGATCCCGAGTTCGAGGACAGTCACCTAATGCAGAGCAGTCACTGGAGGCCTGGGGGGAAACCCGGATCCCGTTTGCCGCCCTGCGCAAGCTGCGGAGGGAATCACCCCAGGTCTACTTGCAGGTTCAGGAACGTTGTTTGTTCGCACTGCAACAAACTTGGGCACATCGCACGAGTGTGCCGGAGCGGAGTCCCTGCCTCACGGCAGCCACCCATGTACCGCCAACAGAAGCCCAACCCAGGGGCTTGGCGAAATCAAAAAGGGCGCCCAGAGAAAAATCCACAAGTGTTTACCCAGAGAGAAACTCCCCAAAGAGCTGAACGAGCGTATTCCCAGAGAGATTACTCACAAGAAAGTGAGCGAGCGTATCCCCAGAGAGAATTCACACAGAGAGCCGAAAGAGCGTTCTACCAAGACGCTCAACGAGAGTATTTTCAGGATATAGACGATGAGATAGAGTTGACCCAGAGAGAGGAGTTGCGAACGTATCTCACCACGATACATCAGGTCCGCCCTAAGCGGCCCAAAAGGCTGAAAGTCACAGTCCTCTTGGAGGGCTCACCCTGCGAGCTGGAGGTTGACACAGGATCAACCCTGACGATCATTTCATGGGCATCCATGAAACAGGCCATTCCCAGCCTCAGAAAGAGCCAACTGCGCGCTCCTGACGTCCTGCTACGAGACTACCAGGGGAACCAAGTCCCCATCGTGGGCCAAGGCACATTCCACATCCAGTTTAAGGACATCGAAGCCCAGCTGCCCGTGACCATCTCCAGCGCGCCATTGCAGAACCTCCTGGGGCTTGATTGGTTTGAAGCCCTGGGATTAGAAGTCACCGGAATCAACGCCGTGAGAAACAGCAGCGCTGAAAAGATCTTTAAGGAGTTCGAGGATGTGTTCAGCTCCGGTCTTGGTAAGTATGTGGGCAAACCAATATCGTTCAATTTAGATCCAAATGTGGCGCCAATCCGGCTTAAACCGAGACGAGTGCCTTTTGCACTCCGCCCAAAAATAGATAAAGAGATAGATAAGTTAGTGGAACAAGGAATCCTGGAGCCGGTAGATCACGCGCGTTGGGAGACACCTATCGTGACCCCAGTTAAGTCAGACGGATCAGTCCGCTTGTGCGCAGACTATAAATGCACAATTAATGTCGCGCTACAACAGAGCGCATATCCGGTGCCCGTAGTACAGCACCTATTGCACTCATTGGGGCCAGGAAAAGTTTTCGCTAAATTAGATATGGCACAAGCTTACCAGCAACTGCCAGTAGATAGCGCCACAGCGGAGGCCCAGACTATAGTGACGCACAGAGGAGCGTTTAAATGCAACCGGCTACAATTCGGCGTAAGTATTGCTCCAGGATTGTTCCAGAGCGTCATGGAACGACTGTTGCAAGGGATACCGGGAGTCGTCCCATATTTTGACGATATCTTGGTGTCCGCTGCAAACGAGGAGCAACTAAACAAAAGAGTCAGATCGGTTTTGGCCAGAATCAGAGAGAAGGGTCTCCGCCTGAAAAAAGAAAAATGCCAAATTAACGTGCCTAGCGTAGAATTCCTGGGTTATAGAATTGATGGTCAGGGAATTCACCCCACTGAAAAGAAAATTAAGGCGATCCAGGACGCCCCCACACCACGAAATCAAACCGAGTTGCAGGCCTTCCTCGGACTACTTAATTTCTACAGCGTTTTTCTGAGACAGAAGGCGACCGTTGCTGAGCCACTACACCGTCTACTCCAGAGGAACGCACCATGGAGATGGGGACGAGCAGAAGCTGCAGCATTCGCCGGGGTAAAGCGCCTGCTCACCACTGACTCACTACTTGTACAATACAGTCAGACCCTCCCGCTGGTATTGACCTGCGACGCATCGCCGTTCGGGGTTGGAGCAGTCCTCAGCCACAGGATGCCCGACGGGAAAGAAGCACCCATTGCTTTCTACTCCAGAACTCTTTCATCGGCCGAAAGGAACTACAGCCAAATGGACAGAGAAGCATTGGCTGCCGTTGCAGGTGTGAAACGTTTCCATGAATACCTCTACGGCCGCGATTTTGAACTCATTACTGATCACAAACCGCTGTTAGGACTTTTGGCGGGAAATCGCCCCACTCCGGTCTCCCTTTCTCCACGTATGACCAGGTGGACTGTTTTCCTGGCTGCGTACTCTTACAAGTTAATTCATCGACCGGGCTCCACTCTAGGGCACGCAGATGCGCTCAGCCGTTGCCCATTACCAGACATTTTGCCAGACCCCACTCCAGAAGTACCGGTATTGCTCATTGACTGTTTGGATTCGGGACCGGTTTCTTCTTACGACGTTGCAAGGTTCTCCTCGAAGGACAATTTAATAAAACAAGTGCAAACTTGGGTATGGAGGGGGTGGCCAAAGGGAAATGTGGGCCCGGAATTCAAAATGTTTTGGTCTAAACGGGACGAACTCTCCGTGTTACAGGGATGTTTGTTGTGGGGGGATCGAGTTGTTATTCCTTTTGCGCTACGAAAAAAGGTATTGAATGCTTTACATATGGGGCATCCGGGGATCGTGAGAATGAAAGCGTTAGCGAGAAGTTATGTGTGGTGGCCCAATATGGACAAAGAAATAGAGGAGTGGGTGGCCACTTGCGATCCATGCCAGGAGTCGAGACCAGCACCCCCGGAAGCGCCCGCCACAGAATGGGAGAAACCCAAGGCACCCTGGTCACGCATTCATATTGATTTTGCAGGGCCATTCCAGGGTCAAACCTTCCTCATAGTTGTAGATGCTTATTCTAAATGGTTGGATGTAGTCCTAATGACATCAACCACGGCAGAGGCAGTTATAAAGGTTCTTAGGCGGCTTTTCGCCACCCATGGTCTACCAGATCTGTTAGTATCGGACAACGGGCCCCAATTCACGGCCATGCAGTTCGAAACATTTTTAGCAGGGTTGGGAATCAGACACGCCCTCATCGCGCCATTCCATCCAGCGTCCAATGGTCAGGCAGAAAGAATGGTGCGGTTCGCGAAAGAGGCCCTCGCCAGGATGGGCCCGGGGGATTGGCAAACACGCATTGACCATTACCTCCTCATTCAACACATTACCCCGAGCGCAACGACGGGTAGAAGCCCCGCTGAACTACTAATGGGTCGCCGCCTACGATCTCACCTGGACAGGCTCCACCCGAATTATTCTACCTCGGCTCCCCCAGACTCTACAAGTAAGGTCAGATCTTTTAGAGAAGGAGACACTGTTTATGCTCAAAATTACACAGGGGGGACATTGTGGATACCGGCAAGGGTCATTGGCATCATGGGCCCTCGATCGTATTTGTTAGAGCTTGAAGATGGGCGGAATTGGAGAAGGCACATCGATCAGCTTCGAGGTCGCCTAGCACACTCCAACTTAAGGGATGAGGGCGAAAGTTTCCTGTCCACAGAAAGACAACCGCAGGGAAACTTCATCCCAGGAAACGACGACACCGGCGAGCTAAGCGGGGGACAGGACATCACGCACGCAGCTGAGCAACCCCCCGTCATCACAGCCGCTGAGCAAACCCCCGTCATCGCAGCCGAACAAGATACCAGGGAAAAGAGCATCGAAAACGCAAGACCTCCAGAAACAGAAAAAGCACCCGATCCTGCAACTACTTCAACCCAACAGGAAACCAATCCTGCAAGTACTTCAACACAACCTGAACTCCGACGTTCCTCCCGAGCAAGACAAACACCCACCTACCTAAAGGACTATGTCACCTACCGCAACGTCCCATCTAGGAGGGGAGGGGTGTTAGATATTAGCATATATCGGGATAAGTCTTCCCTCAGGTCCGCTCCTACAGCGGGAAACAGGTATTCCTCTGATTGGTCAATGGGCGTGCCTCATCCCTATAAAAGGGGAACCCTCAGACCACAGAGTAAGCTGGATCACTACTATTACTAATAAAGAGCTGTTAAGTCACGTCGTGTCCGCAGTCTGTCTCTCGTTGCCCAGATCTAACAATAGAGATGTATCAAGATCATCATTAACTGTTTCTGTTCATAAAGTCTTTAACAGATTAACAGAGTTGGAGAGGGACCTTATAGGTCATCTAGTCCAACCCCCACGCTCAAGCAGGAGACCCTACACCATTTCTGACAAATGGCAGTCCAGTCTCTTCTTGAAAGTCTCAAGTGATGAAGCTCCCACAACTTCCGAAGGCAACTGCTGTTCCATGGGTTGATGGTTCTCAATGTTAGAAAGTTCCTCCTTATTTCTAGGTTGAATCTCTCCTTGGTCAGTTTCCATCCATTATTCCTTGTCTGGCCTTCAGGTGCCTTGGAAAATAGCTTGGACCCCTCCTCTCTGTGGCAGCCCCTCAAATATTGGAAGACTGCTATTTTGTCTCCCCTGGTCCTTCTCTTCACTAGACTAGCCATGCTCCCTTCCTGTAACCGTTCTTCATATGTTTTCACCTCCAGTCCCCTAATCATCCTGCTTGCTCTCCTCTGCACTTTTTCTAGAGTCTTAACATCTTTTTTTATAGTGTGGTGACCAAAACTGGATGTAGTACTCTAGGTTTGGTCCCTTGGTGTGCTTTCTGACATGTCCAGCTGAGGGCGGCCTACTAACCACCCCCGAGGCCTCGCTGCCGTCATCTCTTAACAGGACATCTCAACACCATGAATTTGCTGAGGAGGCAACTCACTGCGGGCACTGGATGGGGAGCTGGGCAAGTGGGCAAGCATGCGGACTGTCAGAGGGGAGCAGCAGTGGGCAGGGCTGCACTGGATGCGAAGCGAGTGGGGGGGGGATGTCAGATTGGGAAGTCACTCCCACCTGGCAAGTTTTTCTTTTTACAGCCACACTGCTTGATGTTTGAGGGTGTCTTGCTCTTGTGACAATAAGGGCAGCTTTGGGAAGCAATGGGGTGGGAATGGGGTTGAGACATCCTTTCAAGAGATGGTGGCAGCGAGTTGGCAGTGAGGACTCAGCAGTGGCGAGAAGGCTGCCCCCAGCTGACCACGTTTCTTAGGTGCTGCGTCTGCCCATTCTGTTCTTACGATTGTGAAATTATTTTCATCTGCAGTACTACCGTGTTTCCCCCAAAATAAGACAAGGTCTTATTTTCTTTTGCCCCCCCACCCAAAATAAGCACTTGGCCTTATTTTCGGGGAGGTCTCATTATTTTTGAGGTGCAGGAGGCGGCGAGCGTGGTCACCTCATGGCTGCTGCTGTGTTGCGCATCGGTGGGCCTGCCGCTCTTTTTGTGGCAGCCATTAGAGTGACAGAAGGAACACGGTGGCTGTGATTGCAGGAGCGGCCGTTAGGTAAGGGCATGTGGGGAGCATGGGACATGTTCCCCCCTCCCTCCCTCCCCCTTCCGGCCTCGCCTCACCTTGTGGTGTTTGCGCAGAAACCAACCAGAAGAAATGTGGGGACTGGCTGCGCATGCAGTTAAATATTTTCATGGAGGCCTTATTTTCGGAGGAGGGCTTATTTTAGCACATGCGCTCAAAAGCCCCCAATTGGGCTTATTATCCAGGGAGGCTTTATTTTCGGGAAACAGGGTAATATAAAGATGAACCCTTCTTCAGTTGGGTTCCACCACTCTTCGAGCTTGGTTGTTTTCTTGCAAATGTTTCATTATCCAAATTAGGTAACATCATTAGAGCTAGAAGGGAGTGGGGTTTGCAGAGTGGTGGAGAAGATCGTCAGGGTCCTTGGTGCTCTCCGAGCTTGGTTGTTTTCTTGCAGATGCTCCATTATCCAAATTAGGTAACATCATCAGTGCTACCATCATCAGACTAGTACTGATAGGGTTTCTTCGTTTGGGTAATGAAACATCTCCAAGATCTGAGAACACTGATGAAATCATGCAATGCCCCAACACTGGAAGTCTTTAAGAAGATGTTGGATAGCCATTTGTCTGAAACGGTATAGGGTTTCCTGCCTAGGCAGGGAGTTGGACTAGAAGACCTCCAAGGTCCCTTCCAACTCTACTATTGTATTGTATTGTATTGTATTGTATTGTAATACACTGCCTTCAAAACATAGAAGTGAGAAGTTTAGGGACTAGGGACTCCTGGGTCCCTTCCAATTCTATTATTCTGTTAAAATGTTATTATACGTAGGAAGAAAATACCACATATGAGTATACCGGATTATATATTGCTATTAAGGTAAATCATAAAACCATACCACATTTGATAAAATTGTGGTTCGTTAGAATTGCAACTTACATCTCTGAATCAATCTTAAGCGAGAGGTAGCATCGTGAGCATTGGTGGCGCAGTGGTTAGAATGCGGTAGTGCAGGCTAACTCACTGCTCACTCCAAGCGTTGACTCTGCGCAGGTCAAGGTTGACTCAGCCTTCCATCCTTCTGAGGTTGGGGAAAATGAGGACCCAGACTGTTGGGGTCAAGAGGCCAACTCTTTAAACTGCTTAGAGAGGGCTGTAAAAGCACTGTGAAGCGGTACCCACCTTATGCCACCAGGCTTGAAATTTTAGACCTGGACAACCTAGAACGATGCTACCTACGACCTACGCTTAGTACACAAAATTGTCCGCTACAATGTCCTACCTGTCAGTGACTACCTCAGCTTCAACCACAATAACACATGGGCAACCAATAGATGCAAACTCAAAGTAAACCGCTCCAAACTCGACTGCAAAAAATGCGACTTCAGCAAAAGAGTGGTCAATGCCTGGAATGCACTACCAGACTCCATTGTTGCATCCTCAAACCCCCCAAACTTTAACCTTAGACTGACTACTGTGGACCTCACCCCATTCCTAAGAGGTCTGTAAGGGGGCGTGCATAAGTGCACCAGCATGCCTACCATCCCTGTCCTACTGTCTCCATTTATTTGTACCCATTTCCTATGTATATATGTATACCTGCTTATACTTACATGTTTATATGTTATATTCATACTTATACTTGTTTTCCCATACATGCTTTGTCACTGCGTTAATTGGTTTGTCAACTTGTGCTTATATTCTGAGTTATACAGTAGAATGGATTGTTTCTTATCTGACAATGATTAATGTGCATGTCTCATAATACGTCACACATTCTTTACTTTCCTTCTGATCTTCCCTTCGCCTGTCGAAGGAGGTGAGCAACATAGCTCTTGCCAAAATGTAAGATTGAGATAGTAAGATTTGTATTGTATTTTATTCTATATTAAAGTTGTTCATTAGAATATGTTTTCGGGTTTTATTTTCTGCTTATTCGGAAATATGCTGCTTGGAAAGCCGACGATCCACACCTCGTTAGTTCAGGGTGGAACTTCCCCTGACATGCTTGACAAACCAAATAAATAAATAAAAATAATAATAAATATATGTTGGTCTAAGCACTAGTGCTATGAAAGCCAGTAGACTTATTGATTCTCCTTGCTAGGCGGAGCATTCACCTTTTTCAAGGTCCCTCCGTGTCCTATGATTCTATGTTCAATGTTGAATGCCAGAGAGATGGATTAAGGGGCACTGGGCAAAAAAGAGGCAGCCTTCTCCTGCAGATAGGAAGATGATCTCTGCAGGAAGTTCTTCATATCAACAGAAGGGGCTACAAAGAAATGGAGAAGGGGCCTGTCAGCCCTCCAGCATGGATCAAACTTAAGAACCAAATACATGCACAATAATTATATTTTTACGTATTTATTTATTATGGTTACAGTCACAAAATCTTGCAAGTCCAATTTTTTCCCTCTCTCCCTGTATCTTCAGAAAAGGAGGCTCACGAGGTGAGGAGAGGAAGATGGAAGGGAGAAGGAGAGAGGGCAGGAAGGGGGGGAAAGAGAGGAGTAGGGGAGAGGAAAGGGAAGAGGAAGGAAGGAAGTAGAGAAGGGAGGGAGGGAGAAAAGAAAGGGAAAAGAAGGTGGTGTCAAAACGGGCAAGGGATGGTAAAGAAAGCAACCCGAATGGTACATTATAATCCTGTAAATGGAACGATGAATGTATAAGAATGACGAATGCAAAAAAGAACAATAACTGTATGAATGTATGCCTATAATTGTTTAGAGAGAACAAAATTTAAAAAAAAAACTTTTCCAGTAAAAGAAAAGGAGGCTCAAGTCCAAGAGGCTTTCTCAACTTCATTGCTTTTTTGCCCAAACTCGATTCATTTTATCTTACTGTTGCCTTGGTTACCGCTCTTCCTCCAAGACCCTCTAGGTCTGGGTTATTTCTAACGCCCATAAAGGGGGGGGGGGGTTTCAGAAGCTGGACCCAACCAAGGTTTTCCCCCCTGGTGGCTTTGTTAGGAAAACCACGCCCGCTTCCCTCAGGGAGGGGGGGGGGCGGGGACAGGTGACACTCCAGGGCTTTGGGTGGGCAGGTGAAGGAAAACTGCGCAGCAGCCCCTCGGGGAAGCGTCGCGTGAGAAGGCGCACAGCCAGAGGGGCGCGCCGGCAGATCGGCCTTCCCCGGGGCTGGGAGGAGCCGGGCCCCTCGGACGGTGCAGGTGTCCCTCCTCCTCCTCCTCCTCCTCCCCAGTCTGGAAACTCCGCCGCGGTTGAGAAGCCTCCCCCCCCCCCACCCACCCAGCCAGCACCAGCGCATTTCTTTCAGGAAAGGGGCGGGGGCGCCTCCGCGCCGTTATATCTGCCCCCTGCGGGCGAGGAAGAGGAGGAGGAGCGCGCGAAGGTCCCAGAGGAGCTGCAGCTGTGCCCGTGGCAAGAGCGCGCCCGCCTGGCGGAGGAGAGGAGAGAGGCAGCCCGCTCTCCGCTTTGGCTCTCCGGGAAGGACGCGGAGCAAGAGGCGGCTGGGTGAGCAGGTGAGCGCAGCCGCGTTTTCTGCCTCTGGCTTTCCCTCTTTCGCTCTTTTCATCCTCTTTCCTCTTTCTGTCCTTCCTCTCTGCTTTCTTTCTCTCGCCTTCCTTTCCCCTTTTTCTTGACTCTTTTCTCCCTTTCCTTCCTTCCTCTCTCTTTCCCTCCTTTCCTCTTCTTTCCTTCCCTCCCTCTCTCTTTCTCTTCTTTCTTCTGCCCATTCCTCCGTCCTTCTTTCTCTCTCTCTCCATCCTTCTTTTCTTTCTCTGTTCCCTCCCTCCCTCTGACCTTTTTTCTTTTCTTACTTCATGGCTCAATTCCCTAGCCAGCATGGGGAGGTTAGAGATGAACTGGTGGTGTAGTAGGAAAGTGATGGACTAAGAGTAGTGAACCTACCTTCCTTGCTTCCTTCCTTCTTCCCTTCCTTCTTTCCTCTCCTTCCTTCCTTCCTTCCTTCCTTCCTTCTTTCCTTCCTTCCTTCCCTCCTTCCTTCCTTCCTTCCTTCTTTCCTTTCCTTCCTTCCTTCCCTCCCCTTCCTTCTTTTCTTCTGCCCATTCATCTTTCCCTCCCCTTCTCTCTTGTTATAGTTCACCAATGAACCCAACTAAGGTAAGCAGAGAAGACTGCAGAAAATTGGCCAAATATTCCTGGCTTCTCTAAAGCCCCCACTCCCACAGAAGAGAGAGAGAATGACTTGTACCCCTTTTAAACCAGGGAGAGGATTGCTGGTGAGTCAGTAATGATTCTAAGGAAGTCTTCCATGCTTTTCAGAGAGAACTTTCATCTTAGATAAACTTTGGATTTAAAAAAATCATCACTGGATTGTTGGACGGTCATTTCATTTGGAAAAACTGGATTCGTACCCTTTGATGAGGAGGTGGTAAAATTAGTTGGGTGGATTCACAGGACCTGCTAAGCCACACACTTAGCCACTATTCTCCACTCAGAGCAAAGGGATTGGGGCCAGTTAGTAGTGAATGGAGTAGTAAGACTGTAGTTACCCAGTCTTATTTGTGATCCCAGACTCGGCATGCAATAGATTTGTGCATTATGCTCAACCAGAATATGCTTTTGTGTGTGTGTGTGACTTTAGCTTAGTTCTTATTATGAATGAGTACACAATCTCCTGACTGTTTGTTCTAATTAGTATCTAGTGAGTCTCCTTCAGTTCGCTGCTGGGTATGTGTGCTTAGGACTCTTTTCAAAAATCCAGCGGTTGGTAGTAGTTTTCCCAACTAACACTTTTTTATTAAAGGGCTGCAAGCTCACCAAAGCAGATAGCAATAGCACTTAGATTTATATACCGCTTCACAGTGCTTTTACAGTCCTCTCTAAGTGGTTTACAGAGTCAGCATAATTGCCTCCAACAATCTGGGTCCTCATTTGACCCATCTTGGAAGGCTGAGTCAACCTTGAGCTGGTGTGGATGGATGAGTGGATGGATTGATAGGGAAGGGAAGGGAAGGGAAGGAAGGGAGGGAGGGAGGGAGGAAGGAAGGAAGGAAGGAAGGAAGGAAGGAAGGAAGGAAGAAGGAAGGAAAGAAAATAACTATAGCATTTAGTCTTATATACTCCTTCACAGTACTTTAAAGCCCTCTCTAAGCAGTTTACAGAGTCATCCTCTTGTCCCCAACAATCTGCTCCTCATTTGACCCACCTCGGAAGGATGGAAGGCTGAGTCAACCTTGAGCCTGGTGAGATTCGATCTGCCCAATTGCAGGCAGCTGGCAGTCAGCAGAAGGAGCCTGCAGTACTGCACTCTAACCACTGCACCACCACAGATGCCTTTTAATCAAGTTTGTTAGTCAGAAAAGCTGCTAGCAGACTCCTGATTTTTTGACTGCCAGAGGCTACAGGTAGTCCTCAACTTATGACCATTCATTTAGTGACCGTTCAAAGTTACAACGGCACTGAAATAAGTGGCATGCCAGTTTTCACAGTTATGACTTTTGAAGGATCCCCATGATCATGTCATCCAAATTAAGGTGCTTGGCAACTGGTTCGTATTTATGACGGTTGCAGAGTCCCAAGGTCATGTGATCATCTTCTCACAAACAAAGTCAATGGGGAACTTATCAACTGCAGTGATTCACTTATTAACTGTGGCAAGAAAGGTCATAAAATGGGGCAAAACTCACTTAAGAAATGTCTCACCTAACAATAGAAATGTTGGGCTCAATTGCAGTCTTAAGTCAAGGACTACCTCTAAGACAGAGAAACGGGGTGGAAAGTATCAAAATGCAGTCTTGTGCACACCCCAGTGTGAGCAAACTGGACTTCAGGGTAGACACATGTACTAGAATCACCTTTGCTGTCACTAAGCTATTGCACAATTTTATTCCTTTGGGTGAAGTTATTGGTAAACTCATAAATATTGGAATTTTTTTTTAAAAAAATGCTATATATCTCTTGCCTATTTTTCTGAGGGGCCAAAATATGCCAGAGAGAGAGAGAAAGAATCTCAGCTCCCTAGCACAACAGAGACACAAAGATGTAGCAAAATCTTTGGTGAGTCCATCCTACACATGATTTTTCCCATGATAAATCCTTTCATTTTTTTAAAAAAAAATGCAACTTGAGTTTCCCTGGGCCTCGTGCCCCATAAAATCGTAACTTCATTAACCATGATTTGTTGAGTAAACCGAATGGATTGGATTGACCTAAAGTGCTCAAAACTCTGATTTAACCAGACCATAGTGGTTGGGTTCACAAACCACATCAGAACAAAAACAAAGCCCATTATGGTTTAGCACAGTGTGTGAACATTATCTGTGGTTTTGTATGTTTTCTTAAAGCAGATCAGGTTTTAGATTGTTCCGTTTCAAAGTTTGGCTGAGACATATTGAAGTCATAACAATGCAAGCATATTGCCAATCAATATTTTGCTTATTTCCCCCCCCCCCAATCAACCTACTTATATAGAGCTGGGGCCCCTTACCACCACAAACCAATCTGCATTTTTAAATCTTCCTCGTGCATTGGTAACTTCTTTCAGTTCTTCCCATCAAAGAAAAACTGCTACCGTGTTCTTCCTGAGCAATGCGCCCCCTTCTAATCTATTCAGGATGCCATGCCTCCAATCGCTGATGCTTAGATACACAGAGAAAAGGTTATTTCTGCATTTCATTCCAAACCACAGTCTCCTCTAATATTGTTTTCCATAATACACAGATAAGCTTTTATGAAAGAGTCAGTTTTTGGATTGAAAGCTAATTTAGATTAAAGGTCTGTTTTTTTCAGAGGGGAGATGGTGGTCAGGGGTTAAGATGCTGAGCTTGTCAATCAGAAAGGTCGGCAGTTCAGCAGTTCAAATCCCTAGCATCGCGTAATGGAGTGAGCTCCCGTTACCTGTCACAGCTTCTGACAACCTAGCAGTTCGAAAGCACGGAAAAAAACGCAAGTAGAAAAATAGGGACCACCTTTGGTGGGAAGGGAACAGCGTTCTGTGCGCCTACGGTGTTTAGTCATGCCGGCCACATGACCACGGAGACGTCTTCGGACAGCGCTGGCTCTTTGGCTTTGGAACAGAGATGAGCACTGCCCCCTAGTGTCAGGAATGACTAGCACATATGTGCAAGGGGAACATTTACCTTTTAGATATACAGAGAAAATGTTATTTCTGCATTTCATCCCAAACCACAGTCTCCTCTGGTATTATTTTCTATAGGGCACAGATAAACTTTGCCAATTATAAAAGAGTCAGGTTTTGGACTGAAAACTAATTTAGATTAAAGGTCTGTTTTTTTTTTCCCAGAAAGCTGAATGAATTGGGTGGGTAGAGATCTGCAAAGAGTGGAGGGACTCTGGTAATGTATGGTTCCCCCCCTCTATTTTGCATGGGGTGGATGGTATTTTGGGGGTGAGCGGGCTATGATTCAGTCTTGACTCTAGCAACTGGGTCAAGGGGAGACATGATAGCAGTGTTCCAATATCTCAGGGGTTGCCACAAAGAAGAGGGAGTCAAGCTATTCTCCAAGGCACCTGTGGACAGAACAAGAAGCAATGGGTGGAAACTAATCAAGGAGAGAAGCAACTTAGAACTGAGGAGAAACTTCCTGACAGTTAGAACAATTAATCAGTGGAACAGAAGTTGCCTCCAGAAGTTGTGAATGCCCCAACACTGGAAGTCTTTAAGAAGATGTTGGATAGCCATTTGTCTGGAACAGTATAGGGTTTCCTGCCTAGGCAGGGGGTTGGACTAGAAGACCTCCAAGGTCTCTTCCAACTCTACTATTGTATTGTATTGTAACTGCCAGGACAAGTCCCTGCAGTTTTCTTGGCAACATTTCTTTGAAGTGATTCCCCCTTGTCTTCCCTCTCCTGGGGCTCAGAAAGGACCTGGCCCCAAATCACCCAGCTGGCTTCATGTCTAAGGCAGAATTAGAATTTTGTTCTAAGTTGGTGCCTCTAACAACCATACCAAGCTAGCATTCATTTCTTTCAAATCAGCCTGAACTCTTGGTAGCTGCTTGGACAAGAATCTGCATTTTCTTGGCAATGTTTTTGAAATGTTTTGTCCCTAGGGTTGTTCGTAGACTTTTGAGAGAGAGATTAGCTTAAAGTTCCCCAGATATGGCTCCATGCCTAAAGCCGGACTAGAATTCACACTCTCCCATTTTTAATTTGCTGCTTTCACCACTATATCAAATTGCTCTTTGTGGCAAAGGTGGGGGTACTTTCTCTTACTCCTGCAGTGGTTCGCCTTCCTTGTTTATTTCTGTAGTCAGCTGGAGGTGATCGTGAGTCATTTTCTTGTGATGTTCCTTGCAGGTTGACAGCATTTATGGTTGGCAAAAGTAAAGCACATCACAGGTTAGTTTTAATCTTTCTTGGAGCAAAAGGGGAGAGCAATTTGACTTGGTTTGGTCCAGAAGTGCCCAAAATGAGCTGCCAAGTTTAGCAAACTTTGGTGCACAACTAAGGTAAAACCTTCTTCATTGCAGCTGAGCCTTTGGTCCTGGACACGAACATGATGGTTTTCTTGCAACAGTGTAGAAGTCTTCACCTGGTCTTTTTCTGGAGCATTAAAGTCAGGCCTATAACCAGAGGTGAAATTCAATTTTTTTTTTACTACCGGTTCTGTGGGCGAGGCTTGGTGGGTGTGGCAGGGGAAGGATACTGCAAAATCTCCATTCCCACCCCACTCTGGAGCCAGCCAGAGGTGATATTTGCTGGTTCTCGGAACTACTCAAAATTTCCGCTACTGGTTCTCCAGAACCTGTCAGAACCTGCTGAATTTCACCCCTGCCTATAGCCCAATGTTTCTCTAACCTGGCAACTTTGACATGTGTGGGCTTCATCTCCTAGAATTCTAAGCATTCTGGGATTTGTAGTCCACATCTCTTAAAGTTGCCAACTTTGAGAAACTTTCCTGTAGCCTTGAGATGTCCTGGTACTCACTACCCTAATACTGTATTAACCAGGTCCTAGTGGTTGCTCAAGGGATGCGGTGGCTCAGTGGGTAAGATGCTGAGCTTGTCGATCAGAA
This sequence comes from Natrix helvetica, assembly GCF_964273705.1. Classification (NCBI taxonomy): domain Eukaryota; kingdom Metazoa; phylum Chordata; class Lepidosauria; order Squamata; family Natricidae; genus Natrix; species Natrix helvetica. The sequence continues at coordinate 6,517,617 of NC_138562.1, forward strand.
AGGTTGGCGGTTCAAATCCCTAGTGTCGCATAACGGAGTGAACTCCCGTTATTTGTCCCAGCTTCTGCCAACCTAGCAGTTCGAAAGCATGTAAAAATGCAAGTAGAAAAATGCAAGTAGACCACTTTGGTGGGAAGGTAACAGCGTTCCGTGCACCTTCGGCATTTAATCATGCCGGCCACATGACCACGGAGACGTATTCAGACAGCGCTGGCTCTTTGGCTTTGAAACGGAGATGAGCACCGCCCCCTAGTGTCGGGAACGACTAGCACATATGTCCGAGGGGAACCTTTACCTTTGTACTGGTTACTCAACTAAAGATCCAAGCCCAGCTAAAGTGAATATTTCTAAACCATGGGTCTCCAAACGTGGCAACTTTAAGACTTATGGACTTCAACTCCCAGCTGTCTGTGGAGATTCTCAATCATTCAAGTGACAGTTGTCATAAAGGTGCTTTTTCAAAAGGCAACTAGAGGGGGGGAGGGGAAGGGTGTTCTTTGAGGAAGAATCATAGCTGGCTGGGGAATTCTAGGACTTGAATTCCACAAGTCCTAAAGTGGCCAAATTTGGAGAGCCCTGTTCTAAACCAGGGTTCGAACGTAGAATATTGTGTGAACCTTATGCACCCAGGGAATCACAGTTACAAGCCGTGGTTTGGTGTGACTTGTGAAACCAGCAGTGAATCAGAGCCTTGTATCCCACAGGGGAAGCATCTCTCCTGAATCCTCCCCTCCCCACTCCCATTGCTCAATCTTTGTTAAAAATTGCCAGTCTCACGGGGCTCAGCAGATGGATTGTGTTTGTATAACCACTGGAGGGAAAAAAAAGTTGCCAACCACATTCCAGCCAAGCATATTTTACAAACTTAGTCCATGAGACCAGTCGATTCTATTTATTTACTAGTTCTTGAAAGGGAATGATGGGACCAAACTCACCCAGCTGCCTTTCATGTCGAAGGCGGGACTAGAATTCACCATCTCCTGATGATTGGCCCAATGGGCTTTTATGCCTAAGGCAGGACTAGAACTCACCGTCTCCCAGTTTCTAGGGCAGCATCTTAACCACTGTACCAAACTGATACTCATGGTCTAGCTTTGGTCAGTTCAGGAAAAAAACCTGGGAAAATCTGCTTCTGGAGAGTTTTTAGATCATTAATACAAAACAATAGCAGAGTTGGAAGGGACCTTGGAGGTCTTCTAGTCCAACGCCCTGCCTAGGCAGGAAACCCTATACCGTTTCAGACAAATGGCTATCCAACATCTTCTTAAAGACTTCCAGTGTTGGGGCATTCACAACTTCTGGAGGCAACTTCTGTTCCACTGATTAATTGTTCTAACTGTCAGGAAGTTTCTCCTCAGTTCTAAGTTGCTTCTCTCCTTGATTAGTTTCCATCCATTGCTTCTTGTTTTACCCTCAGGTGCCTTGGAGAACAGTTTGACTCCCTCTTCTTTGTGGCAATCCCTGAGATTAATTAGGCAAAAGTTGCTTTGGGGTCAAAAGAAGATGCCAAATCTTAAACAGAGATTTTGGATATTTTGGTATTGGAACTGTGGTGGCGCAGTGGTTAGAATGGAGTATTGGGGGCTAATTCTGCCAACTTCCAGGAGTTCGATCCTGACCGGCTCAAGGTTGACTTAGCCTTCCATCCTTCCGAGGTTGGTAAAATGAGGATCCAGATTGTTAGGAGCAAAATTCTGACACTTGTAAACCGCTTAGAGAGGGCTGCAAAGCCCTCTGAAGCGATATATAAGTCTAAGTGCTATTGCTATTTCCTGATGGTGTCCTTTCCCATTACAAGTTTCTGGGTGTGCAACTAACGAGTAGGCTGGCTTGGTCACTCAAAAGCAAGACACTGGTGAAGCGGGCACAGCAGCGCCTGCATTGGCTGCGTCACGTGAGAAAAGTTTATCTTCCTCCCCCTGTCCTTACCACTTTCTATAGAGGGACGATGTCATAGTGCACTACAGTCTGAAATGACCGCTTCGGACAGGAAGTCGGTGCAGAGAGTGGTGAGGATGGCAGAAATGATTTTTGGCAGTTCACTTCCATCTATCCAGGCATAGCATACAAGCAACGCATCCTTTTCACGACCTGTTTTCCTTGTTGTATGTATGTGTCAGAGGTGGTATTCAGCAGGTTCTCACCAGTTCTGGAGAACCAGTAGCGGAAACTTTGAGTAGTTTGGAGAACCGGTAAATGCTACCACTGACTGGCCTCACCTCCCCCATCTATTCTCTGCCTTCTGAGTCCCAACTGATCTGGAGGGAATGGGGATTTTGCAGTATCCTTCCCCTGGAGTGGGGAGAGAATGGAGATTTTGCAGTATCCTTCCCCTGGAGTGGGGAGGGTATGGGGATTTTGCAGTATCCTTCCCCTGGAGTGGGGAGGGAATGGGGATTTTGCAGTATCCTTCCCCTGGAGTGGGGAGGGAATGTGGATTTTACAGTATCCTTCCCCTGGAGTGGGGAGAGAATGGGGATTTTGCAGTATTCTTCCCCTGCCATGCCCGCCAAGCCATGCCACGCCCAGCAAGCCACCTTCACAAAACTGGTAGTAAAAAAAAATTGAATCCCACCACTGGTATGTATGTATGTATGCATGCATACATATAGCATGTGTATGTGTGTTGTAAGTATGTGTACACCTTTGAGAGCAGGCCACAGAATTTCATTTTTAATGTGTGCCAGTGTGCCCAGAGTAACAAATGGCAACAAAGGTTATCTATCTGTCTAATCAGATCTGACCTGACTTAGGTTTTAGAGGTCAGCCTGGGTCATCAGAATGTGGCTGTTTTCACGGACAAACAACCTGCAGACGATGTGCTCCTTCCCACGGACAAGTGCCTGGAGATTCGAACGTTGTGATTGGGTGGCTGAGTTGGGATTTTGAATGCTGCACATTCTTCTCAGTCCATTGCTCCTTGTAGCCAGGAGCTGCACATTGGAGACAAGAAGGAGGGTTTTGATTTCTGGGGGATGGGAAACTCTTTTGCACACTTTTTCTTTTAATGAAACAAAAGAAAATATGGCTTTTTTTCCAACCCATCTTCAGTTCTTCACCCTATTTACAACGCAGGGATAATACGAAAGGCTCTTGCTATTTTTGTTAAGGGAATCTGGCTTCCCCATTGACTTTTCTTATTGCAAAAGAGGATCACATGATCCGAGGATACTGCAACCATCATAAATATGAGCATGTGGGGGGGGGCATGGGGAGTGCGGGCAGGTCACGTGGGCATGCACCTGGGGGCACCTGGGGGGGTTGGGGCGTCGCACGTGCTTTCAGCATGCAACGGGGAAAAAAGGTTTAGCCATCACTGCTCTAGTCCTTTCAATCCCATTTTTAAAGCAGAGGCATAGGCTGGATTTTAGTGGATCTCAAAGGAAAGAGGATATGAATCCAAAAGAGCAAAATAGTTGTAACAACTGACCCAGAAATTTTTTAAAAAATAGGTTTCCCCAGCCGGGCCGAGGGAGAGAATGCATGTTGCCTATTAAAAATTAATTATGGCTCTTTATTGAAAAAATGGATATTTCAAATTAAATAAAGGTTATGTGCCGCTCCAGCTGTGTGTCCTGGATATGTGGGTTCTCACAACATTTTTTGACCTCAGGCTACCCTTCCTTAGAGCCACTGGAATGAAAAGATGCTTCTGATATTTCAAAACAAAGCAGCTGCTGCTGCATTGCCCTTTAAAAATAGATTTGCTTGAATAATTAGCTTTCAACTTGCTTTCCTGTGGCTGTACTCATAGATTATCGTCCTTGAAGCTCGTAACACTTGGGTCCAGGGGTGGGTTCCTGCCAGTTCTAACCTCTTCTATAGAAGAGGTTCCACAAATCTTCAGTGCCGTTTAGAACCGGTTCCAGCTCCCTCCCCCCGCCCATCCGGACATCATCAAGATGAAGAGCGAGAGGAGGAATTCTGGGAATTGAAGTCCACAAGTCTTAAAGCTGTCAAGTTTGAACACTCCTATGGTTTTTTTTCTAAAGGGTTAGGGGTGCAAGGGTCTTGTAACTTGACAGCTTTAAGACTTGCATGCTTCAAATGCCAGAGTTTCTGAGCCAACATTTTGTTTGCTAAGCAAGAGCGTTGTTAAGTGAGTTTCACCACATTTTACAAGTTGACCACGCCCACCCAGTCACATGGTGGCAAGCCACTCCCACAAAGCAGGCCACACCTACAGAAGAGGTTCTAAAATATTTTGAAACCCACCACTGCTTGGGTCGAGGCTAAGATTCAACATAGACAAGGATGGCTTCTTTGTTCACCTTAAGATATGTTTGTTGGACTTTTAATTGAAATTTCTGCCTTTGAAATTACAATAAAATTCCAATTGTTTAGATTTGGGGTGAGGTTATCCACCAACTAAGCCATAATAGAATTTATTTAGTTCAATTCAGTGCTTTGAATAAACCCAACCATTGCAATGTTACCTTAGGAATTATATCTTGCATTATGTCTGAATCTCACAAATATGGTTTTATTTAATGACTGAATATTTAAACTGAAGAGCGGGGTCTCTGACCAGCCATGATTTGTTTGAACAAAGGCTTGTTGAACAACCAACGGTTTTCCAGAAGAGGCAAATAGTTATGGATTTTCTGAGAAATTCCTGATTGTTTTAGATCTTCTGTTTTTGCTCTCCTTTTAAAAAATACAGTTCTGAGGCTCAGGTGAGGTACACACAACTCTGAATTCCCCCAAAAACCACATCTCTGTGTTTGCACATTGTTTTAACCCAATCAGAATAACAGAGATGGAAGGGACCTTGGAGGGTTAGGCAGGAAACCCTACACCACTTCAGACAAACATCTTCTTTAAAACTTCCAGTGTTGGAGCATTCACAACTTCTGGAGGCAAGCTGTTCCACTGATTAATTGTTCTAACTGTCAGGAAATTTCTCCTCAGTTCTAGGTTGCTTCTCTCCTTGATTAGTTTCCACCCATTGCTTCTTGTTCTACCCTCAGGTGCTTTGGAGAATAGCTTGACTCCCTCTTCTTTGTGGCAACCCCTGAGATATTAGATATTAGATACTGCTATCATGTCTCTCCTGGTTTTTTCTCTTCTCTAGTCTAGACATACCCAGCTGCTGCAACCGTTCTTCATATCTTTTAACCTCCAATGCCCTAATCATCTTTGTTGCTCTTCTCTGCACTCTTTCTAGAGGCTCAACATCTTTTTTTACACCGTCGCAACCAAAACTGGATGCAGTATTCCAAGTGTGGCCTTACCAAGGCATTATAAAGTGGTATTTACACTTCATGTGATCTTGATTATATCCCTCTATTTATGCAGCCTAGAACTGTGTTGGCTTTTTTGGCAGCTGCAGCTGCATCAAGTAAGCCCATCTCCTTTTTTATTTTATTCACCAAACAAAATAAAAAAGGACTTCTTATAGCCAAGGACATTTGTATGAAATTTTGGGAGCTGAAGTCCATATATCTTAAAAGTTGCCAGATTTGAAAAACACTGAGCTGGCAGATGCTTGGGTAGATCCATGGAGACCATCTGATCATCCCCTGTTCTCCATGGGTGCTTAGTATTACTAAATTATTACTACTAAATTACTAAAGTTGAAATAAGATTCAGCCACCAGTTTTACCCAGTTGGTTGGGTACAAGGAATTGGGAATACTGTCTCTGGTACTGTAGCCAACTAATATGTCAGCTTCATTTTCTTTGATTTTATAAAAGTGACCTCTTATTTTCTTCAGGAAAGAGTGTAGAGAAGAGCAACAAAGTTGATTAGGAGGCTGGGGTATAAAACATATGAAGAACAGTTGCAAGAATTGGATATGTCTAGTCTAGCGGTGACATGATAGCAATCTTCCTATATTTGAGGGGCTACCACAAAGAAGAAGAAGAAGGTCAACCTATTTCCCAAAGCACCTGAAGGCCAGAGAAGGAATAATGGATGGAAACTTATCAAGGAGAGAAGTAACCTAGAACTAAGGAGAAGCTTCCTAACAGTGAGAACAATTAACCAGTGGAACAGCTTGCCTCCAGAAGTTGTGGGGGCTCCATCACTGGAAGCTTTCAAGAAGAGACTGGACAGCCACTTGCCTGAAGTGCTCTAGAGTTTCCTGCCTGAGCAGCAGGTTGGACTAGATGACCTCCAAGGTCCCGTCTGACTCTGTTATTCTATGTTCTGGTGATGCAGATTTCTCCAGGCAGGCATATTGTGGCTTCATGGTCCATATACCCAGTTTTCAAACAATTGGGATGCCTTTTGTTCATCATTTCCCCAAATACTTGCTTTTTCTACAGATTTCTTTTCCTTTTTAACACAATCGTCATTTCCATATTACATTAGAAATACTGTAGAGAGCAACTGAAGATTACCAGAGCTTGCTGCGTACCGATTGGGGTTCTGTCTCAAAAGTAAAATTAGACAAGCCTTCCATTTCAATGCCAATTAAATTAATTTCTCCCCAATGTCCCTAGGTGGGGGTGGGGGCAGCATTAAGCGCAAGCATGCTCATAATGTATTCCAAAACACGTTGCAGCACAGAACCCCTCTCAAAGCAGACATATCAACCTGGCAAAATGCCTCTTTAGAACTTTGCAGGAGAACAAAAGCCAGTTCTGGTCCCATTTTCCCGGTTAAACTCATTTTTTTCCCCACTTCTTGCAAGGGAAATAATTCTCTTGCAAGAATTCACTGTGGAGAGCAGGCTCCATTCTAAATAAGACTATATGTTTCTTCTCCTAGATCCACACCGCTTTTTTACGCCACGGATCTCCTATTTCCCTTTCCTCCATGAAGAAAATGTGGAATCTGGAACCCATCCGCTTGATTTGCATCTGTTTGCTTTGCCTCATTTTCACGGAGGAAAGTAAAACGGAACCAGGAAAATGTAAGTATGCTTTTGGCGGCATACGTCGGGAAGCTGTAATTAACTCTTGGCTGTGGGAGCGCATCCAGAATCAGCCTTTGGGGCCGACATGCATGGATGTGATTTGTGAGCTAATTGGAGAGCGGAGATCATCCACAGGAGCGGTCCTTCTGATGATCATTAATGAAATGAATTTTAATCAAGAGACATGGTCGTGATTGAGGAAGGGCTGCTTTCTTCAAACTAACGTTAAAGGGTTATTTGCATGCTTTTGCATACCTTACCCACCCCACCCCCAAAGCCTAACAAAGAATAAGGGCAATAGATTTCGTTCTGGATATCCAAACACTGCCCCCAACCCAAAAGTAGCCGAGACCGTTGTCACTACTATCTACATGTTTGGTCTCCATCCAGCCACAGCAATGTGAGATGGAATATTTTCTCCAAACCCATGTTCTCAAATGAAATGGAAAAATGTTCTGAATTTCATTTGCCCCCACCCCCCGTTGCAAAATATTCCACTGTTAAGTCTTTTTTTTTTCCATGGAAAATCTTCTCCTTTGCAAAACAAAACAAAAAAACCCAAAAGTCTGTATTAATTAAAATAATTAATAACATAATGAATGGATACCATTTAGGTCAAAGTGAGCTGCTGGGATAAATGCAAAATCAGGCTTGTTTACAATCTGTCGAGGGGGTGATTTTTTTTTTTTAAAACGATTGCTATCCAGATGTCAACTCAACTTGGGTTCACCCAACAGGCTTAAATGAATTACAAATCTGGACTAGGCATTCAGATAATAGAGCTAATTTTTGCTTTAAAGCTTCCCCTCGCATATATGTGCTAGTCGTTCCCGACTCTAGGGGGCGGTGCTCATCTCCGTTTCAAAACCGAAGAGACAGCGCTGTCCGAAGACGTCTCCGTGGTCATGTGGCCAGCATGACTAAATGCTGAAGCCGCACGGAACGCTGTTTCCCTTCCCACCAAAGCTGGTTCCTATTTTTCTACTTGCATTTTTTTCGTGCTTTCGAACTGCTAGATTGGCAGAAGCTGGGACAAGTAACTGGAGCTCACGCCATTACGCGGCGCTAGGGATTCGAACCGCTGAATTGCCGACCTATCTGAGCGACAAGCTCAGCATCTTAGGCCCTGAGCTACCACGTCCCAGCTAATTTTTGGTTTCCTGTAGTACAAAACCAGCTGACTTCATTAGCTAATATTTTAATGATGGCTGAATTTTAAGCACCAAATAAAGGGCGTTTTGTGAAATCCAGATAGTCCTCGACTTGCAACAGTTCATGTGGGGACCATTTGAAGTTACAATGGCACTGACAAAAGTGACTTACGACCATTTTTCACTCTTACGACCGCTGTCTATGGTCGCGTGATTTACCCTTTGCTTGATGATTGACTCACATTTATGACGGTTGCAGTGTCCTGGGGGGTCATGAGATCCCCCTTTGTGACCTTCTGACAAGCAAATTCAATGGGGAAACCAGATTCACTTAACAACCGTGTTAGTAATTTTAACAACGGCAGTATATTCACTTCACAAACGTGGTGCGAAAAGTCGTAAAAATGGGGCAAAACTCAAATTGAACCAATTTAACAACGTAGATTTTGGGCTCAATGGTGATCATAAGATGAGGACCAGCTGTACTGAAAAGACTGCCGTGCGTGAAAGATTTTCAGACACACCATGCAGTCCTATAATAGGAAGTGCAATTTGAGATCTTGCAGATATTTGGAGTCTACTCCCACATGGATCCAGACAAAAGCGATGCCGTTTTTCTTTCTACTTTTATTTCACATTCATGGTTTTCTCTCGTTTGATCAGGATACACAGACAGTAACAGAGTTGAGAGGGACCTTGGAGGTCATCTAGTCCAACCCCCTGCTCACGCAGGAGACCTGTACTAGGAATTCGAACCATTGAACTGTCGACCGTTCTGATCAACAAGCTCAGTATTGGAAAAGGATTCATGTTGAACCCAGAGGGGAAAAAATACATGGACAAGAACGAAGTTGAATGAAAAGATGGAGGAAGGAGACTATTGGGCAAGGAATAATATTAAAAGAGGATGTGGCTGAAGGATCTGACCTCCCTTCTACTACTGGAGGGCCCTGAATTAGGTTGAGGGTTGGAGTACATTAAGCGTAAAACCAATATACTCAAGTGGAGGCTCTTAACAGAATAACAGAGTTGGAAGGGACCTTGGAGGTCTTCTAGTCCATCCCCCTGCTCTGGCAGGAAGCCATATACCATTTCAGACAAACATCACGTTATACGCATGTGAGGAGGGACAGAGCCCAGCTCATCTGCTGATATGTCAGCTACTACCAGAAACATGCACCAATAATCACTTACGTTTGGCCAACGACAAAGCCAAGAAGATTTAAGGATCTGGCAGTTTAAAGCTTTATCTAGATCAGTGTTGGCAAACCTTTTCAACACTGAGTGCCGAAACAAGAGCGCTCGTGCGGGTGCTGGAAACCAAAAGGGCAGCCGCCTGTGCGCATGCGCGCATTGGGAAAATGATCTTCCGGTTTCCGGCATACGAATGCACACCAGCCAGCTGGTCTTCTTAGGCGCATATGCGCCAGAAAGCAGAAGACCAGGTGGCCAGTGCACATGTGAGTGCCGGAAACCAGAAGATTATCTTCCCAGCATGCACATGCGCACTGGGTGGCTGCTCCTCCAGTTTCTGGCACTCCCACGCATGTGAAGAGCAATGGGCAACAGCTCGCGTGCCCGGAAAGACAGCTCTGCGTGCCACGTCTGGCACGTGTGCCATAGGTTCACCATCATGGATCTAAACAAAGGACAGGGGGGGGAGCCGGAGGATGAGGCAGGAGCAGGGAGATAGAAAGAAAGAAGGAGAATATGGACTGCTCCCCATAGTCAATTAAGGACGGCCCGTATCCAGATTTCATTCCATTTTAAAATCCTTGGCAAAGTGGCAGGTTGCCTGCTGTGGTTAGTCCTGTGACCCCCAAACTAAGCTTAATGAATGAATCAATTGCATGAAAGAGTAAATATAAAATGAAAAGTTTATAGAGTTGAGTGAAAAGTCATAGCATCATCGAAGACAGAAGTGCAGAGCGAACGGTTTGCAAATCTATTAACTGTAGTTCTCGAAAGACAATTTCCATAAGTGGAATATGAAATGGAAGACCAAAAAAAACGCAGGGAGATTTTTCAGCAGGGCAGCAATATTTATCACAGGAATTGCTTTCGCTGCCCATTTTTCACACGTCCTGTGTTTCACTCCATGTTTTGTAACCAAATTCAAGAACCAAATGAAAATAACTTTCTATCTTTATCCCAACAACTCTTAACAAGCCGAAGGGGAAAAGATGGACGTGGTCCAAATAAGCTTATTTATTCGGCTGAGGTGTGCAGATAGCTGTGCTCCAAGCAGGGCCAACGGAGTCCGTGTGGCATTTCCAGTTCATTGCTTCGCTGGTATGAACATTTTGTTCAGTCTGCACTCATCCAAAATGAAAGCTGGTTTGGTTCTTTTTTTTTTTTTTTTTTTTGCATGAGCCGCCAAACCTTCCTTGGATTTTTCTTTCTTCTCGAAGCAGGATGGAAAGTTGTTTGGGGTGACCAGATTTGAAGGGCTCATCTCAGCAACCTTCTTGTTATGGATCTCCTCAATTCAGAAGTGGAGCGCAGGAACCCATGATGGGTGCCCAGGTTGATGCTACATGTTTAATTTGCAATGGTCCCAACGTTATATGAACTCCAAGTTACTCGTCATAAAACCAGCTTGTTTTCTCAGAAACAAATCCCAGGGGAAACAAAGGGTTGCCTTCATATTTAACCAGGTCACTTAAAAGCCTAGTGTCTGCTTCAGCATAACATGTGAACTAGGCTAGTATTAACACTGGATAAGTGTTTTTTTTTTAACTTAGAACTGAGCTTCTTTGTTATTTTACCAGTCCGTTTATTGTGCAGACCCCAAAAAGGAGTTAAATCATGATCCAGTTTGAATGAGTTGGGTGCTTTCAAATAGCCTGAGAAAGGCAAGTTTGTTTTGGAAACTGAAATATGGTTTTCTTGTGGCCAGCCAGCAGCCAGCAGAGCTGGCAGCAGATTCGGACAGTGAGGTGGTTGGGGAGGAAGACGGGCCAGTCCTAGAGTCTGCAAAAGGCTCTGATGAGGGCTCTGTGTCAGAGGCAGAGAGGGGGCCAGAACCGTCTGACAGTTACCAGCTGCCTTCAGAGTCAGACATCAGTGAGGCAGACGAACAGCTGGAGCCTGTTCCCAGTGTGCGCATGTGCAGAGTTGCCAGACAAAGGGAACAGCTAAAGAACAGGGGTCGACTTGGGAGTAAGGCCACAGGTGGACGATAAATGGCCCCTCCCAGAGGAAATAAAAGAGGAGCAAAAAGGGAGTGGAGTTTGCAGGAGACAGTTAGTTCACTTAATTGGTTCTTGACTCTCTGAGACTCCTTGCCAAGTTTTGCAGATATCGGCCTGGCAGCTCTCCAAGCCAGATAAGGTCTGTGACTGTAAATCCTCCCTGAATTTGTATTCACATACAAATATGTATGTGAATACAAATACAGTACGTATTCACATACATATTTGCTGTCTGTGAATGAGCAGCATTCACAGTAAACTAATAAAAGGGATTTTTGTCGGGATCAGGAGTTTGCTTCATGCTCTTGGGAAGAAGCCTCGGTCAGAACAGGTTTAAGAATCATCCAGAGATTCCATCAAATTCAGAAAACTTGGTCGCTTTCAGCCAAACTGAGATTAAAGAGCAAGCCAAGATGCGAAGCAAGGAGCTGTGTTTCCAACTATCTTGAGTGACCTCAATACCAACAGGATTTAGGGGCGTTCGGCTTAACACTTGTCAAAAGAGAACTAACTTTATAAAATTCAGTGAATCAGGATTCACTAAATTTTTAACATACATGTTGCTAGAAGAGGTGCTTACACCGGGCAGAATTTTGCAAATCTCATAATCAAGCTAATGAGTCAATCAGTGGAGAAATCTGGTAAGAAGATACAGAGTTGAATGTCTCATGAAGGAGGCAAACATCCCAGCATGATTAGACATAAAATAATAACAGTCCCATCTATGTTAACTACAATAATGATGTACACCTTTTCTACAGAAATTAAACACAGGGAGTCCTCAACTTACGACCACAATTGAGCCAAAACTTTCTGTTGCTAAATGAGACAGTTATTAAGTGAGTTGTGCCCCATTTTACAACCTTTCTTACCACAGTTATTAAGGGAATCACTACAGTTGTTAAACTAATAACACAGTTGTTAAGTGAATTCTGGCTTCCCCATTGACTTTGCTTGTCAGAAGTTTGCAAAAGGTGATGGCCTGACCTTGGGACATAGCAACGGTCGTAAGTATGAACCAGTTGCCAAATGTTTGAATTTAGATCATGCTCACGTACCTGTGGGGATGCTGCAACAGTTATAAGTATGAAAAACATTCATAAGTCATTTTTTTCAGTGCCATTGTAACCTTTTTTTTTGAGAGGTATTTTTTTTATTTTTCCATAACCACTCTTACCATCATTAATCTTACAGTGTGTCATCTGAGTACAATCTTTGTGTCATCATATTGAACAGTTACATAATTTTTAACCTATTTTTATCTTACCTTTACATTTCAATTTCAATTGTCTTTTAATTCAACTCCTCTACGTTCTTTTCCAAATTATTCGATTTTCTGTTTCTTTTCCTCTATATTTCTTTTCTATCCAGGGATAAAAACATCCCCCTATCTTATAATACTCCAATTCTTCCTTCTCTTTAATTGCCAATGTCAATCTGTTCGTTTCTGCACAGTCTGGTGTTTTTTAAATTACCTTTCCCTCTGAGAGGGAGGCCATTGTAACTTTGGAGGGTCCACTAAACAAAGTGTTGTTAAGTCGAGGACTCTCGTTGCTCTTGGTCACCAGTTCACAATTTCTCTCTCTCTTTTCTTTTTGGCAGATTCAGAAACTTACTGCATGTTTCAAGATAAGAAGTATCAAATAGGACAAAGATGGAACCCTCACCTTGAGCCCTATGGAATTGTTCCCTGTCTCGAGTGTCGCTGCACAGAGGTAATGGGATTGGATGTAGTGAAGAGGTGGATTTCCAGGAGGGAAGCGTGTCCATTCCAGAGGAGTAAGAGGCCACTCAGTCCTGTTCTGACCAAGGCTTCCTGAGAAAGCATAAATCACAATCTTAGTCCCCAAAACCGCCTTTTATTTAAACGGCTGTGAATTATGGTCATTCACAGCCCATAACGCTTCACAAACAGTCTGTGAAGAGTCCGACAGATGTCTGCTTGAGTTGCCACAGTTTTTCAGGGTAATTTGAATAAGCACCCACCTTCATCTCCCTTGAGACCCTGCCAGAGACCTAATTGCCAATTAGTTTTGCAAGGCCAAACACAGCACAGTGTCCAACAAGACTTCTCAGAGCATGAACCGACTAGATCAACGGTTCTCAACCTGTGGGTCGTGACCCCTTTTGGGGGTCGAATGACCCTTTCACGGGGGTCGCCTAAGACCATTGGAAAACACATATTTTCGAAAAAATACGGAAAACATAAAATAATTTTATGGTTGGGGGTCACCACAACAGGAGGAACTGTATTAAAGGGTCGCGGCATTAGGACGGTTGAGAACCACTGGACTAGATGAATTAATTGCTTCCTTTAAAGGCTCATGTGCCTTTGCTCCTCCTTTATGTCTTATGGGCAGGGTCAATCATCTCCAAGTCTTATTCCCAAGTCGCCCTTCTTACCTTGCACTGGGAACAAGCTCCCATTGTTTTTCTGCCTCGCTGATGTCAGACTCCAGAGATTCCGGAGGCAGCTGATAACTGTCAGAGGGTCCTGGCCCCCTCTCTGCCTCCGATGCAGAGCCCTCGTCCGAGCCTTCCCCATACTCCAAGATTGGTCCATGTTCCTCCCCAACCTCCTCACTGTCTGACTGTTGCCAGCTCCGCAGGCCGCTGGTGGACCACAACAGATAAGTTCCTTTAACCCACAAGCTAGTGGGATGAGTGCAGTTCACCATCAAGAGGCTTTTCATTGTTCCAATCTGTATGAATTTGATTCATTCTCACCATTTTTTTCCATTGCAGAGTCCTTGACTTACAACCATTTGTTTAGTGACTGTTCGGTCTTACCACAGCACTGAAAAAAAAAGTGATTCATGGCTGTTTTTCACACAACCATTGCAACATCCTCATATCACATAATCAGAATTTGGATGCTTGGCAACTGGTTCGTATTTACGATGGTTACAGCATCCCGGAGTCATGTGATCACTTTTTGCAAATTCTGACAAGTCAACCGGGCCGGGCGGGGGGCGGGGAATCCAATGTTACTTAACAATCATGTTGCTACAACTGCAGCGATTCAGTTCACAAGGTCGTAAGTTGAGGACCACCTGTATTTAACCGCAGAGAGGTAGCAATTTTAACATGAATGACCGAGCCTATCAAAGCCGATCAAAGTCAATGTCCAGTGAGCAAGGGTCTTCAGAAGCAGGAGCCACCAGCAGAAAGAAGCATTTTTGGCACTGGAGGTGCAATTCTTTGTTCTGATGCCCCACCAATGCTCAAGTAAAACAGCCACTTTGCATGCTAAATGTGTCGGGGTTCCAAATAGCATCCAAAATTAAATCAGAATCTGAGGCAAAGGATTCCTCAAAGTTCCAATTTATGAAGAGAACCATGTTGGCGCATCTGGGAAAACCCGAATCTCAAAGCTTCCAGGTCCCCCCCCCCCCCGCCCTTGAAAGTTCAAGATCCTGCCCCAACACCCACAAGTTCAGCACATGGTCCAATCTCCCACTGCCACGAAGACAGATTCTACCCATCCAGTTCCGGCCAGGTGCAGAGACAAAGATGACCTTGAGTTTCTAGGAAGAATGTTGTTATGGCTACATATCACCCAACACCGTATAAAAAAAACCCTCCCCCATTTTCCCACAATAGTAAGTAGACAGTAGAAAGTGTGGCAGGCCTGAAACCCAAAAGAAAAAGATGGCTTGCAGGCATGACAAAATGTATTTACGGAAGTTCTGTTTCTTTACTTTGATTTCTTCAGAGGAGGAACGTGCTGTGTATGAAAGTCAAGTGTGCAACCTTGCGGTGTTCCAACCAAGTATATGAACCCACAAAATGCTGTCCAAAGTGTTCAGGTAATCTGTGTCTCTAGTGCAACAAAGTGGTCTAGAATATTTGCTGCTGAAAATGCCAGACTGATCATTGCCCTGTCCAAAAATAACGCAGCAAAAGTCTATTATTACCCAGCCCATTTGTGATTGGCAGAGAACAGAGTCTCTTGTTCCCCTTAGAGTCTATAGAGGTTTTACATTTTCTTCATCACGGAGCATTAAATGGGTGGTGCCCCCTTCATGTAGGACAAGTCATTGTTGCCTTCTCTTCCTTTTTGGTATGTGATAATCATTTTTTGGGGGGAAGGGATGCGGTGGCTCGTTGGCTAAGACGCTGAGCTTGTCAGTCAGAAAGGTCGGCGGTTCGAATCCCTAGCGCCGCGTAACAGAGTGAGCTCCCGTTACTTGTCCCAGCTTCTGCCCACCTAGCAGTTCGAAAGCACATATACATGCAAGTAAAAAAATAGGGACCACCTTTAGTGGGAAGGTAACAGCGTTCCATGCGCCTTCGGTGTTTAGGCATGCCAGCCACATGACCGCAGTGACGTCTTTGGACAGCGCTGGCTCTTCGGCTTTGAAAAGCAGATAAGCACCGCCCCCTAGAGTCGGGAACAACTAGCAGAGATGCGCAAGGGGAACCTTTACCTTTAATCCTTTTTTTCTGTGCTTCTTAATATCTGGCTGGCTGTTGCAGTACAGATAGTCCTCGACTTACGACCAGCATTGAGGCCAAAATTTCTATTACTAAGCAAGACAGTTGTTAAATTATTTTGTCCCACTACAGGATTTTTCTTGCCACAGTTGTTAAGTCAATCACTGTGGTTGTTAAATTAATAAGATGGTTGCTAAATGAATCTGGCTTCCCCATTGACTTCCCTCGTCAGAAGGTTGCAAAAGGGGATCACTGCAACCGTCATAAATACGGGTCCATTGCCAAGCACCTGAATTTTGACATGGGGATGATGCAATGGTTGCATGTGTGAAAAACAGTCATAAGTCACTTTTTCAAGTGCTATTATAACTTTGAACGGTCACCAAATGAAATGTTGTAAGTCAAGAACTACCTGTATGCTGAAAGCCCATCTTCTCCCCAGATAAACAAACAATGGTGGTTTCCCAGCAAGAGGTAGCCAACAGCCTTGTCAACCACATTTGCTGCAACCCAACATTGCTTTATAACCAGGCAAGGTCAGCCAGAAAAATAAGCAAGTCAGTAGGCATTTGTGACTGTATAAATGTTAAAATATTCATGACTGGGAGAGACATGGGAACAAGGTCAGCCAATGAATAGTCATGGTAACTAAGTCAGCCAATGGGAGCTTAAACAGATCTGTGCCTGTGCAGAGAATTGAAACAGAAACTTAAGCAGTCTGCTGCTCTGAGAAGTAAACTAGCAGTCTGTCTGGGCTTGTCTGCTGTTACGAAACTAACTGCTTGTGTTTGCTTTTCTGCCTTGTGTTTACTTGGAAAAACCACCTGTTGGTATTGTACATTTATTCATCTATTCTTATGCATGCGAAGAAGTTAATGAATTCAGCCGAATCCGTGTGTGCTTTCTAGATTTGAATTTAAGCAACAAACTGACAATAAATGGGTGTGTATAGGTATTTTTTTTAATATTTCAAGAGATCATGTTATGACAGAGATTAAGCAAGATATTTTGGAAGGATACTGCAAAATCCCCATTCTTGAAGCTCTTGGCTACCTTCTCATCATCTTGCTTATTCCCACTTACAAAAGAGTCACAGTTGTACAACATTACGGTGGAACAATTGGATCAACATTGCCCAGAGAGCAGCTATTATGTAATGCAACAGAAAGCAGGCAAGGAAGATTTGGCAGAGGCGGTTGAATGTGGATTCGGAAACTAGCAATCTATAGTCTAGATGTGATTCAGAATTCATTGATGTAGAAAGGTTGTCTGAAGGTTGAATCGTTGCAACTGGACTAATCAACCAACTGAATTATCGGTTAATAATGATCAGTCATCAATCAAGCAATGGAACAACTTGTCTTCAGAGGTTATGGGTGCTCCATCACTGCAAGCTTTCAAAGAGACTGGAGAACTATTTGTCTGAAACAGTATAGGGTCCCCTGCTTGAGCAGGGGGCTAGACGTGAAGACCTCCAATGTCCCTTCCGACCAGTGGTGAAATTCAAAAATGTTTACTACCTGTTCTGTGGGTGTGGCTTGGTGGGCGTTGCAGGGGGAGGATATCCCAATTCCAAAATCCCAATTCCCTCCCTACTCTTGGGGAAAGAATATTGCAAAATCTCCATTCCCGCCCCACTCCAGCGGAAGGATACTGCAAAATCCCCATTCCCTCCCTACTCTTGGGGAAAGAATATTGCAAAATCTCCATTCCCGCCCCACTCCAGGGGAAGGATACTGCAAAATCCCCATTCCCTCCCTACTCTTGGGGAAAGAATATTGCAAAATCTCCATTCCCTCCCCACTCCAGGGGAAGGATACTGCAAAATCCCCATTCCCTCCCTACTCTTGGGGAAAGAATATTGCAAAATCTCCATTCCCGCCCCACTCTGGGGCCAGCCAGAGGTTGCATTTGCCGGTTCTCCGAACCACTTAAAATTTCCACTACCAGTTCTCGAGAACCTGTCAGAACCTGCTGGATTTCACCCCTGCTTCTGACTCTATTATTCTATGTTCGATATATATATTCTAATTTTGTTGTTAGTTTGAAAGATTTGTCACCGCCCACCAGGGCAGCTTAGTCCAAGTTGCAATCATTCAACCTTCAGACAACTTCAGACAACCTTCAGACTACTTGGAGATTGAGACTCTTCACTGACATTTTGCAATGCATGTTGGGGAGGAACCCTCTGAGGTGGGTGTGGCAGGAGTTAGTGCATTCCAACAACTCTGCCTAACTGCCTTTCTCTGACTTCTGCAGCTGCCTGGATGGGCAGTGAAACATCTCTCAAACTAACAACAAAAAAATTAGTCCAGTTGCAATGGTTCAACCTTCAGGCAACTTCAGACAACTCTACCCAGATGATTGAGAATCTTCATTGACACACTGATGAAGAATTTAGCCTTTGACATGGGATTTCAGAGGTTGTGGAGATGCCATGGTTGACTTGAGAATTTGCCTTTGTTATGGCACCCATTTTTTTCTCTGAACGCCCTAAGTTCAAGTGTTTATTGCTATGAAAAATGTTCAATAAAAATGGAATAAAAAAAAGAATATTGGGGGTGGGGGAAAGGACAGTATAGGATCAAGGAAAAGAAATATTGGAAGAAGCTAAGGGAGAAATGCCCCTAAGATATTTAAATCATGGTCTAAAAAAAGGGGTGTCCAACCTTGGCAACTTTGAGATGTGGACTTCAACTCCCAGAATTGAGATGCTGACTGGGGAATCCTGGGAGTTGAAGTCCACAAGTCTTAAAGTTACCAAGTAGACACCAAAATGACCTAGCAAAACCACTAGCAAAGCCATCTATCGTGAAGTTTGGAGACCTTTTTATCTGCAGGATTCAATCGGTCGGTCGCCGGGACCAGAGGTTTAATCTTCTGAGCTTTCATGCTGGAGCCAATCCTCAGGGAACATCTCTCTACAGAATGTGTACTTTGGGCTATTCCATCTTATCAGCTACTTAGAAACCAAGGACTTGGCAGCACAAGGAAACAACAGCCTATGACTTAATAGCCCGCCATCAACATCCCAACAAATAAAAAGCCACACACAACCAGGCACCACATAAATACTACACATAAAAGGTAAAGGTTCCCCTCGCACATACGTTGTAGTCGTTCCTGGCTCTAGGGGGCGGAGCTCATCCCCGTTTCAAAGCCGAAGAGCCAGTGCTGTCCAAAGACATCTCTGTGGTCATGTGTCCGGCATGACTAAATGCCGAAGGCGCACGGCACACTGTTATCTTCCACCAAAGGTGGTTCCTATTTTTCTACTTGCATTTTTTAATGTGCTTTCGAACTGCTAGGTTGGCAGAAGCTGGGACAAGTAATGGGACAGTTACGCGGTTCTAGGGACTCGAACTGCCGAACTGCCGGTCTTTCTGATCGATAAGCTCAGCGTTTTAGCCTCTGAGCCTAAATCACTACGCATAGACTAGCCCAAATCACACTTTCTGTAGAGACCAATTTCTCGAGGATGAGCTGTGAGGGAGGGGTCCAAAAGCTCTGAATATGAAACCTCTCATCTTGGTGACCAAGCAGGCTGGATCCTGCAACGTTATCCCGGGACATGTATATTTACCCTTTTCAATCTGTCTTGTTTCAGCCGCTTGGTTGTGTTCACGCTTTTTTCCCGTCGGCTGTTCCCTTTTCCAGATCAACCCGTTGCTTCAAACATCACAACCACTAGCAAGGCCTGCAATTACAGTGGGACCATTTACCGACACGGGGAGATGTTCGGCATGGAAGGAGTCTTCAAAGGCAGACAACCCAATCAGTGTTGGCAGTGCATTTGCTTTGTAAGTGAAACCTTGTGGCTTCTGCCAGGCACAAATTGGCTTTGATGGGAGAGAATACTTGTAGGGTGGGCTCCTTGGTGCTCTCTGGATTGGTTATTACTTTGTGATAAATGCTATTGGTTTCAGGGAGCCTTGGTGCACTCTGAGCCTGCTTATTCTCTTGCAGATGTTTCATTACCCTAACTAGGTAACATCATCAGTGCTACCAGTAGTAAGGAGTGCTGTTTGATGTCAGTTTATACCTGTTGACATGGCTGTCTGTGTGGGTGGGTTGGGGGGGGGCGGTCTTAGAGATTCTTTGGTTAGGCTGTTTACTGATGGCTCTTTGTCAGTTTCTTGATTGGGGTATTGTTTACTTGATAGTTGGTCTGATGTTAACCTTGGAGATACTCTACGGTTTTCTGGGTGCTGATTGCTGGTGGAGAGGTGCTTGGGCCTTCTTGTTCCCTTTTGGGGTGGGTGATTGTTTCTTTTTTGCATAGCTGTTGTTGATGTCTATGTGTATGTCGATGGCTGATTTGTCAGAGAGTCAGGCTTCTAGAAATTCCCTGGCACTTTTGGACTTGGCTCGGTCTAGGATGGTCACATTTTCCAAATTGAAACTATGGTTAAATCTTTCTATATGTTGTGAACTGAAAGGATTCTCAGGCAGGCAGGCAGGCAGGCAGGCAGATAATAGAAGATACCGTAGGTAGGTAGGTAGGTAGGTAGGTAGGTAGGTAGGTAGGTAGATGATAGATAGATAGATAGATAGATAGATGATAGATAGATAGATAGATAGATAGATAGATAGATAGATGATAGATAGATAGATAGATAGATAGATAGATAGATGATAGATAGATAGATAGATAGATAGATGATAGATAGATAGATAGATAGATAGATAGATAGATAGATAGATAGATAGATAGATAGATAGATAGATAGATAGATGTAGGTAGGTAGGTAGGTAGATGATAGATAGATAGATAGATAGATAGATAGATAGATAGATAGATAGATGATAGATAGATAGATAGATAGATAGATAGATAGATAGATAGATGATAGGTAGATAGATAGATAGATAGATAGATAGATAGATGATAGATAGATAGATAGATAGATAGATAGATAGATAGATAGATAGATAGATAGATGATAGGTAGATAGATAGATAGATGATAGATAGATAGATAGATAGATAGATAGATAGATAGATAGATAGATAGATAGATAGATGATAGATAGATGATAGATAGACAGGCAGGCAGGCAGGCAGGCAGGCAGACAGACAGACAGACAGATAATAGAAGAATCTCAAAGGTACTTTTTCAAGATGCAAGTGGACTTTCTTGTTTTTCTTTGAAGGCATTTCACCTCATCCAAGAAGCTTGTTTGGTTCTGACTGAGTAGTAGGGAACAAAAGCATTTATATTCCTTCCTGATGTCTAAAACCTGGTCGATTTGGTTCAAACATTTGTGGCTTCAACTCCAAGATATGAATCAATTCAATTGCCATCAACAAAGTTCACACAACAAAGTCAACAAACAATTCACACTTTGGCCATCAAGACACAAGAGAAGAATAAGTATCTATGCATACTTCTAGCTCTGATTTTGGAACAAGGGACTTCTCTTGTGCCATTCTAGAAGGGAATGGCCCTCCAATTCAGAGAAGCCATTCTGCCACCCTGGAACCTTGGATTCACTTCCAAGGGGTTTCAAACTTCCCCAAATATAGTTTGAAAGCTATATGAATAGATCACTTGAGTACCTTCACTTTGCTGTTCTATAATTGCTGTTCTAGGTTTAAAAATAGTTTCTATCCTTGGGCTGTCTGATTAAACACAACCAAAATCACTCCATGCATACACGGAAAGGTATGCCTAGTTTTTCTTTTTCTTTTTTTTCTTTACCCCCCCCCCCCCGTAATTACTTGTATAGGGATTATTCTTTTCAGAATTTATGTTGTTTATATTTGTTGTCATGGAATGCACCAGCGAGTCTAAAACCAATTTCATTGTATTTATTTTGTACAATGGCAATAAAGGCTATACTACTACTAATCCCCGGAGCAATTAATCAGTTGGACGGCTTCCCTCCAGAAATTGTGAGAGCTCCATCGCTAGAGGTTTTTAAGAAGAGACTGGACAGCCATTTGTCTGGAATGATAGAGGGTCTCCTGCTTGAGCAGGGGGTTGGACTAGAAGGCCTCCAAGGTCCCTTCCGACTCTGCTATTCTGTTGTTATTAAGTGTTATTTGTTGTTGTTTTTTTGCCCTGTGGCTCGCAAGATTTTAAAGGATTCATTTTTGTTCATTTCTGCTGCTGATGAAGTCAAACAGATTCTCTTCTGGGGAATTCAGATCTTTTGCAGAGGCTGCTGATTCTGTGACCCTTCACTGCAGCTTAAAACGCTTCCAGAAAAAAGAAAGGAAAGAAGAATGGACTTTGGATTGCTTTATTGCAGGGGTGTCCAAACTTGGCAACTTTAAGACTTGTGGACTTCAACTCCCAGAATTCCCCAGCCAGCTGGCTGGGGAATTCTGGGAGTTGAAGTCCACAAGTCTTAAAGTTGCCAAGTTTGGACACCCCTGCTTTATTGTAAGCATCGGAAACCCTGCATCTGCAAGTATCACAACCCACTTGTGTTTTTTGTTTGATTCTTTCCTGCAGGTAGCAAAGGTGTACTGTGGCTTGCAGACCTGTCCCAACTTAACTTGCACTTCTCCAGTGTCCATATCTGACTCTTGCTGTCAAGTTTGCAAAGGTAACAGTATCCTTACCAGCACCAACCTTCATTATCACATTATCATGATTAGGAGGCCTGGGGGCACAGTGGTTAAAGTGCAATATTGCAGGCAGACTTTGGCCGCGGCTGAAGTTTCATCCTCAGCAGCTCAAGGTTGACTCAGCCTTCCTTCCTTCTGAGGTCGATAAAATGAGGACCCAGATTGTTAGGGGCAAGATGCTGACCCTGTAAACGGCTTATACACTTTTCCCTACGAACACTAATACAGGGAAAGAGGAGCTAGGGAGGAAGCCAGTCAATAAAGGGACACTGTATAAATTTTGAGCCACAACTGCATTTCCCAATAAAATGGGAATGGCAGCTTGACTTCCTGGTCAAAGCCAAAATAAATTACTTCCCCATCCCTTGTGATGGAAAAATAAGAACAACAATGTAAGCCTTGCATCACACATTGGAGAATGTTGAGAGGTCAACTTGCATATTGGGAATGAGAAGTTTGTTGAACTTTCAATATTATCGAAAGGCAAATTTGATTGGGCTTCCATCAGGAGGTTATGGACATTTTGAGTGAACCAGTGACGTGCGGTGAGGTTTATGGCTGGTGAGGCTGGTGACATCATCAGGAAGGCGGGGAATGGGACCACGTGTGCTGGAGGCTCAGGCTGCCTCAGCCTCCAGCACACGTGATCCCATTCCCCACCTTCCTGAGCGTGCTCCGCCGGCTCGCGCTCTGCAGTCCTCGAAAGCGACTGGGGAACGACGAGAACCTTCCTGCCTCTGACGGACTTTGCGCGCTACTCACGACTGCATATTGCAGTCGCGAGGAGCACGCGAAATCCAGCAGAGGCAGGAAGGTTCTCGTCGTTCCCCAGTCGCTTTCGTGCCTTCGTCATCCGGGAGCGCCGACAACATTTCTGCCTCCGCAGCTCCCGGGCGCGGCTGGACAGATGTATATAATATTATTATATTATATATAGTATATATTATATACTATATATATATAGTATATAATATTATATACTATTATTTCATGAAGAGAGGTGAGGCTCTGCCTCCCCTGCCTCCCCTGACCGCACATCCCTGGAGTGAACCCAGGGGTGGGCTTCAAAAATTTTAGCAAGGGGTTCTCTGCCCGGTTGCTGGGTGGCCAGAGCAGGCGTGGCCTAATTAGCCTCTTGCACCACTGTGGCAAGGGGGGGTGTTTTTGCCCTCCCCAGGCTCCGGAGGTTTTTTTTAGAGCTTCCTGGAGGGTGAAAACTACCTCCCCAGGCTCCAGAGGCGCTTCCTGAACTTCTGGTAGGCCTGTTTTTCACCCAGCTGAACCGGTAGTGGTTTGACAGCCTGGGTGGCTGGAACCGGCAGCGACCCAGGCCTGCCAAGCCCCCGAACCGGTTCTGCATCTTGTTTTTTGCTTCTGTGCATGCGCAGAACAATTTTATTGCACTGCACACACGTGCCCTGCAGTTAAGCTCAGGGCATGCACGGAGGATCAAGTGCAGACGCACAAACCCACCCTTGCTCCACCCTTGCCCTGCACTTACCTGCATCCAAAATGGGCCACGTGGGGACTCCTGGGAGGGGGTCAGTGTGGGCGGGGTCAGCCAGGAGTGAGATATGGGCAGGGGTGGGCTCCTGCCAGTTCTAACCTCTTTTATAGAAGAGGTTCCACAAATCTTTAGTGCCGTTTAAAGCCGGTTCCAGCTCCCTCCCTCCACCCGTCTGCACATCATCAAGATGAAGAGCGAGAGGGGGAATTCTGGGACTTGAAGTCCACAAGTCTTAAAGCTGTCAAGTTTGAACACCCCTGGGGTTTTTTTTCTAAAGGGTTAGGAGTGCAAGGATCTTGTAACGTGACAGCTTTAAGACTTGCACACTTCAATGCCAGAGTTCCTGAGCCAACATGATTGGAGGAGGAATTCTGGGACTTGAAGTCCACAAGTCTTAAAGCTGTCAAGTTTGAACACCCCTGGGGTTTTTTTTCTAAAGGGTTAGGGGTGCAAGGGTCTTGTAACTTGACAGCTTTAAGACTTGCATGCTTCAATGCCAGAGTTCCTGAGCCAACATGACTGGAGGAGGAATTCTGGGAGTTGAAGTCCACAAGTCTTAAAGCTGTCAAGTTTGAACACCCCTGGGTTTTTTTTCTAAAGGGTTAGGGGTGCAAGGGTCTTGTAACTTGACAGCTTTAAGACTTGTGTGCTTCAAATGCTAGAGTTTCTGAGCCAACATTTTGGTTGCTAAGGAAGAGCGTTGTTAAGTGAGTTTCACCACATTTTACAAGTTGGCCACTCCCACCCGGTCACATGGCCAGCAAGCCACTCCCACCCAGTCACATGGCCGGCAAGCTACTCCCACAAAGCAGGCCACACCTACAGAAGAGGTTCTAAAAATTTTTGAAACCCACCACTGGATGTGGGGGTTCTCTGAACTGCACAGAATCTTAGATAGAGGTTCTCCCCAATCCCTGCGAATCCCCAGCAGCCCACAGTAAACCCATGAGCCCATAGTAAAATGGGTATAAACAGATTTACCTCTTGCCAGGTGGGCTTCATTGGTCTAGGCAGCCGTGTTTTTATTCCTCCCCCCATACCCCCCTTGGGCAGGTGCTCAATCACAAAGGGTTCCTAGTATTTTTTTGACACTGTTCTCTCTTGTACAGATGAAGAGTCACTGAGGGTCCTGGGCCTCATTCGTCAGCCGGCCCTCCGTGGAGCGGTAAGTCAACTTGTTCTCAACAGCATCTCCATTGAAGACACATCCCAGGAAAATTATTATAATTGAGATATGGCTGTATTATTTCTTTCAACATGAGAACCTAGCAGGATTCTGTCGCAGAAAAAAAAAGTTATCTGGTAGATCTTTAGCAACCGAGGGATCAACATGATGAATTAAATATTATTTTTGCATGATTCTCACTTCGCTAGAATTACCCCCACCTGCTCTTCATTCTATTTTGCAAATTTTTCCCGTCTTCCTTCATTCCACTAACTCATTTAGCACTCAGCTTCTTCTAACATAGCCTACGAGCAACTATAATGCAAACAAGCCTGAATGTAATCCGAGATTTTTTTTTTTCTAGAAAAACCTGCTTTTGCTTGTTTCTGATGTCTGTGCTAGGAAAGGGAGCTGTCGGGTTTTCACTCCAGCATAGTTGATTGTTATGAATGTTGCTTTTTAATGCAAATAACTAAATGCAAACCATTGAACGGCATAATTAATAAGGCTTGGGGATATCCACTGTTTTAATAGTATTCCACAGTAACCTCAGGTTGTCAGACAAGATTTTTCCTATCTTTGTAACTGGCTTCCTCTGTCTGCTTTAAAAAAAAAGAATCTGTTTTTTTTGGATAGAGATGGAGTCGATGATGTAACTTTGCCAGTAGATTCTGTGGATTACGTAAAAAAAAAAAACCAGAATAATTTAATTGGAAGCCTGCATTCAGTCCAGTTGTTTTAAAAGATGAAAGGTTCTTTTTTTAAAAAAATATATACTCCTACATACCATTTTAAGTATACATTCACATATTGTTATTCTTCTTTACATTTGTCATTCTTATACATTTGTTATTTCATTTAATAGGTTATAATATACAGTTTGGGTTGCTTTATTTACTACCCCTTCCACCTGTTGTAACACCACCTTGTTAAGCCCTTTCTTTTCTCCCTCTCTCCCTTCTCTACTTCCTTCCTTCCTCCTCTCCTCCCCCTTCCTTCTTCCCTTCCCTTTCTCTTCCTCCTCCTCCTCTTCCCCTTCCTACCCTCTCTCCTTCTCTTTCTCTGAAAGGTTTTTTAGAGAGGCTGGAGGATGTTCTAAACCTCTGCAGTTTCTTGCATCTCAAAAATCTGAAACAAATTCTAGGGAATGGGCAGGACTAAGAGAAATTATATGACCCGTTTCAAAATGCCAGATATAAAACTCCCTTTCTAAATGCTCCGACACTGGAAGTTTTTAAGAAGGGATTGGACAACAATTTATCTGAAATAGTGAAGGGCAGCGATGGCGAACCTTTTCGGCACAGAGTGCTGATAAGGGAGTGCATGCGCACGCTAGTCGGAGCCGCGACCCAGAAGAGAAGCTGCCCATCGGGCATGCACACGCCGGGAAATGAACTTCTGGTTTCCAGCATGTGCACCAGCCAGCTAGTCTTCCAGTTACTGGCGAACATGAATGCGTGATGATCAGCTGGCTGGCATGCATGTGCACTCTGGAAACTGTAAAATGAGCTCTTCCAGCACTGCCACAAGGGTGAAGGACAGCTGATCGCCAGGTGCACATGTGCGCCAGAAATCCAGAAGAGGAATGGGTGATGCCGCGTGTGCCGGGCAACATGGCTCTGCATGCCATTTTGGGCATGCGTGTCATAGGTTCGCTATCATGGGTATAGGGCTGGAATGGCGAACCTATGGCACGCGTGCCACAGGTGGCACGCAGAGCCATTTGTCAGGGCACCCGAGGCGTTGCCCTGTCAGCTGGCGTGCGCTGGCCAGCTGAGTTCAGCCTTTTTTTAAAGCCATTTTTCGCCCTCCCCAGGTTCCAGAGGCTTTATAGGAGTCTGGGGAAGGCAAAAACATCCCCCCAGCCCCGGAGGCCCACTGGAGGCTTCAGGACCTTCCGTGAAGCCTCCGGAGCACAAAAAAACGACCCTACGGGCAAACCGGAAGTTCAGGAACGGACTTCCGGTTTGCTCGTAGGCCGTTTTTCATCCTCTGGAGCCTACAGGGAAGCCTCTGGAAGGCCCCTGAAGGTTTTGGGGGGGCTTAAACCGGCCCTACGAGCAAACCGGAAGTCCGTTCCCAAATTTCCGGTTTGCCTGTAGGGCTGTTTTTTGCCCTCCAGAGGCTTCAGGGAAACTCCTGAAGCCTCCGGAGGGCCTCCGGGGGGGAGGCTCTTTTTGCTCTCCCCAGAGTCCTATAAAGCCTCTGGAGCCTGGGGAGGGCAAAAAAAGCATGCAAAAAATGGGCGGGGGTCGCGCCTGTCATGCGTGCATATGCGCTGGGGGGGTGTCGCACATTGCATTATGTGTGCAGCACACCCACGCACGACCCCCCTGCACTCCCCCCGCTTATGGCACATGAGCCAAAAAAGTTCGCCATCGCTAGTATAGGGTTTCCCGCTTAAGCTGGGGGTTGGACTAGAAGACCTCCAAAGTCCCTTCCAACTCTGTTGTTCAGCCTTGTTTTCATAAGTTATCTCTTCTTTCTCTTTTCTCCAGAGACATTCTCCTCCCTCTCAGCCCGAGACCTCAACCAGCAGTCCTAGGCTGCCCACCGCCAACCCACAATCCCGTACGGGAAGAGCTAACCTCAGACCTCTGCCAAATATTACACTAAGTTTCGGTAGCTTTGTATGGACCATGCTTAACAACCGACAGAAAGCTGGACAAGGTACGGAGATGTCCCCGCTTCTTCTGATTGTTTGGCAGTCTGCCAAAAGGTCCCCAAAGGCCATAGAATTGAAAAAGTCTAGCTAGGCCAATTCTTCTTGCAACCTTTTACGCTTCAGATATTTTGGATGACAATCCATCGAGGCCTTGAGCAAGGACCATGCTGCAGAGACTGATAAAATGCCAAAGGCTATGGATTAGATGCAGAGTTTCAGAAATAAAGGAATAGCGTTGGGTAGGGTAGGGTAGGATTCTTAACGGTGAGAAACACTTAACCAGTGGAACGGCTTGCTTCCAGAAACTGTGGGTGCTCCATCACGGGAGGCTTTTGAAAAGAGATTGGACTGCCACTTGTCTGGAATGCTATAGGGCAGTCAGGGTGAACCTTTTTGGCACCGAGTGCCCAAAACGGAATGCATGTGCCAGAGCCCTGGAAACCTGAAGTCCACCTGGCCAGTGTGCAGGCGCATGCTGGCCAACTGGTCTTTGGGTTTCTGGCACGCGCATGTGCACCAGCCCGCTGGTCTTCGCACAAGCCACAACACCAAAAACCTAAAGCTTGCCAGCACATGCATGCGTTTTTGGCCGTTTTTCAGGCTGTTTTCAAGCCGATTTGGGGGCATTTTCCGGCCATTTTCCAAAAAACAGCCCAGAAAACAGCCTGTTTTCTAGCCGTTTTTGGCACCGTTTTCAGTCTGTTTATCGGCGCTCCAGCACCCGCGAAGACCAGCTGGCCAGTACACATGTGCATGCTGGAAACCAGAAGAGCAGTGGTGACAGCACGCGTCCCACAGAGAGGGCTTTGTGTGCCACCTCTGGCACGCGTGCCATAGGTTTGCCGTCACTGGTAGAGGGTCTCCTGCTTGAGCAAAAGATTGGACTAGAAGACCTGCAAGGTCCCTTCCAACTTGGTTATTCCGTTCCTAGTGAGGGAAATGGCCACAGAGTGAAAGATTCTGGCGACTAAATCTCTTATTTCTGAGATCTAAGATTTGCATCCATTCTTTCTTCTAGTGTGCATTTCAAATGGAAAAACCTACTCACAGGGAGAAATCTGGCATCCGTTTGTCCGGTCATATGGTATTGTGGAATGTGTCTTATGTACTTGCAAGGGCACTAAGCCCGAATGTAGAACAATCCAGTGTCCCTATCAGTATCCCTGCGAACAACCGAAGAAAATTAAAGGGAAATGCTGCAAAGTTTGCCCAGGTAGGTTGACATCCTATTGGATTATGGAGGGTACATGGGGCATATGACAGAAACCAATTTTGGGGTGTACGCAAATGGCTCAGCGGTAGGATTCCAAAAATTTTACTACCGGTTCTGTGAGCGTGGCTTGGTGGGCGTGGCATGTTTTGATGGGCATACCTTGGTGGGTGTGGCAGCGGAAGGATACTGTAAAATCTCCACTCCCTCCCCATTCCAGGAGAAGGTTAGTGCAAAACCTCATTCCCTCCCCACTCCAGGGAAAGGATACTGTAAAATCCCCATTTCTCTCCCCACTCCAGGGGAAGGATAGTGCAAAATCCCCATTCTCCCCCACTCCAGGGGAAGTCTATTGTCTTGGTTGCGTCTCTTTCTCCTGCTCCTCGAGATTATTCCTTCTGCCCATTATAGTAATTCAGATAATAAAGGAACGGTAAACTGGTGTAGAGGGGACGCAGTGGCTCAGTGGCTAAGATGCTCAGCTTGTCAATCAAAAGGTCGGCAGTTTGACGGTTCAAATCCATAGCGCTGCGTAACGGACTAAGCTCCAGTTACTTGTCCCAGCTTCTGCCAACCTAGCAGTTCGAAAGCATGTAAAAAATGCTAGTAGAAAAATAGGAACCACCTTTGGTGGGAAGGGAACAGCGTTCTATGCGCCTTCAATATCTAGTCATGCCGTCCACATGACTACAGAGACGTCATTGGACTTTTTTGGCTGTTTGGCTTTGAAACGGAGATGAGCACTGCTCCCTAGAGTCAGGAACGACTAGCACATATGTGCGAGGGGAACCTTTACCTTTACCTTTCCAACTGGTGTAAGGTATTCCTGAGAATACCTCCCATTGAATATAATGGGATTTCCTTTGGAATAAAATGCAACAGTAGAGGTGAGATAGTCTAGATCCCTTAAATATAAACTATCGTTTGTTTCTCTTACAGAAGAAATTGAAAGTCAGCTCCCAGAATACTTCTGTGGTCAGGAGACATTTCCAGTTTACGAAGGCATTCTTGACACTTTTGAAGTAACCGTCCAAAAAATAGCCTTGGAAAAAAATGAAACTTCAGAAGTGGAGATCTACACATGGACGACTAAGAGAGGTGCTGAATTCTTTCTTTTTCCAACATCAAGCCCGTAAGGAAGAGATGGTGTGTCTTCAGGGTTATAACAGTGCTCCCAATACAGAAAGTTTTGGTAGCTGTCTCAAGTGATTATATTATGAAGGCACTGTCCAAAATGAATTGAGTTCAGTTTTTCCACTCAAGTCAGAAGCACGCAGGTGCTTCCAAGTTGAAAGTATTAGCCAGTGATGTCACCATGGGGACACCCAGTTGGGGGCCTCCTTTCAGGTCCCCGGCAGGAGCTGAAGTGAAGAATGAGAGCTCAACCCCACACTATGGCATAAACCAGGTCTCAAACCTGGGCTTGCTAACCTCCTGCCATCCAATCAATTTCCATCCAATCGAGCCACCATGCCAGGGGTTAAATTCAGCAGGTTCTGGAGAACTAGTAGTGGAAATTTTGAGTAGTTCAGAGAACCAGCAAATACCACCTCTGGCTGGCCCCAGAGATTTTGCAGTATCCTTCCCCTGGAGTGGGGAGGGAATGGAGATTTTGCAGTATCCATCCCCTGGAGTGGGGAGGGAATGGAGATTTTGCAGTATCCATCCCCTGGAGTGGGGAGGGAATGGAGGTTTTGCAGTATCCTTCCCCTGGAGTGGGGGAGGGAATGGAGATTTTGCAGTATCCTTCCCCTGGAGTGGGGAGGGAATGGAGGTTTTGCAGTATCCATCCCCTGGAGTGGGGAGGGAATGGAGATTTTGCAGTATCCTTCCCCTGGAGTGGGGAGGGAATGGAGATTTTGCAGTATCCTTCCCCTGGAGTGGGGAGGGAATGGAGATTTTGCAGTATCCTTCCCCTGGAGTGGGGAGGGAATGGAGATTTTGCAGTATCCATCCCCTGGAGTGGGGAGGGAATGGAGATTTTGCAGTATCCATCCCCTGGAGTGGGGAGGGAATGGAGATTTTGCAGTATCCTTCCCCTGGAGTGGGGTGGGAATGGAAATTTTGCAGTATCCTTCCCCTGGAGTGGGGAGGGAATGGGGATTTTGCAGTATCCTTCCCCTGGAGTGGGGAGGGAATGGAGATTTTACAATATCATTCTCCCTGGAGTGGGGAGGGAATGGAGATTTTGCAATATTCTTCTCCCTGGAGTGGGGAGGGAATGGAGGTTTTGCAGTATCCTTTCCCCAGGAGTGGGGAGGGAATGGAGATTTTACAGTATCCTTTCCCCAGGAGTGGGGAGGGAATGGAGATTTTGCAGTATCCTTCCCCAGGAGTGGGGAGGGAATGGAGATTTTGCAGTATCCTTCTCCCTGGAGTGGGGAGGGAATGGAGATTTTGCAGTATCCTTTCCCCAGGAGTGGGGAGGGAATGGAGATTTTACAGTATCCTTTCCCCAGGAGTGGGGAGGGAATGGAGATTTTGCAGTATCCTTCCCCAGGAGTGGGGAGGGAATGGAGATTTTACAGTATCCTCCTCCCTGGAGTGGAGAGAGAATGGAGATTTTACAATATCCTTCTCCCTGGAGTGGGGAGGGAATGGAGATTTTACAGTATCCTTTCCCCAGGAGTGGGGAGGGAATGGAGATTTTGCAGTATCCTTCCCCTGGAGTAGGGAGGGAATGGAGATTTTGCAGTATCCTTCCCCTGCTATGTCCACCAACCACACCCACAGAACAGGTAGTTTTAAAAAGTTGAATTTCACCACTGCACTGTGCTCCTATTGTGTACAGTTGAAAGCAGTTCCTAACTGCTTGTATTCTTCCAATGGCTTTGCAATAGGTATCCTGAGCAAATCTCATAACACCATGCCCGTGGAGGAATTCAGAGAACTGTCATATTTCCAGCAGATCACAAGGACGACTCTGAGTAAGTAAAAGCTTGCTTTGACATCTCTCAAGTCGAATTCAAACTTTTTACAAGTACCCACACCTGGAGAAGCTGTTCTCACACTCTCTACTTAATCTATGCTGTTATGCCGTATGCATACTTGGTTATCTTACCCTGGCTAGGCCTTTGGGGACTTCGGTTATGCAAATGGACCTCCATTGGGTCCATTTATGGTTCAGTTGATTGTGCAAATTCAGGAAATTGGTGAATTCTGGTCAAACATGCTGTGTGGATGAAGTCAAAGGGTGGGATCACTCATTCAACAAAGGCACAGCTTTTTTGTATCATGTTTTACAGAATAAGTCACAGTGGATAAACAGATTCACATGGAAAACCAATCACATAGTGTAAGCTGTATGCAAAGTCCTAGAGTCACACAACACCTGATCTAACCTTCCTTCTGTCAAAATTAATCAGAAGAGAGTTGGAAGAGACCTTGGAGGTCTTCTAGTCCAACCCTCTGCTCAAGTAGGAGACCCTATACCCGGTTCAGCCTTTTTTAAAGCCATTTTTCTCCCTCCCCAGGCTCCAGAAGCTTTATACGAGCCTGGGGAGGGCGAAAACAGCCTCCCCCGCACACACACACACACACGGAGGCCCTCCGGAGGCTTCAGGAGCTTCCCTGAAGCCTCCAGAGGGCAAAAAAAATGGCCCTATGGGCAAACCAGAAGTTCGGGAACGGACTTCCGGTTTGCTCTTAGGGTCAGTTTAAGCCTTCTGGAGGCCTCAGGGACCTTCAGGAGGCTTCCCTGAAGCCTCCGGAGGGCAAAAAACGACCCTACAAGCAAACCTGAAGTCACTTCCGGTTTGCTCAGAGAGTCCTTTTTAGTCCTCCGGAGGCTTCAGGGAAGCCTCCTGAAGGTCCCTGAAGTCTCCGAAG
The DNA here is from genome assembly GCF_964273705.1 of Natrix helvetica. Lineage (NCBI taxonomy): Eukaryota > Metazoa > Chordata > Lepidosauria > Squamata > Natricidae > Natrix > Natrix helvetica. Next base: position 6,550,212 of record NC_138562.1, read on the forward strand.
GGCCTCCAGGGCGGGCGGGGGAGGCTGTTTTCGCCCTCCCCAGGCTCCTATAGAGGCTCTGGAGCCTGCGGAGGGCAAAAAAAAAGCATGCAAAAAATGGGGGGAGCATCTCTCAGGTGCGCATGCACACTGGGGGGGGTTACGTGTTGCATTATGGGTGTGGCACGCCCACGCACGACCCCTCTGCGCTCCCCCCACTTATGGCACGCGAGCCAAAAAGGGTTCGCCATCGCTGCCCTATACTGTTTCAGACAAATGACTATCCAGTCTCTTCTTAAAAACCTCCAGTAATGAAGCACTCACAACTTCTGGTGGCAAGCTGTTCCTCTGGTTAACTGTTCTCACTGTTAGGAAGTTTCTCCTTAATTGCAGGTTGCTTCTCTTGATTAGTTTCCATCCATTGTTTCTTTTCCTGCTCTCTGGCACTTTTGAAAATAAGTTGACCCCCTCCTCTTTGTGGTAACCTCTCAAATACTAAAATACTGTTATCATGTCACCTCTAGTCCCTCTTTTTTCTAGACTGGCCGTACCCAATTCCTGCAACCATTCTTCACATGTTTCCGTCTCCAGGCCTTTAATAATCTTGGTTGCTCTTCTCTGCACTCTTTCTAGAGTCTCAACATCTTTTTTATAGGGTGGTGAACAAAACTGGATGGAGTACTCTAGGTGTGGTCTTACTAAATTGTAGAGACTTTCCTGAGACCTAACCTAAGGTCACACAAAATGCACATGATGTGATTTGTCCAATTTTTTAACTGTCCATTCTAGAGGATGAACAGTTGGAGGGTCTCAACCAATGGTGAAATTCCAGGGTTTTTTTTTACTACTGGTTCTGTAGGAGTGGTTTGGTGGGCATGGCAGGGGAAGGATACTGTAAAATCCCCATTCCCTCCCCACTCCAGGGGAAGGATACTGCAAAAACCCCATTCCCACTCCACTCCAGGGGAAGGATACTGCAAAATCCCCATTCCCTCCCCACTCCAGGGGAAGGATACTGCAAAAACCCCATTCCCTCCCCACTCCAGGGGAAGGATACTGCAAAATCTCCATTCCCTCCCCACTCCAGGGGAAGGATACTGCAAAATCCCCATTCCCTCCCCACTCCAGGGGAAGGATATTGCAAAATCCCCATTCCATCCCCACTCCAGGAGAAGGATGCTGCAAAATCCCCATTCCTACCCCACTCCAGGGGAAGGATACTGCAAAATCCCCATTCCCTCCCCACTCCAGGGAAAGGATACTGCAAAATCCCCATTCCCTCCCCACTCCAGGGGAAGGATACTGCAAAATCCCCATTCCTACCCCACTCCAGGAGAAGGATGCTGCAAAATCCCCATTCCATCCCCACTCCAGGAGAAGGATACTGTAAAATCCCCATTCCCTCCCCACTCCAGGGAAAGGATACTGCAAAATCCCCATTCCCTCCCCACTCCAGGGGAAGGATATTGCAAAATCCCCATTCCATCCCCACTCCAGGAGAAGGATGCTGTAAAATCCCCATTCCTACCCCACTCCAGGGGAAGGATATTGCAAAATCCCCATTCCCTCCCCACTCCAGGGGAAGGATACTGTAAAATCCCCATTCCCTCCCCACTCCAGGGGAAGGATACTGCAAAATCCCCATTCCCTCCCCACTCCAGGGGAAGGATACTGCAAAAACCCCATTCCCTCCCCACTCCAGGGGAAGGATACTGCAAAATCTCCATTCCCTCCCCACTCCAGGGGAAGGATACTGCAAAATCCCCATTCCCTCCCCACTCCAGGGGAAGGATACTGTAAAATCCCCATTCCCTCCCCACTCCAGGGAAAGGATACTGCAAAATCCCCATTCCCTCCCCACTCCAGGGGAAGGATATTGCAAAATCCCCATTCCATCCCCACTCCAGGAGAAGGATGCTGCAAAATCCCCATTCCTACCCCACTCCAGGGGAAGGATATTGCAAACTCCCCATTCCCTCCCCACTCCAGGGGAAGGATACTGTAAAATCCCCATTCCCTCCCCACTCCAGGGGAAGGATATTGCAAAATCCCCATTCCTACCCCACTCCAGGGGAAGGATATTGCAAAATCCCCATTCCCTCCCCACTCCAGGGGAAGGATACTGTAAAATCCCCATTCCCTCCCCACTCCAGGGGAAGGATACTGCAAAAACCCCATTCCCTCCCCACTCCAGGGGAAGGATACTGCAAAATCTCCATTCCCTCCCCACTCCAGGGGAAGGATACTGCAAAATCCCCATTCCCTCCCCACTCCAGGGGAAGGATACTGTAAAATCCCCATTCCCTCCCCACTCCAGGGAAAGGATACTGCAAAATCCCCATTCCCTCCCCACTCCAGGGGAAGGATATTGCAAAATCCCCATTCCATCCCCACTCCAGGAGAAGGATGCTGCAAAATCCCCATTCCTACCCCACTCCAGGGGAAGGATATTGCAAACTCCCCATTCCCTCCCCACTCCAGGGGAAGGATACTGTAAAATCCCCATTCCCTCCCCACTCCAGGGGAAGGATATTGCAAAATCCCCATTCCCTCCCCACTCCAGGAGAAGGATGCTGCAAAATCCCCATTCCCTCCCCACTCCAGGGGAAGGATACTGTAAAATCCCCATTCCCTCCCCACTCCAGGGAAAGGATACTGCAAAATCCCCATTCCATCCCCACTCCAGGGAAAGGATACTGCAAAATCCCCATTCCATCCCCACTCCAAGAGAAGGATGCTGCAAAATCCCCATTCCTACCCCACTCCAGGGGAAGGATACTGTAAAATCCCCATTCCTACCCCACTCCAGGGAAAGGATACTGCAAAATCCCCATTCCCTCCCCACTCCAGGGAAAGGATACTGCAAAATCCCCATTCCATCCCCACTCCAGGAGAAGGATGCTGCAAAATCCCCATTCCTACCCCACTCCAGGGGAAGGATATTGCAAAATCCCCATTCCCACTCCACTCCAGGGGAAGGATATTGCAAAATCCCCATTCCATCCCCACTCCAGGGAAAGGATATTGCAAAATCCCCATTCCATCCCCACTCCAGGAGAAGGATATTGCAAAATCCCCATTCCATCCCCACTCCAGGAGAAGGATGCTGCAAAATCCCCATTCCTACCCCACTCCAGGGAAAGGATATTGCAAAATCCCCATTCCCTCCCCACTCCAGGGGAAGGATACTGTAAAATCCCCATTCCCTCCCCACTCCAGGGGAAGGATACTGCAAAATCCCCATTCCCTCCCCACTCCAGGGGAAGGATGCTGCAAAAACCCCATTCCCTCCCCACTCCAGGGGAAGGATACTGCAAAATCTCCATTCCCTCCCCACTCCAGGGGAAGGATACTACAAAATCTCCATTCCCTCCCCACTCCAGGGGAAGGATACTGTAAAATCCCCATTCCCTCCCCACTCCAGGGAAAGGATACTGCAAAATCCCCATTCCCTCCCCACTCCAGGGGAAGGATATTGCAAAACCCCCATTCCATCCCCACTCCAGGAGAAGGATGCTGCAAAATCCCCATTCCTACCCCACTCCAGGGGAAGGATATTGCAAACTCCCCATTCCCTCCCCACTCCAGGGGAAGGATACTGTAAAATCCCCATTCCCTCCCCACTCCAGGGGAAGGATATTGCAAAATCCCCATTCCCTCCCCACTCCAGGAGAAGGATGCTGCAAAATCCCCATTCCCTCCCCACTCCAGGGGAAGGATACTGTAAAATCCCCATTCCCTCCCCACTCCAGGGAAAGGATACTGCAAAATCCCCATTCCATCCCCACTCCAGGGAAAGGATACTGCAAAATCCCCATTCCATCCCCACTCCAGGAGAAGGATGCTGCAAAATCCCCATTCCTACCCCACTCCAGGGGAAGGATACTGTAAAATCCCCATTCCTACCCCACTCCAGGGAAAGGATACTGCAAAATCCCCATTCCCTCCCCACTCCAGGGAAAGGATACTGCAAAATCCCCATTCCATCCCCACTCCAGGAGAAGGATGCTGCAAAATCCCCATTCCTACCCCACTCCAGGGGAAGGATATTGCAAAATCCCCATTCCCACTCCACTCCAGGGGAAGGATATTGCAAAATCCCCATTCCCTCCCCACTCCAGGGAAGGATACTGCAAAATCCCCATTCCCTCCCAATCAGCTGGGACCAAGAAGGCAGATAATAGAAGGGGGGGCAGCGAGGGGTGGTATTTATCGGTTCTCCAACTACTCAAAATTTCCACTAACAGTTCTCCAGAACCTGTCAGAACCTGTTGAATTTCACCCCTGGTCTCAGCTTTGGTTTATGGCTTACCATGTTTTGCAAACTCAGTGACTTTGGTTTTATTCAATTAACTGTAGTTTAGGCTGATGCTGGAATGAAACTTTCTTGTCAGATAAACGTATGCAGAGCCGCATCCTTAATCTTTTCGTCAGGTTAAATGCACTCTTCCCCCCCTCCCCCCGAGACATTTGGATTTAATAATTATGGAATGTAACATGGTCAAGAATCGGCACTTGAAACGAATCAGCTGACCTTTTTGGTGTCAAGTTACCATTTGGCTGCAACTAGAAAATTCCAGGACTGCAGCAGCTCTGGAAGAAATTCTCCTCCTCATTTCATTAGGGTGAATCAAGGGGCTGTTTATACAAGCAATTATTCTAGAGAAACAATCGCTTGATTCTTTTTGGCCTCTGATTTGTTCACATGATGGCTGGGGGAGTCAGAATCTGAAGTGGACTGAAAGCTAAGCGTTAAAAGGGACGCTCTTTTTCTGCCTGTTTCTTTTCCATTCTCACAACTTTCGAGAAGTCAGACAGACAGACATTTTATTTTGGTCTTTGATCAATAAAAGTATGTTTGGCAAAGCAAGCAAAATGAACCCCCAACATCAATGAACTTGGGCCCAGTGGTGAAATTCATTTTTTTTAACTACCGGTTGTGTGGGTGTGGCTTGGTGGGCGTGGCATGGCTTGGTGGACGTGGCTGGTGGGCGTGACAGAGGAAGGATACTGCAAAATTCCCATTCCCTCCCCACTCTGGGGCCAGCCGGTTCTCTGAACTACTCAAAATTTCTGCTACCGGTTCTCCAGAACCTGTCAGAACCTGCTGGATTTCACCTCTGCTTTGGCCTGTCTGTCTGCTTCCAGGATACTGTAAATTGAGGATGGGGAAAATGCAGTGTAGGGCAGCCCGCTGTCCTTTAGATAGAAGGACAGACACTGACGTTCCAAGCCTGTGGCCACTAAATGAGAAGAGAGAACTCCTTGGAAAGGACCCTGATGTTGGGGGAAATGGAAGGCATAAGTAAAGGGATGGCAGAGGATGGATGCTTAGATGATCTCATTGATGCAACGAATATAAATTTGGGCATAAACAGGGAGATGGTAAGGGATGGCTCAGTGGCTAAGATGCTGAGTTTGTCGATCAGAAAGGTCGTCAGTTCAGCAGTTCGAGCAGTTCAGCGCCGCATGACGGAGTGACCTCCCGTTCCTTGTCCCAGCTTCTGCCAACCTAACAGTTGGAAAGCACGTAAAAATGCAAGTAGAAAAATAGGAACCACCTTTGGTGGGAAGGTAACAGTGTTCCGTGCACCTTCGGCATTTAGTCATGCCGGCCACATAACCACGGAGACTTCTTCAGTGCTGGCTCTTTGGCTTAGATACGGAGATGAGCACTGCCCCCTAGAGTCGGGGACGAGTGGCACATTTACCTGTAAGGACATAGTGGAGGACAGGAGGCCTGTGGTGTGCTGTGGTCCATGGGATCACAAAAAGACAGACGCAACGTAGTGACTGAATAACAACAACAACAAAAGTTGAATTCGAGGAAGGATCTGCCCTTCTGTTTTCCTTTTGGGCTGCAAGGGAGGACCAGTAAGGCATTTCTCCTTACTCAAATCTTCTTTTTGAACTGAAAAATATTCTTCTATGCCTATCATTCTTCTTTTTTGCCAAAGGAGGAAAAATGAGAGCTTATTTCTCTTATTGATGATGATGGCTAGTACTTCGGTAAATATAAGAGGAATTTAATTAGCTTTGAAAATAAATACACCAGTATTTCAAAGCTCTGTTTGGCATTGATGGACGGGATCTATTCCTTTTGCATTCACCACTTAACTTTTGCTGTTAACAAAACTGATTGTTTCCTATGTGCATGTGAATCTTTATTTAGGTTGGAATCAGGACGTTTTCAGATGCATGAGCCAGAACGGGCCAGATGTTTTTGGAATGTAACGCTGATAGGGAAGGACATGAAAACACGAAACCTCGTTAGTTCAGACCCTCAATGTTTCCAATTCTCCTGCTCACCTTCATGCTGTCATTTGCATTTCTCTCTTGGATTTGCTCATTGCATTTTTCCCTCCCGTTTTTGTTTGTTTGTTTGTTTGTTCTAGATAAATGGAAAATGTTCAGTGAGGAAGCAGCTCAGCTCAACCACTGTGAAAACCGAGACTGCAGGACTGAACTGGAAGAACTGCTGAAAGTTTTGTACCTTGAGAAATCGGAACAGGAGCGTTGCTGAAGGAAGGTCTGAAGGAGGAAACCGAGAGAAAAAAAAGATGAATCCGCAGCAGGAACTGCGGGCTTGTTTTGTTTGATGGTACCCTGGAAAGAAAAGGAAAGAGAAAGAAAGAAAGAAAGAAAGAAAGAAAGAAAGAAAGAAAGAAAGAAAGAAAGAAAGAAAGAAAGAAAAAGAGAGAGAGAAAAAAAAGAAAGAAGAAAAGTATTCATCTCATGCCCAGCATACCTTGCTGCTCTGTGCATAAATCTGTGCTAGTCCTTTTAATATCTCTACTTCAGAAATGGTGGCTCTTTGTCAGTGGTGGGATTCAAATAATTTAACAACCGGTTCTCTGCCCTAATGACCAGCTGGGTAGGTGTGGCTCGGTGATCATGGGACCAAGTGGCCGTGGCCAACACAACGTCACTCACGTCGATGGGTGCTTCGCCTTAGCTTTGACAGTGTCATCAGGGTTAACCGGAGAGGCACCTTCTGTAAGCAGAGCAATAAAGATTAGGCTGGAAACAACACCAGAATGTTTCCTTCCTGCCTTCCTTACAGGATTAGCCCTGTAAAGTGGAAAAAAACAAAAGGAGATTTCATCCAACAACCGGTTCTCCAAACTGCTTAGAAAGTTCACAACCGGTTCTCCCGAATAGGTGCGAACTGGCTGAATCCCACCATTGCTTCTTTGTTATTGGAAAAAGAGGAAGGAAAGGCATGGATTCCTGCATTGTCTAAAGCCAGGGGTGAGGAGATAGAGCGGAGGGTTATTTCATATTTTGGAGAGAGACTAAAGGCTTCAGTGGGGAAGGTACAGATCAGTGGTGAGATTCAAAAATTTTACTACTGGTTCTATGGGTGTGGCTTGGTGAACGTGGCATGGCTTAGTGGGCATGGTTTGGTGGGTATGGCTTGAGTGTGGCAGGGGAAGGATACTGCAAAATCCCTATTTCCTCCTGATCAGCTGGGACTCGGGAGGCAGAGAATAGAAGGGGGCGGGGCCAGTCAGAGGTGGTATTTGCCGGTTCTCCAAACTACTCAAAATTTCCGCTACCGGTTCTCCAGAACAGGTCAGAACCTGCTGAATCCCACCTCTGATACAGACATAAAATGGGTAGAGCCACAGTTGGGTGAGATCAAGCTCCTCCTTTTTCCCCCCGAGACATTTTTTTTTGCTACTAAGCCCCTTACCCGCTTACGCAAGAGTTTTTCCAGAAATAAAATAGCAAGAAACATAAAATTACTCTCTGGCATATTTCCAAATAGGAGAAAATAAGGTTTCTCTCTCCCCCGCTCCTCTTTGGTAGGTTTAGCGTTGTGAAACTCTTCTGAGGTACAACTGCTCAGAGGCGTGATGGGAATCGAATCCAAAAATCCTTGTTTTCATTTTGAGGCACACACAGCTCTCCCACGTCCATTTTTCCATTCTTTTCCCCCATCTTTTTCTTTCCATGAGAAAAACCATTCAGGAAGTAGTGGGGGGAGGGATGGAACCTTGGCATAAAGCCTTGGGAGAGATGGCCCAACTTGTCCTTGGAAAGACCCAAAGAAAACGTGACTTGGGCAGTCATGGAATTTCGGGAGATGATCTGGGCTGAATCCTTTGGCTTGGATTTGACACCGGTAGACTAGACATGCTGACCTCGGTGGAAGCTTCCAACTCTTTTCTCCAGCTTGAGTTCCTGGTCTGAAATGCAGGCAAAAATCCCCACTGAATTCAGATGGGAGGATAGGAAGGATGAAAATGGGGTCTAGAGGGGCAGATACGTCGTGGTTGCTTATTCTTGATATCAACTATGGTTGCAAGCCCTATTGGTTGGCTTCACACTCCACATCTCACATGGAAGTTAGGCTCTGGTTTGTGCCTTAAAGTGAAGGTACCCCTTCCACTAGGGCTGGCAACCATATTTGATATCCAAACCAGCAGCCTGCAGAAAGTATCTGCCTCTCGAGAGCCAATTTTCACCCTTCCTACCCACCCACCTGCATACAGGTAGTCCTCGACTTTCAACAATTCATTTAGTGACTGTTCAAAGTTACAATAGCACTAAAAAAAGATTCATGACCATTTGTTGTACTTATGACCTTTGCAGCATCCCCGTAGTTAGGTGATCAAAATTCAAAGACTTTGCAACTGGCTCATATTTATGACCATTGCAGCGTCCCCAGGACAGTTGATCTCCTTTTGAGACTTTCCGGCAGGCAAAGTCAATGGGGAAACCGGGTTCACTTAACAACGGGGTTGCTAACTTAACAACTGCAGTGAGTCATTTAACATGTCAGGTTTCCTAAAAATGCCCTAATTGATTCATGAGTATCGAGCCAGGTTTCAATGCAAAACTGGTCATTTGTTAGCAGCACTATTAGGCAAGGCCTTTCCACGGTCAGATCTAAGCTTTGTTTGAGTTATAGCTGAACTTTACCCCTGTTCTTTCCCTCCCCTCAGTCTGTGTCATAAATCACATCCCCCAATGAGGTACACCCCTCCCAAGCCTGCTGTGATAATCTGAGATCCGACTCTAGCCCAAAGTATGCGTGGAATGCACGCTCCCCCCCCCCTTCTCTCACTATGGCAACATTAGGAGTTGACATTACAACTGTGGCAACCAAGGGCATAAAATGGGGCAAAACTCACTTAACTGCTCTCTCACTTAGGAACAGAACTTTTGGGCTCAATTGTGGACAGAAGTCAAGGACCACCTGTACTCCAAAATGAGGAAGACTTCAACACAGTTCCTTGTTTTTTAAGGAAGAGCCATGGATCCCCTAGGAGGGCCAAGGTGAAAATAGGTCACCCTTAGCATGTTGTGAGAATTTACCCATGTGGAATCAACTGGAAGGGACTTTGGAGGTCTTCTAGTCTATCCCCCCTGCTCAAGCAGGAGACCCTATATCATTTCAGATGAGTGATTCTCCAGTCTGTTCTTAAAAACCTCCAGTGATGAAGCACCCACAACTTCTGGAGGCAAGCTGTTCCACTTGCTAATTGTCCTCACTGTTACGAAGGTTGCTTCTCTCCTTGATTAGTTTCCATCCATTGTTTCTGGTCCTGCTCTCGGGCCCTTTGGAGAATAAGTTGACCCCCTCTTCTTTGTGGCAGCCCCTCAAGTACTAGTCCTTCTTTTCTCTAGACTAGCCAAACCCAAATCCTGCAATGGTTCTTCATATGTTTTAGTCTCCAGGCTTTTAATCATCTTAGATGCTCTTCTTTGCACTTTTTCCATGTGGTGACCAAAACTAAATGCAGTATTCCAGGTGTGGCCTTAATAAGACTTTATAAGACGCTTCTAATACTTCATGTGATTTTGGATTCCATGCCTCTGTTTATACAACCAAGGATTATATTTGGTTTTTGGGCTGCTGCTGAAAAAGCAAATACACTGTTACCAGATTGACTCAACCTGGTTATCAAACTGAGCCATGATTTGCTTTGCTGGTTCAGGCCATATGAAAACGGCAAAGGTTTGGAGTTAAATGTATTGTGTGAACTTAGGGGTTTGGGCAGTGGTGGGATTCAAATAATTTAACAACCGTTTCTTTGCCCAATGACCAGCTGGGTGGGCAGAGCTCGGTGGTCATGTGACTGGGTGGGCGTGGCCAACTCAGCATCACTCAGGTCGATGGGCGCTTCATCTTAGCTGTGACAATGTCATCAGGGTTAACCGGAGAGGCAGTTTCTGTAAGCAGGGCAATAAAGATTAGGCTAGAAGCAACACCAGAATCTTTCCTTCCTGCCTTCCTTACAGGATTAGCCCTGTAAAGGGGGGGGGGGAAACAAAAGGAGATTTCATCCAACAACCGGTTCTCCGAACTCCTTAGAAAGTTAACACTTATTCTCCCGAATAAGTGCGAACCGGCTGAATCCACCACTGAATTTGGGTTGTGTAAAGCTGCGTTTCTCGAGCTCAGCAACTTTTAAGTGTATGGACTTCAACTCCCAGAATTCTCCAGCTAGCAAGCAGGGCCATCCTTTTAGAATCTAATGAGCAGGTAGGTCTTGGGAGGGGATGCAGAGTCTCTCGTTTTGAAACGTATCACTGGGAAAGGGCGCAAGTTAAGAGGTGTACAGTACTTTTGTTATATTTTATTGATTTTCTGGAAGAAAAATAACTTTTTGTATCTGTGATGAGATACCTGGGATATAGGCTATGTATTTATTTGTATAATAAGTTCTCTCTTTTTTTTAAGGGCAAGGAAAAAAAATCAGTGTAGCGTGTTTGTTTAGCATTAACCAAGACACATTTCATCCTGGCTGGTTCTCTCTTTCACCCCTCCCACTTTTCTGGAGACACATATTTATAACCATTATTTATATACGTTGTTTTATCTCTTTTATAAATTAATAAACATTGAATTGTTCCAAATGGACTTTTTCTTTCATTGAAAGTTTTTTTTTTCCTGGAGTCCCTTTTCCTTTAAGAATGGGGGAAGGATCCAGACCTTCTCTGAGGAGGGGGGGGGGGTGGAATAATAAAGAGTTTGCAAACTCCTGGCTGCAATCCTGATAACAGGTCATCAGATTGACTTTGCGTCAACCCAGTAAAAAGCAGGATTTAAAGAAAAGTATTGACAGAGATGGACGCGGTGGCTCAATGGCTAAGACGTTCAGCTTGTTGATCAGAAAGGTCGGCAGTTTGGCAGTTCGAATCCCTAGCTCTCTGTAACAGAGTGAGCTCCCATTACTTGTCCCAGTGTCTGCCAACCTAGCAGTTGGAAAGCATGTGAAAATGCAAATAGAAAAATAGGAACCACCTTTGGTGGGAGGGTAAGAGCATTCCGTGCACCTTTGGTGTTTAGTCATGCTGGCCAGATGACCACGGAGACGTCTTCGGACAGCGCTGGCTCTTCGCCTTTGAAACGGAGATGAGCACCACCCCCTAAAGTCGGGAACAACTAGCACATACAGTATTTGTAAAGGGAGCCTTTACCTTTATTCACAGAGGTTACTAGTGATCTAATCCTGGTGAGCCATTTCAACCTTCAAGCATGAGAATTATGCGGTTAGAATGTTCTCTACATTCAGCTGGGAATCTCAACTGCTAGGAAGAGAGGATTAAACTTGTTCTCTTCTTCCTGATGGGGTGGCACAGAGGCTCAGAGTTTGAAGCATTGGGCTTGTTGGCTGGAAAGCCAGCAGTCCAGGTTTGAGACCCAAGCACCATGTGATGGAGTGAGTTCCTGTCCTTGCCTTTTTCCTTAAAGACATTTCGCTTCACATGGAAGAAGCTTCTTTAGTTACTTTTGGAAGCAAGCAGGACAGGGGTGGGTTCCGGATTCTTTTACTGCCAGGTCACTCAGGGATGTGCTTTGGGGACGCACATGCTTCTGGCTTGTGGGCGCTTGATGCGTGCCTGCACTTGATGCACAGAAATTTTTTAAAAAATAGCTTCTGTGCATGCACAGAACCAAAAACAAGTTAGCAGCACCATAGGCGTTGCCGATAGAACCGGTTCGGGTGCATGCATGTCCAAGTTACTACCTACTCGGCTGAACCGGGCCGAACCGGTAGGAACCCACCTCTGAAGCAGGAATATTTGATGTGTGTGTGTTGGTGGTGGTGAATCTGTGCACCTGTGCCACACTGGAGCTGAGGGATAGTGAGGGAGGAATAGAAATACCAAAATACCAAAACAAAATACGTTATCCTGGGAACCAAGGACATTCCCACAGGTGGCCAGAGAGAGGAGGAGTGAAGTTACCAGGCAACCAGATGGCACCTTGATTGGACCATGTGACTGATTGGGAAAGGGAGGAAACTTCTAATTGGGTGAAAACCGGGGGAACATTCAGAGTCACTTTTCCCTAGCCTATGCCAATATAATATAGCCAATAAAACTATTATTTGAGGAACCAACCTGCCTTGGAGTTCTGTTTGCTATGGGTGTATTACTTGGAATCCTGACATTTTCCCTACAATGCCTTCTGGGTGGAAATTAACCAGGGTTTTTTGGTTCCCTCCTGCAAAATCTACCTGGACACAGGTTCTGCTAGGAGAGCCAAAATTGCCATCCTTTGGGCCCTTGTCTTGGCTTGCTATCAAGCTGTGAATAACAGAATTCGAAGGGACCTTGGAGGTCTTCTAGTCCAACCCCCAGCTCAAGCAGGAAACCCTATACCATTTCAGACACCTGTCTGTCCAATCTCTTCTTTAAAATTTGGATTCAGCCAAGTTGGCCAATGCAAACGTTCTAACCAGGAACAGCAGCTCTTTAAATAACTTTACTCCCATTTAGGATGTTGTCTAAGAAACATAATGAACTAAGTCAGGGTGTGATTCACGGTGGTTTTCTGGCACTGGATTGGTCTCTCTGCTCATTGTGAATAAAGCCGCTTCATCTGTAATTGTTCAGGAATTGTTTATGGTCTCTTGGAGAAGAATAGCTTTATACTGTTCAAGGTAAGTGCACGAAAACGGGGCCGTATCTCTTTTTAAGTGGTGGAGGAGCAAACAAAGAAGAACCAGAATAGATCAAATTGTATAGATCAAATTGCTATATACAAACCAAACAGCAGGAAATATAAAGCTTTGAATTCTATTCTGCTCTCTCTCTTGCTGCGCATGTGTGCCAGGGTGGATAGAAAGATAAATAAGCTGACATAATTCTTTGGGTGATGGGATCAGAGGTGGAATTCAGCAGGATCTGACCAGTTCTGGAGAACCAGTAGTGGAAATTTTGAGTAGTTCGGAGAACTGGCAAATGCCACCTCTGGCTGGCCCCGCCCCCATCTATTCTCTGCCTCCCGAGTCCCAGCTGATTGGGAGAAAATGGAGATTTTGCAGTAACCTTCCCCTGGAGTAGAGGGAATGCAGATTTTGCAGTATCCTTCCCCTGCAACGCCACCAAGCCACACCCACCAAGCCCACCAAGCCACACCCACAGAACCAGTTGTAAAAAAAATTGAATCCCACCACAGGCATGGATAATTCGCAGAAAACCAAACTGCAACTTCAAACAATCATGAAATGAATGATTATAGGTCAAGGACTACTTATATAAAAACTAGCTGATAACCCGGTGCTTCCCAGGTATTTATTTATCCCAACCCTCCTTCCATGAATGTCGCCGCAATTTCTAATGTTGGATTATCCCCTTTACCAGGGGGAGGCCCCTTGTGGAGTACTGTGAAGCTGTTACCATGGCAACTCCACAAAACTGTAGAGTGGAAGCCATTTTACAGCAATACAGTAGAAGCCATTTTAAGGCACAACAGGCTGAATCTTTACAGAACACACACCCCAAGGGGGTTAGGAGTGTCTTACCCCCACAGTATTTGTTTCCAGAGAGTAAGTAATCTCGCCACGATGTAAAAAAGATGTGGAGACTCTAGAAAGAGTGCAGAGAAGAGCAACAAAGATGATGAGGGGACTGGAGAGTAAAACATATGAAGAACGGTTGCAGGAACTGGGTATGTTTAGCTTAAGAGAAAGAAGGACTAGGGGAGACATGATAGCAGTCTTCCAATATCTCAGGGGTTGCCACAAAGAAGAGGGAGTCAAACTATTCTCCAAGGCACCAGAGGGCAGAACAAGAAGCAATGGGTGGAAACTAATCAAGGAGAGAAGCAACTTAGAACTGAGGAGAAATTTCCTGAGTTAGAACAATTAATCAGTGGAAGGACTTGCCTCCAGAAGTTGTGAATGCTCCAACACTGGAAGTCTTTAAGAAGATGTTGGATAGCCATTTGTCTGAAACGGTATAGGGTTTCCTGCCTAGGCAGGGGGTTGGACTAGAAGACCTCCAAGGTCCCTTCCAACTCTAGTATTGTATTGTATTGTATTGTGTACCAAATTTGGTTGAAATTGCTTGAGGCGCTCCAGAGTTATGCTGGAACATACACACGCACAGCTATTTCTATATACATAGAAAATACAGGTGTGCAATTCTAGAGCACCACTAGATGGCAATGAAGAGACACCAAAAATCTGTATTATGTTTCTCCCTCTGCTGGTCATTTGGATTTTTGCACTCCAGATTTGGTGGCCATAACAATACCTTTGCCTGCTTGTCCTTCCAGGGTGAAATTTGTCTTGGCTTGCCTGGAGGTCTCTCATCATGCCCTTGCATTTCTGGGCAGCTCCATACGGCTGTTGCTTTGCTCCCGATAGTTTCCCAGCTCAGTTCTCTAAAGGGAATTCAGATGTGTTCCATCCAAGAAGCCAACCATGAGAAGGATGAGCCCTTTCGGTGGCAGCAATGGTTAAATAAACATCAACATTCCTTTCGCAGCCAGTTTATTGCTGTGCAATGCAAACTCCGCACATTCAGTCCTGAGTATCTTGCTTTGTGGGTGAAAATAGATGTCATATTTGGACACCGGGGAAAGCAAATCTGAGCAGTTGTGGAATCTCAGCTGCACGGTTGCATCTGCACAGATATCCCAGCAAGTCTATATCAGGTGACAGTCAAATTCTTCTTTCTTTGTCAATACGTAGAATAATGTATACAGTTGTTTTTCTTCATCAAAGTGTCAGGGTTCCAAATATCATCCAAAAGCAAATCAGAGTCCAAGGCAAAGAATTGCTCAAAGTTCCAATTGATGAAGAGAGCCAGGTTGGCACATCTGGGAAACCCCAAATCTGAAAGCTTACCAGGTTTCCCCACCCAGTTGAAAGTTCAAGATCTTGCATCCCCACACCCACAAGTCCATCCCATGGTCCAATCTTCCACTGCCATGCTGGCAGTTCCACCCATCCAGTTCTGGTCAGGTGAAGAGGTGCAGAGACAAAGGATGACCTTGGCTTTCTAGAAAGAATTTTGTTATGGCTCCATATCATCTAACTCCATACGATCCCCCCTCCCATTTTCCCACAATAGAGAATGCATAGTAGAATAATAGAAAGTATGACTGGTCTGAGATCCACAAGCAAATATGGCTGCAGGCTTGACACATAGAATCACAGGGTTAGAAGGGACCTGGGACTTCTTCAAGTCTGCCGTCCTGCTCAAGGCAGGAGACCTTCTGTCATCCTGGTCAAATGGTTGTCTACTCTTTTCTTGAAAAAACTCCAGGCATGAAGCATCTAAAACTCCGGGAGGCAAGCGGTTGGTCAATTGTTCTCATTATCAGGAAATTTCTCATTAGTTCCTTGTTGGATCTATCTTTAATGTTGTTTGTTGTTAGTTGCGAAGTCGTGTCCGACCCATTGCAACCCCATGGACAACGTTCCTCCAGGCCTTCCTGTCCTCTACCATATTCTGGAGTCCATTGAAGCTCACGCCGACTGCTTCAGTGACTCCATCCAGCCACCTCATTCTCTGTTCTTCTTTTGGCCCTCAATCTTTCCCAGCATGAGGCTCTTCTCCAGGGAGTCCTTCCTTCTCATTAGGTGGCCAAAGTAATTGAGTTCCTCTTCAGGATCTGGCCTTCTAAAGAGCAGTCAGGGTTGAGCTCCTCTAGGACTGACCGGTTTGATCTCCTTGCAGTCCAAGGGACTCATAGGAGTCTTCTCCAGCACCAGAATTCAAAGGCCTCCATTCTTTGGTGCTCAGAGTTTCTTGGGGTGCAACTTTCACAGCCATCCATTGCAACTGGGAAAACCATCGCCTTGACTATACGCGCTTTTGTTGGCAGGGTGATGTCTCTGCTTTTTGATGTCTCTTTAATGAGCTTAATGAGTCATAATGGTTTGGAATCTGGCAGAATATTCTGGAACCTACTGCAGATGATCGGCCAGCACAACTGTATCCGAAGCTCATGTCTCATTTCTTATACGGTCTCTCTTTTTTTCTCTCTGATTGGACTTGCAAAGGAAATTCATATTGGATAAACACCTTTGTCATGACTTGTTTGAGTTCTGTAAGTAACTGTCTCGTAGCCTAACTTAGAATAACAGGAGAAAATTTCAACATTTCAATGTTGAGCTACAAATACTCTCCTTTATTTGTATAGATTATAATAACAGAGAGGGACGCGGTGACTCAGTGGCTAAGACGCTGAGCTTGTCGATCAGAAAGGTCGGCAGTTCAAATCCCTAGCGCCACATAACAGAGTGAGCTCCCGTTACTTGTCCCAGCTTCTGCCAACCTAGCAGTTTGAAAGCACTTTAAAAAATGCAAGTAGAAAAGATAGGGACCACCTTTGGTGGGAAGGGAACAGCGTTCCATGCGCCTTCGGCGTTTAGTCATGCCGGCCACATGACCACGGAGACGTCTTCAGATAGCGCTGGCTCTTTGGCTGTGAAACGGAGATGAGCACCGCCCCCTAGAGTGGGGAATGACTAGCACATATGTGCAAGGGAAACCGTTACCTTTACCTTATAATAACAGAATCTGGAAAGCCAGACCCCCTCCCTCTTTCCCTTGCTGTTATATCAAAGAGAGTCAATCCAGGTCAATGTTGAGCTTCTATCTCACTCTTTCCTGTCTTCCTGGGCTAGTTTACATTTGATTAATCGTTCCCATATATTTTCTTGAAGGTCATCTCTGCATCCGGTTACAGTCATCATGCCCGTTCTCTTTTCTCCACCAACTTATCTTTCCCCAATGATTTCTTGTCAGGTATGGAAAGTGATTTTACCCAGCTCAGAGAAGTATTAGAATCAATTATACTTTGTAAGTATAAGAGGGAGGCAGATTAAGGACCTCTCTCCTATCATTGCTCTTCCTTGTCAATTTTTTCCCTCCTCCCATAGCTAGTCTAGGCTTCCTCTGTGTAGCTTAGTTGATCTTCTGATAGCTTTGGAAAAACTATAGGACAGTTTGCAGCCTGGACAAAATGAGATCTGAAAATATGAGCGGAAGAATTTCCTCCTTGTTCCCAATAGTATCATTGTGGCATTTTTCTTCCTGTTATGTATTCCTGATTTATGGTAAAGGAAAAAAAAGTGTCCAAGGTGTGACGAAGCCTACACAAAGCAGGGTAATGGTCACCATAAGCCCCATCCAGCTTTTTTTGAATTTCATTTCCTAGCCAATCCTGGCAAGCGATGGCATTGAATGACATTTACAATGGTAATTACAGAATAATAACCAAACAGAGTTGGAAGTAACCTTGGAGGCCTTGTGGTCCAATGCCTTCCTCGAGCAGAAGATCTACCATTGTGACCACGTGGTTGTCCAATCTCTTCTTAAAAGCCTCCAGTGTTGGAGTACCCACAACTTCTGAAGGAAAGCTGTTCCACTGGTCGATTGTTCTGACTGTCAGGAAATTCCTCCTTATTTCTACATTGGTTTTCTCCTTGATTAGTTTCCATCCTTGGTTTATTGTTTTGCCTTCAGATGGTTTGGAGAATAGGCTGACCCAGTGGTGGGATTCAAATAATTTAACAACTGGTTCTCTGCCCTAATGACCAACTGGGTAGGTGGAGATTGGTGGTCATATGACTGGTTGGGCGTGGTTAACTCAACGTCACTCAAGTCGATGGGCAGCCTTAGCTGTTACAATGTCATCAGGGTTAACCGGAGAGGCAGTTTCTGTAAGCAGGGCAATAAAGATGAGGCTAGAAACAACACCAGAATCTTTCCTTCCTGCCTTCCTTACAGGATTAGCCCTGTAAAGTGGAAAAAAACAAACGAGATTTCTTCCAACAACCGGTTCTCCAAACTGCTTAGAAAGTTAACAACCGGTTCTCCCGAATAGGTGCGAACTGGCTGAATCCCACCACTAGTTGACCCCCCTCTTCCTTGGGACAACCCCTCAAATATTAGAACAGTGTTATCATTTTATGACAGCCAGGAGGAAAATAAAATGTTGGCCATGCATTGTGCGTTCAAAATGACGATTCCTTTTTCAAACATCTTGGTGCACTCCAATTCTTCTTCACCTCAACAGATAGATAGATAGATAGATAGATAGATAGATAGATAGATAGATAGATAGATAGATAGATAGATAGATAGATAGATAGATAGATAGATATGTTGTATTTGTACTGATAAATAAATAAAGGGAGACTAGTCTAGTCTCCCTTTATTTATTTATCAGTACAAATACAACACAAATATAAAAAGGTAACATATAGAAGAAGCAACATATAGAGAAGCAACTTAGATCTAAGGAGAAATTTCCTGACAGTGAAAACAATCAGTGGAACAACTTGCCTCCAGAAGTTGTGAATGCCCCAACACTGGAAGTTTTTAAGAAGATGTTGGATAACTATTTGTCTGAAATGGTGTAGGGTTTCCTGCCTAAGCAAGGGGTTGGACTACAAGACCTCCAACGTCCCTCTGTTATTCTATTCTATTCTTAAAGCTGCTTCACCAGCTTGTTTCTTTCCAAATTTTCTGGACTTTAGGATCCCACCATTTCTGAGCCGAGGTGATGGGTACTGATACATTTGAAGGAAATAAACTGAGAAAAACTGGAATAAGAATTTTTGGACCAGATTTCACTGTCAAAACAGTGGAGGTCCACTAGATGGCACCAAAGATTATGAGATCTTTGGATCTCTCTACAGCCATCTAGTGTTGGACTGGATTGTTGTGGCTTCTTTTAAACTTCCTTTGACCTGAAGACTGCTAGCTGAAAAAGAGAAATGCAGCCATTAGTTTATTTTATTATTTATCCAATGCTGCCATCTAGTGGCTGATATCTGAAACAGCACAAATCAACGAGGTTTCTTCCAAAACAAATGTATTTAAAACCTTAAATAATGTGTTTGGCCTGGTAACCAAGAACAACCTGACTTTACCTATAGTGTACATTTTTCTATATTTACTCCTTTTGTTTAAAATATTACTTATACTGAGTAATGAGTGAGAAGCGACAAATACCACTTCTCACTGGCTCCCCCACATTTATTCTCTGACTCCCGAGTCCCAGCTGATCAGGAGGGAATGGAGATTTTGCAGTATACTTCCCCCTGGAGTGGGGAGGGAATGGAGATTTTGCAGTATCCTTCCCCTGGAGTGGGGAGGGAATGGAGATTTTACAGTATCCTTCCCCTGGAGTGGGGAGGGAATGGAGATTTTGCAGTATCCTTCCCCTGGAGTGGGAAGGAAATGGAGATTTTGCAGTATCCTTCCCCTGGAGTGGGGAGGGAATGGAGATTTTGCAGTATCCTTCCCCTGGAGTGGGGAGGGAATGGAGATTTTGCAGTATCCTTCCCCTGGAGTGGGAAGGAAATGGAGATTTTGCAGTACCCTTCCCCTGGAGTGGGGAGGGAATGGAGATTTTACAGTGTCCTTCCCCTGGAGTGGGGAGGGAATGGAGATTTTGCAGTATCCTTCCCCTGGAGTGGGGAGGGAATGGAGATTTTGCAGTATCCTTCCCCTGGAGTGGGGAGGGAATGGAGATTTTGCAGTGTCCTTCCCCTGGAGTGGGGAGGGAATGGAGATTTTGCAGTGTCCTTCCCCTGGTGTGGGGAGGGAATGGGGATTTTACAGTGTCCTTCCCCTGGAGTGGGGAGGGAATAGAGATTTTGCAGTATCCTTTCCCTGCCATGCCCACCAAGCCATGCTCCCAGAACCAATAGTAAAAAAAAATTGAATCCCACCACTGACACAGGGCTTTAACTGTCAAAATGTTTAACAATCAAGTCCAAGACTTAAGCCTGACAGATTTTGGGCTTGTTTGCTTGTCATTTTCACTTTTTTTTAATGAGATCATTGCCTAACCCAGAGCAAGTCATGTTTCCTTTAAATTAAAGATGTTTACTCGGTGATTTTATCCTTCAACCCACAGACCATAACATCAACATTTTAGGAAACCACATCCCTCCATCTTAAACAATATGATTAAAAATGAAACAAAAATCCATCCTGGGTTGAATCTCTCTTCTTTTCTTCTTGTGCCAACAACAAATATTATTGCTATCTTTGTTTGGGAACAGTGATTTTGCATCGGCCAATCCTGGACAACCGTAAAAACCTCTAAATTGCCTGGATGCAGGCAAAGTGCAGAATCTGGATAAAGGAGCCCTTTCATCCCCATCCAAACTGCAACGCAGGAGAATTTTTTCTCTGTCGGACACCAATCAGAGCTCCTAAGCAGGAATGGGCAATGTTTGGGACCCTTCGTGGTTTTCAGATGCATAAATCCCATACCATCTACAATGGGCAAAGAATGAAAGCTGGCAAGAGAGGAGCAGGTTGAGATGATGGGGATAATGGGGGGAGGAGGAGGAGGAGGAGGAGGAGGAGGAGGAGGAGAAGGAGAAGGAGGAGGAGGGGAACGATATAATAATGATGATGGGAGGAGGAGGAGGCCAGGAGAGGTAGAAAGAGGAGGAAAAAGAGAAGGAGGAGGAGAATGATAAGTCAATGATGATGGGATGAGGAGAAGGGCAGGAGGAGGAGAATGATTAGATGATGATGATGATGATGATGATGATGATGATGATGGGGAGGAGGAGGAGGAGAATAGTAACCATAATAGGAGGAAGAGGAGGAGGAGAAAAATGAGATGATGATGATAATGACGATGATGGGGGGAGGAGGAGAAGCCCAGGAACAGGAGGAGGAGGAGGAGCATGATTAGATGATGGTGATGATGATGGGAAAAGGAGGAAGAGAAGAATGATAATCATGATAGGAGGAGGAGGAGAATGGTGAGGTTGATGATGATGGGAGAAGGAGGAGAAGGAGAAGGCCAGAAGGAGGAGGAGGAGGAGGAGAATGATTAGATGATGATGATGCTGGGAGAAGGAGGAGAAGAGCACACAATAGATACAAACTCAGGGTAAACTGCTCCAAACTCGATTGCAGAAAATACGACTTCAGCAACAGAGTGGTCAATGCCTGGAATGCTCTACCTGACTCTGTGCTTTCTTCCCCAAACCTCCAAAACTTTAACCTTAGACTGTCTACTGTTGACCTCACCCCATTCCTATGAGATATACAAGGGGTGGGCAAGGTTAAAGTTTTGGGGGTTTGGGGAAGAAAGCACAGAGTCAGGTAGGGCATTCCAGGCGTTGACCATTCTGTTGCTGAAGTCGTATTTTCTGCAATCGAGTTTGGAGTGTTTTATCTTGAGTTTGTATCTATTGTGTGCTTGTGTATTGCTGTGGTTGAAGCTGAAGTAGTCATTGACAGGTAGGATATTGTAGCAGATAAATTTTTTAAAATTTATTTTTATTTTTAATTTTCAAAACAAACACAACACATCCTTCTTTACATACTGTAGAAAGTGTATCAGTTGGTTACAAAAAGGCTTTCATGCATCTCTTCCACAGTCATCAAACATAATTCATATTAGCTCAAGTATTTTAACTCAGATATTTATACATGTTACCACCATCATACCTCCATTTTCATTTGACTATAATTGTTTAAACATCCTTCATCATAAAATATACCAAGATTTAATACATAACCACATACTGGCATTTCATTTGCTATTTCTAAAATCCTCCAATAACACTGAATCCTTATGTCCTATTCTAGCTAAACATCCATAATATTTAATAACAAAATTTTCTAATCCTTCTTTCCAAATCACTGTTTACAATTTACATCCAATTTCCTTATATTGTACCCATACCTGTATGTACATTATTATCATTATCCCTCCTTTATTTAACTATATCCTGTATCATAACATTTCCCCCCTAATAATCAAGACTTAACTGTATCTAACTTAGTTCTTTTTAATTAACCTTTATATATAATCCAAAAGGATTTCTAATATTCCTTTCATGGGTACCATTCAATATTCATATCCCATTATTACTTATTATAGCATACATATTGTATACATTATTATCATTATCGATTATTTATTTAACTATATCTATTGTCACTAAATTTAACTAAGTTTAACTAGTTTTAAATTATACTCTTCCATCTATCAACCTGTATCTTTCCAGTAGCAAAACAGTCTCATATCTTCTGCCATTTGTGGTATCAGTCCTCTAATCATCTCCTTAATCAAATTTGTATGGACTCCTCTTAGCAACTCCTTGCTTACAAAATCTCTCATGTAATTTCGATGCCCTCCTTCTGTTTCCTTAATCAGCTTATATTTGATTGTCGGTAGTGTTATCAATGATATTGCTAATAAAATTTCTCTCTTTAAATCCATAAATTCTTTTGTTTTTTCTTCTTCTGTATCTTGCCATCTGGGGTAGAGTTCCCCTCCATTTAATTCCTCTTTCAGTATTCCACTCTTTCCATTTTCAGAGACAAACCAATCACCATAAATAACAGCAATTTTAATTTCTTTATAGTCATTTTCCTCTTTGATTTTTAGGATTTTAACAGCCACTTTCTCCACTTGATAAACATCATCAACTTCGTCATCATATTTTGCTGTTAGATGCACTGTCTTCCAACTTCTTCTCTATCCTCTCATGTGTGTTTGATAATTTCTGTATTTCTGAGAATATCTTTTGCAGACTTAAAACTTCTTTCTGCTGTTGAAATTGTGCCATTATCTCCAGCTAACAAACACTGCTGCTCTAGTTTAGAAGGTTTTAACAAGATTAAGCATAGATTCACAATAACATTTCATTTTCATCTTTCTCTGGTTAAATATATACTTCAAAGGGACATCTGTATGCTTTTCTTCTTATCACTCTCTATAAACAAGCAGTGAGACCTTGAAGTGCCAAGCCAGGATAATCAGTGAGAAAAGTAAGTGTTTCATTCCCAATACACAAACCTCCAGTAGCAGTGTTATTGTTGCAATGTTGCAATTTTCTTTGTTTCTTTTTGTATCTTTTTTGTATTTCAAGTTAAAAAAAAGTCTGATTCTTGAATGAGTTAGAAGAACACCCACAGTAATGAAAGAGGAGAATTTTAGTCCATAGGTTACAAAGTATAGTAAAAGAAAAAAAATAGAAGAAGAAAATTTAATCCATTCATTTTAAAAGGCTTGCATAAATTCCATCCCTGAACATAGCATTTAAAAAGTAAGATAACCTACTGTCCAAAACAATTCCAAACTTAATTCCACTGCTTATTTCTTCTGTTCTCCAATTTAAATTAATTTTAAGTTTTTTATAGGCAGTCTCTTTTAAAATGGTAAAAATTCCTCACCAGCTGGAAACATTTTCTCTTTCCGTATCCTTCCATTTTGGAGCAGCCCCAACTTCATCAGCCTAATAGCTGGATTTTTTGTCGCCGGCTTGAAGAACTTCTCTTGGATCAATTAGGGACTTTGCGATGTCCCTGAGATCAGCAAGACGTATTCTTCCTGGTCACCATCTCTGCGGGATGGTTTAGGTCCGTTTGGACCACCCAGCGGCAAAAGTATTGACTGTGATCTCCGAGCATTGAGATTGCACATTGTCTCGTCGCGACATTGGCTCCTCCTCCGTAGCAGATAATTTAATGTACTATTCTTAGGTCAGACTGAAGGCGGCGTAGTTCTAAGTTGTCCAAGCCCAAAATTTCAAGCCTGGTGGCATAAGGGATTCTTTTGCAAGCAAAGGAGTGGAGGACTCTTCTCGTGAAATTTCTCTGGACTCGCTCAATTGTATTAATATCTTATATACAGTGCAGGTCCCAGACAGACGAGTTGTATTCGAGGATTGGTCTAGCAAATGTTTTGTATGCCCTAGTTTGCAATACAATATTACCAGAGAAGAAGCTTCACAAGATTAGGTTAACAATTCTTAATGCCTTTTTGGCAATATTGTTACAGTGGGCTCTGGCACTTAGATCATTAGAGAGGTCTTCATAGATGACTTAGATGAGGGAATAAAAGGAGAACTCATCAAATTTTCAGATGACACTAAACTGGCAGGAATACCCAACACCCCTGAAGACAAACTCGGGATCCAAAAAGATCTTGACAAACTTGAACAACGGGCCCTATCCAACAAAATGAATTTTAATGTGGAGAAAAGCAAAGTTTTACATTTAAGCAGGAAAAATCAAAGGTATAAGTACAGATTAAGTGAGACCAAGCTCAAAAACAGTAACTGTAACAGGGACCTTGGAGGCCTAGTGGATGTCCATTTGGATATGAGCCAGCCGGGTGCTGCAGCAGCCAAAAAAGCGAATATAATCCTGGGTTGTAAAAACAGAGGCACAGAATCAAGATGACGTGAAGAAGGGGTGAAATCCAGCAGGTTCTGACAGGTCCTGGAGAACCGGTAGCGGAAATTTTGAGTAGTTTGGAGAACCGGCAAATGCCACCTCTGGCTGGCCCCAGAGTGGGGAGGGAATGGGGATTTTGCAGTATCCTTCCCCTGCCACGCCCACCAAGCCACGCCCACCAAGCCACACCACGCCCACAGAATCCATAATAAAGCCACGCCCACAGAATCCATAATAAAAAAATTGAATTTCACCACCGACATGAAGTATTAGTAGCGCTTTATAAAACCCAAGTAAGACCACACCTGGAATACTGCAACCAGTTGTTCTGAGCATTTTTCAATATTGAAATTCCATCCATTTTGTATTGTAAATTATCATTCTCGCTGAGATTCTTGTGAATCAAGCTGGATATTTCATTGTGTCTTTCCAAATATTCATCTGGTTCCTTAATTTACATGTATACATTGCTTTTCTCGATGTGTGAATACTTGGCTTCCAATAATTTTAAAAAATGCAAAAGTTGAAACATTTCCTCAAAAGGAAAGACCAATATCTTTAGAATCAATCAACTTTTCAATCCGCCAGTGTAGGTTGGGGAATTTTGGGAATTGAGGTCAGCTCATCTTAAAAAAGTTGAGAGCCACTGATTTAGACCACGGGTGACCAACCTTTTGAACCTCAGGGACCACTAAATTCATAATTTTAAACCCCGCGGACCACTGTTATGATTTTTTTTTAAAAAAAAGATAAAATAGTGTTTAGTGCAATATAAAAATGCAAATAATCTGTGGACCACCGAAATTTTCTTGTGGGCCACCGGTTGGTGACTGCTGATTTAGGCCATATACATTTTTAAATAAGAGACCTTTTGTTTTAGGGTCTGGCCCTTTGATTGGCTGTCACTCAAACCAACCTGTCCATTTCCCACTTGATGGATTGCAGAGCCTCTCTCTTTGTAAAATGTTTGATCTCTGCATTCTCCCCTCCCCCTTTCTGTTAGCATCATTTTAGGAACAAGGTGCCTTTGCCCTCTTCAGAATTAATCTCTCTCTCTCTCTCTCTCTCTCTCTCTCTCTCTGTGTGTGTGTGTGTGTGTGTGTGTCTGTCTCTCTGTCTCTGTCTCTGTCTGTCCCTCTGTCTCTCTGTGTGTGTTTGTGTGTGTCTCTGTCTCTCTCTCTCTCTCTTTTTAGCAGGACCAGGATGACTTTAGCTGTTTTTCTCCAAGCTGGGGAGAGAATAAAATCAGAGAGAAGGAGGAGGAGGAGGAGGAGAAGGAGGAGTGCCATTCAGGGGGACAGAAATGTGCTGAAGGATGCCTGAGGATGGCCTGCTGGAGCACGCCGAATTTCTAGAAATCGCTGCCATCCTAATGCCAATGCTCTCCGAACAAATTTGCACAACAAAAGGGGAAGGCGAAGCAACGGTCGCTGCTTCGAGCAGGTTGCTCCCCCCCCCCCTCTCCCCAGTTCTGCCCGAAAGCGAGCCGGCCACCAATGGGTTAATGCCAGGCTGCCAGCCCCAGCTTGTGCCTTCTCACGAGCGAACTCTGCCGGCTCCCACGAGCCCACGTTGCTTCCCTGCTGCCGGTGATCCAATCACACCCACCCCTCTCGGCGGTGCCAAGCAAGCAAGCCAGCCAGCCAGCTAAGCAAGCAAGCCAGCCAGGGTTTCGCACGCAGCCATCCTTCCTCGGGTCTCAGCACACCGTCGCCTCTGCTCGGGACCGCAAGATGCAGCTGGCTGACAACGCAGGGAGCATGTTAAAGAACTGTGGCTCTCGGCCGTGCGCGCTCTGCTCCGCCTTTGCTCTCGCTCCATTTTCCTGCGCCGATCCCACGAAGGGCAATTGGGCTCGCCAGCCAAGTCTCCGGCGCTCGGGAGACAGGACGGAAGGCTGCCAACCGCCCCACGGTAAGACCGGGTGGGGGGGACGGGGTAACTTTTCCCGGGGGTTGAAATGGCATTGGAGCCGATGGCGTGCTCTTTTTGCATCCATCCCTTTGCAAAGCGGATGGGTGGGCATAGAGCATGGTGCTGCCCAGCTCCATTTTCATCCTTGGCTGGGCTCCCGCCTGGTTAACTAACAGGTTTTTGGGGGGCTTTCCGTGGGGGAGCTGCGTTGCCCAGGGATGGAGGAAGGAGGTCCAGCTTTGGCAGGAAGCACAAGTCTGTGCTCATTTTGCAGGATTGGGTGTGTGTGCGTGTGTGTGTGGGGGGCCTACCTGATCCGCTGGGAAGAAAGCAAGAGGCAGGAAGATTGGTTGGCAGAAGGGTTGGTGGGTTGGCTTCAAGGGGTTTGCAAGGCTATTGAATTTGGGGGGCAGCAGCCTTTGGGGCAGACGCCCCTTGCTTCTTTAGAAGATCTTGAAAAAGCTAAGACAATCCTTGGTTGCGTAAACAGGTGCATTGAATCAAAATCATGGGAAGTATTAAACGTAAAGGTTCCCCTCCCACATATCTGCTAGTGGTTTCCGGCTCAAGGAGGCGGTGCACATCTCCGTTTCAAAGCCGAAGAGCCAGCGCTGTCCAAAGACGTCTCTGTGGTCATGTGGCCAGCATGACTAAATGCCGAAGTCACACAGAACGCTGTTACCTTCCCACCAAAGGTGATCCCTATTTTTTCTACTTGCATTTTTTACATGCTTTTGCATTGCTAGGTTGGCACAAGCTGGGGCAAGTCACGGGAGCTCACTCCGTTATGCGGCGCTAGGGATCCGAACTGCCGACCTTTCTGATTGACAAGCTCAGCGTCTTAGCCACCAAGCCATCACATCCCTATGGGAAGTATTAGTACCGCTTATTTTTTTTAAAGCCCTAGTAACACCACATCTGGAATACTGCATCCAGTTTTGGTCACCACATTACAAAGA
Organism: Natrix helvetica; assembly: GCF_964273705.1. Classification (NCBI taxonomy): domain Eukaryota; kingdom Metazoa; phylum Chordata; class Lepidosauria; order Squamata; family Natricidae; genus Natrix; species Natrix helvetica. Next base: position 6,577,490 of record NC_138562.1, read on the forward strand.
AACATGTTGAGACTTTGGGAAAAGTGCAAAGAAGAGCAACTGAGATGATTAAAAGGCCTGGAGACAAAAACAAATGAAGAACGGTTGCAGGATTTGGGTTTGGCTAATCTACAGAAAAGGGACGCAGGGGCTGAGTGGCTAAGACGAGCTTGTCGATCAGAACGGTTGGTGGTTCAAATCCCTAGCGCTGTGTAATGGAGTGAGCTCCCGTTACTTGTCCCAGCTTCTGCCAACCTAGCAGTTCGAAAGCACGTAAAAAATGTGAGTAGAAAAATAGGGACCACCTTTGGTGGGAAGGTAACAGCGTACCATGCACCTTTGTCATTGAGTCATGCCGGCCACATGACCACGGAGACGTCTTCGGACAGAGCTGTCTCTTTGACTTTCAAACGGAGATGAGGACCGCCCCCTAGAGTGGGGAATAGTTATAGTTATAGTTTATAGTTTATTTAATTTATAGACCGCCCCCTCTCCCCGTAGGGACTCGGGGCGGTGTACAGACCATTCATAATCAAAACAACAGAAAATAACATAAGACATAGAGCAGAAACAACACACAGACACTGTCTGTATATAAAACCCCAAAACCAATTTAAATAATTAAAAAAGAATTTTAAAACCCGTTTAAAACCCCAATATAAAATTTAAAAAGCCATCCAGGAAAGTTAGTAATAGATGTTAAATACAGTTACGATTATAATTATAATTAGGCCAGACCAGCTACTCGAAACAGGTGGGTCTTGAGTTTCTTGCAGAAGGAGCGGAGATCAGAGGTGGTTCTAATATCGGGGGGGAGGTCGTTCCAGAGGGTTGGGCCCATCACAGAGAAGGCCCTACTCCTAGGCACCGCCCGCCCGCACTGTTTAGCGGATGGTACCCGGAGGAGGCCCTCTCTGTGAGAGCGGATTGGTCGCAGGGATGTATGGGGTAGAATGCGATCCCGCAAATGCGATCCCGAATGACTAGCACTATGTATGTGAAGAGAACCTTTACCTTTTTAGTCTACAGAAAAGGACTAGAAGGGACATAATTCCAGTATTTGAGAGATTGTCCCAAAGAGGAGGGGGTCAATTTATTTTCCAAAGCACCAGAGGGCAGAACAAGAAACAATCAAGGAGAGAAGCAATCTGGAATTAAGGAGAACCTTCCTAACAGTGAGGACAATTAACCAGTGGAAGAGCTGATCAGAAGTTGTGGTTGCTTCATCTCTTGTTAAACAATTGGTTGTTTAACGTTGTCTTTGGGGCTGTGCGCTTTCGGAGGGCCTAACACGTTGGGTTAGTTTAGGGCTCCATGTATTGTAAGAACCAGGGGTGGGTTCCTGCCAGTTCTAAGCTCTTCTATAGAAGAGGTTCCACAAATCTACAGTGCCGTTTAGAACCGGTTCCAGCTCCCTCCCCCCGCCCGCCGCACATCATCAAGATGAAGAGCGAGAGGAGGAATTCTGGGAGTTGAAGTCCACAAGCCTTAAAGCTGTCAAATTTGAACACCCCTGAGTTTTTTTCTAAAGGGATAGGGGTGCAAGGATCTTGTCACTTGACAGTTTTAAGATTGCACATTTCAATGCCTGAGCCAACATGATTGAAGGAGGAATTCTGGGAGTTGAAGTCCACAAGTCTTAAAGCTGTCAAGTTTGAACACTCCTATGGGGTTTTTTTTCTAAAGGGTTAGGGGTGCAAGGGTCTTGTAACTTGACAGCTTTAAGACTTGCGTGCTTCAAATGCCAGAGTTTCCGAGCCAACATTTTGATTGCTAAGCAAGAGCGTTGTTAAGTGAGTTTCACCACATTTTACAAGTTGGCCACGCCCACCCCATCACATGGCTGGCAAGCCACTCCCACCCGGTCACATGGCCGGCAAGCCACTCCCACAAAGCAGGCCACACCTACAGAAGAGGTTCTAAAAAATTTTGAAGCCAACCATCGGTAAGAACCTAGTAAATTAGCAACAAGGTTTACAGGATTGTGAGAAGGTAGACATCTAGTGATGTAAGGCCAGATAGCTTTGCAAACTGAGAGCAATTGGGTTGTTCAGAGATTGGCCCCTGGGGCAGCATCTTTTTCCTTGTTTAGCCAGCGTAGTACAAGACGTCCTCCACTTACAACAGTTCATTTAGTAACTGTTCGAAGTTACAACAGCACTGAAAAGAGTGATTTATGGCTAGTTTTTCACACTTACAACGGTTGCAGTCCCCCCCATTGGCCACGGGATCAGAATTTGGGAACTTGGCAACTGACTCGTCTTTATGATGGATCCAGTATCCTGGGATCATGTGATCCTCTCTTGCAACAAACAAAGTCAACGGGGAAGCCAGATTCCCTTAACAATCACATTACTAACTTAACCACTGCGGTGATTCACTTAACAACTGCGGCAAGAAAGGTCATAAAATGGGGCGAAGCTCACAACGAATGTGCCTCACTCAGTAGCATAAATTCCGGGCTCAGTTGTGGTCGTAAGTCGAGGATATCCTGCGCAGGTGGTCCTCAACGGACCACAGTTCAGTGACCATTCGAACTTAACAACGGCACTGAAAAAAAAGTGACCGGTGACCATTTCTCACACTTACGACCATGACAGCATCCCTGTGGAAGCTTTACGTGCTGGGAGTTGAAGTGCACAAAGTCATAAAGTCGTCACAGTTGCCAATCCCTATGCTGGGAGGCATCTGTGGTTCTGCTACTGAAGGCTTTGCAGGCACAATTTTATGCCTCTTGTTCCAAGCCAGTATATGAAAGATACTAAGCTGGCAGGAATAGCTAACACCCTAGAACAGTGTTGCAGAACCTTTTCAGCACCGAGTGCCCAAATGGGAGCGCACAAGTCCGTGCTGGAAACCAGAAGAGCAGCCACGTGGTGCGCATGCTCAATGACACCAAGATGACACCAAGCTGGCAGGAACAGCCAACACTCCAGAAGACAAAGGCTTAAGATACAGAAGGATCTTGACAAACTTGAACATTGGGCACTATCTAACAAAATGAAATTCAATGGTGAAAAGAGTAAGGTTCCACATTTAGGCAACAAAAACGGAATGCACAGGTACAGTATAGATGACACCTTGCTCAGTAGTAGAAACTGTGAAAGGGATCTTGGAGTCCTAGTGGACAACCATTTAAATATGAATCAGCAGTGTGCAGAAGCTGCCAAAAAAGCCAACACAATTCTAGGCTACATCAACAGAGGGATAGAATCAAGATCACGTGAAGGGTTAATACCACTTTATAATGCCTTGGTAAGGCCACACTTGGAATACGGCATTCAGTTTTGGTCACCATGATGTAGAAAAGATGTGGAGACTCTAGAAAGAGTGCAGAGAAGAGCAACAAAGATGATTAGGGGACTGGAGACTAAAACATATGAAGAACGGTTGCAGGAACTGGGTATGTTTAGTTAAATGAAAAGAAGGACTAGGGAAGACATGATAGCAGTCTTCCAATATCTCAGGGGTTGCCACAAAGAAGAGGGAGTCAAACTATTCTCCAAGGCACCTGAGGGTAGAACAAGAAGCAATGGGTGGAAACTAATCAAGGAGAGAAGCAACTTAGAACTGAGGAGAAACTTCCTGACAGTTAGAACAATTAATCAGTGGAACAGAAGTTGCCTCCAGAAGTTGTGAATGCCCCAACACTGGAAGTCTTTAAGAAGATGTTGGATAGCTATTTGTCTGAAACAATATAGGGTTTCCTGCCTAGGCAGGGGGTTGGACTAGAAGACCTCCAAGGTCCCTTCCAACTCTACTATTGTATTGTATTGTATTGTATTATTGTATTGTAATGCTGGGAAGATGATCTTCCAGTTTGTGGTGCATGCATGCGCAGTGGCCAGCTGGCCTTTGCACACACATGCATGCCAGAATTGGGAAGACTGGGTGGCCAGTGCACATGTGTGTGCCGCAAACCAGAAGATCATCTGCCCGGCCTGTGCATGCTTGCTGAGCGGTTGCTCTTCCAGTTTCTGGCGCTCCTGTGCACATGAAGACCAGCTGGCCAGCATGCCAGAACCCAGAAGAGCAATGGCCGACAGCTCGCGTGCCCGGAGAGAGGGCTTTGCATGCCACTTCCGGCATGCGTGCCATAGGTTTGCCATCCTGGCCCTAGAAGATAGGCTCAAGATCCAGAAGGATCTTGACAGACTTGAACACTGGGCCCTATCTAACAAAATGAAATCCAATGTAGAGAAAAGTAAAGTCCTACTTTACTTTTACTTAGGTAAGAAAAACCAAAAGTACAAATATAAACTGGGTGAAACCAGGCTTAATAGCAGTGACTGTGAGAGGGATCTTGGAGTCTTAGTGGACAACCAGCTAAACATGAGCCAGCAGTGTGCAGCAGCAGCCAAAAAAGCCAATACAATCCTAAATTCCATGAACAGAGGTATCAATCAAGATCAAGGGAGGTATTAATACCACTCTTTAAAGCCCTAGTAAGACCACACCTAGAGTACTGCATCCAGTTTTGGTCACCACACTATAAAAAAGATGTTGAGACTCAAAGAAGCACAACCAGGATGATCAGGGGACTTTAGACTAAAACATACAATGAACAGTTGCAGAAACTGGGCATAGCTAGTCTAGTGAAGAGAAGGACCAGGAGAGACAGGATAGCAGTCTTCCAATATTTGAGGGGCTGCCACAGAGAGGAGGGAGCCAAGCTGTTTTCCAAAGTACCTAAAGGCCAGACACGAAATAATGGATGGAAACTGACCAAGGAGAGATTCAACCTAGAAATAAGGAGGAACTTTCTGACAGTGAGAACAATCAACCAAATGGAACAGAAGTTACTTTCAGAAGTTGTGGGAGTTTCATCACTTGAGACTTTCAAGAAGAGACTGGACTGCCATTTGTCAGAAATGGTGTAGGTCTCCTGCTTAAGTGGGGAGTTGGACTGGATGATCTACAAGATCCCTTCCAACTCTGTAATCTGTTATCTGTTAGATAGAATCATTACTATCCAACTGGTGTTGTGTCGAGCTGGTTGATGGAGCTTCAAGACAATCATTGCTGGTTTTCACTGTGTGGGGGAATATGTAAAGCTGTGCTTCTCAACCTTGGCCACTGATCTAACTTCAGATGCTTGGAAACTGGCATGTATTTATGACGGTTGCAGTGTCCGGGGATTACGTGATCCCCTTTTGCGACCTTCTGATAAGCAAAGTCATGATTAGCACAAGGGGAAAAAAATCCGCCTCTGCCTCCCACCAATTTGCCTCCTTGCAGCAAACAGCCTGTATCAGTTTCAGTTTAGCCTGATTAGCACAAGAGAAAAAAATCCGCCGCTGCCTCCCAGCAATTTGCCTCCTTGCAGCAAACAGTCTGTTTCAGTTTAGCCTGATTAGCACAAAGGAAAACATCTGCCTCTGCCTCCAAGCAATTTGCCTCCTTGCAGCAAACAGTGCGTTTCAGTTTCAATTTTAGCACAACCTGATTATCACAAGCAGCTGATTGTCAGTTAGATTGGCCTCCCGACAATCAACTGTTTCAGGCTGCAGGGATTGCTATAGCCTATTGCCGCTTCCGCACACCCCATTTTCGGCCTCTGCGCATCCCATTTTCCACCCATTCTGGGCGACGGGGATCAGAATGGGTGGAAAACGGGGCACGCAGAGGTCGAAAACAGGGTGGCGGAAGCGGCAATAGGCAATGGCAATCTCTGCAGCCTGAAACAGCTGATGGTCGGGAGGCCGATCTAACCGACAATCAGCTGCATGTGCTAATCAAACTGTGGTAAAGCTGAAACTGAAACAGGCTGTTTACTATTTGCTGCAAGGAAGCAAATTGCTGGGATGCAAAGGCCAAAGGGTGGAGGCTGGCAGGGGATGGGACTACATTTGGTATATAAGACGCACCCAAATTTTCACCCTCTTTGGGGGTGGGGGAAGTGCCTCTTATACTCCAAAAATACGGTACTTTGCTTGGATTTGTACCACCATCCCTTATAGCTTACTTTGTTTTAACCCACATATGATATGAAGTAGATACTTTGATCCTCCATGCCAAAATCAAAACTCATTCCTTCTTCCATACTAGTCAATATATTTTTGCTTTTTCCCTAGTGCTGTGACCTGGAAAAATCAATATTTTTCAGCCTTTTATGGCAAAGGAGGCTTAAAGAGAACTGCAATTCAGATGAAATAGATAAGCCTCATTTTATTACATTTCCTCCATAGGATAAGCAGAAGGTAGCCTATTCCATACCACAAGAGGGCATCAAGATGCTGTATTAAGCTAACATTTCTCACCCTAAGCATCTTTAAGATGTGTGGACTTCAAATCCCAGAATTCCCCAGCCAGCCTGATTCCTCGTCCGATCTACCTGGAGGGACTGACACCTGTCCAGATCCGTGTCTAGCAGTTCTGGACGGCAAGATGGACAACAAGGTTTGCAGACAGCTGATGGTCCCTTTAAATATAAAGTCCCTTACTTGCTGTAAGGGATGCAGTGGCTAAGATGCTGAGCTTGTCAATCAGAAAGGTTGGCAGTTCGGCAGTTTGAATCCCTAGTGCTGCATAACAGAGTGAGCTCCTGTTATTTGTCCCAGCTTCTGCCAACCTAGCAGTTCGAAAGCAAGGAAAAATGCAAGTAGAAAAATAGGAACCACCTTTGGTGGGAAGGTAACAGCGTTCCATGTGACTTTGGCGTTTAGTCATGCTGGCCACATGACCACGGAGACGTCTTCGGACAGCGCTGGCTCTTTGGCTTTGAAACGGAGATGAGCACTGTCCTCTAGAGTTGAGAATGTGCAAGGGGAGCCTTTACTTTTACCTTTTTAATGGTCTTCTGGACTCTGGCAGTCCAGATAGAGTAGCTAGCCTGAAATCTTCAATTCTGAAAGCCAAAAGCACAGAATGGGGTTTTAATAACAGTCTGACTAAAAAACCACGATGTATAATTCTTTGGAAGAAAGATTGACTCACACATTACACTAAATCACAGCTTGTTTAATCATGGTTAATTGGGTAAAGTGGTGACCTAGCATGCCACCCAAACCAGATGACTTGTCTTTTAATTTAAATGATCGTAATTACATACTTCTATATTTCAAGGGACATGGTGGCTCAGTGGTTAAGACCCTGAGCTTGTCTTAGCGTGTAAAAATGCAAGTAGAAAAATAGGGACCACCTTTGGTGGGAAGGTAACAGCGTTTTGTGCACCTTTGGCATTGAGTCATGCCGGCCACATGACCACGGGAACGTTTTCGGACAGGGCTGACTCTTAGGCTTAGAAACAGAGATGAGCACCGCCCCCTAGAGTCAGGAACGACAAGCACATATGTGCAAGGGGAACCTTTGCCTTTACCTATATTTTCTTCAATACTGAATCCTGAATTACTATTATTATGGTTTGTCACACATCGGCCAGATATTTAGACTGGATCTGGCATTTTTATCCACCTATCGAGAACCTGATAGGATAAGCAGAGGTTTTTGTTTGATGGCGTTAAAAGGTACTGTTGCAGGATGTAAGCTGTTCCCAGTAAAGCTGCCTTTTGCAGTTGACTAATGGTGATTTTGTCAATTCTGGTTCCTGGCATAATCTGCCAGATGTTTAGACTGGATCTGGCCTTTTTATCCATCTATTGAGTGCTTCCCAAGGACCAGAGATAGGCAGATACTGATGTTTGATGGCGTTTGAGGCATTGTCACACAGGATGTAATCTGTTCTGAGCGAAGCTGCTTCTTGCAATTGACCAATGATGAATTTGTCAATGCCGATGGTGTTCAAATGGTGCTCCAGTCGTTTTGGGGGTTGCACCACTGGTGGGATTCAGCCAGTGTGCACCTATTTGGGAGAACCAGTTGTTCACTTTCTAAGCAGTTCGGAGAACCGGTTGTTGGAAGAAATCTCCTTTTGTTTTTCCCCACTTTACAGGGCTAATCCTGTAAGGAAGGCAGGAAGGAAGGAAACATTCTGGTGTTGTTTCTAGCTTAATCTTGATTGCCCTGCTTACAGAAACTGCCTCTCCGGTTAACCCTTATGACATTGTCACAGCTAAGGCGAAGCGCCCATCGACGTGAATGATGTCAAGTTGGCCATGCCTATCCAGTCACATGACCGCTGAGTCACGCCTACCCAGCTGGTCGTTAGGGCAGAGAACCGGTTGTTAAATTATTTGAATCCCACCATTGGATTGCACCTACGGTACCTATTACTACTGGTGCTACCTTTGCTTTCTCTTACCTTGCTCCTTGTATTTGTATTGGCCGGTCTTTGCATTTCGATGCTTTTTCCAGGTCTCTCTCTTCTCTCCAGGTCTTGCCACGTCCACTATCCAGACTGTTTTGTCTTTCTTATTGACCATTGTTAAGTCCATGTGACAGGGGCTTGTCTGTTTAGTATAGAAGATGAAATTGCCTTCAGTAGCCTTGCTAGTTGGGAAATTCTGGGAGTTGAAAGCCATTACATCTTATAGATCAGAGATGGCGAACTTTTTTGTAAAGGCATGCCAAAATTGTGTGCCCGCACGCATGGGGAGTTTTCACCCTCCCCAGGGGCCGGAGGCTTTCCTTCAGCTTGGGGAGGGTGAAAACGGCTTCCCCTGGCCCCCGGGAGGCTCTCCGGGAGCCATAAACGAATTGTTTCTGAACTTCCAGTTGGCCTGTTTTTCGACCTCCCCAGGCTCCAGAGGCTTTCCTAAAGCTTGGGGAGGGTGAAAATGGTCTCCCCAGGCCCTCTGGAAGGCCGAAAATCAGCTGGCTGGTGCACACAAGCGTGCTTGAATTGATGGCTCGTGTGCTGGCAGTTATGGCTTCACATGCCATAGGTTTGTCATCACGGTTATAGATGCTCAGGTTGACAGACATTGAACCAAATCCCTAGTCCAGTTCTCCACAAGTGACTCTCTTCAGCCCAATGCCCTCCCAAAAATACACACACGTTGCCCTGAGTAGGATTGCCACAATGACTATAAATAGTCACCAATGGGATTTCTATACTTTCTAGGCCAGCAGCGCTAAAGGCTAAGAGCCGTGCCGAGCATCTATGTTCCCTATTTCCCACAGACTGGCTTAAAGGCACCTTATGTTACCACTAAAGCTTTTGATGTTGCTGTGAGCAGCTGAGATTCTTTCCTGGATGAAATGGAACTGGTGGGGTGTGCAAAGAGGGATCCAGGATGAAATTCGGGAAGGATATTAGCAATGGAATTCTAGGTGTGCTCTCTGGAAGTTAATCTCATTGAATTCAGCTTGGGGAAATGCATTTCAGTTAGCATTAAGCCAAGTAGTAGAGTGCTTGCAGTGTGGGAAGTAGAGCTGGGGACATCTGTTAGGTCTATTTCTCATTTGTGCAAATCTCAGTTTTGGTTTACCCCTCCCAGATTTCCCCCACACATTTTCTTTCAGTTGGTTCATGCCATATTTAAGCATTGTATTTGTATATAAGCTGTCTGTCATTTTGCTCAGATTTTCCCAAAGGTGTACATTTGCATTTTTGCTAAAGGGACACCCAGTTTACAAACACATTTCTCCTGCTACAATGCAATTTTGTAAAAAATTATTATTATTATTATTATTTACAGACCCCTCACATCCTGGACATAAGTTGTTTCAACTCCTACCCTCAAAATGATGCTATAGAGCACTGCACACCAAGACAATTAGACACAAGGACATTTTTTTCCCTGAACGCCATCCCTCTGTTAAACAAATAATTCCCTCACCACTGTCAAACTATTCACTAAGACTGCATTACTATTCCTATTAGTCTTCTCATCGTTCCTATCACCCATCTCCTCCCACTTATGACTGTAACTTTGTTGCTTGTATCCTTATGATTTATATGGATATTGATTGTTTCCTGATTGCTTATTTGTACCCTGTGACTCTCATTAAGTGTTGTACCTTAGGATTCTTGATGAATGTCTTTTTATGTACACTGAGAGCATCTGCACCAGACAAATTCCTTGTGTGTCCAATCACACTTGACCAATAAAGAATTCTATTCTACTCTACTCTACTCTACTCTATTTAATAGTCTTCAGACACAATTAACAAAAGTATAAATAAGTATAAAGTATATCTTTATACTGAAAGAAAGAAAGAAAGAAAGAAAGAAAGAAAGAAAGAAAGAAAGAAAGAAAGAAAGAAAGAAAGCCTACAAAAAGAAAAAGAAAGCAGGAAGACAATCCCAAGCAAACTTTTTTTTCTCTTTTTCTTTCCTTAGTTTGTACTTTCAATTTGTTTGGGTTTGTCATGAACTATTATTACTTTTTTTTTTTAAGCCAAGACTTTTTTTTATTTTCAAAACAAACACAACACATAAAATCTTCCTTTTTTGCATTCTGTAGAAAGTGTATCAGTTGGTTACAAAAGGCTTTCGGGCATCTCTTCCACAGTCATCAAGCATAATTCATATTTACTCAAGTATTTTAACTCAGATATTTATACATGTTACCGTCATCACACCTCCATTTTCATTTGCTTATAATTGTTTAAACGTCCTTCATCATAAAATATACCAAGATTTAATACATAACCACATACTGGCATTTCATTTACTATTTCTAAAATCCTCCAATGACACTGAATCCTTATGTCCTATTCTAGCTAAACATCCATAATATTTAATAACAAAGTTTTCTAATCCTTCTTTCCAAATCACTGCTTACAATTTACATCCAGTTTCCTTATGTTGTACCCATACATATATATACATTATCATTATCCCTCCTTTATTTGACTATATCCTGTATCATAACATTTCCCCCCTAAGAATCAAAACTTAACTGTATCTAACTTAGTTCTTTTTTATTAACCTTTATATATAATCCAAAAGGATTTCTAATCTTCCTTTCCTTTTTTATTATTTGTTATTCCCTTTATATAATTGTTTTCTTTTTGAAGAGTTATGATTAGAATTAGAATTTTCTTATTGGGCAAGTGTGATTAGACACACAAGGAATTTGTCTCCGGTGCATAAGCTGTCAGTGTGCATACAACAAGAGTGAGAGATCATTATCATACAGCAGTTCATTTAAGGACCGTTCACAGTTACAAATGCACTGTAAAAAGTGATTGATGACTGTTTTCACACTAACAACCATTTGCAGCATCCTTGGGATTGCGGGATCAAAATTCAGATGCTTGGCCACTGACTCATCTTTATGCGGTCTTGATCCACTTTCGCATCCTTCCGACAAGCAAAGCCAATGGGGAAGCCAGATTCACTGAACAACTGGGTTAACTAACTTAACAAGGGCAGGGATTCTCTTAACAAACTGTGGCAACAAAAGGTCATAAAATGGGGTGAGATGCACTTAGCCAATATCTTGCTGAACAATAGATGTTTTGGGCTCAGTTGTGGTTGTTAGCCAAGGGCTGCCTGTAATACTAAAGTGATAGGAGGAGGAGGTTAGTCGTATTTAATTCAGTGAATTTATACTGAATCCCGTTTCAGTTCAGCGTTTGACTTAGTGCAGATGTATTTTTTTTTGCTGCTGTTACCCAGAAAGCTAATTATGAAAAGTCTCAGAATGGAGGAACCTCTTGGCTGACCTGATCTTAACTCAGAAGCCGAAAAGATTTCATTCTGGTACATACTGGGATAAGACACAAGAACTGACATCCCAGAATAATAATAATAATAATAATAATAATAATAATAATAATAATAATAATAATAATAATAATAATAATACATTTTATTTGATTAGCCGCACCCTCTCCCGAAGGACTCAGGGCGGCATACAATAAAAACATAGAATACAAATATAGACAATACATACACATAAATGCAGACGTATACATGGAGGAGGTAGGCAGATAAGTGGAGATAAAATTAAAAATTAAAATTGCAATTTAAAAAACCCCTAAATAAAATTACAAAGTTAAAAACCCGTCAGGAGCGATATGATCAAACTATGGTTGAGCCAGGCCAGCTACTTGGAAAAGGTGGGTCTTAAGCTTTACACGGAAGGAGCGGAGGTCGGAGGTAGTCCTGATATCCGGGGGGAGGTCATTCCACAGGGCTGGGCCCGCCACAGAGAAGGCTCTGCTCCTAAGCGCCGCCCCCCGACACTGTCTGGTGGACGGCACCTGGAGAAGTCCCTCTCTGTGCGAGCGAATTGGTCGCAGGGATGTATGGGGCAGGATACGATCCCGCAAGTAGCTAGAAGGTGAGGGGGAGGGGGAACCCTTCTGGATTGTTGCCAAGAAAACCGAAGAGATCTCTCTTTGAAATCACCAGGAGCAAAGCTTGACAAAGAAGGAAGTTTTATTCTGTTTGATCTTATTTTATTTGGTGAAAAGGTAACAGTGGAGAGCAGCGCTGATCAATTTTAGCTAACCTCAAGAAATGAAGCTCAGATCAAGCTTGGTTACGATTAAAAGGAAGTTTGCATTGTGTAACTAGGTGGGGAAATCAAGATGTCTTCCCAGAAGACAAATTGACAAACAAAGGCTATATTCTACATATGCCAAGGGCTATTTGTACTATATTTGTATGCATGCGTGGGTGGGTAAGGGTGTGCAGGCACATTGACAACCGAGACTCCCAATCATTTCATCACCCTATTATAAAGAAGATGTGGAGACTCTGGAAAGAGTGCAGAGAAGAGCAACAAAGATGATTAGGGGACTGGAGGCTAAAACATATGAAGAATGTGTCAGGCCCGCAGCGGTTCCTTTAAGAATCTTTGGCCTCTCTCTTCTAGCTTCATCTTTAGTATGCCTATTCACTAAGGGGGGGGGGGGATAGCAATGGGTAGAATGTGTTGTTTTCAAAATAAAAAATTCCTTTCTAGAAGCTCAAGGTTACTCTTTGTCTCCGCACCTTGGCAAATGACCGGAAGCAGTGGGGTGGAGATGACAGCGTGGAAGAAGAAGATTGGACCATGTGATGGATTAGTGAGTGTGGGGACAAGATCATGAACTTTCACTGGGTGGGAATCCTAGGTAACTTCCAGAATTGGGATTTCCACAGATGTACCAACATGTCTGACTTATTAAATTGGAACTTTAAGGAATGATTTGCCTGATTTAATTCTGCATGATAATTGGAACGCTGACAGAACGGCTGCAGGAATTGAGTGTGGCTAGTCTAGTGAATAGAAGGACTAGGGGAGACATAATAGCAGTGTTCCAATATTTGAGAGGCTTGCCACAAAGAGGAGGGGGTCAACCTATTCTTCAAAATACCGGAAGGCAAACAAGAAACAATGGATGAAAACTCATCAAGAAGGCAAGCAACCTAGAACTAAGGAGGAATTTCCTGAGAGTGAGAACAATTAACCAGTGGAATGACATGCCTTCAGAAGTGGTGAATGCTCCAACACTGGAAGTTTTTAAGAAGATGTTGGACAACCATTTGTCTGAAAGGGTGTAGTTTTTCCTGCTGGACTAGATAGAAGACCTTTGAGGTCCTTTCCAATTCTGTTATTCTGCATTATCGTGTAATCAGGGATCACTGGATTTCACAGGAGTACTTTGGACCGTTGCTGCCAGCTGATGCTGTGCAGGAAGAGAAGGAAATATTGAAGATCCCATTTCACTCCCTGAAGGAAATTGCTAACATACTTTCCAGAGGTCAGACATTTCTGGGCCGAGCATCTGCCTGAGAGCCACAGGTGTCACTTTACTAGCTTTCCAGTGGCAACAACTGCCACCATACCTACGTGATCCCCTGGTCCTCCAGCTCTTTGAGTCATTTCTCCTCAAAAGAGTAGAGGGGACACTAATGGGAATATCCCAAAGTAGCTCTTCCTGACACTTTCCCAAGAAAGGCACTGAAACCCATCTGCCCATCTGCACTGAGCATGGCTGCAGCGTTTAGGTCCATGTAGTCCTTGACTTACGACCACAACTGAACTCAAAATTTCTGTTGCTAAGCGAGACAATGAGTTTCATCCCATTTTACAACCTTCCTTAACCAGAGTTGTGAAGTGAAATCGCTGTAGTTGCTAAATTAAGAAAATGGCTGTAAAGAGAATCTTACTTCCCCATTGATTTTGCTCATCAGTGTCAGGGGAAATTTCACCCTGAGCTAATGAGGTCTTAGACCGACTGCTTTTCCAAACAGCATATCTTCAAGAAAGCGAAAGTAAGATCCAGTAACAAGTTCTAATTAAAACAAACTTTTAATATGAAAATGAGAAATAAGAAAATAAACAAATCTGTCTAATTGTTACATTTTGGCAAGAGCAATTTGTCGCCCACCTTCTTGGCAGACGAACAGAAGATCAAAAGGAAAGAGGTCTCTGGAATGTGTGTGAGCAGGCGCAGTACATCACTTGCTGATAAGGCCTATGACCTGCCTATGACCTGCGCAGTAACTCATCAGTAACTGTTCAGTTCAGCTAGCAAACAATTAACGCAGTGACAATCAGAAGGTCGTAAAAGGGGATGGAGATTTTATAGTATCCTTCCCCTGGAGTGTGGAGGGAATGGGGATTTTGCAGTATCCTTCCCCTGGAGTGTGGAGGGAATGGGGAATTTACAGTATCCTTTCCCTGGAGTGGAGAGGGAATGGGGATTTTGCAGTATCCTTCCCCTGGAGTGGTGTGTGGGAATGGGGATTTTGCAGTATCCTTTCCCTGGAGTGGAGAGGGAATGGGGAATTTACAGTATCCTTTCCCTGGAGTGGGGAAGGAATGGGGATTTTGCAGTATCCTTCCCCTGGTGTGGGGAGAGAATGGGGATTTTGCAATATCCTTCCCCTGGTGTGGGGAGGGAATGGAGATTTTGGAGTATCCTTCCCCTGGAGTGGGGAGAGAATGGGGATTTTGCAGTATCCTTCCCCTGGTGTGGGGAGAGAATGGGGATTTTGCAGTATCCTTTCCCTGGAGTGGAGAGGGAATGGGGAATTTACAGTATCCTTTCCCTGGAGTGGGGAAGGAATGGGGATTTTGCAGTATCCTTCCCCTGGAGTGGGGAGGGAATGGGGATTTTGCAGTATCCTTCCCCTGTCATGCCCACCAGCCACGCCCGCAGAACCGGTAGTAAAAAAAAAATGAATTTCACCACTGCCTGGATTGTATGGCTCAGTCTGTCAGGGTTCACCCAGGGAGAACAAAACTCCGAGGCAGGTAGATTCCTCAAAGAATAGTTTTATTTGGATATATCATATAGCACAGTTCTGGTGAAAATCAACTCTAATGGCTCCTGCGGTTTTCACCTAATTAAATTAAAAGTTTTTTCCTCCTTTGCCAGTCAGTCAGTCACATGGTCCAATCACGATGCTGTTTGGTTGCCTGATGACATCACTCCTCCTCCCTCTGACCAGGTCTGAGAATGTCCTTGGTTCCCAAGAGAAAGTATTGTGTTTCGGCTACAAACCCCAGCGATCTCTATTCCCCCCTTCCCTATCCCTCAGGTCCAGTGTAACACTGAAGCTTCAAGATGGCTTCAGTCAGGTCAGCTTCAGGGTTGACACAGTGCAGCTAGTTTCTTTAAGAAGGTGGATGCCCAAACATTTGCGCATCAAATCTTTTCTTTACCTCTGAGATGTTTATTCCCAAGTTTTCTTCAAGAGTACCTTAAAGCATACATAGACAATTCCTCATAACAGCCCTGTGAGGTAGGCTGGGCTGAATGTGACTAGCCCAATATCAAATTTTGCAGCCCTACCTTGTGTAAATATGGCTGTAATTCCTAATGTTGTTCTTTGTCTTGAAAAGGACATAATATAAACCAGACTATTAAACCCCCCAATAAGGTGTATCCTTCATTTCATAGCTTATTATCCTGTAGTGCGGTGTTCCCAATCATGGCAACCCTCAGGTGTGTGGACTTCAACTCCCAGGATTCCCTGGCATTCTCTCTTTCTCTCTCTCCCATACACACACGCACAAAACTTGCTTATTATTTTCTCTGTTGTTTTGCAAGTACACTGAGTCCTTCTGTACCGGAGACAAATTCCTTGTGTGTCTAATCACACTTAACCAAATAAAGAAGTCTGGTCTGGTCTGGTCTAGTCTAGTTTAGTCTAGTCTAGTCTTTTTCTCTATTCTATTCTATTCTATTCTATTCCATTCCATTCCATTCCATTTCACTCTATTCCTATGCTACTCTATTCTATATTCTATTCTATTTCTATTCTATATTCTATTCTATTGTCTATTCTATTGTCTATTCTATTGTCTATTCTACTCTATTCTATTCTCTATTCTTTTCTCTATTCTCTTCTATTCCTATTCCATTCTCATTCCCACTCCTAATTCTATTTGCTTTGGAATATTTAGGGACATTCCTTAAGAACACGACAAAATGATCATCTGGAACCCATCAAATATGTTATTTTTACTTACACATTTTCCAATCCATGATTTACTTAGCCTTGGCTTACTATATAAATCACAAATGTCTGGACTTATCTTTCCTATAGTAAGGAAGCCACTGAAGCTGGACTCACACTTAATCAAACACAAGCAAACCATACTTAGGTTTAGTGTATGCAGAGAAAAAACAACAAATCACAGGACACAGTGAATTATGTGAACTCATTGTAATTTGTAAACCAAGTGTACTGTTTAAGCGCAGACAATTGTGGCTTATTCAGTAAATAAGTTCAAGCTGAACATCCTCACTCCCATGCTTGGGGAGGTTAAAAGGGGGCAGAATATCTGATCTTATTTACAAAATATCAGAAGAAGCCAGGGAAAAGTAATAGAAGACAATAGTTTTCCTTTAAGTAAGTAATCCATCAAACAACAGAGTAATTTATATTATTAAGAAACCAGTTAATTAGGTATCCAAAGAGATAAATGTGTTGTACAGAGCCAGGCTGAAAAAGATTAAAATAGGCTATTAAATATCCGTCTCCCTAAAGATCTCCTTCCTCCCCTTCCACCGTGTTATTTAGTTCATTAAAATTCCTCACCAGTCCAGTTTGTGCAATAAACAGATATTTAAGGCAGCAAATGAAAGGCTAACCAGCTTCAAGGCTCTTTTTGATGTAACCGAATTTAATTAAAGTTCTTCCTGTGTGGTTTGGTTGAAAGAGAGTGACTGCTACGTCATTCCCACACCCTTAGGTTGAAAACACAGATGAGCCTCTCGTTCTCTTGAAAATGTCTAAATTGGAAAAGAAGTCTTGGATGGGAGGAAGTGGACCCTGCAGTACTCCAAAGTGTTGAACCTGGGATTATCTGAGATTAAATTGGGGGCCTTCCTAGAGGCAACCTACATGTTAAGGTCAGAAATAGAACCATCCATCTGAATACTCAATCACGGTCATATCATATGGATTTGCCAGGATGTTTCTAAGCAGCAACAGAAGGCAACTTTAGTTGGGTTAGCCCTTTGAAAAGGAGGGGCAGGTGTCTATGGAGATTCTCAACCATCCAGGTCATAGTTGTCCCATGAATGGAAGAACTGAAGAGGCTTCTTGGATTAGAAGTGAAATGTTTTCAAGGAAAAAAAAACAAGAAAGTTCAGTTGCCTCTTGGAAAAGCACTTTTGGGATAAAAAGTGGGGCAGTTCTCCATCATTTTATGATAGACCCAAAGCCAAGATGGAGCAGATCATTGAACCAGTGCTACCAAAACTGATGTCAGGGTTCCAAATAGCATCCAAAAGTAAATCAGAGTCTAAGGCAAAGTATTGCTCAAAGTTCCAATTAATGAAGAGAGCCATGTTGGCACATCTGGGAAAACCTGAATCTGAAAGCTTCCCCGTTTTCCCCATCCAGTTGAAAGTTCAAGATTTTGCCTCCACACCCACAAGTCCATCACATGGTCCAATGTTCCACTGCCATGCTGGCAGTTCCACCCATCCAGTTCTGGCCAGGTGCAGAGACAAAGGATGACCTTGGCTTTCTAGAAAGAATTTTGTTATGGCTACATATCACCTAACTCCGTATAATCATCCCTCCCATTTTCCCACAATAGAAAATGAATAGTAGAATAATAGAAAATGTGGCAGGCCTGAAGTCCAAAAAGAAAAGGTGGCTTGCAGGGCTGACAACTGAATGGCAATCCCCATATGTCCATGAGATGGCCATGAAGAATTAGAAGTGTCTCCATCTCTTTGTGACCATCTGAGATGGCCATGAAGAATTAGAAGTGTCTCCATCTCTTTGTGACCATCTGAGATGGCCATGAAGAATTAGAAGTGTCTCCATCTCTTTGTGACCATCTGAGATGGCCATGAAGAATTAGAAGTGTCTCCATCTCTTTGTGACCATCTGAGATGGCCATGAAGAATTAGAAGTGTCTCCATCTCTTTGTGACCATCTGAGATGGCCATGAAGAATTAGAAGTGTCTCCATCTCTTTGTGACCATCTGAGATGGCCATGAAGAATTAGAAGTGTCTCCATCTCTTTGTGACCATCTGAGATGGCCATGAAGAATTAGAAGTGTCTCCATCTCTTTGTGACCATCTGAGATGGCCATGAAGAATTAGAAGTGTCTCCATCTCTTTGTGACCATCTGAGATGGCCATGAAGAATTAGAAGTGTCTCCATCTCTTTGTGACCATCTGAGATGGCCATGAAGAATTAGAAGTGTCTCCATCTCTTTGTGACCATCTGAGATGGCCATGAAGAATTAGAAGTGTCTCCATCTCTTTGTGACCATCTGAGATGGCCATGAAGAATTAGAAGTGTTTCCATCTCTTTGTGGCTGTTAATTTGGGGGGGGGGGGGGTTCCATTTCACAGTGCATAATTTTGGAAGAGTGACAGATTGTAGAAAGCCCTCAATCCATCACTCCTTCGCCATTGTGCACTAATTGCTCATACTTGAAGTGGGGGACAGGGTTTGTTGTAAATGTTTGGGGTGTCAGGGTTCCAAATAGCATCCAAAATTAAATCAGAGTCCGAGGCAAAGCATTCCTCAAAGTTGAAATTTATTAAGAGAGCCATGTTGGCACATCTGGGAAAACCCGAATCTGAAAGCTTCCTGGTTTTCCCACCCAGTTGAAAGTTCAAGATTTTGCCTCCACTCCCACAAGTCCATCATATGGTCCAATCTTCCATGCTGGCAGTTCCACCCATCCAGTTCTGGTCAGGTGCAGAGGTGCATAGACAAAGGATGACCTGGGCTTTCTAGAAAGAATTTTGTTATGGCTACATATCATCTAACTCCATACAATCCCCTCACTCCCATTTTCCCACAATAGAAAATGCATAGTAGAATAATAGAAATTGTGGCAGGCCAAAGATCCAAAAGAAAAGATGGCTGCAGGCCTGACAGGGGGAAGATCTTTAAAAAAAATTAATCTTTAGAATTTAAATCAGATTTTTTTAAAATCAAACTTATTTTAATCAAATGCTTTTGAAGTAAAAATCTATCTAAAGATAGTTTTCTATTTACGATACATTAATAATTTAGTTTATTCAGCATGAAATGGAGCTTAGTTACCCCATTTTTCGGAGTATAAGATGCACCTTTTTTCCTCAAAAAAGAGGCTGAAAATCTGGGTGCGTCTTATACACTGAATACAGCATTTTTTGCCTCCCAAAGTGCCACCCCTTCACCAAAATGGCAATGCATAGCCTTATAGAGGCTTTCAGAGAGCTCCTGGGGGCTGGGGAGGGCAGAAATTAGAAAAAAACGGACTGTTTTTTTGCCCCCCCCAGCCCCCAGCAGCACTCTATAAGCCTCCATAAGGCTATGCATGCAATTTTTTTTCACAAGAAATGGGTCTGTTTCTGCGAAAAACGGGCCGTTTTTAACTCGTTTTTGCCCCCCCCCAAGCACTCTGCAAGCCCCCTCAAGGCTATTCATGCCCTTTATTTGAAAACAAACGGGCCCGTTTTCGTGAAAAATGGGCCGTTTTTGGGAGGTTTGCAGAGTGCAAAAACTATTTTTTCCCTTTCTGAAAGCTCTTTAACTGATTAATGAGAATTACATTGATCAAGTGCTGTGCCAGCAGAAACACCTACCTATCTACTGTATTTCTCTCTCTCTCAATTTCTCTCTCTCTATCCCTCTACCTACCTGCCTACCTACACACACACACACTCTCCCTACCTACCTACTATATTTCTCTATCTATCTATCTCTTTTTCTCTCTCTATCCCTTTTTCTATCTACCTACCTAACTACACTCTCTCTCCCTACTTACCTATTGCATTTCTCTCTCTCTCTCTCTCTCTATCCCTTTTTCTATCTACCTACCTAACTACTCTCTCTCCCTACCTACTGTATTTCTCTCTCTTTCTCTCTCTCATTATCCCTCTATCTACCTACCTACTTTTTAAAAAAATTGCCTTCAAAACCTTGGTGCGTCTTATACTCCGAAAAATACGGTAGGTAGGATGAGGATGTATTATTCTGCAATATTTACATTTTTTGTAAACTCATTCAGTGAATCCAAGCTCTGCAAGCTAAATAGGAAACCTTCATTTTGTTTGCAAATAAAAATATTAAAGATTCTAATTACCAGCAAGAATGAGTCCTTACATTTAAAGAGCACCTGTCATTTCAGATCCATCAGGACAGTGCCTGTTAGCGGGGATCCCCTTACCTGCTTCCCCCCATGTCCCTTATCTTGTTGGGTCATTGCCACATCACCAGCCCTCCCATTAAAGTGAATGGGATTGTTGGTGAGTCAACAGTGGGTCAGAGGAGGAGCTGCTGGGCGACAGAGATTATAGTTGCTGTTTAAATCAACTTGATTTAAACTCACCCTGAAATCAGATATACCTGTTAATTCTTACTAACACTTAAGGCATCACTTCTGATTCTTAAATTTTCCATACCACAATGTTCTATAATGTTTGTATCATGTTTTGGCTACAACTGCAGGAAGGCTGTTGTGTAATACTGCCCATATCATAATCTCTTCATAAATATAAACGTTTAAGTTCACCTACTACTCTAGGCTGAAAATGAGAATATTGAGCTGTTGCCTAAAATGAGGTAATGAACCATTTCCTTGAGCCACAGTATGATTTATTTGTCCAGGCATCGTACATTGACATTGCATTTCGATTCTCAAGATTTGGGGTGTGAATCCGAACAATCTTATAAATTGGTAAATACTTTTCGAATCTTCACTGGCCAGTCTCAGCAAATGCAAAAGACATCTTTGGATCTACTGTTGTTGTTAGATGCGAAGTTGTGTCCAACCCATCACGACCCCATGGACAACGTTCCCCCAGGCCTTCCTGTCCTCTACCATCCTCTGGAGTCCATTTAAGCTCACACCAACTGCTTCAGTGACTCCATCCAGACACCTCATTCTCTGCCGTCCCCTTCTTCTTTTGCCCTCAATCTTTCCCAGCCTTAGGCTCTTCTCCAGGGAGTCCTTCTTTTTAATTAGGTGGCCAAAGTATTTGAGTTTCCTCTTCAGGATCTGGCCTTCTAAAGAGCAGTCAGGGTTGATCTCCTCTGGGACTGACCGGTTGGATCGCCTTGCAGTCCAAGGGACTCACAGGAGTCTTCTCCAGCACCAGAATTCAAAGGCCTCCATTTTTTGGCACTCAGCCTTTCTTATGGTCTAACTTTCACAGCCATCCATTGCAACTGGGAAAATCAAAGCCTTGACTAGATGCACTTTTGTTGGCAGGGTGATGTCTCTGCTTTTGTCTAGATTTGCCATAGCTTTCCTCCCCAGGAGCAAGCATCTTTTAATTTCTTTGCTGCAGTCCCCATCAGCAGTGATCTTGGAGCCCAGGAAAATAAAATCTGTTACTACCATTTCTTCCCCATCTATTTGTCAGGAATTGAAAGGGCTGGATGCCATGATCTTAGTTAACTTAATGTTGAGTTTCAAGCCAACTTTTGCACTCTCCTTCTTCACCCGCATCAAGAAGCTCTTTAGTTCCTCTTCACTTTCTACCATTAGAGTGGTATCATCTGCGCATCTGAGCTTGTTGATATTTTTCCCGGCAATCTTAATTCCAACTTTTGATTCATCTAGCCCCGCCTTTCTCATGATGTGCTCTGCATATAACTTAAATTGGCAAGGCGACAGTATACAGCCTTGCTGGACTCCTTTCCCAATTTTGAACCAATCAGTGGTTCTGTGTCCAGTTCTCACTGTTGCTTCAAAACTAAAATACAAAGAGGGGGAGGGGATTGAAAAAGGTAGTCCGTTTTTATGCCCCCTCTTCTATTTCATTTTTTTGACATTTTTTTTCACTCCGTGCACAAGCAGAAACACGACTAAATTTTTTTCTTTTTCTTTTCTTTCTTTTTCTTTTTTCTTTTCCCCTAATTACTTGCATTGGGTTTATTCCTTATTCTATTTATGTTGTATTTGTTATCATGGATTGCACCAGTGAGGCTAAAACCAATTTTGTTGTATTTATTTTGTACAATGACAATAAAGGCTATACTACTACTACTACTACTACTACTACTACTACTACTACTACTACTACTACGATTCACTCCTCTTGTACAGATAGATCCGATTTCCTAACTCTCTTTGCAATTGGATCAGAGAGAGTTTTGGCTGTTTGGGGATTCGATTCTGGTTTTCCTGCCCTATGAGATAAGATTTTGGCTCATCAAGCATGAACTTTGTTCCTCGCAGGTGATAAAAAGAGGGCAGCAATGCAATCCCATTGGAAGAAATGTCCTTCTGGGTTCAGCTCCAAGTGGGGAAAAAGGCACTGGAAACACGGGAGCTGCTTGGAAAGATGGTTTAATGGTGGGCAGGATCACATGGCTTGAGCTCCTGAACAGAAAAGGGGGATCACATCCTTCCAGATGTTGGGTGAAGAAGAAAAGAGGCAGAGATGCTGAAAGTTCCTGCTTTTATGCCCTCTCTGGGCTTTGAACCTGAGCTTGTATTCTGATTGGTTGTCAGACTCCCATAGGGCCATGCAGGGGCAAATCTCTAGGCTGTGTTTTGAGTCCATGTTTGGTTGAGCATTGCTTCTCCCCAGGTAGCCTGTGGCGAGATGGGTAAAGGGCTAATACTATCATGCCTTACTCCTATCACCCTGGAGCTGAATGGGGGAGCTCTTTGTTATGTAGAATAGACTGGCTCAGGCCTTTTAATAGCCCATTGACAAAGGTGGGGGCTATTAAGAGTGAGTCTGTTTCCTGCCTAAAAACATCTTTCTCCATTTCTTACCCGGGGAAATATAACATTCTTCCTTTTCAATATTTCCCAGGATATTTCCTTTTTCTAGGAGAGCGGTGGGTTTTAACTTCCTACACCCCATTTCTCATGGACTTGAATGTTAACGTGCGTACTCTAGAGGTTCTGATGTGAATCACAAGGCTGGAAGGCACCTTGTAAATGCCCAGCGCTGGAATCCTGTCCCCCCAATTGGGTGTCACTGCAGTTCAAGACAAACCTCTTTACTCCCAGGGTTGTTATTATGGAGCAAAATTGGAGGAAGGTGCATAATTCTGCCTTAAGTCCAAAGAAGGAGTAAGCCAACAGGCTTGGCGAGCAGCCAAGCCAAAACCAGTTTGCCAACTTACCTGATGGAAAAGAAGCACAAATGCTCTGAGCGTACGCAGCCGTGCGTTTTAAAGCCTAAATAGGATAAAGAGAAAGAGAGCCTTTTTCAGCAGCTCAGAAACTAAAGAGATTCCTCTGGGAATCGGCCGTCATTGGGGCTTATTTATGCTGTACATTCAAATGAGTATTTCAAACAGTACAGCTGTCCTGGGGCCTCATTTTAGCTCTGCAATTTTAATTTAGGTTCATGGTGTTTAGAATAAATAACTCCTCTAACAGTTGTTTATTTAAGCTGTCTGGAGTTTTGGTAATCGGGAGGGCTTTTCACATCTATGATGATTTGAGCCCCTTTGGATTGTTGTGGGTGGAATTAAGAGAAGGAAAAGCGTCTCCCGTTGAAAATATGTTTGGGTTTATAGTTCCTGGCATTTGGGCCAAGTAGACGGTTTGGAAAATAGTTTAGCTACTGTTTCTGTGATTTGAAATGGAACGATTGGTTGGTCTCAAGTGGGTATTACATTATGGCTGTTTGGTTCGGTTTTAAAGACAGTTCTATAAATTGCGTTTTTGTTTCCTGGAATTTAACTCTTAATATATCATCTAGAGCAGCGTTTCTCATCCCTGCAATATTAAAGTGTCTGGATTTCCATTCCCAGAATTCCCCACCCAGCCAACCATGCTGGCTAGGGAATTCTGGGAGGTGAATTCCAGACATCTTAAAGTTGCCAAGGTTGAGAAGCAGACTTAAGAGCAGTGGCCCTCAACCTTTCTGGCACCAGGGACCAATTTTGTGGAAGACAATTTTTCCATGGACTCCTGAGAGGAGGGAGGAGTGGTTTCACATGCAACCTAGATCCCCCTCGCATGAGCAGAACCACAGAGGTTTGGGACCCTGGACTTAGAGAGAGATGGCTGGCTGTATGAAGGACTTAAATAACATAAAATGCATCATCCTGGAACCTGATTGGAACATGATAGGTTTTTATTTCCCAACTATAAACTCATTTCATCACTTTGCATCTTCCGTGACTTGCAAGGTAGCCCGAGAGGTGCTTAATCAATAATATTAAGTGGTCCATAAACAGTCAGAGTGAGACTTGCCATGCCAGGGGGAGGAGTCAAACATGGAATTAGTCTGGAATCCTTATGGGGGCATAAGAAAACAAAGTCTGCAAATTGTCAGTTTGAGAAGATTCCGGTGTTTTATAGGGTTGAGCAATAAAATAGCTAATTCACATTGGACCCGATTGTTCCGCTTGTTATAAACAGGGCTTTTTTTTTAAAAAAGGAATTTAATCTGCATTTCAACATTAATGTCCTGAAATATATATGAAGAACAGTTACAGGAACTGGGTATGTCTAGTTAAATGAAAAGAAGGACTAGGGGAGACATGATAGCAGTGTTCCGATATCTCAGGGGCTGCGACAAACAAGAGGGAGTCAAACTATTCTCCAAAGCACCTAAGAGCAGAACAAGAAGCAATGGGTGGAAACTAATCAAGGAGAGAAGCAACTTAGAACTGAGGAGAAATTTCCTGACAGTGAGAACAATTAATCAATGGAATAACTTGCCTCCAGAAGTTGTGAATGCTCCAACACTGGGCGTTTTTAAGAAGATATTGGATAACCAATTGTCTGAAGTGGTGTAAGGTTTCCTGCCTGAGCAGGGGGTTGGACTAGAAGACCTCCAAGGTCCCTTCCAACTCTGTTAGTCTATTCTATTCTAAATTGCCTGCATGTTTTTAGAAGTCTCATTAAACCCAAATGTCATGCATTTGTGTGACAGTATCTAACTTTTCTGTGTCTGTCTGTTGGAACTCTTCTAGTTTACACATCTCAAGAATGACCAGATTCTTTTATTTCGCTGCAAAAGCATGAACTTTTGCAGCTTGAGACAGAATGATAGATTCTGTGCTTGACCTTTACATTCCTCTGAGTGATGAGTTATATAATTCTGAGCAATCTCCTTTGGGGGGAGAAAAAAAGTCACTTTATGACTTTCAAAGCCTTTGACATCTTTTCTGCACTGATGGATTGAGTCTTATTTACAGTCTGGGACTAAATAACAACCGCGATGCAAGTCCCAAAGTCAAAACAGACAGAAAAAAGATAAAAGTAAATAATAAAAGAATAGACTAAGGTAGACTAAGATACATAATGTGGAGATAAAATATTCAGATCCATGGATCAAAGGTAAGTTAAATAGGCAACTCCACCAGCATTTAAAATAAATTGTCGGCACTGATATATTGCATTGGAAAGATAAACCAAACAATGCGGTATTATACAGGTATGCCTCAACTTACAATGATTTGTTTAGTGACCGTTCAAATTAAAAAAAAACACTGAAAAAAGTGACTTGATTGATTTTCATCCTTATGACCATTGAAGCATCTTCATGGTGACATGATCAAAATTCAACGCTTGGCAACAGACAAGGTGAAGTGGACTGAGCTAAGAGAGAGAGAGAGAGAGGGGCTGGTCCAAAGTCACCCAGCTGACTTTTTGGCTTAGGTGGAACTAGAACTCACGGTCTCCTGGTGATTCGCCCAGTCACCCAGCCACCTTTCATGCCTAAGGCTGCATTAGAGCCAAGAGATGAAGAGATGGTTTTGCCAGCAGGCCAGAGACCCCAGGGTACTACGGAGCCCACCAAGGGGTTGGTCCAATTGTTGTCGTCAGAGGTATCATGATGCTTTGTCAACCATGAAAGACAGGGAAGGGCTCTTGACTATACAGGTAGTCCTCACTTAGTGACTTCTTTTTCAGCAACCATTTGGAGTTACAACAGGGCTCAACAAGAAGACCTATGGCCGGTCCTTGGAAGTTGTGGCTGTCGCAGTGTCCCCAGAGTCACAGGATCATGATTGGTGCACTTGGCAACCGGCCCACAGTTCCAATGGTCACAGCTTCCCACAGTCACATCCTCACCCCTTCTGATCTTCACTGCCAGCTTCCAATAAGTCAAGTCAATGAGGAAACCAGCCAACCCCCTGATGTTGTGCTTAATGACTGCCAAGGATTCCTTAACAACCACAACCTGAACTGCCATTGTGCACGGAAGATCACATTTAATCTCATTGCACAAGATGCAATGACAATAGAGTAAAAGAGTCACCTAGCTGGCTTTCATGCCTAAGGCAGAATTAGAACTCAAGAGTCTCGTGGCGATTGGCCCAAACTCACCTGACTTCCATCCTAAGGCAGGTCTAGAACTCACTGACTCCTGGTGACTGGTCCAAAGTCTCCTAGCTGGCTTTTATGCCTTAGGTGGGACTAGAATTCACAGTCTCCTGGTGATGTTGGATAGCCATTTGTCTGAAGTGGTGTAGGGTTTCCTGCCTAGGCAGGGGGTTGGACTAGAAGACCTCCAAGGTCCCTTCCAACTCTGCTATTGTATTGTATTGTTGCAATCTATACAGGTAGCAGTCCTTGACCTACAACTATAATTGAGCCAAAAATTCCTGTTGCTAAGTGAAATATTTGTTTACTGAGTTCTGCCCCATTTTGCAACCTTCCTTGCCACAATTCTTAAGTGAATCACTGCAGTTGTTAAGTTAGTAACACAGTTGTTAAGTGAATCTGGCTTCCTATTGACTTTACTTAGCAGGTTATATAAAAGGGGACCACGTGACCCTGGGGCATGGCAACCGTCATAAATATGAGTCAGTGGCCAAGCATCTGAATCTTGATCACGTGACGCTGGGGATGCTGCAACAGTCATAAATATGAAAAACAGTCATAAGTTACTTTTTTTCAGGGTTGTAACTTTGAACGTCACTAAATGAACTGGTAGTCCTTGACTTACAATAGTTCATTTAATAACCATTCTAAGTTCCAAGTTCCAAATTTAACAACTGCATTAATTCTGCTAAACAAACAATTCCCTCACCACTGTCAAACCATTCACTAAGGCTGCATTATTATTACTATTGATCTTCTCATTGTTCTTATCACCCATCTCTTCCCTCTTATAACTGCAGGATTGCAATTGTTGCTTGTAGCCTTACGATTTATATGGATATTGATTGTTTCCTGATTGCTTATTTGTACCCTGTGACTATCATTAAGTGTTGTACCTTATGATTCTGGCCGAATCTATCTTGTCTTTTTATGTACACTGAGAGCATCTGCACCAAAGACAAATTCCTTGTGTGTCCAATCACACTTGGCCAATAAAGAATTCTATTTTATTCTATTCTATTCTTCATTCCAATATTCTATTCTATTCTATTCTTCTATTCTATTAACAAATTGGCCAAGGAAAGTCATAAAATGGGGCAAAACTCACTTAACAAATTTCTCACTTAGCAACATAAATTTTGAACTCAATTGTGGTTTTTAAGTAAGGACTACCTGTGCCATATATCTATTTTTTCCCCCATGCGTAGGTGCACTCTTGTTAGATTTAAGGTGATGCCATGGAATAGGGCTGGTGCCAGGCAGGGCATTCCCAAAAAGAATGGGGGCATCTTGCCAGGTCGGCTTGCGAGGAAGCAACGCCTAATTACATCTTGGAGCTCCTGCCAGCCTCACCCCACTGGTGTTGAAATAGCCAGCCCGATGTTTTCAGCGGCACCGATTGGGCAACTCAAGTTTGGGTGGCGAAGGCTGTTTATCCCTGGCTAAAAAAAAAACCCAGTTCAGCCAGCCAAAGCCCCCCACCCCAAATCCCCTTTGCCAGCGTTGCTGGGAAGGGCCGACCCGGCTTCTCTGAGCGCTCTGCAAAGGGGCGAGGGGTCCCCGCTGCAAGGTCAGGTCACGGGGGTGCTCCGCTTAGGCAAAAACTCCTATCCGGATCCGTCCCGGGTTTGGGGGCTGCTGAAGGGCTGCAAAGCCAGCAGGGGTTCCAGTGGACGCCAACACGGGGAGCGCCCCCCTTTGCTGACCCCCCTCTCTGAAGAGATCCTGAGTAAGAGCCCCCCCCCCCCACAAAATGGTCAATGGTCAGTACCCATTGACTGTGTTCATATTTATGTTTATACTTACACCTGTTACCTTTTACATGTTTGACAAACTAAATAAAATAAACTCCAGAGCAGGAGCTGGCCCTTCGAGGGAGGTGGAAGAATAGGATCAAAGAAGGGATGGCATAAAGAAAGCTGGGAAGGAGGGAAGGAAGAGAGTTGACTAACGGCTTTTTTTCTTTCTTTCTTTCTCCATCACTTTCTCTCTCTTGTCCTGTCCCCCTTTCTCGCCCCCCCCTTTGCTCCTCCTCTCCCCGCCTTTCTCTGCCCCTGCCTCCTATTTCCACGCCCCTCCCCTTCCCTATCCTCCTCTTTGCTGGGATCCCCCCCTCGCGCCCCTTCCCCAAATCCCCCCCTCCCTCATTTCCTGTCTCCTCCCTGCCCCCCTTTTCCTCCCCTGCCCCCTTCCCTAAATTGCCCCTCCTCTCCCCTCCGCCTCCCCCCCTTCTTCCTTTTCCTGCGCCCCTTCCTCAAATTCCCTCCCTCCTTTCCTGGCTGCCCACTGCCCGCCCCCTTTCCTCCGGGATCCCTCCCCCTGGCCCCTTCCCCAAATTCCCTCCATCCTTTCCTGGTTCCTCACTGCCCGCCCCCTTTCCTCCGGGATCCCTCCCCCTGGGCCCTTCCCCAAATTCCCCCTCCTCCCTTGCTTACCTCCTCCCTCGGCGTCCTCGCCCCGCCTTCTCCCTGCGCCCCTTCCCCAAATTCCCCTCCATCCTTTCCTTTCCTGGCTCCTCCCTGCCCCCCTTTTCTCCCTCGGCCCCTTCCTCAAATTGCCCCTCCTTGCTTGCTTGCCTCCTCCTCCCCCCCCCGTCTCCCTTCCCCGGCGCCCCTTCCCCAAACTCCCTTCCCGCCCTCCGCTCCCTCCCCCCTCCTTTCCGTAGGCGGAGCTTCCCCGGCAGGAGGTGTGGCCGCGGCTCGCCCCGCCCCCGCCCGGCCGCGCGGCCCCCCCGCCATGGGTCGGAAGCGCTGCGTGGGGGGAGACGGCTCCAAGATGGCGGCGGGCTGCTGCGGGGTGAAGAAGCAGAAGCTCTCCAGCTCCCCTCCGTCGGGCTCGGCCGGCCCGGGCGGCGGCGGCGGAGGGCCGGCGGGGAGCTCCCGCTGCGGGGAGCCGGGGCTGCTGCCGCCGCCGGGGGGGCCGTCGTCCGGAGGCGTCCCGCGGTTCAACGGCCTGGGGGGTCTGGCGGGGGGCTCCCCCAGCTGCGCCCTCTCGCCGCCGCCGCGCCCGCCCGGCTGCGGAGGGGTCCCCGGCGCCGGCCTCTCGGGCCCCGCCGCGCTGCTGGGCTCCCCCGGCGCCGGGCCCGGCGGCTGCAGGAAGATGGTGGTGTCGGCCGAGATGTGCTGCTTCTGCTTCGACGTGCTCTACTGTCACCTCTACGGCTACCAGCCCCCGCGGAGCCCCCGCTTCACCAACGACCCCTAGTAAGTAGAAGACCCCCTCCCACGGCGCCCCCAGACTCAGCCGCCCCCCCCCGCGATCCAATGGACCCCAGTCTCTCCCCCCGGGGGGGAAAGAGGGAGAAGCCCCCCCTCTCGAAGCCAGACTGGCCCCCTCCTTGACCCCCTCCCTCCTGGGTGGGATGGGGGGGCTTCCACGTGTCTCCCCCTTTCCCCCCCTCCCTGTAGAAACCCCCTTGGCTCCGTGCCAGCCTGGGTTTCTGTGCCCCCCTCCCTGTTGCTCCTTTTTGGGGGGCAGACCCCTCCCAGGATTTGATGGGGCAGCTGGCTTTCCCCTTGTATCCAGTCCCCTCCAACTCTTTGTTGTTCTATATATATATATATTCTATAGGTCCTGTTTTTGGGGGGGGGGTCTTCAGGAAGCCCAGCCACCTCTAAGCCCACTCCCCTGGGGTCCTTTCTGTGCCAGGGGTATCACATTAGCGTGAGTGGATCCCCTATTATGCCTTGTCTTGCTTGCTGTGCTGTGATCATTTTCCTGGGTTTCCCCCCTCCCCACCCAAAAAAATCTCAATCTAGGGATTTCCTAGTGGTCTCCTTATCTACAGCCGGGCTTAGCTTTTCCAGGGGAATTCCCCCATGATTAATATCTGGCAAGCCATAGCTGGTAGGAGACCCAAACCCTTTCCGTTGTCTTCTCCACCTTTGCCTGGCTCTCTGTGCAGCTTGGCACCGGATGAATGGGGGCCCCGTTTCAGCTGTCATTCATACATTTTTCAGATTTCCTCTGGCTCTTTGGCACAGCCCCCCCGGGCAGCCCTTGGGTGTAGCTTTGGCTTGGGGTTGTGGGATCTCTCGGGGAGGGTCTCTCTTCCGTGCTTGATCCGCAGGGAGGGTGACGGGCTACGAGGTTGGAGGATACGGCGTTGATAGAGGTTCCTGCTGGCTTCACCAAATTTAGGGGACGTGGTTAATGGCTTGATTCTAGCTGTCCGTCTGGCAGGGTTTCTCCGAAACCTTCCCCGGATAGTTTCAAAACTTGTTTTTTTGCTGCATGGTCTCAGGGTTAGGAATTGAGACCTAAAACCAGCATAACGTGTGTGTGTGTGTGTGTGTGTGTGTCTGTCCCAGAGTAGTTGTGGTGGAAAGTTAAAAAAGGATATGAAAAAAGAAAGACGTCCCTCTTTCTAATCTCACGCTGCTCCCTCGCCCCCATATCTCTCACTGGGACTCCTCTACTACCTTGTTTCCCCGAAAATAGGACTTCCCTGGATAATAAGCCCAATGGGGCTTTTAAGCTCATGCGCTAAAATAAGCCCCCCTTGAAAATATTGCAACACAGCAACAGCCATGAGGTGACCACGCCCGCCCCCTCTTGCACCTCAAAAATAATAAGACCTCCCCGAAAATAAGACCAAGTGCTTATTTCGGGGGTCAAAAAGGAAATAAGACCCTGTCTTATTATGAGGGAAACATGGCGTCTTGGCAAATATTTATTAATACAGGTGGTCCCAGTGGTGGGATTCACTGACCTTCCCTACCAGTTTGCAAATATGACCATGCTCGCACTTTTGCTTCACTCGCACCGCGCCTGCCTTCTGCGCATGCGTGCAGTGCTCGCACATTACGTTGGGGTGGGTGGACCGAACTGGAGAGAATCAGCTGAATACCACCTCTGGGTAGTCCTCAACTTAACAACCGTTCATTTAGTGACCGTTCAAAGTTACAACAGCACTGGAAAAAGTGATTCATGGCTGTTTTTCCCTTACGACCGCTGCAGCATCCCCGCGATCACGAGCAAAATGGCAGGTGCTTGGTGACTGCTTCATATTTATGACAGTTGTCGTATCCCAGGGTCATGCGAAATCCTTTGGCGACTTTCTGAGAAGCAATGTCAACATGGAAGCCAGATTCACTTAACAACCGTGTTACTAACTGAAGAGCTGCTCTGATTCAATTAGCAATGGTGGCCAGAAAGGTGGCCAAATGAGGCAAAACTCGCTTAATCAATGTCTCACTTTGCAATATAAAATTTGGGCTCAGTTGTGGTCGTAAGTGGAGGACTCCCTGTATTAGATTTCCAGAGTAGTCCTCGACTTAACCATTCATTTAACAATGCCTCAAATTTACAATGGCCTTGGGAAAAAGTGATTTACGACCTGTCCTCGCATTTACGACCTGTGACCATGTGATCGTAATTTGTGAGTTTGACAGCTGAGCCACTAGTGGCAACATTCTGTGGTTGCAATATGCAACCTTCCCGACCAATTGCCAACAAGCAATGTGGTTTTCTTAATGGCTGCAGTAAAAATTGGCACAAAATCAAGTCCAGCCATGTGATGACTCACTTTATGGCCAGACTGACTCAGGATGGACCACAATTGTGATTGTAAAGCTGAGGAGTAGCTGTCCTGTGATTCATTAGTGCCTTACTAATGAATAATAAGAGACCTGGTGGCTCAGTGCCTAAGACGCTGAGCTTGTGGATCAGAAAAGTCAGCAGTTCAGCAGTTCAAATCCCTAGCGCCCCGTAACGGAGTGAACTCCCATTATGTGTCCCAACTTCTGCCAACCTAGCAGTTTGAAAGGACGTAAAAAATGCAAGTAGAAAAATAGGAACAACCTTTGGTGGGAAGGTAACAGTGTTCCGTGCGCCTTTGGGCATTGAGTCTTTCCGGCCACATGACCACGGAGACGTCTTCGGACAGCGCTGGCTCTTCGGCTTTGAAACGGAGATGAGCACCGCCCCTTAGAGTTGGGAAAGACTAGCACATACGGTATATGCGAGGGGAACCTTTACCTTTAAGGCAAGGGTATTACTCCTGTTTATAGTAGCTGCATGAATCTGTATTTTAAATTCTATGTTGTTCATTTTGTGCCGTTTCCAGGGCAGTATAATGCAAGAACAAGTCAACCCTAACAACATTTATTTCTTCTATCCTGCCCCAGAAGCACCAAAGGTGGTGTTTCCTGTATCTGCTCATGACTAAAAGTTAGCGACTCAAGTGAAAAGGGCTAGAAGTTAAATTTGAAAAGCTGAAAGGAGTTGGGGATAAAACATAAAACTGCCTTGTGTTCCTGTCTGTGGACTTTTCTTGACTACAACATAGACATGGTGTTGTGTTGTCTTTTTGGCCCCTGGCAATGTGCGATCACGTTAGTCTCCTAGAAATGGAGGTATTGCCAGTGGGAAGCGACATCTCACATTCCCATATATTCCTAACCCAGGAGTTGGCAACCTTAAACACTCAAAAGAGCCATTTGGACCCATTTCCCACAGGAAATAAAAAAACACCGGGGGCCACAAAAACCTTCCCGGGCCTGACTATTTCCTGAGCATCCACAAAACTAGTGCATGTATTTGAATTAAAGCTTCTGTTTTCTTCTGAAACTTTTCGTTTCTTGGATTAATCCAGGGTTGGCCCACTGGGGGGTCAAAAAGCTCGATAAATCGTGTGCTGGCGGGGGTCGCACATTGGCGGTTGTGACGCATAATTTGAGCGACAGTGAGCCACAGCAGAGGGATGAAAGAGCCACATGTGGCTCCAGAGCGGCGAGTTGCTGACCCGTGTCCTAACCTAAGGTGACCCTCATGCATTGCAGCAGTGAACGCAGTTCTTCCTTCAGACACCCAGCTACGGAACCCCTAAACATGAACGAACGCTGTGGAACAAGAACTACTCAAAGTACAGTCCTAATAGCCAGTGCATATTAAGAGGTGGTTTAACATCTACCTTTATATCTAGGTAATCTTCAGTGTCAAGAGCCATACATTATGCATTACAGTAGACTGGTCTATGGAGGTTAGGAGAACCTAAGAGTGCCTGGACTATCCATGACCAGGAGAGGCACAGCTTAATTCAAGAAAGGTTTTCTATGCCACAGAAGCTACCTTGGTCTTGAGTGAAAGACTGATCGTGACATCAAGACTTAAGCATCTCAAGAAAATTCAGTTTCACAGCTAGAGAGTAGATCCACCCATATGAAGATGGCGTGTGACAATCAACCATTTCTTGAAAACTAAATTATCAGAATAGTTGCTCTAAATTAAAAATGGGAGAATGCTTCCTTCTCATTCTTCCTAAATTTGTCGATAGCTTTTGTCAGCCAGAAGTCTTTTTCTTTTTTGATATTAATTTGCTTGTAGACGTTGTCTCGTAAAGAAGTCCCTCTTGGACTGTGTAGTAAAGCAAATTGATTGAACAGTTCTTTCTGGTTACAAAACCTGCACATAATAATGGTCTTTGAGCCAGTCAAGGCCGTCTAAAATGTTCAAAATTTGTAACTGAATTCCCTTGGGGGATGCTATAAATTGACCATTAAAAGAAAAGAGAAAAAGATCTGGTAAGGAATGGCGGAGACCCAAACATTGGTGTAAAGTTTCCCTGAAAATTGCTGATTTATCGGATTACAACATTTTTGCCTCTCTACCTTACCTTTGATTGGTTTGATTGGTTTAATATGGGTTTAAATATTCTTCTCTTGGCTTGTGGACAATTTGTTGTGTAACTATAAAATTGTGATATTTAAGCCCTGATTTTTTAAAAAGAGCTTGGCTTATTATTAATGCCATGAAAATAATCTCTCATTATACAATTTCCTTTTGCATAGTTATACACACTGACAATAATGAGCAAATAGGGGTATATGCTCCCGTGAATGTTTAAAGGTGCAGTTTCACAAAGCTAAAATGGTGTCTTACCAGTGTACCAGCGGTTTCTATATTTGCTGTGTTCCTTGGTTCTGACAGAAAGAGACTTGATTTTCTGTATGCTGGCACATAGATTCCAAGGGTGTGCAGTTTTTTTTTATTCAGTTCCAAAAGTTGTTTCAGAAACCTTGGAGGCATGAATGTATCATCAAGCTATGAGAAAAGACATAGCTGCTTTAAAGAGTTGGGCACAGGTCCAATGCTGGCTGTTTTGTATTTTCCAAAACACCTTTTGGAATGGAACACAAAGGCTCTAACGATTACGAGATTCTGCTTCCGTACATCACTTCTCATGAAGATATATGGTTTCTGCCAGCATTTAGGTTAGGAATACAATCCACATAATTTAAATATATGAATCAACCCCTGGATAAATTATAACAAGAGAAAATAAGGATGACAGGATTGCATCTTACTTAGCTTTTAAATTTGCACAAAAAAGATAAATGTACATTAGGCATAAGCATTCAATTGGGGGGAAGACATTTATTCTGAATTCCTCTAATGTGCTTGTGATCTTTGTACAGCCTACAAAATTTCAGCTGCCATATTGCAGCAATTCTTATGCAGCACCTTTTATCACTTCTCCCACATGGAAAAAAATTAGTCTAAAAATCTAATAAATAAATAAATGGGAACCCTATTTTAATATTCAGCAATTCCCCCCCCCCCCCCCGGTGCCTTAGTTGCCTTATCCTATTCCTAATCCAGTTTATTGACCTCATTGCTGATGCTCCCTCATGTGCCAGGCTGAGCACATTAGATTTGTTTCCTAACAGCGAGTGAACTCAAAATGGAAGGCAGAGCAGTTGGAACAAAAGGTGCTGGAGAAGATAAGGGAGATTCCATCATGGGTGGGGAAGGATCTCGAAGCTTGCTGGGGTACAAAACGTTTTTTTTAAAAAATATATTGAAGGCAAAAAAAAAAGAAAAACGAAAAAAGGAAGGATATTCGGTAGCTTTGAAAAACTGAGCATGAGGATGTGGAGATGGCACACACTCCTTTTTGGAGAATAGCAGCTGGTTGGGAGGTTCTCCAACTAAGGAATGAAGTTGTGGGCTCAAGTCTTGTGGTTGTGTCACTTAGAAGACACAGCTGTTAGATCCACCCTGAATTCTTCACATTTATCCTGTGCTTCTGTGAGTTAATTCTTTCATCAGAGACCTAATTTTTTAGGCTGCCTCTGTGGTCGAAACAGATGACCACTCGCCAGGGATTGACTAGGTCCGTGACGGCAAACCTGTGGCATGCGTGCCAGAGGTGGCACAAAGAGCCCTCTCTGTGGGCATGTGCACTGCCACCAGCTGATCTTTGAGTTTCCAGCGTGCACATGCACTCCACCCAACGTGTTCCTGAGTACCAGAAACCCAAAGACCAGCTGGCCAGTGTGCATGCACGCACTGGCCAGCTGGTCTTCAGGTTTCCAACACACACAAAGACCAGCATGTGCACACTGGAAACTCAAAGACTAGCAGGCCAGTGTGCATGTGTATGCCTGCCAGCTGGTCTTTGGGTTTCCGGGGCATGCACGCACGAGCGTTCCAGTTGGGCACTCAGTGCCGAAAAGATTCGCCATCACTGGACTAGGTTTTTTAGAAGAGTGGATGGGGCCCATCAGTGCTGGTCAGTTGCATGGCTACAAGCTTTGTACGGCCGGCCACTTTCGCCAAATCTTCCCTTAGGGATTCCTCCTGTCTAAGCACATTTCAGCCTAGGCTGCAATTCCATAGGCGCCCTGGCCAGAGTTGGAAGGAAAAAACGAACACAACCACCGCTGAGGTTGCTAAGCGAAACGTTTCTTAAGTGAACTTTGTCCCATTTGACGACCTTTCTTCCCACCGTTGTTAAGTGAATGGCTGCAGTTTTTTTTAACATGGCTGCTAAGTGAATCTGGCTTCTGCTTGTCAGAAGGGGATCGCGCAACCCCAGGACACTGTGACCGTCATAAATATGACTCGGTTACCCAGCATCTGGATTTTGATCACGCGGCCGCAAGGATGCTGCAATGGTCGTAAGCGTGAAAAATGGTCGTCAGTCCAGTGCCATTGCAATTTTAAATGGTCACTTAAGGGAACTGTTGTAAGTCGAGGACCATCTGCACTAAGAGAAAACGGTTTGGTCTAATGGTTAAGGCGCCAGGCTAGAAAGCAAGAGTCCATGAGTTCAAGTCCCATGAGAGCTGAGTGGATGAGCTTGGGCCAATCACCCTCTCTCGGCCCTGCTCACCTCACAGGGTTGTTGTGGTGGTGGAGAAAACAGAAAGAAGGAATATTACCGTATTTTTTGGAGTATAAGACGCAGCAAGATTTTGAAGAGGAAAAATTTTTTAAAAAGTTTTTGCTCTCTGCAAACCTCCCAAAAATGGCCTGTTTTTTTTCGTGACAACGGGGTCGTGTTTTTTTTTAAAGGGCATGGATAGCCTTTAGGAAGCTTATAGAGTGCTGCTGGGGGAGGGGAAAACGGGCCGTTTTTTGCTCATTTCTGCCCTCCCCAGCCCGCAGGAGCACTCTGGAAGCCTCCTAAAGGCTATGCACGGCCATTTTTGCGAAGGGGGCAAGGTTTCAGGAGACAAAAAAATGCTGTATTTGACGTATAAGACGCACCCAGATTTTCAGCCTCTTTTTTGAGGGAAAAGTGCGCATCTTATGCTCTGAAAAATACGGTAGATATGTTCGCCATTTTGAGTTGTTTATAAACATAATAAAAGTGTGATATAAATAAACAAAAGAAATAATAGCCTATTATAAGCTGAAAGGTATGGTTTGGAGTAACCAGGAAATGCCTGTTGAAATTCCCAATAGTGAATATAATTTTGGAGGGTAGGAGGCAGTGGTGGGTTTCAAAAATTTTTGGAACCTACTCTGTGGGTGTGGCCTGCTTTGTGGGAGTGGCTTGCCAGCCATGTGACCGGGTGGGAGTGGCTTGCCAGCCATGTGACCGGGTGGGAATGGCTTGCTGGCCTTGTGACTGGGTGGGAGTGGGATGTTAGAAGATCCCAAATGAAGTTAGAAAGGCTGGGTCCCAAACCTAGCTGGCTTAACTGGGATAGGGGGAATAGGGGGTAGAGGTTCACCAAGGACCCTCCTCTCCTTTCCCCCCCAAAAGCAGAGGGCATCAGTATTTAGAGGGAGGTCTTTCTCCCAACTTCCCCCCTTTGGGTGTCACTCTTTCTCTCTCTCCCCCCCCCCCCCCGTTTCTCTCCCCCCTTTCCTTCCTCCTCCTTTTCCTCTGCACTGTTCCCACCAGTTTTTCACTCTGAGCAATTGGGGGACGTCAGAGGGAGAGAGAGACGGATTGAAGGGTGCAAAGAGAAACCCATTTTGAGAAGCCTCCCTTCCCAAAAGATTGTTGAGAGGAGGAACGGGAGGATTCCCCACCTCACTCAGCGCTGTTTTCAATG
This sequence comes from Natrix helvetica, assembly GCF_964273705.1. Taxonomy (NCBI): domain Eukaryota; kingdom Metazoa; phylum Chordata; class Lepidosauria; order Squamata; family Natricidae; genus Natrix; species Natrix helvetica. The sequence goes on from NC_138562.1 coordinate 6,615,265, forward strand.
GGAGGCTTTTCCCCCTCGCAGTTCTATCCCTTCCCAAAAGATCTTTGAGAGGAGGAACGGAAGGATTCCCCACCTCACTCAGCGCTGTTTTCTTTTTTTTTTTCAAGAAGTTTTATTGGTTTTTTTAAAAACATTTATGCGGAAAAGGGTAAGTGGAATAGTTACAAATTTTGGCAGTTGCAAGTATGGCAGACGCCCCCTCCCTCCAGACTCCTAGGTTACATCAAAATATCAAACCTTATTACATAGTCATAAAAAAAATCAGCATATTAATTCTAGAAAAAATACTTTTCAATCAGTTTATATAATTATAATATATAGTCTAGTTGTAAATTCATTAATACTTTCGGTCTGTTTATAACATTGTGGTTTTCTTATTTATTTTTGTGATCTGAGCTTTCTTGGTGTTGCCCCTTCACCCCCCGCTGGCAGAGCTCCGGCCCCTCCCGTGTCCTGTATAACCGTTGTAGTGTCATCTGTTTTTTCTAGGTTCGCTTTGTTTTTTTCCATAAAGGCCTGTGCCTCTATGGGTGTGTTGATTCTGATTCTTGTCTCCTCCCAGAATATCAGCATACCTTCAGGCATCAACCATCTAAACCACACCCCCTTCTGGTATAATTTATTCGCCAATTGCGAATAGCTTTTCCTTTTTTCCCTAATTTTTTTGGGAATCTGCTTTAGAATGGTTATCTCCCTATCGTGGTATGTCAGTGTTTGCCCCCTTTGTACACCCAGAATTTCATCTCTTGTGGTTTTCCTAAGAAATTTAATATGAACCTCCCTGGGTACATTATGTGTTCTGGCATATGCTGAATTCACTCTATAAGCTAGATCTATCTCCCATTCCATCTGCTGTTTATCTTTGTGTATGTATTCAGCTAAAATGTTAGTCATAATGTCCCTTATATTTTCCCCATCTGCTTCTATTACATTTTGAAATCTAAGATAAAAGGACATTCTTTCAAACTCTGCTTTCATTTGTTGGATGTCAAGTTCTTTGTTCCCCTTCTGTAAGGCCTCTACCCCCCCCCCCTCGCCTCCGCCACCCCACCCTCCACAAGGTCCAGTCTCTGTGAGTTCTTAAAGATTTGGGCTTGATTCTGTTTAATTTCATCTTTCATTTCCCTTAACTATTTCTTAATTTCCTCCTGGCCTTGTAAAATTTGTTGAAGCATTTGTTGGAAGTCTATCTCTGTAGTCTTGGGTTGCATCAGTTCTGATATCTTTGACTGTGTAGCTGGACTAGACGTTGCAGACGTTGGAGCAGAAGTAGCAAAGCCAGGCTTTCCAGGAGGTGGTCTTTTTGGAGACATGGTTTATGAAGCAAGGAGGTCAGTCAAAGTAGAGACTGGGCAGCTGGAGAGGTAGAGCAGGCAGGCGAATTCAGAAGGCAGAGGATCCAAACAGATGGGGATTTCTTTAGTCACTCTAGCAGTAGATGAAAGTTTTTTTCTCCAAAGAGTTCAGAAAGTAGCAATCCACAAGAAATTCCTCTGGGTGACTCGGAGACAAAGACCGGAAGCCTGAATTTTAAAGGTGGAGTCAGGTTTCACAGTTCATGAAGACAACGGAAGTGTGCCATCTTGCCCTGCCAGCTTTGGGCTCAGAGGCATAGTAAAATTTTTAAAAGTTCAAAAAGTTCTCAGTTCATCCATTAGTTCTGGAGCTAGGTCGAATGAAAATCACTTTTATAGGGGTGAGGCATCATTAGTTGGCTCTCCCCCCTCCTCCTCTCTGGGGATGGAAGGAAAGTCTTTTCAAGCCGCTTGTCCAAGGGAGGGGGGGAAATCCCCCTCCCTCTAGCCGCACCTCTAGCAGGGATCCGAAAGTTTAACTTTTTAAAAGTGCTGAAAAGTTCATCAATTCAAAAGCGAAGGAATGCAGAAAGGAAGCCTCTCACCATACTGCCGCTGCTTCGTTCGGAAGTATGTTCTCCGATCGGCATGGGGCGAGACGCGTGCGCACGCACGTCCTCCAAAACTGCTCCCCGATGCCTAGAACGAAGCGGAGGAGCCCCCGCCAGCCGACGCCGACGCCAGGACCCTCCGCGAGCCGCTCCTTCGGCAAGACGCCCCTCCAAGGCGTCTTGTGCCCCCCCAGAAGCGGGGGAAGCCCACCGGGAGAGCTGGAGCAGGCAGCGATCTGCCTGTCGCCGTAGCCGCCGGAACCGGAAGTCACTCAGCGCTGTTTTCAATGGGAGGCTTTTCCCCCTCGCAGTTCTATCCCTTCCCAAAAGATCTTTGAGAGGAGGAACGGAAGGATTCCCCACCTCACTCAGCGCTGTTTTCAATGGGAGGCTTTTCCCCCTCGCAGTTCTATCCCTTCCCAAAAGATCTTTGAGAGGAGGAACGGGAGGATTCCCCACCTCACTCAGCGCTGTTTTCAATGGGAGGCTTTTCCCCCTCGCAGTTCTATCCCTTCCCAAAAGATCTTTGAGAGGAGGAACGGAAGGATTCCCCACCTCACTCAGCGCTGTTTTCAATGGGAGGCTTTTCCCCCTCGCAGTTCTATCCCTTCCCAAAAGATCTTTGAGAGGAGGAACGGGAGGATTCCCCACCTCACTCAGCGCTGTTTTCAATGGGAGGCTTTTCCCCCTCGCAGTTCTATCCCTTCCCAAAAGATCTTTGAGAGGAGGAACGGGAGGATTCCCCACCTCACTCAGCGCTGTTTTCAATGGGAGGCTTTTCCCCCTCGCAGTTCTATCCCTTCCCAAAAGATCTTTGAGAGGAGGAACGGAAGGATTCCCCACCTCACTCAGCGCTGTTTTCAATGGGAGGCTTTTCCCCCTCGCAGTTCTATCCCTTCCCAAAAGATCTTTGAGAGGAGGAACGCGTCGAGATTCGGCCATCAGTGGGGGGGGCAGGCCCCCCCCTTGCATTCCTCGTCCCCCCCTTGCGTTCCTCGTCTTCCTGGATGGCCCCCGGAATCATCGGGCAGGGTGGTGGCGGAGAGTCAGCCCAGATGCAAAAAACGCCAAGGGGGCGGGGCAGGAAATCACTTCCGGGTTCATTCTCCAATCGGATCGCGCGATCCGGTGCGATCTGGTAGGAACCCACCACTGGTAGGAGGGATGGAGGTAACTTTCTGTTCTTTGTCCTTTGCTGATATATATGACACCAGATGCAAAATAGTGTAAAGAAATGATTAATCTGTTTGTGGCCAAAATACCACTCCACTTCTATGTGTCCCTTCTTCGGCACACTTAATCTTTCACACCATTAAAATAATCCCCTTACAAAACTCACCAGAGGTTCCCTGGGAGATCATTTAGGCTAACTCAGCTGCTCTGTGTTTCTTTGACAGCCTGCAAAGATTTGGTTTTATCGGGAAAACCCGATTGACTATTGCGAATGTTTAGTTTGAGGGACGCGGTGGCTCAGTGGTTAAGACGCTGAGCTTGTCGACAGAAAAGTCGGAAGTTCAGCGGTTCGAATCCCTAGCGCCGCATAACGGAGTGAACTCCCGTTACTCGTCCCAGATTCTGCTAACCTGGCAGTTCAAAAGTATCTTAAATTATGCAAGTAGAAAAATAGGGACCACCTTTGGTGGGAAGGGAACAGCGTTCCGTGCACCTTCGGCGTTTAGTCATTCTGGCCACATGACCACGGAGACGTCTTTGGACAGCGCTGGTTCTTCAGCTTTGAAACGGAGATGAGCACCGCCCCCTAGAGTTGGGAACGACTAGCACATATATGCTAGGGAAACCTTTATCGTTACCTTATTTTGCAACCCATGGTGGTTTAGTCTTCCACCAGGTCTTTTGCTTCTGAAGCACACAAAAAGCTGATCATCATACTTAGAACATAGACTAACAGAGTTGGAAGAGACCTTGGGGGCCTTCTAGTCCAGCCCTTCTCAAGGAGGAGACCCTATACCAGCGATGGCGAACCTTTTTGGGCTCACGTGCCATAACTGGGGGGAGCGCAGGGGGGGTCGTGTGCGAGCGTGCCGCACCCATAATGCAATGCGCGACCCCCCCCATTGCGCATGCGCGCACAAAAGGCGCAAACCCCCATTTTTACATGCTTTTTTCGCCCTCCCCAGGCTCCAGAGGCTTTATACGAGCCTGGGGAGGGTGAAAAGAGCCTCCCCCGCACCCCCGGAGGCCCTCCAGAGGCTTCAGGGATCTTCTGGAGGCTTGCCTGAAGCCTTCGGAATGCTTAAAACGACCCTCCATGCAAACCAGAAGTCACTTCTGGTTTGCTCGGAGGGTCGTTTTAAGCGCTCTGAAGGCTTCAGGGCCTCCGGGGGGGCGGGGGAGGCTCTTTCCTCCCTCCCCAGGCTCCTATAAAGCCTCTGTAGCCTGGGGAAGGCGAAAAATGGCTTTTAAAAATGGTGAACTCAGCTGGCCAGCGCGTGCATGTGTGCTGGCCAGCTGACAGGGCAGCGCCTCGCGTGCCCTGACAAATGTGCCATAGGTTCGCCATCACTGCCAAGTCAGACAAATGGCTGTCCAGTCTCTTCTTAAAAGAATTGTGCTGGAGGCAACTGTTCCACTGGTTAATTTTTCTCACTGTTAGGAAATTTCTCCTGAGCTCTAGGTTGCTTCTCTCTTTGTTCAGTTTCCATCCATTTCTGCCTTGAGTCTGGATAAGGAATTTGGCATTGCCTTTTTGTTCCTTTGAAGCAACCAGTAAACACTGCAAAACATCTGCTTTTGCCTTATTCTTGAATTCAGAGCTCGTAAGTAATCAACACAGAGAGACAACAAATCTCAGGATTCCTGATTGGGGGGGAAGAAAAGGCTAGTAAAGGCCTTCAGTGCAATTTTTCCACCATGGCGAATCTTTTCGGCACCAAGAGCCAAAAAGGGTGTGCGTGTACAGCCAACTGGTCTTTCGGTTATTGGCACGTATGCGCGTGTGACGGATCAGCTGGCTGGCGCACATGGGCGCAACTTAAACCAGCTCTTCTGGTTTCCTGGCATTGCCACATGTGCAAAGGACAGGTGATCATTGCGCACGCATGCGCACCAGAAAGCCAGAAGAGGTACGGGCGATGCCGCATGTGCCAGCTGACACGGCCCTGTGTGCGTCTTCAGGCCCGCGTGCCATAAGTTCACCATCACTACTCTAGCCACTTCTTTTGGTTAGCACCCAGTTGTGTATCGGTCAAGGTTGAAGGATAAGTTCTGATAAGCAGGTGTTCAATGTCTTGGGAGAAGCAAATGAAGGATGACCTAAGTCATTGGGGACTTTCCACCCAGTCTGTATCCATGTTAGATTTGGATAACATTTGGAAACGGCTTGGAAATTTCATAGCTGAAGCAGATAATTTTAGATTTCATTTCATTATATTAAGGAAATACTGTATCTGTCTTTCTCTATTCCTTCCTTCCCTCCCTCCCTCTCTCCCTCTCTCCCTCCCTCCTTCCTTCCTTCCCTCCTTCCCTCCTTCCCTCCTTCCCTCCTTCCTTCCCTCCCTCCCTCCTTCCCTCCCTCCCTCCCTTCTTCCTTCCTTCCCTCCTTCCTTCCCTCCCTCCCTCCTTCCCTCCCTCCCTCCTTCCTTCCTTCCTTCCCTCATTCCTTCCCTCCTTCCTTCATTCCCTCCTTCCCTCCCTTCCCTCCCTCTCTCCCTCCCTCCCTCCCTTCTTCCTTCCCTCCCTCTCTCCCTCCCTCCCTTCTTCCTTCCTTCCCTCCTTCCTTCCTTCCCTCCCTCCTTCCTTCCTTCCTTCCCTCCCTCCCTCCTTCCTTCCTACCTTCCCTCCCTCCTTCCCTCCCTCCCTCCTTCCTTCCTTCCCTCCCTCCCTCCCTCCTTCCTTCCCTCCCTCCCTCCCTCCCTCCCTCCTTCCTTCCTTCCTTCCTTCCAGAAATGCATGAGTTCAGGAATACTAAACAGCTTTTTAACCAGCCACCCCCAAAACACATTTCTGCGGTGTCTTGAATTCTCAATGTAATCTAATTTACCAGTAGGATAACTGTAATTGGATGAACACAAAAAGAGCTGAAATTGGAATAAAGTCTGGATTCAAAAGAAACTTCCAAATGGGAAAGCTTCATTCAAATATTCTAAAAGTTGTTGTTGCCTTAAATTCTCCAGACCTACATTCTTGCCTGCAAGATAAAACTGTCTTGAAAGTGTGGTAAGATAATTTTTAGATATTGTATAAGAAAAAAAAACATGAAAAGTTTGGATTGTCTTAACTTAGAATGAATTTTGCACCTACAGTTTTAATAAAACCTTAAATCGCTTGAAGTCTATTGAATCTTGCCCTGCCTTCCCCGGTTGCTTTGCAGATACTTTAATTTGCAGTAAACGCTTGGCGATGCAAAACTACAAACAATTTGCCTGTGAACATACTAGTCCAATATTGTCACCCTGACCATACAGCTTTCTGAGATTTTATGCAAAGGTCACTTTCAGCCTACCCACATAATCTTACCGGGAGATGCCGGCCTGTGAGACTTTCTGCCTTCAACATGTCTTTTTTGGTGGAATTGTTTCTCTACTAGGACCCTGGGAAGGGTTTTGTGGTGGTGGGAGGGGAGGTATTTTGGTTCATTAAATTCATTCTGCTTTTAGCGCAGCTTGTCCATCTTTGGTCCCCACCTGTCACTCAGCTCTCACCTGTGGCTCCTAGTAGCTATAGCATGTGTGGTGGCCACACCCCAGGCAACAGTTTTGACAGGCTGGCCAAAACAGGTTGAGAGTAGCCGTTGGGTCATTGACATTCTGTGAGATAGGGATTTGTCTATCCCGAGCATGTGAAGAGAGAGTCCGGTAGATTAAACGGATGGAACCTACTAGAATAAGACAACGGTCATGAAGGCGGTCTCTACAAGCGACGTGGTACGCTAAGAACACGGCAAGACACGAAAGACGCCCTGATCAACCACTGCGCCCAGCCTATCTCCAACTGTCTCGACTCTTGTCCTGCTACTGGAGCAAGATGGAATCCGGGAAGAGAAAGTGAGGCTGACTATGCGCAGCTCCCCCCCCCTCACTTGAATCCAATTCACACGCAGGTCTTGACACCCCCCCGATTCCCGTGAACCTTCAAAGTCCCGTGGTGGTGGCCGAGCAACAAAGCAGCAGGTGTGAATACACAGGGAGCTGTAGCCGCAGGACCTGAACACAGGCGACTCAGGTCTAATGGTGCCCTTGGGAGTCACTTTGCTTTGGCACCTTTGGAGAAGCAACGGTTCTTGCCCAGAGAAACATCACCAGGTGTATGCCTGAATGTCGAGTCATGGCAACGGGGCTTAGTTTCTTGTTGGTTCCATACGTTTCCCTGCCCATTCAAGCAGCTTCTTCAGTCTGAACAACATGGTTAGGGGAATCTGAGTAGGCAGAGAGTCGTTGCAATGTGCCACTTCCTAAAATTTGAACTACCACCTGGATTCTACCTGGATGACTGTGAATCATCATTGACACACCATCAGGTGTACTTTCTACAAAAGGGATGGGTTGAATTCCTGCTACTGCCCTCCAGCACTCCAAAATTACATTCTGTGCTATATTTGAGTACAGTAAGATCTTTCTGAGGGACGCAGTGGCCGAGTGGCTAAGACGCTGAACTTGTTGATCAGAAAGGTCAGCAGTTCGGCGGTTCAAATCCCTAGCGCCGCGTAACGGAGTGAGCTCCCGTTCCTTGTCTCAGCTTCTGCCAGCCTAGCAGTTTGAAAGCACGTAAAAATGCAAGTAGAAAAATAGGAACCACCTTCGGTGGGAAGGGAACAGCGGTTTGTGCGCCTTTGGTGTTTAGTCATGCCGGCCACATGACCATGGAGACGTCTTCGGACAGTGCTGGCTCTTCAGCTTTGAAACTGACGTGAGCACCGCCCCCTAGAGTCGGGAACGACTAGCACATATGTCCGAGGGGAACCTTTACCTTAAGACCTTTCTGCATGTCTTAACCTTTCTAGGAACCAGTGCTTGTAAAGCATTGGGGGGAAAATACTGAAATTCAGTGTAACAAAATATTGAAGCTAACCATCTCTGAAGCTCTACCTTCACATATATTTTGGTTATAATAGTTTAATAGGTTTACAGATACTAGTCCTCCATTCGTAACTTCTGACCGGTCCTTGCATTACGACAGTAGCAGACTCCCCATGGTCCCATGATCAAAACTTGGGTGCTTGGCAAACAGCATGTCTGTACAACGGTTGAAGAAGCATCCTGGGGTCATGAGATCAACATTTGTGACCTTCCCAGCCAATCTCTGACAAGCAGCGTCCATGCAGAAAGCTGGTTTTGCTTAAGTGACTCACTTGACAATGCAACGATTCACTTAATGGCATGGCAAAAAAAAAAGTTTTTAAAATTGAGCTTGAGGCAGTTAACAGCCACTGTTTAGCAATGGGAATTCTGGTCCCAATTGTAGATGTAAGTCGAGAACTTGTTGTTAGTTGCGAAGTAGTGTCTGACCCATCGCGACTCTATGGACAACGTTCCTCCAGGCCTTCCTGTCCTCTACCATCCCCTGGAGTCCATTTAAGCTCACACCGACTGCTTCAGTGACTCCATCAAGCCACCTCATTCTCTGTCATTCCCCTTCTTCTTTTGGCCCTCAATCTTTCCCAGCATCAGGCTCTTCTCCAGGGAGTCCTTATTCCTTCTCATCAGGTGGCCAAAGTATTTGAGTTTCCTCTTCAGGATCTGGCCTTCTAAAGAGCAGTCAGGGTTGATCTCCTCTAGGACTGACCGGTTGGATGGCCTTGCAGTCCAAGGGACTCGCAGGAGTCTTCTCCAGCACCATCATTCAAAGGCCTCCATTCTTTGGCACTCGGCTTTCCTTATGGTCCAACCTTCACAGCCATCCATTGCAACTGGGAAAAACCATAGCCTTGACTATACGCACTTTTGTCGGCAGGGTCGAGAAGTACCTGTCTATAATATAGAGAAGTCACGATTCATCTTTTTTTTGTGAGTGCAGATGCTCTCTGTACATAAAAAGACAAGATACATTCGTCAAGAATCATAAGGTACAACATTTAATGATAGTCACAGGGTAAAAATAAGCAGTCAGGAAACAATATCAATATAAATCGTAAAGATACAAGCAACAAAGTTAAAGTCCTGGAGTCATAATTGGGAGGAGATGGGGTATAGGAACGATGAGAAGACTAATAGTAATAGTAATGCAGTCTTAGTGAATAGTTTAAACTAATTGGTTGTTTAGCAGAGTGATGGTGTTCAGAGAAAAAACTGTTCTTGTGTCTTTTTGTCCTGGTGCCCAGTGCTCTATAGTGTTGTTTTGAAGGTAGGAGTTGAAACAATTTATGTCCCGGATGCAAGGGGTCTATAGATATTTTCACGGCCCTCTTTTTGACTCGTGCAGTGTGCAGGTCCTCAATGGAAGGCAGGTTGGGAGTAATTGTTTTTTCTGCAGTTCTGATTCTCCTCTGAAGTCCGTGTCTGCCTTGTTGGGTTGCAGAGCCAAACCAGACACTTATGGAGGTGCACACGACAGACTCAATGATTCCTCTGCAGAATTGTATCAGCAGCTCCTTGGGCAGTTTGAGCTTCCTGAGTTGGTGCAGAAAGAATATTGGAGGCTGCCCAGGTAGAACAAACCTTTGTCAACTGAAGTCCTTTGTCAAATGCTTCAGCTAAAGAGCTTTACTTTTGACTCTGCATTTAATTAATGTGTCAGAAATTAATTCCACCCACAGGTTAGTTTGTGACTAATCAGAGAATATATATTCCCCATGGAACTCCTTTCAACAAACTAAGTAGAGGTTTCTTCCTGGCCTATCCTTATTTGTTTGTTACATTTATTTGCCACCTGTCTTCGCCCTGGGGCTCCTCTAGGCAGCTTACCTAGGAAGGAAGGAAAATGAAAGGAGTGTAAACAGAATAGAAATAAAAGAATAGAACCATAAAATAATGGCAAAGGAACACAATGAAAGCAAGCAAAGATTCTTGCTAGTTCTTTGGCGAAAAATATATACTTTCTTCATACATAAATGTTGGTTTTTAGAAAAGATCCGGTGCAACTTCATGGGAGTCAAACCTTAAGATTACGGTTATTCTACCTTGTTTTCCCAAAAATAAGACCTCCCCGGATAATAAGCTCAATCGGACTTTTGAGCACATGCACTAAAATAAGCTCTCCCCAAAAATATTGCAACACAAAACAGCAGCCATGAGGAGACCACCATACTCGCCGCCTCCTGCACCTCAAAAATAATAAGACCTCCCCGAAAATAAGGCCAAGCGCTTATTTTGGGGGTCAGAAGAAAATAAGACCCTATCTTATTTTCAGGGAAACGCTGTATATTTGAAGAAGTTTGGGGCAAACTTAGGCTGAGCCTCATTAACCTACAATAGAATAAAGGGCCATCACCATGTAAGCCAAAGCAAGATTTTCTAGCAAAACTGCTTTTAGAGGTTCTTTTTCAGCCTCCTGCATTCTTTGATGTTTCACCCGCTGTGATGATGCAACCTCTTTGCGGATGAAGGAGCTGAACAGATGACTGGCTGGCATCTGGTGCTGATGTGATTACAGGCATGCCATGATGCCCGAGAAGATCCGCAGTCATGATGGCTGGGAAGATGGAGGTTAAGTCCAATGTATCAGGAAGCAAATCAGATTGGGAAAGGCTGGACTCTCATCTGTTTGGGGAATCCTTGCTTGCTCCAGAAAATGATTTTGGAGTAGCAGTTGGTAAATTCTTCGCTACTCAAGGACAGTCCTGAAGGTGCTTTCTAAAAAAGCAAGTAGATTTTGTTTCTTCTTGAAGAGGTTTCGCTTCTCATCCAAGAAGCTGCTTCCGTTCCGAGAGCTGAAGGTGAGAAGTGAATTTGGTAACACTGAGCTGCATCAAAATGCATCCAGGTAAAATGATTTTATTAAAGAAGTCACGCTACTTGGAAATGGTTTGGAGGCACAAATTGCAGAGATCGGCTACGTTATGAAATGGAGACTTATAACAGCAGAATAATTGTTGAGTGGAAAAGTGATACCTGATGCAGAGGTACCGTGTTTCCCCCAAAATAAGGCATGGTCTTATTTTCTTTTGACCCACAAAATATGGCTTGGGCCTTATTATCAGGAGAGGGCTTATTGTTTTGGGGTTGCTGGGCAGCTGCTCCCTTGCTAACTGGCTCCCGAAGAGCCGGGCACAGCCTCAGGAGCGAAGCAGCCATGAGGTGACCAGCTCACGAGCAACCGCCGGGCAAACCCCCTCTCCAGCCAGGTAGAGCGCCATTCACTGACCTAGGGGGTATCCCTAAGGCGCCAAGGCACGTGGCGCTCTGCCCACCCCCCGGCTCCCACGGTTTGGCGCCTTTGGGATACCACTAGGTCGGTGAGCGGTGCTCTGCCTGGCCGGAGGGGGGGGATTGTCCAGGGGACTTATTTTTGGGGGTGGGTTTATATTTTTGCCCACCCGAAAAGTGTAGCAAGGCATTAGTTTCAGGACAGGTCGTATTTTCGGGGAAACAAGGTATTTGTGGGGAAAAGTGGGAATTTGGTAGAGATGACTGTAAAATGAACATGAGAAAGGGATTCTTTGAAAGTCTGCAGCGTGGTTTTCCTTTTGTGGCATCTTCCGTTTAGGTGTTCTCTGAACACACAGCGAGAAATTCTTCCCTAAAATAATGGCGAGGCCACGTGGTGAAAGCACCCCAACTGGTGATTTCCACTGATTGTTTCAAAACAGCTTTGATAGTTATCTCAAGTTATTTTGTGAGAAGATTACTTTATGCTAATGATTAGCCTGTGCATTTGCCTACTCGCATTATTGTTTTCTTTCTTCCCGTTGAGGTTTTTGTCTCAGTAACAAATTATTTCTAAGAACACTGAAGTCGCTCGGGTTGGGCTGACAAACATTCAGTGCTTTGGACCTCTTTGTTCTCTGGCTTCCAGCTTTCAAAGCAGCTCCGATAAAATAAGCTAATTGCGATAAAGAGAGAAATCATTGGCACGTTTCATTTTTCCACTGTTGAGTGCGGGGCAAAAATAAGTCTCAAACAACCAGCAAATTGTGCAAAGCTCTTTAATTCAGTTCAAGGTAGGAAAATTAGTCATAGGGTTGGGCAGCCTTCTCCACCCAAGGCTTTTCTGGATTGCTGACTTACCCGTTCCCATAATAACCCATCCTGTTGGCTGAGTTTTTATGGAGAATGTCTCCCATCCGTGGAAGGGCCCTCAGTGGAAGGAGACTTGGCTTCTGTGCAGTCTCCATTTTCTATGTCCCTTCTTTCCCTGAAAATAAGACCTGCCCAGATAATAAGCCCAATCGGGCTTTTGAGTGCATGCGCTAAAATAAGCCCTTCCCCAAAAATATTGCAACACAGCAGCAGCCATGAGGTCGCCACCTCCTGCACCTCAAAAATAATAAGACCTCCCCGAAAATAAGGCCAAGTGCTTATTTCGGGGGGGGGGGAAATAAGACCCTGTCTTATTTTCGGGGAAACGGGGTAGCATAATTAGGACTTTGTCCCTATGTCAGAACCTGCTAAAAGAATTAGCAGCATTTCCCTTCGAAGTAGGACTAGAAAACCCACTTGGATTAGTAATTTCTGATTCTGGTTTAGAAGGGGATTTTGTGCTGTAACTTGCCAGTTCCAACATTACGGTCATTTGAGTTCAGAGTTGGAACAGCAGGGGGGGTCATCCGTGGGCGTGTCCACACCCATAATGCTATGCCAGTGACCCCCCCCCCATGCATGTGTGCACGACCTCTGCCCCCCACATTTTTGGTGCGCAATGGACCCATTTTTCGCCCTCCCCAGGCTCCTGAGGCTTTCTAGGAGCCTGGGGAGGGAGAAAACAGTGTTGTCTCCCCCCCCCCCCCCCGCCACGAGGCCTTCAGGAGGCTTCCCTGAAACTTCAGTAGTGTGAAACCCATTCTACCAATGTTTGTCAAAACAGTCTGCATGCCTAGGGACTTGACTTTATACCCCTGTGGCCATGGAAGTGATTGGAACACCTGATTCTGATTATTTGGATGGGGGAGCGAATATGTTTGGCAATATAGTGTAGGTTAGGTTGACACTGAGTGACTGGCACCTGATGAGTTTCAGCGGTTGAAGATGGATTTAAACTTACATTTTTCCAGTCCTAATCAAACAGTTTTAACTGTTAGATTTTCTGTCTACAAGGATTTAAAAACTGGCTCATGATACAGGAAAAACACACAGCAGCCACAATAATAACAACTATCTAATACCCTAAGTGGAGAAAATCTTATGTGGTCACTAGGAGTTAAAAATGACTTGATGGCACATAACCAATCTAATATTTTACAGCTGTGGTCCCCAATTGTTGCGGCTTGGTGGCCCAGCTGGAGGGAGAGGGGGGCGAGCCACACCATGCAAGCAGCAGGCTGGCACACACACCCGCAGTTCCACTCACACAAGAGAGGAGCTTTTGGAGCATCACTCACACGTATGGATCTGCATGCGTGCAACAGCCTGCCCCTTGCATGGCCCAATTCTGAATAGGCCATGGACCAGTAGTAGGCTGCAACCTGGAGGTTGAGGACCTCCGCTGTCGATCAGTCTTCCCAAACTGATCTAGTTCTAAACCAGTGGCTCCCAACCTTTTTTTAGCCATGCCCCACCTAAACATCTCTAAAATCCTGATGCCCCCCCCCCCGTGACATATAATTCTTACTTTACTCAAAAAGTGAACTCAAGCAGAAGAAGCCTAAAAGGCCATTAACTTGGTTTAAACAAGGTTCAAATTGCCCCCCCCCCCATTAAAAATCAAATTGCCCCACGTTGGGGACCACTGTTCTATAGAATAATAGCAGAGATATTGAGAAAATACATGGTTTTTTAAAAAGCGTCTTTCTTCAGTAGGTGAAGTTTTCTCCTCCTTTTTGTGCAAGTTGAGAAATATTCCTTATAACGGAATATTTGAAATGCTCGAGAGAAGAAGTCATGCAATTCTCTTTTCCCCGCATATTTTTCTTGTAAACATTTAAGATGATTTGCAGAATTGCCCTGATTTGCTTTTCACCATTTGTGCCTGGAATTGGTAATGCTTTAAAAAGTAGCATCTTTAAGCCTCTCTTGCATGCTGTATATGGAAAGAGATAGCAGTGTGGCGCTCAGCAGGAGTTTCCTCTTGCGAAGATCATCAATGAATGGATTTTGGCAATGAGAACCAAGAAGAAATGAGGATCAGAAAGTTACTGAACGAACCGTGCCAGCTCTTCTTGAATTCGCTATTTTTTCCCCCTGGAGTAATTGGGGAGAAATGAGATGAGTCGTTACCCGGGTTCTAAATTCAGGGCTATTCACCCACCAGATTCAAAGCGGAACACTTGAAAATGAACAGTTAGAGTCCCATGGAAGAGAAACTTCACACCGATTACGCAAATGGTGAAGTCATCTGATGTTGATTTTGACTTGTGGTGGAGGAGATACTACATGAAGTCTTCCTGGCGGAGTTTGAGAAGACCTCTTAGCTACCCAAGTGGGCAGTTAATGGAAGAGCCCCTCAAATATTGGAAGACTGCTATCCTGTCTCCCCTGGTCCTTCTCTTCACTAGACTAGCCATGCCCAGTTCCTGCAACCGTTCTTCGTTTGTTTTATTCTCCAGTCCCCTAATCATCCTGGTTGCTCTCTGCATTTTTCTAGAGTCTCATACTATAAAAAAGATGTTGAGACTCTGGAAAAAGTGCAGAGAAGAGCAACCAGGATGATGAGGGGACTGGAGACTAAAGCATATGAAGAATGGTTGCAGGAACTGGGCATGGCTAGTCTAGTGAAGAGAAGGACCAGGGGAGACAGGATAGCAGTCTTCCAATATTTGAGGGGCTGCCCCAGGGAGGAGGGGGTCAAGCTATTTTTCAAGGCACCTGAAGGCCAGACAAGGAATAATGGATGGAAACTGACCAAGGAGAGATTCAACCTGGAAATAAGGAGGAACTTTCTGACAGTGAGAACAATCAACCCATGGAACAGAAGCTGCCTTCGGAAGTTGTGGGAGCTTCCATCACTTGAGACTTTCAAGAAGAGTTTGGACTGCCATTTGTCAGAAATGGTGTAGGGCCTCCTGCTTCAGCGTGGGGGTTGGACTAGATGACCTATAAGATCCCTTCCAACTCTCTTAATCTGTTAATCTGATATTGCAAAGGGGGGGGGGGTCTGATGGACGGCACCGCTGTTCTAAATGTCACCAACCATAGATTTTTACTGTTGTTGTTTTGAGGAGGTATGCCTGATTAGAATTACGCTTCCATGCTGCAGTGACTTTGAACCATTGTAGACGGATAGTTCCATAAAAGATGCTGAGAGGAGCTACTTAGCATGGGGAACAGGATATCAGGCTCCCTCGTGTGAGCTAATTCAATCTGGTAAACCTAGTTCTAAGTAATCAGATTTCATCAATCCACCACGCTCACTCCTGGAACTCTGAGATTTAATCACACAAGCATGTCTTGGTTGGTTACCCCGAAACCAGATGTAACAAGCTGGGCTGTGAAAAAATAAAGTGATTTTGCTCTCTCTGTCTCTCTTTTGTCTCTCTCTCTCTGTCTATTTCTCCCTGATGGCCTTTGTGTTGTGGGAATTTAGGGCCTACTAACAGGAAGGTTTCATTCTTCTTTCTAGTTTGCTTTTAAAATATTTTTTATTACAGAAGCTTTTAACAAAAACACAGATTTTTGGGGGGGATTGAAGAGAAGAGGAATAGAGAAGAGTCACCAGAAAGCAAAAAAGAATTAGAAAAGAAAGGAAAAAAGCAATAAAGAAGTGACTTCTGTTCTTCTTTACATTTATAAATATATTTTACCCTCTCTCTCCAAGCGTCCGTCATAAGTCTCCTTTCTTTGTCTTCCGTGGTTTGCTTCTTCGTCTTTATTCAAATGGGTATTTGCTTTATACTTTTTAAAAAAATTAAACTCTTCTGTTTCAGGGTTTGTTTTATGAATTGGAAGGTAGGGCCAGTTAACTGAATAAATGAATAAATAAAGCCATTTCTCCCTCCATTCAATTGTTGACTGCAAACGCACTCCACCCATTGCATGTCACTGCTGCAATTTTTAATTACTGAACCTCCATTTATTTGATTGTCTCCAGACTGGGTTACACCCAAACAGCAGATGCAAATCCTGCTTCAAGACTTAAGCAGACATTAAATGGGAAAAGCAGCATTAGTGGTCATACCTTTCTAAGCAGCAATTAAGAATTAACACTCCCCACCCCCACCCCTCCTCCTCTTTGTGAGATTTTCCCAGAGCTGCCTTCCTTAAAGTGCTAATAATGCCTCAGGGTTCAGGCAGCCTTGGGTGAGAGGATAATTTTGTGTCTGAGACATCCCACCAGGAGCCTAAGAAGGCTAGCTTGCTTTTATCTCCCGTCTGTCTCTGGCAGAGCTGTTTTGGATGATTTATGCTGAATTGTGCTGATGAATTTCTTCATAGCAGCCATTTAATTACCTGCTTTGTTTCCTTCTTGGGGTCCCAACTGCTATATTTTTAAGGCAGTTCTATGCCTGAGCTAGCTAGTTAGCATTTCTCTCTCTCTTCCTCTTCTTATTCTCCCCCACTCTCCCCCTCCCCCTTTCCCCGTCCTTTCCTCCTCTCTCCCTTTTTCTCTCCCCTCGTCCTCTCCTTTTCCCCACTCTCTCCCTCTTCCATTCCCTCCCTCTGTCCCTCTCTATTCTCCCTCTCCTTTCTCCTCACTCTCTCCCTTTCCCTCTCTTTCCTTTCACTCTCTCCCTCTTCTTCTCTCTCTCCCTTTTCCCTCTCCTCTCCTTCTCCCTCTTTTCCCCTGTCCTTTCCCCTTTCTCTTCTCCCTCTCCTTTCTCCTCACTCTCTCCCTTTCCCTCTTCTTTCCTTTCGCTCTCTCCCTCTTCTTCTCTCTCTCCCTTTTCCCTCTCCTCTCCTTCTCCCTCTTTTCCCCTGTCCTTTCCCCTTTCTCTTCTCACTCTCCTTTCTCCCCACTCTCTTTCTTTCCCTTTCCTTTCCCCCTCCCTCCCTTTCCCTCTCTTCTCTCTCTCTCCTCTCCTTCCCTCTCTTCTCCCCCTCTCCTCTCTCTCTCCATCTCCTCTCTTCATTCCTTTCCTGTCTTTTCTTCCCATCTCATAATCTGATTTCCTTCTGTGCGACTTCATTCCAAAAGGAGACCAAACAATTGAAGTTGACATTTTTTGAATAAAAACCAACATTTGAAGTCACGATTGTAACCTTTTGGCCCACGAAGGATAATCAGACGTCAAACAAAACTCCACAAGGGGTTCATTAATCATAGCAGTTCCACTCGCAGGGTTTTTCTTCGGAAACCAGGTTTGAGTGTCTCTCCTAAAACAAAATCTTAACATCTTTTAAAAAGATGCCTTTTGGAACCAGTTGGAAACTGATTGGACTGAAAGGCATTGCAACCTGCTTTCCCAAGGAATATCACAGAAACTATAATTGCCAAATTTCTACAGGTAGTATTCAACTTCCGAGCAATTTGCTTAATGACTACTCAAAAGTTAGAATGGACTCAAAATTACGTCCTGTCCTCGGATTACAACTGCCGCATCATTCCTATTGTTGCATGATCAAATTTTGGCAACTGGCTTGCAGAGTCCCGTGGTCACGTGATCGCATTTTGTCACGTGATACGATTGCAACAATTTATGACTAAATTCTGAGCTGTAATTTGGGTCGTAAATCAACGCCTACCTCTGTAGGACTGTCCTGAAAAGAAATTGCTTAGTCTGCAGAAGTTCCCAGTTACACAGAAGAGGGTAGGAAGAGAGACAGAATTCCATACTTTTTTGTCAGCTCAGCTTTGTCCAGTAATATATTGGACGCATGCATTTAATTAGAATAAAAACTATTATTGTTCTTTCATTGTATGGTGGTTCTATATCAGGGATAGCTAACCTTTTTGTCCTTGTGGGCCAAAAGCACGTGCGCATGTGCCCACACCCATAATATAATGTGTGCGCTCCCCCCAAAAGCCCCCTGGGCATGCGTGCGCGACAACCCCCCCCAAACCTATTATGGGCCTAGCAGGCCTCCCTGAAGCCTCCTGGGACCAAAAATGCCCCCCCTTGTGCATGCTTACACTGTTACAGGAGTTATGTTGGGGTCATATGCAGCTTTATTCCTCTCTAGCATTCATCTCCATTGTTCAGTGATGCATTTCCTTCCTCTCTAGGGTTTACCTCTATCTTCTCCTGTGAGGCACTTCCTGTTGGCTGTATATCAGTGGCTTGTATAGTGTTTTGCAGAGACCCGAAAATCAGCTGGCCGGTGGTGCATGCTTGACTGAGCTCAGCTGGGGCTTGCATGCTGACAGCAAGGCTTCCGCGTGCCATAGGTTCGCCATCACGATTCTATATTCTTGCTCACACACAGCCCTGTTGTTCTGCTTAGCTAATGAAAACCAGTGAGAGCGATCCCTTTAATAGTTACAGAGTACAAAAGAACCCAAATTTAGTGGAACTGAAAAGTAGTCTGTTTTTTTTAATTGACCAGCAGTTGACCTTAGATGGAGAAGAATTCATTATTATTATTATTATTATACGATTGTATCACAGCGGCCAGTTGTTTCGCCGGATTTGGCATTAATTACTAGTCGGGCCCCACCCAGGGGCCTAGGACGTCGTAACATATTTTCGTAATATGTGTGCAGATCCAAGCAGTGCGGCCTTTTGCATTTGACTGATGGTGATTTTGTCAATTTTTAACTGTTTTAAATGTAATTCCAGTGCTTTTGGAATAGCACCCAGTGTGCCGATTACCACTGGAATTACCACTGCTGGTTTGTGCCATAATCGTTGGATTTCGATTTTTAAGTCCTGGTATTTCGCGATTTTTTCATATTCCTTCTCGGCGACCCTGCTATCACCTGGTATTGCGATGTCTATGATTGTAACCTTATTTTTCTCAACCAGTGTGATGTCTGGTGTATTATGCGCCAGTATTTTATCCGTTTGTATGCGAAAATCCCACAAGATCTTGACCATCTGACCCTCGACGACTTTTTCAGGCTTATGTTCCCACCAGTTTGTTGCTGTTTTAATATTATAATTTTTGCACAAATTCCAGTGGATCATTTGTGCCACTGAATTGTGCCGCATTTTATAGTCAGTCTGCACTATTTTTTTACAGCAGCTGAGTATGTGGTCAACAGTTTCATCAACTTCTTTGCAGAGTCTGCATTTGGCATCATCAGAGGATTTTTCAATTTTGACCTTAATGGCGTTTGTGCGGATTGCTTGTTCTTGCGCAGCCAGGATTAGTGACTCTGTTTCTTTCTTTAATGTACCTGTTGTTAACCATAACCAAGTTTTTTTACTGTCCACTTTATCTTTTATTTTTTCCAGAAATTGACCATGTAATGCTTTGTTCTGCCAACTCTCCATTCTTGATTTTATCACATCTTTTCTGTATTCTTGTTTTGTCTATTGGGCCTTCAATAGATTTTTGTTCTTTACTTCGATTAATAGATGTTCTTGACTTTCTTTTAAATAATCTGCCAGTGCATGTTTTTCTTCTTCAACTATTTGCTTCACTTGTAATAATCCTCTGCCACCTGATTTTCGGGGCAGGTATAGTCTATCAGTGTCACCGCGTGGATGTAAACTGTAGTGCATTGTCATTAGTTTCCTGGTTTTTCGGTCCAAAATGTCCAAATCAGCTTGTGTCCAGTTAACTATATCAGCTGTGTATCTTATAACTGGTATTGCCCAGGTATTTATGGCCTTGATTGTATTTCCACCATTTAATTTAGATTTCAAAATTTTCCTAACTCTGTTGGTGTACTCTCTCCTGACAATAGTTTTTACTTCTCCATGTTTGATGTTATCCAACTGCAAAATGCCTAAGTATTTGTAGGCTTCATTTTCGTTGCATTTAATTAGTTGGCCATTGGGCATTTCAATTCCCTCACATATAGTGATTTTGCCCCTTTTTATGGATACAGTGGCGCATTTTTCCATGCCAAACTGCATTGAAATATCGGTGCTGAATATTCGGACTGTGTTTGTCAGTGATTGGATTTCTATTTCTGACTTTCCATAGAGTTTCAAATCATCCATATATAATAGATGTGAAATTTTTTCAGCTTTTTTGGCTGTTTGTTGTTGTTGTTGTTGTTATTATTATTATTATTATTATTATTATTATTATTATTATTTATTATTCTGAGGAAAAACAAAAGGAAAGCACCAAGGACTAGATCTAATTTGGAATCTCCTTCCATGCTAGGTGTGTTTCTGCTGGTGGTTTCAGCAAAGCTGGATAAGCCCAGAAGTTTATCCGGAGGCTACTACTGGTTCCATAATCCTCACCCTCCAGATGATGCAGTAGATCAGGAGTCTCCAAACGTGGCACCTTTAAGACTTGTGGACTTCAGCTTCCAGAATTCTGGTTGAGGAATTCTGGTTGGAGTTGAAATCCACAAGTCTTAAAGGGGCCAAGTTTGGAGATCCCCTGCAATAGGTGATTCCTACACGGAACAACAGATATCAACTCTGATTTCCAAGATCCCTTTCAGTGCTTGCTTTCTATGGTTCAGTAAGAACAGAGCAGATTTAGCTCCATACACTACCTCTGTGCCCATCTTTCCATTTTCTTTACTTACGATGGAATTCTGCTAACGTACATGGAAGAAATAAAAATTGTCCTCTGAGAAAACAAAACCTCCTTTATAGCAATAGCACTTAAATTTATACACCGCCTCACAGTGCTTTACAGCCCTCTTTAAGCGCCTTGCAGAGTCAGTCTCTTGCCCCCAACAACCTGAGTCCTCATTTTACCCACCTTGGAAGCATGAGTCAACTTTGAGCCTGGTAAGATTTGAACTGCCAAACCGCAGTCAGCTGGCAGTCAGTACTTTATTCTAACCACTGTGCTGCCATGGCTCGATATATCTCCAAATGTCTTCTGTGGAGGAGTTATATCTCCAATTCTGGTTATCCTCATCAAGACATATTTACTTTCTCCATATAATCCACTAGGAGCCATCAGTCTGGTTGAGCTATAAGGCTGTCTTAAACACACCTGCTCTGTCTTACAACCTATGCCCGGGATGGCGAACTTACAGCATGTGTGCTGGAAGTAGCACACAGAGTCATCTCTCGGGGCACGCGAGCCGTTGCCCATTGCTCTTCCGGGTTCCGGCGCGCTGGCCAGCTGGTCTTCATGCATGCAGGAGTGCCGGAAACCGGAAGAGCAGCTCCCCAGGGTGCATGTGCGCACCTGCATGTGCGCTGGCCAGCTGGTCTTCATGTGCACATCCGCACCAGAAACCAGGTGGCTGGTGCGCATGCACGCACAGGAAACCAGAATATCATTTTCTTGGTATGCGCATCGGGCAGCTGCTGTTCCGGTTTCCAGCACGCATGCACTTCCGTTTCGGCACTTGGTGCCAAAAAGATTCACCAACACTGCCTTATGCAAATCCAAACAATTACAATTTGTTCAATAAATGAGTTTATTGAACTAATGGTCACACATTCCATTAGAGAGAATTTCCCTGAGGATGGGCTCCAGCACGAGTCCGAGAGCTCAGAAGACTCAACCTCTGGTCCCGGTGACCGACCCAGATTGGATCCTGCAACATTAATCCTGGGACATGTTTATTCACCTTCATTCCTAATGATAGTTTAGCATTATAGGTGGACTAATGAATTTAATGAATAAAGGTAGCTTTATTCCCTGTCCCAAACGAGCTTTTTCAAGAGGCAGCTGGAGTTTCTTTATTTTTCCTTGGAAGACGTTTCACTTCTCATCCAAGAAGCTTCTAGTTCAAATCAGTGCTCAGAACTGAAGAAGCTTCTTTAATGAGAAGCGAAACATCTTCAAGGAAAAACAAAGAAAACCCAGTTATCTTTTGAAAAAGCATCTTTGGGACAAGGTACAACACTTAGTGATAGTTGTAGGGTAGAAGACAGAAGAGGTTAAGCGGCGAGATTAAGCCTGAGTCAAACTTAGTGTGTTATCTTTCTTAACTTTTTTTTTATGGATGGAACTTTTACAAATGCCTTTTACTTTTTAAACTGGACCGATTTTTATTTTCTTTTATTTTTCTTTTTTTAATACTTATTGGATTAAGACTTTCTCTCTTTTTCTCTATTGAATTTTTTATCTAAGAACTTTTCTCCTTAAGTTTGGAATATAAAGAGGGGAGTAAAAGCAGAGGAAAAGAAGTAACACTGCCACTTGGAGGCTTGGAAACATTGTTTTTCTTGTTTTCTTTGAACATTTGATCTACATTTCAAGATTTCTGAGCTTGTTTATTGAAAATGACAGTGGGAAGAGCATGGACTGTTTATACAGGTGCTCCTCGGGTACTATCAGTAGCTGGATTGGAGTGGAAAGAAAGCCTTGACTTGAAAGAATACGGTGAACTTGTTTGGAATTTAATAAAAAAGCTTTGGATGATATAGTGGCAGTGTTTACTATCTGGAGGAATGGCGCAACATGAAAAAGAAAAGGAAGTAACATTACAAATGATTATGCAAGAAATTAAAAAAATACAAGAACAGAGAGCATTGAAAAGAGAATGGAAAATATTGAACAAAGAACAGAAAAAATAGATGAAAAATTGAGAATATTTACCAAATGATGATGAAATATGAGGATAGAGTTCAAAAAATTGAAGAAAAAGATGAACAAAGAGACAAGAAAATTGGTGATATTGACAGCAGATTGAGCGTGGTTGGAAAAGACGAGTGGAATATTGAAATGGGAGATTGACAGATTGGAACTTTACCTCAGACCAAAACAGAGAAGAAAAGGGAGAAAATTTGGCAGAAGTAATGAGAGAAATTTTGGTAGAAGCATCGGTGATAACCAAAGGGAAGTTGATGGAAGGAACAGATGGAGGGTTTCGAGTCTTTATAAGATATGCAATGAAAAACAAGTTGCCAAGAGAAGTCCATATAAGATCTACCAAGAAAGCAATTAGAACACAAATACTACAAATGGCAAGAGATATAAGATTGCACTACTATTGGAAGGATACAGGATGATGTAATGAAATGCTATAATAAAAACTAATTTAAATTTAGTTAACTTTAGAATTTTATGCATAAAATGAAGTAATAATAGTTATAGTCAAATAAATGATTAACAATGATAATAATGCATACACACACACACACACTAGATTGATAATATGAAATTTTATATAAATTGTAAGTGAGGGCTATGGAAAGGATGCTCAAAAGTTTTGTAACCAAAGAAACAATTTTATATAGAATATAATATAAAGATGTAATGTTACTGGATGGTTTTAGGATGATGAAATGAAATGCCAGGAGGAGGTTATTCATAAAATAATATAATGTGCTGAAATGAGTAAATTGACATTTGAAATTAGAGAACAAGAAGATAAAACAATTTTATAAGAGATGGGATTTATTTTATCAATGGTTAGATAAAAAATACATGGAAATGATACTAGAGAATGTTATCAATACAAATATAATAGAATGATACTGAATATAGCATAAATATATATTATTATTGGATAGATTGAAGATGATGTAATGAATTGTTGTAATATAAATGAACCCAACATTTAGTGTATCTCATTTAAAATGAAGGAATAATAGTGATGGTCAAACAAATTTGGTATAATGATAATAATGTATGAACATATTCAATTTGATATGTGATTTATATAAATTGCAAGTGATGACTATGGAAAGGAAGTACAAAAACCTTGTAACCAATCGACACACTATATGCAATGGAAGATGGTTTTATGTTTTATGTCTTGTTTGTCTGTCTAAAAATATATTTTTTAAAAAAAAAGATAGTCACAGGGTACAAATAAGCAATCAGGAAACAATATCCATATCCATATAAATCATAAGGATACAAGCAATGAAGTTACAGTCCTGCAATCATAAGTGGGAGGAGATGGGTGATAGGAACGATGAGAAGACTAATAGTAATAGTAATGCAGCCTTAGTGAATAGTTTGACAGTGGTGAGGGAATTATTTGTTTAGCAGAGTGATGGCATTCAGGAAAAAAACTGTTCTTTTGTCTAGTTGTCTTAGTGTGCAGTGCCCTATAGCATCGTTTTGAGCGTAGGAGTTGAAACAATTTATGTCCAGGGTGTGAGAGATCTGTAGATATTTTCACAGCCCTCTTTTTGACTTGTGCAGTTTACAGGTCCTCAATGGAAGGCAGGTTGGTAGTAATTGTTTTTTCTGCAGTTCCAATTATCCTCTGAAGTCTGTATCTGTCTTGTTTGGTTGCAGAGCCAAACCTGACAGTTATGGAGGTGTAGATGACAGACTCAATAATTCCTCTGTAGAACTGTATCGACGTTGTCATAGTTTTGATGTGTGCTCCTGGCATAGTTTAAAGTAGGTGTAGATTTGAGTATCTGCTGTTCTACAGTCATACAGATGTGAGCAAAATCTGTTGGCTCGCACAGGTTTTCCTATTGAGAATTTCCAAGTTCATGAAAAAGGAATTGCTTCACATTCTCTCAGAAGAAACAAATAGTTCCAGCATTCAGTACATGCTGTTATTACTTGGTGCTGCAAAAAATTACAGCCCGGTGAAACTTTCACTTCCCATAAATATCCGATAATAACTCTGAGTAACGTGCTACCATGTTGATTATGTCATAATATCTTCTGAGACCAGACATGACGTTCTGGAGGAAGGAAAAGCAGAACAAGCAATGTGGGTCCTAGTTTTGGGTATCAGAGTAGTTTTTCTGGTCTTCTCAGATGACACAAAAGTTTCTTTTATCAGGAAGAGCCCCTTTTGTTTATAAATTGCCATGGGAAAATAGCTTAAGAACATAGAGTCAGCATCTTCATAAACAATTTAGGTGAGGGGATAGAAGGGGAACTCATCAAATTTGCAGATGACGCAAATCTGGCAGAAGTATCCCGCATGCCAGAAGATAGGCTCAAGCTCCAAATGGATCTCCATAGACTTGAAGACTGGACCCGATCTAACAAAATGAAATTCAATGTAGAGAAAAGTAAGGTTTTACACTTAGGCAAGAAAAATCAAATGTCCCGGTAGAGATTAGGTGAAACCTGGCTCAATAGCAGTAACCGTGAAAGGGATCTTGGAGTCCTAGTGGACAATCATTTAAAAATTAGCCAACAGCGTGCTGCAGCTGCCAAAAAAAGCCAATGTAATCCTAGTCTGCATTAACGGATAGAATCAAGATCATGTGAGGTGTTAATACCACTTTATCATGCTTTGGTAAGGCCTCACTTGTAATGCTGCCTCCAGTTTTGGTCACCATATTATAAAAATGATGTAGTGGCTCCAGAAAGAATGCAGAAAAGAGCAAGAAAGATTATTAGAGAGCTGGAGGCTAAAATATAAAAAGAATTACGGGAATGGGGTATTTTTATTCTAGTGAAAAGAAAGACTAGGAGTGACATGACAACAGTATTCCAAGATTTGAGGGGCTGCCATAAAGAAGAAGGGGGTCAATCTATTTTCCAAAGCATCAGAAGGCAAAACAAGAAGCAATGGATGGGAACTAACCAAGGAGAGTAGCAACCTAGAACTAAGGAGAAATTTTCTAACAATGAGAACAAGTAACTAGTGGGACAGTTTGCCTTCAGAAGTTGTCAGTGCTTCATCACTGGAGGCTTTTAAGAAGGGACTGGACAGCCACTTGTCTGGAACGGTATAGGGTGTCCTGCTTGTGCAGGCAGTTAGACTAGAAAACCTCCAAGGTCCGTCCCAATCCTGTTATTCTGTTCTGTAGGATGATGACATAGTAGATATTTCTCTGTCTAGCTCAGAGCCAGTAATGCTCAGGAACTGTTGTTTCCCAACGATGAAATATCATGGAATAACACCTTGGCTGTGTGCTTCCAAATTATATGGTCTGCCTTCAATTTTCTACAGTTGCAAAATGGCTAGAACAATTCTTACAACATACACAGAGCTGATAATTTCTCAATCTCTTAAATCCGATTGCATAAAAGATAGCATTGCAGCTTGATGGCAACCCCTGACAAGCCTTGGTGGATTAAAATAGATTAGATTAGATTAGATGAATAGAATAGAATAGAATTCTTTATTGGCCAAGTGTGATTGGACACACAAGGAATTTGTCCTTGGTGCATATGCTCTCAGTGTACATAAAAAGACAAGATACATTCGTCAAGAATCATAAGGTACAGGAGAGGCGGGGCTGACGTCACAATGATATGACGTGCGATCTTGGAGCTCCAGGATCACTGTCGATATTTCTACTGCTAGATGGTCCTTTTGGACCTAAACCGTCCCATAGAGACGGTGATAGAGAAGGGCACATCCTGCTGATCCCAGGGACACTGCAAAGTCCCCGGAAGATCCAGGAGAAGCCCTTTTTTCTGGCCACAGAGAAGCAGCCATTGAAGCTGCTGAAAGTTGGAACAACTCCAGAACGGAAGCAAAGCGGGAGAGAAAGTGTGTCAAATTGGTGAGATAAATTTTATTATTAAAGAGAACACCCAAAAAGATCAAAAGTAAAGTTAAAATTGAAGACAGAAGAGGTTAAGCGGTGAGATTAAGCCCGAGTAAAACAGTGAATTATTTTTTTTCTTTTTAATCTTTTTATTGATGGCATTTTTACAAACGCTTCTTACTTTTTAAACCAGACTGCGTTTTTTTTTCTTCTAGTTTTCTTTTTTTAATACCGAGTTTCCCTGAAAATACGACCTGTCCTGAAACTAAAGCCTTGCCACATTTTTTGTGTGAATAAGACCCCTGGACAATCCTCCCCTTCGGCCAGGCAGAGCATCGCTCACTGACCTAGCGATATCCCGAAGGTGCCAAGCCGTGGGAACGAGGTGGGGGGCAAAGGTTCTTGTGTTGCTTGGTGCTTTCAGGGTACTGCTACATCAGTCAGCGGCACTGTGCCCAGCTGAAGAGGGGGGTTTGCCGGGCAGCTGCTCTCTTGCGAGCGGGCTTCCGAAGAGCCGGGCACAGCCTCAGAGTCGAATGGCTGTGTCGCGCTGTCGCAGCAGCAACACAGCAGCCATAAGGTGACCACACTCACGAGCAGCTGCCCCGCAACCCCCCTTTCCAGCCGGGCACAGCTCCGCTGACTGATCTAACGGTACCAGAAGGCACTAAGCAATGCGAGCGCCTGTTCGCCGCCTTCCGCCTCCCGCGACTCGATGCCTTCGGACTGCCCCTAGGTGAGTGAATGGGGCTCTGCATGGCTGGAGAGGGCAGTTGCGGGAGCGGCTTTTCCACTCCCTGTTCGCGCAACTCGCAGGCTCACAATGCCCTTGGATAACTACAGTACCTGCAGAGCCAGGGCATCTCCGCTCCTGGTGCCACCTGGCGCTTGAGGTTTTTTTTTCGGCTTTCAAAGCACGGAGGACAGATGTCGCTCTGGGAGTACGCTCTATAGTTGTGGGCTGCAGAGCATACATCCATAGAGTGTACTCCCAGAGCGATATCCGTCCTCCCTTGCGGCTTCCAAAGCACGGAGGTAGGATACCACTCTGGGAGTACGCTCTATGATTGTATGCTACCATAGAGCATGCTTCCAGAGTGGCATCCATACTCCATGCTTTGAAAGCTCCAAAAAAAAGAACCCAAGTGGGGGGCGGCGCCAGGAGCGGAGATGCCCTGGCTCTGCAGGTACTGTAGAGTTAGCCAAGGGCATCGTGCGCCTGCGAGTCGTGCGAGCGGGGAGCGGAAAAGCTGCTTGTGCAACTCCCCTCTCCAGCCATGCAGAGCCCCATTCACTCACCTCGGGGCATTCCAAAGACCCTGAGAGGTGGAGGGTGGCGAACAGGCGCTCGCGTTGCTTGGTGCCTTCCGAGTGCCGCTAGATCAGTCAACGGAGCTGTGCCCAGCTGGAAAGGGCTGTTGCCGGGCGGCTGCTTGCGAATGTGGTTCACTGTATGGCTGCTGTGTTGCTGCTGTGACAGAGCAACACAGCCATTCGACCCTGAGGCTGTGCCCGGCTCTTCGGGAGCCCGGTCGCAAGAGAGCAGCCACTTGGCAACCCCAAAACAATAAACTCTCCCCTTTAATAAGCCCAAGACCATATTTTCAGGGAAACACGGTACCTATCAATTAAGATTTTTTTTTTCTTTTTTCAATGCTCTATTGCATTTTCTCTTTAATACCTTTTCTTTTTCTCCTTAAGCCTGGAATATAAAGAGGGGAGTAAAAGTAGAAGAAAAGAAGTAACACTGCCACTTAGACACTTGGAGGCTTGGAAACATTGTTTTTCTTTTCTTTCTTTGAACATTTGATCTACATTTCAAGATCTTTGAGTTTGTCTATTGAAAATGATAGCAGGAGGAGCATGGATTGTTTATGCAGGTGCTCCTCTGGGGTACTATCAGTAGCTGGACTGGAGTGAAAAGAAAGCCTTGACTTGAAAGAGAGAAGATTGCAGTGAATTTGTATGGAACTTAATAAAAAAGCTTTATTCTATATAGTGGCAGTGTTTACTACCTGGAGGAATGTTGCAGCACAGAAAAAAAAAAAAAGTGACCTTACAGATGATTATGCAAGAAATTCAAATAATACAAGTAAGAACAGAGGGTGCCTTCGGCTTCCAGCCTGAAGATGGCGAGTGGGTCCTCATCGAAACGTCGCCACGATACTCTCAATTTTACATGGGAAAAGACCCGAATACGCCAAGACCTACATACCTGTACCCGTGAAAATCTACGAAAATAAATATATATGTACATACATACATATATATTAAATTGATGATGTGAGATTCTATATAAATTGTAAGTCAAGACTACAATGAGGAATATTGGACTAAAATGCACATCTGGTTGGGAAAAAAAATGAGAAAATACCAACGCAGGAGGAAGTTATTCATAAAATAATGGAATGTGCTGAAATGAGTAAATTGACATTTGAAATTAGAGAACAAGAAGATAAAACAATTTTATAAGAGATGGGATTTATTTTATCAATGGTTAGATAAAAAAAACATGGAAATGAAAGATACTAGAGAAAGTTATCAATACAAGAACAATAGAATGAAACTGAATATAACATAAAGATATATTATTATTGGATAGATTAAAGATGATGTAATGAATTGTTATAATATAAATGAACCCAATATTTAGTATATCTCGTTTAAAATGAAGGAATAATAGTGATAGTCAAACAAATGAGGTATAATGATAATAATGTATAAAAATATTCAATTTGATATGTGATTTATATAAATTGCAAGTGATGACTATGGAAAGGATGTACAAAAACCTTGTAACCAATCGACACACTATATGCAATGGAAGATGGTTTTATGTTTTGTTTTATGACTTCTTTGTCTATGTTTGTCTAAAAATAAAAACTTTTTATATTAAAAAAGAATAATAAGGTACAACACTTAATGAGAGTCATAGGTTACAAATAACCAATCAGGAAACCATCAATATCCTTATAAATCGTAAGGATTCAAGCAACAAAGTTACAGTCCTGCAGTCATAGGTGGGAGGAGATGGGTGATAGGAACGATGAGAAGACTAATAGTAATAGTAATGCAGCCTTAGTGAATGCTTTGATAGTGGTGAGGGAATTATTTGTTTAGCAGAGTGATGGTGTTCAGGAAAGAACTGTTCTTGTATCTAGTTGTCTTGGTGTGCAGTGCTCTATAGCATGGTTTTGAGCGTAGGAGTTGAAACAATTTATGCCCAGGGTGTGAGAGATCTGTAGTTATTTTCCCAGCCTTCTTTTGGACTCGTGCAGTGTACAGATCCTCAATGGAAGGCAGATTGGCAGCAATTGTTTTTTCTGCAATTCTGATCCTCCTCCGAAGTCTGTGTTTATCTTGTTGGTTTGCAGAGCCAAACCAGACAGTTATGGAGGTGCAGATGACAGACTCAATAATTCCTCTGCAGAACTGTATCAGCAACTCCTTGGGCAGTGTGAGCTTCCTGAATTAGGAAAGATAAGCGAAGTTAAACTTGATTCCTACTTGGCTTGGAGATCTCAGAGATCACCAGATCTGTAGGCTAGACTGAGAAGTTGAAAAGAGCACCTTAGAAGAAAGAAACAGCTATCCACTTTTGTATACTTGCCAAGAAAACAACGTGAATAAATCCAGGAAGTCAACCTGAAGTTGAGTTAACATCAAAGCAGACTAAATTCTTGAATTGATCAAAGCTTACATTGGTAGGTGATCTGAGTGAATTTAACTCTCTGCCATGGGCAGTGTACATAACAATATTTGCTGACACTTCCTGTAATTTTTGGCTGCTGAAGATAACCGGTGCAAAGTTTATCTAGTGTTGCAATTTTTAAAAAAACATAAAGCCGGCTTGGCAACCAGTCTTCATAGATGAAGCAATCTTTTGTGAGCACCCAGTCATAATTAACTAGCAAACGCAAACCATTTGCTTCGTTTAAAAACTTGGTGGAGCAGAGGAACAAGATTTAAAACTTTGGCTGTACGATAGTCTCTGTAACCCTCAATTGAGTTCATTATATTTCTCAGTTGCATCTGCCAACCTTGGACATCAAAGCAGAATAGGCAGTCTAAAGGCTAAGTGGATTACAGCACCTGAATGAACAGCCATTTCTATTTCTATACAGATTGTGGAAAAGCCCTAGGGGTGGAAACCTAGAGAACACACGGGAAGGGATAGAAAATTACGTGTTTCCCTGAAAATAAGACAGGGTCTTGTTGGCTGGCAAGAGTGTGCCAGAAACAGACAGAACTTCCGGCCCTCTCTGGATCAGCTGATCCACGGGCCGAGGTTAAGAGGCCTCCTGCACCTCAAAAATAATAAGACCTTCCCAAAAATAAGTCCAGGTGCTTATTTCGGGGGCCAAAAGAAAATAAGACCCTGTCTAATTTTCGGGGAAACGCGGTAGAGCCATGACGGCGAACCTATGGCATGCGGAGCCATTTGTCAGGGCACGCAAGGCGTTGCCCTGCCAGCTGGCCAGCGCACGCCTTCTTTTGAGACCATTTTTCGCCCTCCGGAGGGTTTCAGAGCCTCCTGAAGCCTCTGGAGCATGAAAAACCGGCCCTACGGGCAAACCAGAAGTCCAAGAATGTACTCCCAGTTTGCTCGTAGGGCCGGTTTTAGCCCTCCTGAGCCTTCAGGAGGCTCCAGAGGGCAAAAAACGACCCTACGAGGGTTGCTCGTAGAGTCATTTTTTGCCCTCCAGAGCCTTCAGGAAAGCTGCCTGAAGGCTCTGGAGGACAAAAAACGGTCCTATGGACAAACCAGAAGTCACTTCCAGGTTGCTCATAGGGTTGTTTTTTGCACTCCGAAGGCTTCAGGGAATCTCCTGAAGCCTCCAGGGGGCCCAGGGGAGGCTGTTTTTGCCCTCCCCAGGCTCCTATAAAACCTCTGGAGCCTGGGGAGGGCAAAAAAAGCAAGCCAAAAATGGGGGGGGGAGCGCTGGTCGTGCGTGCTGGGTCATGCACATAGCATTATGGTTTGTGGCACAACCGCGCACGAACCCCCTGTGCTCCCCCGCTTTTGGCACGCGAGCCACAAAAGGTTCACCATTACTGGGTGGAGTATTGCATCCTTATTCATTACATTTGTGCATTTGTTCTCTCAAAATATCACTTGCTTTCTAGTGGGCTTTGGTATTAGCAGTTTCATTGATCAAAGGCATTTTATTCTAACTCGAGTAGCCAGCAACTGAAGCTTTGGGGTGGGATGCAGATCTCAAAAGTGGTTGGGTTGGTTTGTAAAGGGAGGATTGTGTTTGAATTCTTCAAAACACATTTAAATGGAATTTTACAGCTTGGGCTGGAGATTTAAAGTAAGTGCAGTTTTTATTAGACTGATTTTCTTTGCATAGGCCTTCCCCCATCTCTAGGAAGGAGCCCAACTGCCAATTTTGCTGTAAATAGATATTTTTGGCTAGGCTGTAATCTTCTAGTTTTCATTGTTTGGGCTGCTTGGACTTTGCTTCTTGACCACGAAAGATCAAATGCCCATGTGTGTGTGTGTGTGGCGTGAATTTCTTAGTCTTTTTTGGCTGTGTCTCATATTTCAATCCGATCTGTTAAGGAGTTGCAACATTGCCCTTTAATTTATTTATTCATAAATCTGCCCAACTCTTTAAATACTCTGGTTAGCAGTTTTCCCCATTTGCTGAGTTAGCTGGTGAAGCACAGCTACCACGAATGTTGGCTTGCTTCCAGTCAAGGAGGAGAAACCGCCTTCAGATCGTAATGTCTTGGGGATACGGCATAATGAAGCTGTAATACAGGTAGTCCTCAAATTACAAGCAAAATTGAGCCCCAAATTTCTGCTGCTAAGTGAGAAAGTTGCTCAGTGAGCTTTGCCCCGTTTTACGATTTTTCTTGCCACAGTTATTAAGTGAATCACTGCAGTTATTAACTTAGTAACATGTGAATTTGGCTTCCCCGTTGACTTTGTCAGAATGTCATAAAATATGGTCATATAACCCTAGGAAACGCAACTGTCATAAATACGAGTCAGATGCCAAGCGTCTGAATTTTGATCAGGTGGCCAGGAGGATGTTGCAGTGCGTGAAAAGCAGCTATAAATCACTTATTTCAGCGCCACTGTAACTTTGAATGGCCACTAAATGAACTGTTGTAACTCAAGGACTACCTGTACCTGCATTTTTGTTGCCTTTTAAAATACTGTACCATGTTTCCCCTAAAATAAGACAGGGTCTTATTTTCTTTTGACTCCCGAAATAAGCGCGTGGCCTTATTTTTAGGGAGCTCTTATTATTTTTAAGGTGCAGGAGGCGGCAAGCGTGGTTACCTCATGGCTGTTGCTGTGTGGCACTATTTTGGGGGGAGGACTTATTTTAGCGCATGCGCTCAAAAGCCCAATTGGGCTTATTATCTGGAGAGGTCTTGTTTTCAGGGAAATAGGGTAGTATTATATAATACTAGGGACGTGGTGGCTCAGGGGCTAAGACACTGAGCTTGTCGATCAGAAAAGTTGGCAGTTTGGCGGTTCGAATCCCTAGCACCACATAACGGAGTGAGCTCCTGTTACTTGTCCCACCTTCTGCCAACCTAGCAGTTCGAAAGCATGTAAAAAAAAATGCAAGTAGAAAAATAGTGACCACTTTTGGTGGGAAGGTAAGAGCGTTCCATGCGCCTTTGGCGTTTTTAGCCATGCCGGCCACATGACCACGGAGACGTCTTCGGACAGCGCTGGCTCTTCGGCTTTGAAACGGAGATGAGCACCGCCCCCTAGAGTTGGGAATGACTAGCACATATTTGCGAGGGGGACCTTTACCTTTGCCTTTAGTATTTTGTAAAAGTAAATTCACGGTGCAGAAAGAGGATATTCACAGTGATATTAGCTCTGGTGCATTATGTGATTGTGATGGGAACTTCAGAAGGCCTCCTGAGATAAGGTTCACTTACTCTCCTAACCTTCCAAAAGCTCATAAAAATTTGTCTGTTTCAGAGGTCCTTTGGGACCTAAGCGCTGTAAAGCTCAAGGAATTGTCCATTATTAATGGCAGTTTTTACATTATGTCTAAAAATTGCAGAATGGCATTTCTGTTACTATGTGTTTACTGTATCTCACTGTTATTACATTGGCTGCAGTCCATGCCTCTCAACACGGTTTAAAGTAGCCTCCCCTGAAGCAGTTTATAAATTCATAAATAAAAAAAAAAACTTGTAAGTTTATTTTAGTCAATAAATGTTTCCAAGACAAAAAATATACATAATGAACTTGTTAATCTCTTGTTTGCTTTCTGCTTTAAAGTAGCAACCCTGAAGTATTCATCCTTTTAAAAGAAAC
Organism: Natrix helvetica; assembly: GCF_964273705.1. Classification (NCBI taxonomy): domain Eukaryota; kingdom Metazoa; phylum Chordata; class Lepidosauria; order Squamata; family Natricidae; genus Natrix; species Natrix helvetica. The sequence continues at coordinate 6,648,853 of NC_138562.1, forward strand.
TTAAAGGCTTGCTCTTCAGAGACTACATAGGGTCTGAATTGGGTCCCTCATCCCCTGTTGTGTGATATAAAGTAATCTCATAACAGAATCTAGGTCTGAAGAGGCAAAATAAAAGAGGCAAAATAAAGAATGATATATATCAGAATATATATATCAGAAGTTCAGTAATTCGTCGGTTCGAATCCCTAGCGCCACGTAACAGAGTGAGCTCCCGTTACTTGTCCCAGCTTCTGCCAACCTAGCAGTTCGAAAGCAGGTAGAAATGAAAGTAGAAAAAATAGGGACCACTTTTAGTGGGAAGATAACAGTGTTCCATGCGCCTTTGGAGTTTAGTCATGCCAGCCACATGACCACGGAGACATTTTCGGACAGTGCTGGGTCTTCGGCTTTGAAACAGAGTTGAGCACCGCCCCCTAGAATCAGGAACGACTAGCACATATGTGCAAGGGGAACCTTTACCTAAATCAACATATCCATACAACATTCTCTATTTATGGACATGTACAGTCAACTAAGTACTGGGAAGCAACTATCGATTTAGTAAGGAGGCATGATTTCCCAATTCCTTCGGCCGAACCATAATCTCTACCTGCCAATCACTTCAGCAAAAAAGTAACTGTTTCTTGATGTCATTGACCATTAAGGCAAAGAATCTCCTAATCTGACCTTTAGAAATATGACTTAAATACTTCTCATGCTGCTATTAATACAGATCTTTTTGACTTACAACAGAAAAAGCATGAATAAAAGGCCATTTGTAGGATTGAAGTTTGTTTTAGATACATGATGATTAAGTTGGCATTTCATTCATTCCATTTACAAACTTTTATCATCATCATCATCATCATCATCATCATCATTATTAATTTTTAAAAAATGCTTGTTATGCCTGCTAAGAAATCAAGTGAAAATAACCATGAACCTTCAGCAGAGTAGGACATGTTACTTAGAACCTGGGGTCCTCTGCTCGTGAACCAGCATAATTTAATGCATTTTATAGAATTTATAGAATTTAATGAACATTATATAACAAAAGAACTAATCTTTGGGTATTTAGCTCAGCTCAGAAATTGGAAGGAGAATGGAAGTGTTTTATTGTAACCTCTGATTCTTCAAATGAAGCTTGGAAACTATGATGAAGTCATAGGCCCCTGATGGCGAACCTATGGCACGCAGAGCCCCCTCTGCAGGCACGCCAACCGTTGCCCCAGCCCAGCTCCACTGTGCATGCGCGCATGCCTCCCACCAGCCAGCTGGTCTTTAGGTCTCTGCCGCGCATGCATGGGGGGGGCCTTCCCCGATCTCCACAGGTTCCCCCCCCCCCCCAGCACACGTTACCTTTCTACTCCATTTCTGTCCCCTGCACCAACCTGGATGCCAAAACGGGGCGCAGGGGCAGTGAACAAGGCCACCCCATGCCCTGTTTTGGGCCTGGAAAGCTGCCTGCACCCTGGAAGCCAAAACGGGGCATGGGGTAGCCTTGTGTGCCGCCCCCTGTGCCCCGTTTTGGCTTCCAGCTTAGTGTAGGCATCGGAAATGGAGTAGAAAGGTAGGGGGCGCTGGGGGGGGGACCGGCGGGCCCTACCTCAGAAAGCCCAGGAAGAGCTTTTTTTTAAATCCAGGAGATTAAAAACGGTAGCTTGGAAGGAGTCCACCTGTAGCATTTACGCACGAGATGGGCTCCTGGTCCTGTCTCCCTTAAGGTCTGGCAAATCTCCCAATTTCGTTGTATTTAAGTGCAATGACAATAAAGATTATACTTCTACTTCTCCCTTGTTTAATTGGCGGTACAGATGAAAAAGTACCTGTGAGCACAGAAACGCCTAACCTTTTTGTGCTGCTGAGCTTAATTGCTTCTAAATGCCATAGTCACGTACACTACCTGTCTCTACTACTACTTCTCCATCACCATCGCCTGTCATCCTCATATATTGCAATTCATTTATGGCCGTGACGTAACACCCTTTTTGTGAAATGCGTATGGATGGCACTCTAAAGTGCTCAAGCTTATTTATTACTAGCAGTTCTCGCACAGCGGGAACCCTGAAAATTAGCAGCTTAAGCAGATTAAATTACCCTATAGTTACCTACAGTAGTTTCTCAGGGTGGAAACTCACTGTGGCCGGCTAAATAGGAGCCTCCTTGCCGGTGTTTGTGGTCTGTCTGTCTTTCATCTTCTCGGAGCACCAGGAGGCTGCTTGCTTGCTGCTAATCGATCTTGCTCTACCTGTTCCGTGGAGAGAGGGTCAGTTATATATTGTTCTACCTGTCTAGGATAGAGTGACAAAAACGGCAACCAGTGGAATGGCTGAAGTTGTGGGGGCTTCATCACTGGAGGCTTTTAAGAAGAGACTGGACACCCACTTGTCAGAAATGGTATAGGGCAGTGACGGCGAACCTTTTTCTTACGGTGTGCCAAAATTGCGCGCTATCGTACGCGCACACATGCCCACTCAATCCTCCCTGCCCACCTGCGTGGGCACGCACAACCCGCCCCACGCATGCGTGCACACCTCCTCAGGCTTTGGAGGCTTTCCTGAAGGCTAGGGACAGCAAAAACCTCCCCCGCCTCCCCAGAAGCAGGAAACGGCTCGTTTCCGAACTTCTGGTTGGGCTGGTGGGGCCATTTTTCGCCCTCCCCCCCAAACCTCCAGAGGCTTTCCTGAAGGCTGGAGAGGGCAAAAATGGCCTCCCCTGGTCCTCTAGAAGGGCGAAAAATCAGCTGCCCGGCGCACACATGTGCCACCAAATATGGCTCCACCTGCCAACTGTGGCACGCGTGCCTTAGGTTCGCCATCACGGGTAAAGGGTCTCCTGCTTGATTAAGGAGTTAGATTAGAAGACCTTCAAAGTCCCAACTTCTGTATTTTGTATGATAGATACCGTATAAAATCAAATAGAATTGGATGTGCTTAGCCCTGGAGATTTGAGGTTTTCATTATTTATTAAGGTTTTGTTTAATCCCGCCGTTCTTCTTTACAAGTAACTCAAGGGAGCAAACATACACAATACTTCTTCCTCCTTCCCCTATTTTCCCCACAAGGACAATCTGTGAAGTGGGCTGAGAGACTGACCCGCCCAAGGTCATAAATTGGCTTTCATGCCTTAGGCAAGGCCAGAACTCACTTTCCTGATGATTGGCCCAGAATCATCGAACCAGCTCTCATAGCTAAGATGGGACTAGAATTCACCATTTCCCGGTGATTGGCCCAAAGTTAGCCAGCTGGCTTTCATGCTCAAGGTGGCACTAGAACTTACCATCTCCTGGCTCCTCGCCTGATGCCTTAATCGCTAGACCCGTGATGGTGAACCTATGGTGCGCGTGCCACAGCTGGCCAGCAGAGCCCTCTCTGCAGGCACACAAGCCGTTGCCTCCACTCAGCTCCACTGCGCATGTGCGGGTGCCTCCTGCCAGCCAGCTGATTTTCAGGTCTCTACCGCACATGCGCAGGGCTCGGGGGCGCATGCCGGAGATACACATGCATGTGTGGGAGCAGAAGGGTCATGCGCAAATGCACGGGGGACGAGGGGAGTAAGGGGGTGTGGTGAGCTCCCCCCATGGCCCGTTTTATGGTCCCAGGAGACTGTAGGGAGGCCTACTAGGCCCAAAATGGGGCACGGAGGGGGGGCGCACGCATGCGCAGGGAGCCGGGGAGGAATGCGTGGGTCACACACACATGCACGGGGAGCTGAGGCGCAGGGGGTTGTGCGCGCATTGCATTATGGGTGTGGGCGCATGCTGCTCTGTGCGCACGCATGCACTTCCAGCACGCGACGACAAAAAGTTAGCCATCAGTTCACTAGACCAAACTAAAGTTCCAGTCACTCTCTGTTGACATCCAACCTTTCTGTGAAAACCTATCAAATAATCGAATGTTATAGTATTTTAATCTATGCCTAATATTGGGGGCGGTTTGGCATGAGAAAAAAAAATGTTTCCTCCTGTTTATGGCCTTTGTTTGCAACATCTGGTTGGCCCTCTTGGAAACAGAGAGCTGAACTTTGATCTGATCTGGGAAGCTTTGGGCATTTTTATGCTAAGAGACATCTGCTCATTATGACTGCGAACAATAATATGTGGGACACCCTGTTCCACATTCATTAAAAAAAAAGGAAAGTGAACTGTATGTGAATAGCAGAAAGAAAATGCTAATATTTATCCCAACTCCACCCATTGGCCCTTGAAAAGCTTAGTTTCAGCTTCCATTAATTGAAGCCAAACTGTAAATGGGACAGAAATAGAAAATTATTAAAAATATGGGATGATGTAATCAATGTCCTTACATTGAAATGAATTGGAATCAAATATACCATGTTCTCCCAAAAATAAGACAGGGACTTATTTTCTTTTGACCCCCAAAATGAGCGCTTGGCCTTATATTCGGGGAGGTCTTATTATTTTTGAGGTGCAGGAGGGGGTGAGCGTGGACACCTCATGGCTGCTGCTGCGTTGCAATATTTTCGGGGAGGGCTTATTTTAGCGCATGCGCTCAAAAGCCCAATTGGGCTTATTATCCAGGGAGGGCTTATTTTCGGGAAAACAGGGTAATTTTGGTCTTGTCTTTCGCCCTAAGAGCAGTGGGCTCCTTTTACACTCATCAAATAAATATCTTTGCCCAAAGCTGGTTGTGAAACATTCCCCTTCTGTTTTTTCCACAACAACAACAACAATAATCCTGTGAGGTGGTTTGGGATGAGGGTGGCTGGCCCAAGATCATCCAATTGGCTTTCATGGCTAGGGTGGCACTAGAAGTCCCGGTCTCCCACTTTCTAGCCTGGTGCTTTAACCATCTAGCACAGGGGTCCTCAAACCGGCATAGCTGGCTGGAGAATTCTGGGAGTTGAAGTCCACAAGTCTTAAAAGTTGCCAAATTTGAGGACCCTTGAATTAGACCAAACTGGCTCTCCGTATATGCTCTGTCTACTAAGCCATTCGATGAAGAAGGCAACCAAAGGTCAAGGAAAGCAGGAAAATAGATTTAAAAATATCTATTCTCAGCACACTGCTATTAACCAACCCAGACAAGCAGGAATCATCTCCAGATAAGCAAGAACAATCACCAAAGAAAGAATACCGCGCCCAAAAAGCAATCAGAAAAGAAACAGTCCAATAAAGCTAGTAAAACAAACTATATATATAAACAGCCAATAAATTCCACTCCTATGCTCACAGGGGATGATGTTACCTAGTCTAGTGATGAAATGTCTTCAGGAAGACTGGCAATCTTAGAAAGCACTGAGACAAATATTCTAAAGAGTTTAGAAAAGGGTGCGTGAAGACAATATTAGAGATGTCTTGGTAATGGGGGAAACACCCTTTTACATAGTTTGGCTTTTGGGGATGGGTAGCACCAGAGGTGGTATTCAGCAGGTTCTGCCCAGTTCTGGAGAACTGGTAGCGGAAATTTTGAGTAGTTCAGAGAACCAGTAAATATCTCCTCTGACTGGTCCCGCCCCCATCTATTTTCTGCCTCCCGAGTCCCAGCTGATCAGGAGGGAATGGAGATTTTGCAGTATCCTTCCCCTGGAGTGGGGAGGGAATTGGTATTTTGTAATATCTTTCCCCTGGAGGGGGAGGGAATGGAGATTTTGCAGTATCCTTCCCCTGGAGGGGGAGGGAATGGAGATTTTACACTATCCTTCCCCTGGAGTGGGGAGGGAATTGGTATTTTGTAATATTCTTCCCCTGGAGGGGGAGGGAATGGAGATTTTGCAGTATCCTTCCCCTGGAGTGGGGAGGGAATGGGGATTTTACAGTATCCTTCCCCTGGAGTGGGGAGGGAATGGGGATTTTGCAGTATCCTTCCCCTGCCACGCTCACCAAGCCATGCCCACCAAGCCATGCCACGCCCATCATGCCCACATGATAACCGGTCGTAAAACTTTTTGAAATCCACCACTGGGTAGCACCCTCGTCATTCTTCTTCTTTTTCTCTCATTTCACAGCCCGCTCTTCGTAACGTGGAAGATTGGTCGAGATAAAAGGTTGCGTGGATGTATAGGTACCTTTTCTGCCATGAACCTGCATTCAGGACTCAGGGAGTACACACTTACTAGGTAAGACTTGGTGGTTGTTCTCTTCACTTTGAAGAGGGTTGTAATTTATTGTCCCTTCTATTGTTAAATTGGCCCGCTGGAATTTTTGAGCTTTTGCTCCTCACTAGGATTTTTCCAAGCATTCCCAAGTCTTGTTACCTGGGTTTGTTTGCTTAATCCTAAATGCTGAAGTAGCCTGGAACTTGAGCATTTACCGATTTCTAATGCTTCTTTGCCCAAAGCAGACAACTTCAGTTCTATTACGTTTGGTTTTGTTGTTTTTTTTTGAAGACAAGTGGAAGAAAGTTAAAGTCTGTGAAAAAAACAAAACCCAAGTGATCCAGCAATCCAAAATGGCTGGCGTTATCTCCATTTCTCCAACCAGGACTTCCTGCCAGCTACATTTCATTTTAATTTGCTTCATTCTTATTCCTCATTGTTCTTTGGTTACATTCTTGTTCTTGAGCGGAAACCTGTTGAATTAGGGAAGCAAATAGTCAGAGCTCTTAATGATCATCCAGAGTCTTCCTGGACTGCATCTGAGCTAGTTCATTGTTGTGGTCTTCTTGTTGCCTTTCTCGGTGTAGCGTTTATCAACACATCACAACACACTTAGAACAATTAACCAGTGGAACAACTTGCCTCCAGAAGTTGTGAATGCCCCAACACTGGAAGTCTTTAAGAAGATGTTGGATAGCCATTTGTCTGAAATGGTACAGGGTTTCCTGCCTAGGCAGGGGGTTTGACTAGAAGACCTCCAAGGTCCCTTCCAACTCTGCTATTGTATTGTATTTTACATCAAAAGGTAGCGGGTGTTTCTTTTTGGAGGATGGAGGAGAATTTGATAGGGGTGGTGTATTCTTTGGTATAGTGCACTAGACTGAAGATAGTTAATCATTTATCCATTCCTCATTGTGGAATCCAAGGACTAGAAGTGTACAGGTAGTCCTCGACGTACAGCCATTTGTTTAGCAACCATTCAAAGTTAACAACGGCATTGACTTATGAACATTTTTCACACTTAAGACCATTGCAGCTTCCCCACAGAGGTGCCAGGGTTCCAAATAGCATCCAAAAATAAATCAGAGTCCAAAGCAAAGGATTCCTCTATTGCTCTAAGTTCCAATTTATTAAGAGAGTCATGTTGGCACATCTGGGAAAATTCGAATCTGAAAGCTTCCCGGTTTTCCCCACCCAAAAGAAAGTTCAAGATCTTGCCCCCACACCCACAAGTCCATCACATGGTCCAATCTTCCACTGAACACTGGCAGTTTCATCCATCCAGTTCCTGTCAGGTGCAGAGGTGCAGAGACAAAGGATGACCTTGGCTTTCTAGAAAGATTTTTATTATGGCTACATCGCATCTCACTCCTACAATCCCCCCTCCCATTTTCCCATAAGAGAAAATGTCTAGTAGAATAATAGAAAGTGTGGCAGGTCAAAGATCCAAAAGAAAAGATGGCTGCAGACCTGACAAGAGGAGGTTGGATTGCAAAAGTTCCTATTATCCAAGTCAAGATAGGCCTGGCCTTTGGAGACATCTGGCCAGACTTACTATTACTCAATAGTAGTAACTGTGAGAGGGATCTTGGAGTCCTAGTGGACAACCATTTAAATAGGAGCCAGCCGTGTGCAGCAGCTGCCAAAAAAGCCAACACAGTTCTAGGCTGCATAAACAGAGGGATAGAATCAAGATCACGTGAAGGGTTAATACCACTTTATAATGCCTTGGTAAGGCCACACTTGGAATACGGCATTCAGTTTTGGTTGCTACGATGTAGAAAAGATGTGGAGACTCTAGAAAGAGTGCAGAAAAGAGCAACAAAGATGATTAGGGGACTGGAGATTAAAACATGAAGAACGGTTGCAGGAACTGGGTATGAAAAGTTTAAGGAAAAGAAGGACTAAGGGAGACATGATAGCAGTCTTCCAATATCTCAAGGCTTGCCACAAAGAAGAGGGTGTCAAGCTATTCTCCAAAGCACTCAAAGATAGAACAAGAAGCAATGGGTGGAAACTAATCAAGGAGAGAAGCAACTTAGAACTAAGGAGAAATTTCCTGACAGTAAGAACAATTAATCAGTGGAACAACTTGCCTCCAGAAGTTGTGAATGCTCCAACACTGGAAGCTTTAAAGAAGATGTTGAATAACCATTTGTCAGAAGTGGTATAGGGTTTCCTGGCTGGGCAGTGGGTTGGACTAGAAGACCTCCAAGGTCCCTTCCAACTCTGTTATTCTATTCTATTCTATTCTACTCTATGCTCTAAACACTAAAACACATCCAGGTGCTTCCAAGTTCTACCAGTATACAATAGTCCGTTCTCTTTCCTATCCTGAATCTCCCCACTTTTTATTTCTATCCCAACTGGCATCTCAGTATGCAAGGCAGAACTTGGAAGCAGCTGGGCCCTTGCCAGATTGTTCAGTTGTTATTACTGGTTCCAGACCAGCAAACTTGCCAGGTCATTTGTGAATAATTCCTTGCAGTTTTCTTTTAAATGTAGAAATCACATTTTTCTGTCCCCGGGAGCTTCCTGGGCATTAGAAACTCTGCCCTTATTTTGGGGTGTTTTGTTTCTGAACCAAGTGCAAATGCCTGGTGTTCAAATGCCTGTTGAGTGGCGATGACGTTCGGGCTGCTTCAGGCCAAGCCTTTTGTGACACTTTTCTATGCATGAGCCATGCTTGAAAAGTGTGTCCTTCGGCCTAGCTCGTGAATGATGGGCTGTACGTTTTAACGGCACCTTGATTAAATTGGCTGGCTCAGTGGGAATACAGAAAGACGGAAAGTTTTGAAATGAAAGGTGAAATGAAAGAATTGCTCTGTGGCTTAGCTGGGGTGCCTCCCCTTCTCGGGCTAAATTAATTCTTGAATGGGAACATTAGGCGTTGAGCTCAAAAGATCTTTCGGTTTTCCTTTGAGCTCTGAAGAACAGAGTATGAAGCCATGAAGACATTCCAATAAATTTTGGACTTGGAAATACAGTATTCATTCTTGAAAGTATCTATGGAGATTCTCAGTCATTCAGGCCATGGTTGACCCAAAGGCGCTTTTTCAAGAGGCAACTGGATTTTCTTGGTTTTCTTTGAAGACATTTCGTTTCTTATCCAAGAAGCTTCTTAGCTCAGAACTTGCAAAAGCTCCTTTGAGACAGTCTTGTAAGTGCTTAATAGATCTAGAACAGGGGTCCCCAATCCCCTGGTCCGTGGGCCAGTTCCTGGCTGTGGGATGCCAGAAACTGCCCCACACAAGCAAGCGAAGCTCCATCCATGGGATACAGGCAGCACACAAAACCATGTCCACTCTGGTCTGTGGATACCCCTCCCTGCACAGAACTGGTCCTTGGTGCCCCCAAAGGTTGGCTACCACTGATCTAGAATAAATAGGTCTAAAATTGACTCCTTGGAGTAAAAAATACTTTATGTTTGCAGTAATAGGGGCTTGTTGGATTTGATTAATACCTCTTACTCTGGGTAACAATGGTAGCCATAATAAGTAGTCACTCGTTTGGTAGCAGGTATCACAAGAAAAATACATGTGCATAGGTCACATGGTATTCTTTTGGTTTGGTTTTATTATCATTTTTGCTTTGGAGTCATAAAAGAATACAGATTATCCTTGACTTACAACCAGAATTGAGCCCAAAATTTCTATTTGCTAAGAAAGGAAGGCAGTTTATTAAAAAATATTTGCTCCATTGTATGATCTTTCATGGGACATGGTGACTCAGTGGCTAAGACGCTGAGCTTGTCAATGAGAAAGGTCAGCAGTTTGGCGGTTCGAATCCCTAGCGCAGTGATGGCGAACCTATGGCACGCGTGCCAGAAGTGGCACGCGGAGCCATTTGTCAGGGCACGCGAGGCACTGCCCTGTTAGCTGGCCAGCGCGCATGCGTGCGCTGGCCAACTTAGTTCACCTTTTTAAAAGCTTTATAGGAGCCTGGGGAGGGCGAAAAGAGCCTCCCCCGCCCCCCGGAGGCTTTAGGGACCGTCCCTGAAGCCTTCGGAACGCTTAAAACCACCCTCTGAGCAAACCGGAAGTGACTTCCGGTTTGCTCAGAGGGTGGTTTTAAGCGCTCCGAAGGCTTCAGGGAAGCCTCCGGATGGTCCCTGAAGCCTCCGGAGGGCCTCCGGGGGGTCGGGGGAGGCTCTTCTCACCCTCCCCAAGCTCCTATAAAGCCCCTGGAGCCTGGGGAGGGCGAAAAAAGCATGTAAAAATAAGGGGGATCGCGCGTTGTGCGCGCATGCGCACTGGGGGGTCGTGCATTGCATTATGGGTGCGGCACGCCCGCACTCGACCCCCCTGCGCTCCCCCCCTTGTGGCACGCGAGCCAAAAAAGGTTCGCCATCACTGCCCTAGCGCCACATAACGGAGTGAGCTCCCGTTACTTGTCCCAGCTTCTGCCTACCTAGCAGTTCGAAAGCGTGTAAAAATGCAAGTAGAAAAATAGGGACCACCTTTGGTGGGAAGGGAACAGCATTCCGTGCGCCTTTTCACCACAGCTGTTAAACAAATCACTGTGGTTATTAAGTGTGTCACACAGTCATTAAGCAAATCTGAGTTCCCCATTGACTTCGTTTGTTGGAAGCCACCTGGGAAGATTGCAGATGGTGATCACATGAACCCGGGACAGAAAACAGGCATAAATACAGTCCAGTTGCCAAGCACCCAAAAGTTGGTCACATGACTGTGGGATGCTGCAATGATCGTTAGTGTGAAAAATGGTCATAAGTCACCTTTTCAGCTTCAATGATGAGAGCAGTTGTGTCACCAAGGGAAAGTAGTAATAATTGAAATCCACTGTATTGTTTCACTTACATGTTGGGGCTGCATCCACATGTAATGGTAAGCTAGAATTTTAGAATTGCACAACTAAGAAGGAACTCATGCAAAGCCTTTGTCAAGAGCGCTGGCTCTTCGGCTTTGAAACGAAGATGTGAGCACCGCCCCCTAGAGTTGGGAACGACTAGCACATATGTGCGAGGGGAACCTTTACCTTTATAATTAACAGAATCTTGCAAGTCTGGATGTGCTGTATTTCTTCTTTTTCCTTATATACTAGCAAATTAGGGAGGTTTCTGTCTGAGCCGTTGATGAATGTTGTCTGGACATTCTGCATTTAAATAATGTTTTAGCCCAGGGGTCGGCAACCTTAAAACACTCAAAGAGCCACAAAGGTCCTAACCGGAAGCTCCCCGTTCAATTCTGGAGCCGACCGGAAGTCCTGTTCCCCCACCATAGAGTCTCCTCCTAGCGCAGCGTCCTTTTTCCTCTGCCGACCGGAAGTCTGATTCCCCCCACCATAGAGTCTCTTCCTAGCGCGGCATCCTTTTTCCTCTGCCGACCGGAAGTCTGCTTCCCCCACTATAGAGTCTCCTCCTAGCGCGGCATCCTTTTTCCTCTACCTGTCCTAACCGAAAGCCCTGTCTCAATTGTGAAACCAACTGGCGACAGGGAGCTGCAGCAGAGGGATGAAAGAGCCACATGCGGCCCCAGAGTCGCAGGTTGCTGACTCCTGATTTAGCCCCTTTGCTAGGCAACAGTACCTGCATATCTCTATCAAAACCATCTTTCTCTTCATACAGGTAATCCTTACGACCACAGTTGATTCCAAAATTTATGTCGCTAAAAGTGAGAAATTTGTTCAGTGAGTTTTGCCCCATTTTATGACCTTTCTTGCCACAGTTGTTAAGTGAATCACTGCAGTTGTTAGCGTTGGTGACATGGCTGTTAAGTGAATCTGGCTTCCCCATCGACTTGTCAGGAGGTCGCCGAAGGGGATCACGTGACCCTAGGACCCAGCAACCGTCATAAATATGAACCAGTGGTCAAGCACCTGAGTTTTAATCATGCGACCATAGGGATGCCGTGATGGGCGTAACTGAGAAAAATGGTCATAAATCACTTTTTTTTCAGTGCTGTTGTCACTTTGAACAGTTGCGTTGTAAGTCGAGGGGCGCCTGTATTTAAGAACCAAAATGTTCCATTGAGTGGGAAATTATAGCAAAGCACACGACCGGTTTCATATCAAAACCTAATTCTGCTCTATTACGTGCAAGCAAGGAAGCCTAGCGTTTTACGTGGTCCTCGTTCCATAATATCAGGGGTGTCCAAACTTGGGAACTTTAAGACTTGTGGACTTCAACTCCCCGAATTCCCCATGCTGGCTGGGGAATTCGGGGAGTTGAAGTCCACAAGTCTTAAAGTTCCCAAGTTTGGACACCCCTGCATAATATAATTGGTTTCAAAGTGCATCTTGCTTTTAAGCAGACACATCTAAAATACATTGCTAAGGGTTATCCCAGTGCAAGGTTATGTTGTAAGTTTATACCCACCGCTTGCTTTGTTGCTATCAGGTGTACGATGAGCCAATTGTCAATTAAAAGATTGGGCAGTGCTAAAATCCTAAGAACAACAGCAAGAGACACTTTTACTGGCCTTCTGAAAATCTTCCATAAATTGATCGACGGGCCATTTTTGGGACGTTTGCAGAGTGCAAAAACTTCTTTTTTTAAAATTTGCCTCTTCAAAACCTTATACTCTGGTGCATCTTATACTCTGAAAAATACGGTAACTTCCACTACTGTGAAGTGTCGCTTAACCTGAATTCCCATTACGGGTAAACCTTGAGTTACAATCATTTGTTTAGTGCCCGTTTGAAGTTACAACATCAGTGAAAAAGTGACTTATGACTGTTTTTCATACTTACCATCATTACAGCCACCCCGTGGTCATGTGATCAAAATTCAGGCACTTGAATATTTTTAGAAAAGAATATTTTAACTCAAGTGTACATAGGTAGTAGTCCTCCACCTACAACACTTCATCAAGTGACTGTTTAACGTTACAAAGGCACTGAAAAATGTGACTTATAACCTTTTTGCGTGAGTTATGGCCTTTGCAGCATCCCCATAGTCATGTGATCAAAATTCAGATGCTTGGCAACTGGCTCATATTTATGACGGTTGCTGTGTCCCAAGGTCAAGGGATCAACTTTTACGACCTTCTGACAAGCACAGTCAATGAGGAGGCCACTTAACAACCATGCTACTAATTTAACAACTGCTGTAATTCACGTAACTCTGGCAAGAGTGGTTGCAAAATGAGTCAAAACTCACTTAACTGTCTTGCTTTGCAACAGAAATTTTGGGCTCAATTTTGGCCGTACGTTTGAGGACTACCTGTGTTTCTTTTCCAAACACATCCCATTTTCTTATGATTCCCTTCTAATTAAGGTCTGAGGAACAGGATCTCTTTAGGAAGGGTTGTGGAATCACAACCTAATTCACTGTTAGATTCTAGTAGATTTTTTAAAAATTTTGCTCCTTTGTAAGGGTCCACCTTTGGTGTAGTTCTCTCAAGCTGTGTTTTTCTCTGCGTCAGCCTCACTTTGTTCATTTGAGACCAGGTTTTGCATCCCTTTAAGCAAGAATCCTGACTTAAAGGACCACAATATAGGTGCAACCCATTCTTCTTTGCGACTTCTGCTTGGGTAAGTGAGAAAAACACACCATGTGTGGAAAGCTTCTGCAACATTTCGACCTTGCAGCTTGGTTTATTGCAGTATTTCCCAAAATTGGGTACATTCCCCAAAATTGGGCAAAAGTGGTTTTTCTTTGGGTAACAGACAAACAAACTCGTTACCCAATCACAAAGTGTTTTATTTACATTGGCTAAAGAGGACTTTCTGATAAGGGGTTTTCAGGGAAACATTTGGGAAACATTGGTTCACAGCAACCAAGTACCATGTTTCCCTGAAAATAAGACAGGGTCTTATTTTCTCTCCCCCCCCCCCCGCCCCGAAATAAGCGCTTATTTTCGGGGAGGCATTATTTTTGAGGTGCAGGAGGAGGCCAGCGTGGTCACCTCATGGCTGCTGCTGTGTTGCTATATTTTCGCGGGAGGGCTTATTTTAGTGCATGCACTCAAAAGCCCAATTGGGCTTATTATCCAGGGAGGTCTTGTTTTTGGGTAAACAGGGTAAGTGTCCAAAATCGTCATGAGTCACTTTTTTCAGTGTGTTGTAACTTTGAACTGTCACTAAACAAATGGTTGTAAGTCAAGGACCGCCTGTATATTCCTAGCTATTTATTAATTTAATTTTTCTTTGTCCTCCTGCCAGAACTTCCTCACTGGAAGTTTTGAAGGAGACAGGAAGAAAATACTTTTTCAGAGGTTCCCGTGGGATTTGAAATGTTCCTTGTGCCTTGAATCTGCATCTTCCCTTAATTCCCACGAGACAGTAGCAGCTCCCACTTTTCTTTAATTAGCTTTGCTAAGTCATTCTAGATATTAAACATTATGCTGGCATATGCATGTGTTTGAATTTTTACGTTGCAAAGACTTTTTTTTTATTGTTTAATTTATCCAGCGCCTAGAAAGAAATTGTGTTACTGAACATCGAAGAAATCGGACGTCACAATGAGTGGATCTAAGCTGCCCGCAGCAGCCTAAAATTCTGCACATTGTGATTTTATAAAGCTAGAATTCACAGCCTAAAGTGAGGCGCAACTCTTAATTCATTCGGGTAATTGGTATTTAAAGGATTCCATTTTTGACAGGTTTATTTTATCACGTTTTTAAAATTCCTGTAACTCAGAATGTCATCATTTTTGTGAACAGCTAGAATTCACAAAGGAGAAGTGTGTTTCTGTGGGTGGGAACACAGTTGTTTTTCTCTGTTGTGGATCCCTAAAGAAATGAGCAGAAAACATTGGATGATTTCACCTATCACTACAAAAAGATCTGAATTAAGGAGCAACTGTGATCCGTTGGAATGATTTCCAGTTTGAGATGAGACCGTTTTATCCTTACTTTGATACTAATGGATTAATGTCTCAGGATTGATACTAATGGACTAATGACTATAAAACAGCAGTGTTAGAGAGTTAACTGTCCAGTTCTTTGATTTTTTGTTTTTCTAAGTCCAGTTTCTCTGGTCTACAAACTTCTGCAGTTAAAAGCAACTGTTCTGCGTTATAAACTGACCTATCATTGCCGTCTCTTTGAAGATGCTTCTGCTTTTTGGGAGATTATATCTCAGAGTTTGTATGGTTTCCAGGTATTGCAACCTCCATAACTTAAGACTTTCTGAATTCCAGATAAAACCACAACTGAGCATAGCTTCTTCAGCTTTCAGAACTGAAACAGCCTCATGTCCTTGTTCATGTTGGAAATGAGGAGCTGGAGAAAATTTAATTTTGTATACAGGTAGTCCTCGGTTTATAACCAGTCACTTAGCTGATTGAAATTAAGCAGAGATCAAAAAAAAGGTACAGGTTGTCCTTGAATTACGACCAAACTTGAGCCCAAAATTTATGTGTCTAAGTGAGAAATTTGTTAAGTGAGTTTTGTACCATTATATGACTTTTCTTGCCCCATTTGTTAAGTGAATCACTGCAGGTGTTGCGTTAGGAACACAGTTGTTAAGTGAATCTGGTTTCCACATTGATTTTGCTTGTCAAAGGTCACAAAAAGGGATCACATGACATTATGTAGGACACTACAACTGTCGTAAGTGTGAATCAGTTTTCAAGCATCCGAATATAAATCACACGATGTCTTAAGTGCGAAAAACGATCGTAAATCATTTTTTTCAGGGCCCTTGTAACTTTGAATGGTCGCTCAATTAAACGTTGTAAGTAGAGGACTACCTGTACTTATAACACAGACTTAAAGTTCTGATGGCTGCCCCACCACACACACACCCTGGGGTCATGTGAATTCGTTTTTGTTACCCAGCAACCAGCCCTCATGTACGGCCATTTATAGTGTCTCCCAGTTACATCACTACAATTTACCAATATTTACTTCCGGTTTTGAAGACAATGGATTCACTTGAGAGCTGCCGCAAAAAAAATAATCATAAAATTAGATCACTCGGGTGATAACCTGCTTAATGACCCCCACGACTAACGACCCTAATTCCGGGCTTAATTACTATCTTAAATCGAGGACGACTTTATATCATGTGAATAAGAAAATCGCTACCTCTCTATCTATCCCGTGTTCCAAGAGCTCTTAGAAGCACTGATTCAGTCATGTATTCTTTTTCTTTCCTTCATTTATACTCCACCTTCTTCTCCAATTTCAAATTGAAATTCAATTTAAACTTGAATGGATGCTTGATAGATACGGCTCAGGTCCCCTTCGCCTTGCAGTTCAAAAGCGGTAAATAGGAATGTCACGTTGGGTTCATATTTGGGCCGGGCAAGACATTGGGATTCCAGTAAGCCTCCTTTTAGGATTTCCCCGATCGCACGAATACCGTAATTTCCCCCAGAAACATACAGAGAAATCCGTTTTAAATTTTAGCTCCTGTTTTAAATTTTAGCTGTCTTTCCATTCTGGGCTCACGTGGATCCTATTTATTTTTCAATAGAGTCGGCATAGATGGTTGCTTTAGGTTTTGCTGGGAACATTGGCAAAGCCGCATTAGTTTTTGGCAAATAACGGCAGATGTTCTGTCCCAAAACCGGCACTTATCGTGACACTATAACACTTTTGAACTCAAACCAATACAGAGATATTTTCTGAATAATGAGCAATTTAGCCATTGTTAACTGTCCACATCTGCTCCGATTATCTTGAAGGATAATAAAAAAAAGTATTCTCTAAGACTTTTTAATGTGAAATTAATTTTATTTTTCCTGGATGGGTAAAACATTCCCTTTTTACTGTGCTATACAATAGCATAACAACATGTGAGGGAGAGAAAGCAAAACAAAACAAAAATTTCTATTTCCAAAGAACCAACACCACCACCCCCAAAAAAACCCACCGACGCATTTATTACCCTTTGCACTTCAAGGTAATGTACTTCAGCTCAGGATGTATGGTTTGAGATGGAATGTGTAAAAACAGAGCAATCTGGATCATTAAAAAAATGCCTTGTGTTTTACAGCTTCTTCAAGAACTTTCTGAACTTGGCAGAAGTTTACCACATCATTTCACAACAGGTTGACAAATTATTTTTCACATCTTGTCGAGCAGTCGTTCTTAAGGTCTTAAATTCATTCTACAATTCTTAGAATTGCTGTTTTATTAGATGAGTACATCTCGTGTCCCTGCTTATCAGGTCATAAATGGCTGACGAGAGCCAGTTTGGTCTAGACTAGAGGTCAAAGCACTAGGCTAGTAACCAGGAGACAGTGAGTTCTAGCCCTGCCTTAGGCATGCGTTGGGTAGCTTTGGACCCATCACCAGGAGACAGTGAGTTCTAGTCCTGCCTTAGGCATGCGTTGGGTAGCTTTGGACCAATCACCAAGAGACAGTGAGTTCTAGTCCTGCCTTAGGCATGCGTTGGGTAGCTTTGGACCAATCACCAGGAGACAGTGAGTTCTAGTCCTGCCTTAGGCATGCGTTGGGTAGCTTTGGACCAATCACCAGGGGATGGTAAGTTCTACTCCTGCCTTAGGCATGAAAAGTGTTGGATAACTTTGGGCCAATCACTGGAAGACAGTGAGTTCTAGTCCCACCTTAGGCATGAAAGCTAGCTGGCTGACCTTCCTCTCAATCCAATCCACCTCACAGGGCTGTTGTTTTAAGAAAAAACAGGAGGTGGAAGTTGTGTTGGATATAGGTAGGAGTGGAGAAAAGTTCACAACAGAGCTCTGATTGATGCCTCCCTGTTGGGGGTCCTTAGGAAATTTTAGTTTGGGATGTCTGAACGGCCTTTTTCAGAGATCCGAGTGAAATAGTGCTAAGGTCTAGCAGGCATTCTGCAAAATAACCTCTCTTTCATTGCTTGACAAAACTTGGACTAGGAAAAAAGATCCTGGCTACAGGTAGTCCTTGAGTTACGACCCGAATTGGGACCTGAATTTCCATCGCTAAGCGAAGCCGCCGTTAGGCATGACCCCATCAGCTAGCATTGGCAATTTGGATAGTTCTGGTTGTCGTTACAGTGGGATGTCATGCTTCTCCCATGTTCATCTCCACTTCAACTCCCTCCCCCCTCCCCGCCTGTGTCCTTTTGGCTGCCCTGCACTCCGCTGCCCCCTGGCATCTTTGCCATCTTGTTGGTGACAAGGCCTGCTCAATCGGGCAGGCCTTGAAACTGTCTTGGGTGGGCACATCTCATTAGCAGTGAGGAAGAAGATGGTGAGGGTCAGCTGGGGGTGGTGGTGGAGGTAACCTATTTCCCTGAAAATAAGACCTCCCCGAATGATAAGCCCAATCGGGCTTATGAGCGCATGCGCTAAAATGAACCCTCCCCTGAAAATAAGCCCTCCCTGAAAATATTGCAACACAGCAGCAGCCATGAGCTGACCACGCTCGCTGCCTCCTGCACCTCAAAAATGATAAGACCTCCCCGAAAGTAAGGCCAAATCCTTATTTCAGGGGTCAAAAGGTAATAATGTCTTATTTTGGGGGAAACACAGTAGAGATGAAAGAGGCCAGAGAAGGAGAGTGCACCCTGCATTTGTAAATGTGGGGCAGGCTGCCAGGCATCCAGAGCTTAAGTCACTTGACCTCAGGATGCAGCAATGGCCAGAATTTCGAGGACCAGCCATTTGCTCAGTCCTATTGTGACTCGGAGTGGTCACTGAACGAAAGTCGCCTGACACAGGTAGTCCTTGACTTTTGACTGTAGTTGAGCCCAACTTTCTGTTACTAAGTCAGATATTTTACGTGAGCTTTGCCCCGGTTTGCAACCTTTCTTAGCCACGGTTGTTAAGTGAGTCACTGCAGTTGTGAAGTTAGTAACAGGTTAGGTCAGGGGTGTCCAAACTTGGGAACTTTAAGACTTGTGGACTTCAACTCCCAGAATTCCCCAGCCAGCCGGCTGGGGAATTCTGGGAGTTGAAGTCCACAAGTCTTAAAGTTCCCAAGTTTGGACACCCCTGGGTTAGGTTGTTTAAGGGAATCGCATAACCCCGGGACACTGCAGCCGTCATAAATATGAGTCAGTTGCCAAGCTTCTGAATTTTGAGGGATGCTAACAATGGTCATGAATGTGAAAAACAGCCAGAAGTCACTTTTTTTCAATGCTGTTGTAATCTTCAGTTGGTCCATAAACAAACTGTTGTAAGTCAAGGATATGAAAGAAAGGAACTGTGCAAGTTAATTTGTTCTGAAATCGACCCAGCAATTTGAAAAGAAATGGGACGGACACAACTTTAATAATGATAATAATAATACCGCCAACAAGTTTGGCTCGAATTTCTCTCCTGCTCTTGGACAGAGCCTTGTTGTTAGCTATGAGTCCTCAAGGAAGTATATTTTTTCATTAGTTTAAAGCCTCAGGAGCATAGTTGGTGGCCGTTGATATTTATTTATTGAAAGGCGGAGTTTAGAGTACCCGAGCCCACAAATCTTGGCATAAACCAGAAATATAGTGTTCACCCTCATCGTTGCTGGTCCGTTTCCATGGGGAAAAAAATAGAAGAGAAGCATAATAGAAGCTAGCAATAATGTGCGTACTCTGTACTGTTAAATGGCATGCATTTTGAGGTAATTGTGCTTCTGCTTATGACAGTGGTTCTGACATTTAAACAGTCATAAACAGGTTTTTTTAAGATTCTTGCTTGAAGGGGAAAATATCTGTCTTTAGAAATATCTGTGTTCAGAAAAAAGAATTTCCTTCTCATCCACATAACCGTTTGATTTTCCGTAATAATCCTTATGAGCTCCAGCATGCTCTGCTTTATTTGCATGCTTGATCGCTATGAATCTGCATGCTGTGAATGAAACACTACAGGAAGTCCTCAACTTCACGACCGCTGAGCCCAAAATTTATGTTGACAAGCGAGGCATGCGTTAAGTGGGTTTTGCTCCATTTTGCGACCATTCTTGCCCTAGTTGTTCAGTGAAACACTGCAGTTGTCAAATTAGTAACTCAGTTGTTAAGTGAGTCTGACTTCCCCATTGACTTTGCTCGTCAAAAGATCGCAAACAGTGGTCACATGCTCTGGGTACACTGCAACCGTCATAAATATGAATCCGTTTCCAGGCATCTGGATTTTGATCCCGTGACCATGAGGCGGCTGCAATGGTTGTAAGTGTGAAAAACAGTCATAAGTCACTTTTTCCAGTGTGGTTGTAACTTTGAATGGTTACTAAACAAACTGTTGTAAGCCGAGCTCTACCTGTTTTGGTGCCTTGTGGCTTTATCTCTATATAAAAGCGAAAAACCACTCATGCATCATCACGAAATCTCCAGAACCATAAAGTCTACAAACTTGAAATTTGGCACGTATGTTCCTCTTGGCTTTCTAGGTGCTCTCTAAGAAAGGATTTTTCGAAGTGACGCATCAGATCATTAGTATTTTTTATATTATTATTAAAATGCTCTGATGCTAAGGAGTTAGACGTTCTACTCCCCCTCCCCACCTGAAAAGAATTCTGTCCCAACTGCCAGTTGGGCGTGGCCAGCACATGACTCATCTGGCCTGCAGGCTGGGAGTTTAGACATTCTACTCCCCCTCCCCACCTAAAAAGCACTCTGATGCTAAGGAGTTAGACTGAGGGAGAGAAGGGGATAAAATAGGAGAGGCCTCTGTGGGGCAAACCTGAAGGAGAGAAGGAGATAGGAGGGGATCAATGGGGCCAGCCTGAGGGAAAGAAGGAGATAAGATAGGAGAGGCCTCTGTGGGGCAAACCTGAAGGAGATAGGAGAGGATCAATGGGGCAAGCCTGAGGGAGAGAAGGGGAGAGGAAAGGCCGATCGTAACTAGTCATTTATTTTCAATAAATAAACAAACAAGTGTCAATTTATCAAGCCCGATTACATAGTTTCATAGTTTCATAGCGGAGCTAGTTGAGGATAGAACAGAACCATTCCAGTTTGAGAGTTTACAGCCTAAAATTCAAGCAAAGGGGGAAAAATAAATAAAGTGAAGAGCTGCAGAATGTCTGGGACGGTTAGGGGTAGGGTGGGATGCTTCTGGGATAACAGGAGCCAATATATCTGGTTTTAATCATTCCAGACAGCTGCTGTTGATTGCAGGGTTTCTTTCAAATGGCTCCCTACAATTTGCCTTTTTCACAATTCAGTGATGAGACCACCCAGGGACATAGGAAGTTAAGCCTGGTGGTCCCCGTACCCTTGCTGGAGAGTTTCAGACCAAGGAAGAGGAGTCTTTTTATTTATGTGGGACAAAACCCTCTCAGATTAACAGAGTTGGAAGGGACCTTATAGATCATCTAGTCCAACCCCCCGCTCAAGCAGGGGACCCTACACCATTTCTGATAAATGGAGTCCAGTCTCTTCTTGAAAGTCTCAAGTAGTGAAGCCCTCGCAACTTCCAAAGAAGGCAACTTCTGTTCCATGGGTTGATTGTTCTCACTGTCAGAAAGTTCCTCCTTGTTTCTAAGTTGAATCTTTCCTTGATCAGTTTCCATCCATTTTTCCTTGTCTGGCCTTCAGGTGCTCTGGAAAATAGCTTGACCCCCTCTTCTCTGGGGCAGCCCCTCAAATATTGGAAGACTGCAATCCTGTCTCTCCTGGTCCTTGTCTTCACTAGAGTAGCCATGCCCAGTTCTTGCAACCTTTCTTCGTATGTTTTAGTCTCCATTCCCCTAATCATCCTGGTTGCTCTACTCTGCACTTTTTCTAGAGTCTCAACATCTTTGACGAAAACTGGATGCAGTGCTCTCCTTCCTTATGACAGTTGTGGATAGCCTTAGAAACAAGTCTTATTCCTTTTTTTCATTGTATGTGGAAGTTACTGCTGGCAGCTCCTGGGAAGCAATTGAATATGAAATTTAAATGGATTTGAATGCAGTCATAAAGACTGAATTGGAGTACGTGCTCTGTGGTTATGGAAGGTTGCATGGTTGAAGTTTTCCATGCTTGCTTTTGGAGTACAGATAGTCTTCAACTTATGACCACAATTGAACCCTAAATTTCTGCTTCTAAGCGAGATATTGGTTAAGTGAGTTTTGCCCCATTTTATGAACTCCTTGCCCTAGTTGTTAAGCGAATCACGGCAGTACTTAAGCTATTAATTCAATTTTAAGTGAATCTGACTCTTCCCCATTGCTTGTGAGAAGGTTGCAAAAGTTGAACACATGACCCCGGGACACTGTAACCGTCATAAATATGAGTCAGTTGCCAGGTGATTGAATTTTGATCACGGGGATGCTGCAAGGGTCATAAGTGTGAAAAACGGTCATAAGTCACTTCTTTCAGTGCCGTTGTAACTTTTTTTTTTTTTCCAAAAAGTTTTATTGGTTTTTTAAAACATTTATAAGGAAAAGGGTAAGTGGAATGGTTACAAATTTTGGCAGTTGCAAGTGTGGCAGACGCCCCCTCCCTCCAAACTCATAGGATACATCTAAATATAAAACATTAATACATAATCATAAAAAATCAGCATATTAATTCTAGAAAAAATAGTTTTCAATCAGTTTATATAGTTATGATATATAGTCTAGATATAATTTCATTATTACTTTCGGTCTGTTTATAACATTGTGGTTTTCTTATTCATTTTTGTGATCTGAGCTTTCTTGGTGTTGCCCCTTCACCCCCCGCTGGCAGAGCTCCGGCCCCTCCCGTGTCCTGTGTGACCATTGTGGTATCTTCTGTTTTTTCTAGGTTCGCTTTATTTTTTTCCATAAAGGCCTGTGCCTCTATGGGTGTATTGATTCTGATTCTTGTCTCCTCCCAGAATATCAGCATACCTTCAGGCATCAACCATCTAAACCACACCCCCTTCTGGTATAGTTTATTCGCCAATTGCGAATAGTTTTTCCTTTTCTCCCTAATTTTTTTGGGGATCTGCTTCAGGATGGTTATCTCCCTGTCATGATATGTCAATGTTTGCCCCCTTTGTACACCCAGAATTTCATCTCTTGTGCTTTTCCTAAGGAATTTAATATGAACCTCCCTGGGTACATTGTGTGTTCTGGCATATGCTGAATTCACTCTATAGACCAGATCTATCTCCCATTCCATCTGCTGTTTATCTTTGTGTATGTATTCAGCTAGAATATTAGTCATAATGTCCCTTATATTTTCCCCATCTGCTTCTATTACATTTTGAAATCTAAGATAAAAGGACATTCTCTCAAACTCTGTTTTCATTTGTTGGATATCAAGTTCTTTGTTTCCCTTCTGTAAAGCCTCTACCCCCCCCTCTCGCCTCCGCCACCCCACCCTCCACAAGGTCCAGTCTCTGTGAGTTCTTATAAATTTGGACTTGATTCTCTTTAATTTCTTCCTTCATTTCTTTTAATTGTTTCTTAATTTCTTCCTGGCCCTGTATGAGTTGCTGGAGCATTTGTTGCAAATCCATCTCTGTACCCTTAGGTTGCATCAGTTCTGTAATCTTTGACTGTGTGGCAGGACTGGATGTTGCAGATGTCGGTGCAGAAGTAGCAAAGCCAGGTTTTCCCGGGGGTGGTCTTTTTGGAGACATGGTTTATAAAACAAAGAGATCAGTCAGTGTAGAGACTGGGCAGCTGGAGAAGTAGAGCAGGCAGATGAGTCCAGAAGGCAGAGGATCCAAACAGGTGGGAGTTTCTTTAGTCACTCTAGCAATAGATGAAAGTTTTTTTTCTCCAAAGAGTTCAGGAAATAACAATCCACAAGAGATTCCTCTGGGTGACATGGAGACAAAGACCGGAAGCCTGAATTTTAAAGGTGGAGTCAGGTTTCACAGTTCATGAAGACAACGGAAGTGTGCCATCTTGCCCTGCCAGCTTTGGGCTCAGAGGCATAGGAAAAATTTTAAAAGTTCAAAAAGTTCTCAGGTCATCAATAAGTTCTGGAACTAAGTCCCATGAAAAACACTTTTACTGGGGTGAGGCATCATTAGTTGGCTCTCCCCCCCCTCCTTCCCCTGGGGGCGAGAGCAGAATTTTTACAAGCCGCTTGTCCAAGGGGGGGGGGAAATCCCCCTCCCCTCTAGCCGCTTCTCCAAGAATAAATCCGAAATATTAACTTTTAAAATTACTGAAAAGTCCATCAACTCAAAAGTAAGGGGATGAAGAGAGGAAGCATCTCACCGCACCGCCGCTGCTTCCTTCAGTTTTGCGTTCTCCGATCAGCATGGGGCGAGACGCAGGCGCGTCCTCCAAAACTGCTCCCCGGTGCCTGGAGCAAAGCGGAAAAGCCCCCACCAGCCACTGCTGGTGCCAGAGCCTTCCGCGAGCCGCTCCTTCGGCAGGGCGCCTCTTCGGGGCGTCCTGTGCCCCCCCGAGAATGGGGGAAGCCCACCGAAGAGCGGGAGCGGGCAAAGTCCTTGCCCGTCGCCGTAGCCGCCGGAACCGGAAGTCCAGTGCCATTGTAACTTTGAATGATCTCTAAACAAAGCCGTTTTTTGTAAGTCCAGGACCATCCATGGGAACCATTCCCCCCCCCACACACACACACACACTTTTTAAAGCATTTTTCCCTACCTATTTGCCCCAACCAGCAGGGAATAATGCTTTAAAAGGGGGGGGGGAATGGTTCCAACAATCGTGTGGATCAGCTGTGAGCCGCGCAATCGTGGGAACTATTCCCCCCCCCCTTTTTAAAGCATTTTTTTACTACCAGTTCCAGCAAATAGGTAGGGAAAAATGCTTTAAACAGTGAAAATAAAGGTTCCATGACAATAAACTGTGCCGTGCAGTCGTGGGAACCTTTTTCCCCCCCACTTTTTAAAGCTTTTTTTTTACTACCGCTTCGGGCGAACCTTAGCATTTTTTGCTACCGGTTTTAGCAAACCAGTCATAACCGGTAGCATTTCACCCCTGATGATAGAATCTGATAGGTATGCCCTAAGGCCAATGGTGGGGAAATAAGTTGTGAAGAAGACTCTTGTCTGTGCCTTAATACACTACTTTGCCTATTCTACTACAGGTAGTCCTTGACTTATTCCCACAAAATTTCCATTGCTAAGAGAGACATTTGTTAAGTGAGTTTTGGCCTATTTCAGGGGTGTCCAAACTTGGCAACTTTAAGACTTGTGGACTTCAACTCCCGGAATTCCCCAGCCAGCTCTGCTGGCTGGGGAATTCTGGGAGTTGAAGTCCACAAGTCTTAAAGTTGCCAAGTTTGGACACCCCTGGCCTATTTTATGACCTTTCTTCCCACTGTTGTTAAGTGAACCACTGCAGTTGTTAAGTCAGTAACCCGGCTGTTAAGTGAATCTGGCTTTGCCATTGACTTTGCTTGTCAGAAGGTCGCAAAAGGGGATCAGATAACTCCGGGACACCACAAACCTCATAAATATGAACCAGTTACCAAGCGTCTGGATTTTGATGGTGTCACCATGGGGATGCTGCAGTGGTTGTAAGTGGGGTGGTGCTTTCCCGCAGCGCCCAGGGAACGACCGTTCAGGTAAGCCAACGGTCATTTTCAGTGGCGTGATACCTTCAAACAGTCACTAAACAGTGGTTGTCAATCACGGACCACCTGTAGAGGACACAGACCAGATCACTCATTTGTTTGATCCACCACAGATCTTCATTGTTTTCTCTCCCTTCTCTCCTTTGTCTTAATATAGAATAACAGAGTTGGAAGGGACCTTGGAGGTCTTCCAGTCCAACCCCCAGGCAGGAAACTATACCATTTCAGACAAGTAACTATTTCAAAGGCTAGCTACTCATGTACGTAGTAGTTTATGAATTATGAGCCTATGATTGTATAGGTATAAGAGTAAACCCAGGTAGGTGTATTCCAAAATATCAAGTCCACAAAAAGCACGAAATTAATGCTCAACCACGCAGTGTGAAACAGTGTTCTAAATAAAATGGAGAGCGATGGAGGAGTAGACCCACAATTCACAAACTGTTATATAGGTAGCCTTTGACATTTTAGTTAACCGTTATCAATATTTGGAGTATTTCCTCCACATGGGAAACTCAGTACAATTTTCAGTTGGGCTCCAGTCAAAAGCCCCTCTCTATTTGGAGCATTCATTATTATATCAAAATAAATCTGATTTATGCATTCCCTGTCAATCCTGTGCACTGCACGTTGCATTAGAACATCTCCATTTGGGGAAGAGGCACTTAAGCAAAGTAAGTCAAGTCACTGCCAGCCAGTAGCATTACAGGGGTTTACATCCATCTGCCAATAGCACAGTTGTTCTCCCGGTTATTAACTCCATCCTTTATCTGGCACTAACCTCCTCTGGCCGGCAGACAAGATCCATTTGATTCCCCCAGGAGGGCGGGAGGTCCATTTGTTCTCATGTGTTAGTGAGCAGGAAAAGTTGATTTGCCACCGGAAGCATAGATGATAAACTTTTGAAACTTTGAGTGAATGAGTAGGTAACGAGGTTGGCAGATACCTTCGAATTTAAGAAAATTGACTTTTCCCATTCTTTCCTTGTTTCAAATGTTGAAGCCAAACATTCCATAACTTCTGGGTAAAACAACACTGGAATCCCTTTGAAAAAACATATCCATGCAGAACTAGAATAAATGTGCCTGTACGAGTTAACCCAGAGGGACTTTCCCTTCACTCAAGTAATTTTTATTTAGAGAGATAAATATATTCAAGACTCTTATGTATAGAAATCAAGGAACTTCCTTGATGTGGTATAGGACAGTGATCGCGAACCTTTTAGACACCGAGTGCCCAAACTACGTGCCCGCGCATGCCCAAACTGAAAGGTATGTAAATGCGTGCGTGCATGGGCATGCGCGCACATGCACGCACATGTGCAGCAGAGACCCGAAGATCAACTGGTGCATCCCAATACCGGTAGCGCAGCAAGAGGTAAGATCTTTTTTCTTTTGTGAGCTCCTGTTTCGTCATTTGCAGGGAAGCAGAAGCTCCCGAAAGAAACGCCACAGAGATCTGACCTGGGGCGACGGTGCATGTGCCAGCAGAGACGGCCCTGGATGCCACCGGTTCGTCATGATGGGTATAGGATCTTCTGTTTGAGCAGTGACTTGGACTAGAAGACCTCTACGGTCCCTTCCAACTCTGTTATTCTGATATCAATAATCTTTGTGAATCTAGGCAATTTAGCTAGAGACATGCAAAGAATATGAAATACATTTATTTCACATTTTTCTTGTTTCTTCTCCTTATCTTTCCAACCTAAAAACATTTTCGGTTTCTTTTCCAATTGAATTGTACAGCTTATATGTTTATGTTAAAGGTGGAAATAAATCCTGAGGGATTTATTGGTCTGATTTTTTTTACATTTCAGAAACCTGGCAGGATGTAGAGACTTTCTACATCCACTGCCTCTGTTTACTTCAAAAAAGTAAACTTATAATTAATTTCATAGAACTTGTTTCATAGCTTACTAGAAAAGCTAGCTCCTCTTTATTTTTACTAGCATCACCAGACTTTGAGAGCAAAATCCCAGAGGACCAGTGGGGGGCAGCAAAGAGTTTCTTCTCTCTCTCTGCTGCAATCTGGTGATAGTTTGTATTTTCACAGCCGAGGTCTAGTAGCCCTTATTTATTATTATCCTTCCTCTCTACCACTAAAATGAATGCCAGGATTCTATGGCAGTATGTTCAAAACAAACACAACTCCTTGTCTGGAACACTGGAAAAATGAAATAGATTTTAATGAGCCCATGGGAAACGAGTCAGTACCCCCAAAATTTCCAGAAAATTTTAAAAATAGATTGAGGACAAGGGATTTCTCCTCCTTTCACCAACCCTCCACTAGTAATCTTTATCCAGAGGAAACCTCTATTTCTCTGCTACTTTACTATCAGTTCCAAAAAGTTTTTCCCCTGCTCTTTTTCATGATTTTAACTTCTGTCCAAACTGGAATGATTATATTTGCAAAATTCCTGCTTGTTCGTTGTACAGTACCGTAGATAGGTTGTCCTTGACTTACGACCACAATTGAACCCAAATTTTTTGTTGCTAAGCAAAACATTTGCTAAATGAATTTTGTGCTGCTTTACGATCTTTCCTGCCACCGTTATTAAGTGAATCGCTGCAGTTGTTAAGTGAGTAACATGGTTTTTGAGTGAATCTGACTTCTCCATTGACTTTGCTCGTCAGAAGATCGCAAAAGAGGTCACATGACCCCAGGACACTGCAACCGACATAAATATGAACCAGGATGCTGCAATGGTTATAAATGTGAAAAAAACGGTCACAAGACACTTTTTCAGTGCTATTGTCACTTTGAACGGTCACTAAATGAACTTTTGTACGTCGAGGACTACCTGTACAGGGAATCTGCATGCTCTTGGCTCTGCAGCAAAGCTCAGGATGTGACGCATGGCATGGGCCCAGCAGTGGGGCGAAGTGCCTTCCCTTGCTTTTTGTCTAAAAGTAGAACACCACAATATAGTTGGCACTGGTGTTTCAGTGCAGTTTCCAACGGGTCTGTTGGGATTTCAACTGCTCACAATTACCGTATTTTTCAGACTATAAGTTGCACTTTTTGTCTCCCAAAAGGGGGTGAAATTGTCTGTGCGTCTTATAGACTAAATATTGTTGAAGCCCCACCCACGTGCCAGCCTTTTTTTGCCTCTGCATGCGCTGTTTTCAGGCCTTTTTTCAGCCCATTTTTGAGGCTTTTGGGGGACGTTTTTGAGGGGGGTTTGGGGGGGCGTTTTTGAGGAGGTTTGGGAGGGCGTTTTTGAGGCTTTGGGGGGGCCATTATTTTGGAAACAAACAGCCTGAAAAAGCCTCAATAATGACCCCCAAAGCCTCAAAAATGGGCTGAAAAAAGCCTCAAAAACAGGCCCAAAAATAGCCAAAAAAGCCTCAAAAACAGCCCAAAAAAGCCTCAAAAATGACCCCAAAAGCTTTGAAAATGGGCTGAAAAAAGCTTGAAAAACAGCCCCCCAAAACCGTAGAAATGGGCCGAAAAAATCTGACAAAATCATCCAAAAAAGCCTCAAAAATGGGCCAAAGAGCCTTGAAAAAGGGTGGAAAAAAGACTGGAAAAGGGCCAAAAAAAGGCCTCCCAAAAGGGCTGAAAATGCAGCGCGTGGAGGCCAAAAACCTTCCCCCCCTTATAAATTTAAGTGCATCTTATAGTCAGGTGCGTCTTATAATCCAAAAAATACGGTAACTATTTCAAGCACTGCCATATTTTTCAAAGCCCATGTTATAAAAAGACGCTGGGTGTGGAGCAGGAACCTAAAAACATCTCCGACTAGACAGAGCTGGGAAGTTCAGCCCCATGACTTCTATTCTTGGTTCTCTCGGGGAATCACAGCTACCCTTTGCATCCAAATATGCAATGTGGGAAATTCCCTGGTTGGCAGTTAAAAGTACAATGAGCGGGTGAGTCCCTCCAATCGTTATTCAACCACAGGTACTCCTCAACCTATGACGACCATTGAACCCAACATTTATGTTGCTAAGTGAGAAATTTGTTAAGTGAGTTTTGCCACGGTGGTGCGGTGGTTAGAATGCAGTACTGCAGGCTACTTCTGCTGACTGCCTTCAATTTAGCAATTCAAATCCCACTGGCTCAAGGTTGACTGAGCCTCCTCTTCCGCTCCTCTTTTACTTCCTATGGGAGGGGCCATTCATCGTCCACCTGTGGCTTTACTCCCAAGTCGACTCTGAACTTGTAGTTGTTCTTTCCTTCTGGCAGCTCTGCGCATGCGCACTCTGGGAACAGGCTCCAGTTGCTCCTCTCCCTCACTGCTGTCTAACTCCGAAGGTAGCTGAAAACTGCCAGACGGCCTTGGCCCTATCTCTGCCTCTGACACAGAGCCCTCGTCCGAGCCTTCCCCAGCCTCCAGGACTAGCTCATGTTCCTCCCAAACCTTCTCACTGTCCGAATTTGCTGCCAGTTCCACTGGCTGCTGGCGGGCCACAACACTTTCTCAAATGTAAAGGGCAAGGAGATGTTTCTTAAGCCCAAAGTAGTGGCCCCTGATTCCTGTCACAAAATGAACAAACCTTCTACCCTTGGATATTCGCCTTCGACCTTTGGATATCATGGATATTCTTTCGCCAACTCAATGCCACCTGCATGCCATCCCTACCCTTCAGTCTGCTAATCAAACTAGTTACTTGTGAAACTCCCTTACGTTGCCAACACAACTCCTTTGTGATGTGCCATCTTTAGCTTCTTGGGGCAGGTTTTATGATTGTTGTTTTAGGCTGCTTTTTTTTTAAAAAAAAAAAAGCTACACGTCTAAAATTAAGCTCTGAAGTGCAGCTTTGATTGCCTTCGGTTCCGTTATATTCAGAACATATTTGAGGGATCATTAATAAATACCTCCCCCATCTTGTCGCCAATGCTCCATTGTGATTTATAAATAAATTTACACTAATCTTACAAACGCCTGTGTGGTGGAAATGACTGCTGTTAACTAGGCTGTTACTGAGTCACGAAAGTGGAATGATATTCCGCTCCTCTACAGATAATAAATCTGTAGGCTTTATTTTAAAAGAAGAAAGAAATGGGTTATTATTCCCAGGGGTTCAGGCGATCTTCCAACTAGATTTCTGTCCAGTTCGGCGAACCCCCAAATGCCACCCCTGGCTGGCCATGCTCACCCTGCCCCTTCCAGGAGTCTCCACGCGGCCCGCTCATCATGCCAGGTAAGTGCAGGACACGCATGGAGGGTCGGGGAGGGGTGGGGAAACGGTCCTACCTGAGGATCCAGAAGTCTGGAAACGGGGCCTGTTTCCAGCCTTCGGAGAGCCTCTGGAGCCCGGGAGCAGCAGTTTTTGCCCTCCCAGAGGCTCAAGGAAAGCCTCCAGAACTTGGTGAAACCTCCCCCTCCTCCCGCTGTGGTGCAGGAGGCCAACTAGAACACACCCACCATGGCCACGCCCACCCAGCCAATGGGTCAGCGAACCCGTTGCTGCAATTTTTGAAGCCCACCCCTGGCCATTCCCCTTGCTGCCATCTGTCTCTTGACAGGAGTGTAGCATCTCTTTCCTATACAAGGAGTCGTCGACGTGCCAGTTGAGCCCACAGTTTCTGTTACTAAGTGAGGCACTTGTAATGTAAATTTGGTCCCCGTTTTACGACTTTTCTTGCCGCAGCTGTTAAGCAGATCTCTGCAGTTGTTCAATCAGTAGCAGGCTTTTTAAGTGAATCTGACTTCCCCACTGAACATCACGTGACCCTGGGGACACTGCAGTTGTCATAACTATGAGTCAGTTGCCAAGCATCTGAATTTTGATCATGTGACTGGGGATGTTGCAATGGTTCTAAATGCGAAAAATGGTCATAAGTCCCTTTTTTTCAATACCTTTGTAACTTTGAATGGTCCTTAAATGAATGGTTGTAACCCAAAGACTACCTATATTTTTCTACAGCCATATTCCTTGCATTAAGGGACGCGGTGGCTCAGTGGCTAAGATGCTGAGCTTGTCAATCGGAAGGTCAGCAGTTCAGCGGTTCGAATCTCTAGCGCTGCGTAACGGAGTGAGTTCCTGTGACTTCTCCCAGCTTCTGCCAACCTAGCAGTTCGAAAGCATGTAAAAAAATGCAAGTAGCAAAATAGGGACCACCTTTGGTGGGAAGGGAACAGCGTTCCGTGCGCCTTCTGCATTGAGTCATGCCAGCCACATTACCCCAGAGACGTCTTCGGACAGCACTGGCTCATCGCCTTTGAAACGGAGATGAGCACCGCCCTCTAGAGTTGGAAACGACTAGCACGTATATGCAAGGGGAACCTTTACCTTTATTCCTTGCATCTAACTGTCAAGAGAATGAATTCTGCACGGCAACCCAAAGACATTCCAAATGAAGAAGCAATGAGTGCCACCATCAGTTAGATGTTTATCCAGGGCCATACACTATTAGCACACAAAGAGAAGCTAGATTATGGAATTTTGAATGTACTCCATTTCTACTCCCATTTTGAGCCCAACGAGCTCTTGAGAACCTTGCTGACATATTCATTATTACAGCAACGCTCTGAACTTAGCTAGGCAGAGGTCTGGCCCAAGGTCTCCCAGTGAATTTCAAATAACAGAATAACAAGAGTTGAAAGGGACCTTGGAGGTGTTCTAGTCCAACCCCCTGCTCAAGCAGGAGATCCTATATCATTTCAGATCAATGGCTATCCAGTCTGTTTTTTAAAACCTCCAGTGATGGCCACAACTTCTGATGGCCACCTGTTAATTGTTCTCACTGTTAGGAAACTTCTCCTTAGGTTGCTTCTCTCCTTCATTAGTTTCAATCCACTGTTTCTTGTCTTGCCTACTGGCATTTTGGAAAATAAATGGACCCTTTCTTCTTTGTGGCAGCTCCTCAAATACTGGTTAATTGTCCTCACTGTTAGGAAGTTTCTCCTTAGGTCGCTCCTCTCCTTGATTATTTTCCACCCCTTGCTTCTTGACCTGCCTTCAAGTGCTTTGGACAATAGGTTGACCGCCTCTTCTCTGTGGCAGCCCCTCAAATGTGGAAGACTGCTATTATGTCACCCCTAGTCTTTAAAATATGCCATTTAGTGGGGGGAAAGGGGGTTTCTAGCTGCTGATATCAAAGTGCTGTCCGGTATATTTGACAGACCAATCCTCTTTAGCAAAAGCCAGGAAGGGAGGAATAGAAGGATTTGTAGAAGCTACCGAATGAATGGTAGAAAAATGTATCGCCATGGACCTGTTTTAGAATATAATTCTTTAATGGGCAAGTGTGATTGGACACAGAAGGAATTTGTCTGTGGTGCAGATGCTCTCAGTGGACATTAAAAAGACAAGATACATTCGTCAAGAATCATAAGGTACAACACTTAATGATAGTCATACGGTACAAATAAGCAGTCAGGAAACAATATCAATATAAATCGTAAGGATATAAGCAACAAAGTTACAGTCCTGCAGTCATAAGTGGGAGGAGATGGGTGATAGGAAGGATGAGAAGATTAATAGTAATAGTAATGCAGCCTTAGGGAATAGTTTGACAGTGGTGAGGGAATTATTTGTTTAGCAGAGGGATGGCATTCGGGAAAAAACTGTCCTTGTGTCTAGTTGTCTTGGTGTGCAGTGCCCTATAGCATCGTTTTGAGCGTAGGAGTTGAAACAATTTATGTCCAGGGTGTGAGAGATCTGTAGATATTTTCCCAGCCTTCTTTTGGACTCGTGCAGTGTACAGGTCCTCAATGGAAGGCAGGTTTTGTAAGGATCCATTAAGATCTCCATGCAACGTTGTTGGATGCATCCAATAAGGTTGAAACAGAGATGAGTACAACCCCCTAGAGTCGGGAACGAGTAGCAGATATGTGCGAGGGGAATCTTTACCGTTACCTTATCTTGAACGAAGAACCTGGATGTATGCTTGCTGGTTTGCCAAATCATTTGCATATTATTTTCATGACTGAGGTTATTCTGCTCTTCATTCAACTCTTCAAAAGGTACTCTTTTGCATAAGCTTTGAAATAAGTACCACCAGAAAATTTAAAACGTGGGAAGGAAAGATTAATTTAGTTTCCATTTATCTTCAGTTTCCAGATCTTTTATTATTTAGCCAATCGTGTTTTCAAATTGGGCAGCTCAGTTTAGCAGTCTTCAAAACGGAGGACCCACCTATTTGGAGGGGATTTCTCTCGTTTAAATGAGAAGCTGGGATGGTTCACACCATACAGATGCCTACCTGGGTATTTCCAGCCTCTAAGAAGGATTTATTGTATTGTAAAAATTTAAAGTTGTTTGTGGTAACCTAACCAGCCTTACTGAAAGTCCATTTTGTCCCGTACAAAATCAGAATGCATATTTCTGGAAACTTTACTACTGACTATGAGGACATTCAACATTAGTCCCTATTATCAAATGATAAATTATGTTAAGGCGCTAGCTGTCTTGATTTGTTTCATTTTCCTTTATTTCAAACTAACTGATAACCTGGCGTTGACTGGATATTTATAGACGTCAAAGCCTTTGTCTGACAGGGAGCCATTGAGAGGCGCCTTTCTTCCCCCTACTCCCATGCCCATCATCCCTGTCCTCTCTCTTCCCCCTCCCATGCGCTCCTCTTTTCCACCCTGTCTACGATCCTGGCATTTTGCCCCAAATCCATCAGGTGCTTCCCCATTGGTCCATTGGAGTGCGAATGTCACGACTGGCTTTCCAGAGGAAGTTGTGAGGGAACGGACATCACAAGCAATTGCTGCTCTAGGATGCCGCACTCGGTCTCCATAACGGCCCAGGCTCTCCCTTCTCCCTTCCATGACATCACAAACAATTGCCGCTCCAGGATGCTGCACTCGCTCTCCTTAACTGGCTAAGCGTTCCAGAGTTATGCTGGAACACACACACACACACACACACACACACACACACACACACACACACACAGGGGTATCTTACGCACCCCAGTATTTGTATTCAGAGGGTAAGTACCAAACCAAGTTTGGTTGAAATTGCTTGAGGCACTCCAGAGTTATGCTGGAACATTACATACATACATATACATACAATATAGGCATACTACATATAGAAGAAGAAGAGGAGGAAGAAGAAGAAGAAGGTGGATGGATAGGTTTGTAGGTAGGTAGATAGGTAGATAGATGGATGGCTAGATAGATGATTGATAGATAGATAGATAGATAGATAGATAGATAGATAGATAGATAGATAGATAGATAGATAGATAGATAGATGATAGATAGATAGATGATAGATAGATGATAGATAGATAGATAGATAGATAGATAGATAGATAGATAGATAGATAGATAGATAGATAGATAGATAGATAGATAGATTGATAGATGTAGCTTTTTTGACTCAGATATATAAAGGTATTTTAGGAACTGTCTTAATAACTACTATAAACTGCAAAAACAGGTTTGGTGGAAAATTGAAGATAAGGTGGTAGGACGTTATCAAGATTTAAGTTGGTTTGGCTTTTCACAGAAACACCTCAGGAAAACTAATATGACAAAAAAACGGGATGGAGGAAGAATTTTCCTAAATATTGCTTCAGTCCAAAAGCCACAAACTCACACTTTGTAGAAGTGAGAGTTTGATTGTCCTGGGCAGCATGGAGTAGCTTTTAAGGAGTTGTTGATAAAATGCTTTGCAATAGGTTTGGGAGCACTGTCAACTTCTTAATTCAGGTGTGCATTTCTCTGTTGTAGCAGATCCTTTTGAGTTTTTCCTGTAGTAGGTTTTTCCCCCCCTGATCCTTGATAAAAGATTACGCATAATCAATATGTATCTATTGTGACTCGTGAGGTAAGAGCATCTAGTTGACCTTGACTGATCTAGAAAAGCTGAGAGCTTAATTCTTGGATGAGAGTCAACAAGGAAATGCAAATATCTTGGCTGGAGAAAAAAAATGGAATCTCCTCTTCTCTACCCAGCATAAACCTGTAGTAGGCTATAGCAGAAATGAAAGAGATCTGTGGTCTTTGCCAGCCCCCAAAAGGATAATAAAAGAGGCTTTAGTTTAGGAGTACACAAGAGTCTTATCGCTCTCCACTGTCTCTTTTCAAAACAATATTCCAAGAATTTGTTCCACTCATCCATCAAATGTTCTTCCATTACAGGCAGTCCTCGACTTACAACTATAATTGAGCCCAAAATTTCTGTTGCTAAGCAAGACGTTTGTTAAATGAATTGGCCCCACTTTACGATCTTTCTTGCCACAGTTATTAAGTGAATCACTGCAGTTGTTAAGTTAGTAACAGCTTTTTAAGTGTTAAGCTTGACTTTGGCTTGTCAGAAGGTTGCAAAAGAGGATCACATGACTCCAGGACACTGCAACGGTCATAAATATGAGTCAGCTGCCAAGCGTCTGAATTTTGATCATGTGGCCATGGGGATGCTGCAATGCCCTAGGCATTAAAAATTGTCACAAGTCACTTTTCTCAGTAACTTTGCACAAAGTCCATTGCCAGTTGAGTTCCGCACCTTGAGAGAAGTAGAATGACCACAGGTGTGCAAAATAACTTCTGACATCCTGCAGGCTTCCCCATTGCCTGACTTTATATAGGAAGCTGCAGGAGCATTGGAAATGACAGTCACCTGACAGCAGGCCGACCACAGCGACACAGCAGTGGCCACAATTTTTAATTTCAGGAATAATGCCTGCAAAACGTCCCCAGCTTTCCATTTCCGTTTGTACCCATGGCCTTTTCCTGTCATTAAATAAACCACGAGTGCTTTTATGCACTGACTCACTGGGGATTCCCAGCAGGCAAATAACCATTTACTTTAAGGAAGGATATTTGCATCACCGCTTTTTAAAACGTTGCTTTAATTGCTGTTCTTTTAGGAGTAGGGTGCAGTGTCTCTTTTGTTTTGACAGAGTCGTGCAAACTAGCAAGCCAGCGTGTAACCGGTAGCTAGAAGGAATGTCAGTGGTTCACGTGGTGACATCACAATCTGAAAAATATTACCTTGTAGTCACACACAAAAGGAGAGCAGGAAAAAAGAGAATAATGTTTGTAAAGCACTAAGAAACAAGACTTGGTTGTTTGGTTTTGGAAATATTCTTTCCTATGGATAATTCTGGTAGAACTTTGAAAATTTGAATAAGGATGTAAAAATATTCACATTAAAAAAAAAAACAATTATGCCACAAATTGACTCTCGGTCTATGTTGCACCATACATATGAAAGGAGAAAGAAAATTAGAATGAACAAAAATTCATTCAGCCATTAATATGCACGGAGTTCTATAGAAAATCCAAGATTAAAAAATTACTGGAAAACAAGCCTCTCCAGTCATTTTGAATCTGATTAATGTAATTTTCACTTCACTGGATCTTCAGTCACAGACAGTTCCGTCACATTATACATTTTGCCTCCTATATTTTAAAACAAGGAATTGGTTCAGTTGGAAATCTTCGTTTGCTTCCAGTGGCAAGGGAGAATTGCTGTGCAGAAAACATTTATCCATCTGACGCTTTCTTAAGTTTGAGGAAGGAATAAGAACTGAAGCAGATATTCAGAGTTCACCGTGAGACATTAAAAGTCAAAGTTTGATTGTGGTTTTTTAAAAAAATCTTTTGACTCTTCTGTCAATCATTTTGCTCTAGGCGGATATCAACTGTCCAATCCAAAATACACTGCATGCCACCGGTCATAGGTAGGTAGACTTGAAAGGTGTTGCAGCCTTGAAGTTAAGCCATCCTTGTCCCAAAGGTGCTTTTTCAAAAGGACTTTGTTTTTCCTTGAAGACGTTTTGCTTCTCATCCAAGAAGCTTCCTCAGTTCTGTCTGAATGTTGGAAGGTGGAAGGATTTACGTTCCTTGCAGTCATCTGGTCGTTAGCGCTCTTTCTGAGGGTCATTGAGGCCACTTGGAGGTTTATCTGTGCCCTCAGGGTCACTTGAATAGTGCAAATGGGTGTGGAGCTTTCTTGCAACTGCTGAAAGGACTGTCTTGTAGACAGGATATGGTAGATCTCTTCCCCCCACCCCTATTCCAGCATGGCCAGCTGGAGAATTCTGGGAGTTGAAGTCCACGAGTCTTAAAGTGCCCAACTTTGGACATCCCTGCAATAAGCCATCCTTGCATGATTGACCAGAAAGTGAGAAATTATTTGAAGTTCCTTGTATTGCATCTTCTGAACTTCCACCGTGGAATAAATCCATGTCTAGATATCCAATGTTCTGTGAATGTTCAGGAAGTATTAAACTTTCATCAAATGGCTGCGTATTCAGTGTCACGCTTTTCAAAAGAAAATTCTAAGAATAAACTGAATTTGCAGATTTTCTTAGTCTTTGCTTATGTTTCCTTCACTCTCACAATGTTATGTTTCCCTGTTTCTTAAACATTTCCCCGTGTACTGGTTGCGCTAACAGTTGTTTCTACTTTTTACGTCATCAAAATTCTGGGATTCAGTTTTTAGTGCATTACTAAGTTAAAGGGGGGATTCAGTGGCTAAGATGCAGAGCTTGTCGATCAGAAGGTCGGCAGTTCAGCGGTTCGAATCCCCAGCGCCGCGTAACGGGGTGAGCTCCCGTTACTTGTCCTAGCTTCTGGCAACCTAGCAGTTCGAAAGCAAGTAAAAAATGCAAGTAGGAAAATAGGGACCACTTTGGTGGAAAGGTTGAGTCATGCCGGCCACATGACCACGGAGACGTCTTCGGACAGCACTGGCTCTTCAGATTAGAAATGGAGATGAGCACCGCCCCCTAGAGCCAGGAACGACTAGCATGCAAGTGCAGGGGAATCTTTACCTTAAATTAAAAGTCTGTAAAGTCATCTAGGTCATGGTTATCCCAAAGGTGCTTTTTCAGGAGGCAACTGGACTTTCTTCTTTTTACTTTGGAAGGCGTTTCGCTTCTCATTCAAGAAGCTTCTTCAACTCTGATAGGATAGTTCAATTCCCCATTGTCCTGCCAGAGCTGAAGAAGCTTCTTGGATGAGAAACGAAACGTCTTCAAAAGGAAAAACAAGGAAGTGCTGAAAAAGCACCTTTGGGATTACTAAATTCGTTTTTCCAATCGGGATACGATTCACTTGAGGATGATCTCATGTTCATAATCTCCTCACTGACTGACCGTTTTTTAGGGTTTGTCTTATGAGGGTTTCAGCTACATGATGTGCAAATTTTAGCTGCCTGCTGCAATTTTGTAGATACGTTTTTTTTTTAAAATATGCAGCCTGCTGAACTTCAAAATATATGTTTGTGTACATCTAGAAATGAGCACAATGTTCCATTCTTACATTAAATTATTACGTTGTGCATGACTAACCTATCCTTGAGGTAATCCTATTGATTACATCCGTGGTTCTCAACCATTCCTTCACCACGGATCTCTTTTAAATTCCTTTTGGTCACGGATCCCCAAAACTCAAGATTTAAATCATAACATTTTTGTGATGACATCATGCCCCCCCCAGGGGTCCGTGGCCCACAGGTTGAAAACCACTGGGTTACACCAAGAAGTTTCCAAATATCCTAGACTTGTGTTTCGATCAACAGTGAAAGCTACTTTTTCATTGTTTTTCTACTTCTTACCGATGGAGAAGTATGGTATTGATTTGCCCAGCAGCATGTCTTTCTCTGTAACCGATCTGTTCATAGGTTGACTGGCTTGTGAATATGGATTTCCCTTTTCCTCAAGGTAGGTTTGGTAATGAGCTGTCTTAACAGCAAGATGTCTGATTGTTTGCATGGGTGAAGTTTCAGAGAAGGTCAGTAACACCCAAATTTAGACTCATTCAGCCACAACACCGAGGCTGTCCTGAAGTCAACCCTCGCGTGTCAGTCTGTGCACATCACAAGCTTCTCGTGAGAATTAAGTGGGATGACTAGTAAGTAGGGAAGACCACAGATGCAGCTCAAAAAACTTTGGCAGGGAAGCAGGTATAATAATCGCTCTTGGAAGAAGACCAGTTTTGATCAGAAATCATCTGCTTACAATTGCCTCCTTTGCTGATTTCAGTGTCTGGTTTTTTTTCTCATTTGTGTCTGTGTTGTGTTCTTTCTCCGCAGTGCCCTTAAAGATAGCAGATTTCCCCCAATGACAAGGGACGAGCTGCCGCGACTTTTCTGCTCAGTGTCTCTGCTTACTAATTTTGAAGATGTCTGTGATTATTTGGATTGGGAGGTAAGGAACCTCTAACCTTTGCTTATTTCATGCAGTGAAATTTCCCCTTTCTGATTATTGAACAGCCTAGAAATTTGTCTGGAACTTGTTTGCAATTGGGGCCTGTTTTGTAGTGCAAGAGTGTGAAAAAGCAAGGAGGTGACTCATATGCTCTCCTTGATCCAGTGAAAATGATCTCCAGACCATGAGTGTCCCACCCTGAATTCTACCCCTCTTCATCCTGTGAAATGTGTGTTCACATTTTGATTTTACTGTTGGCTCACCTAATTTATTACTTCATTTGTTGAAGTTACTGTCCCAATGAAAAAGATGAATTTTCAGTGGTGAATTCAGGTTAACCTTGTTAGATGTCCAGAAGGAGGGGACATGAAATGGAACATTTGTATGTATTAAAAACAAAACTTTATGCTTAAAAAAAGGGGGAACATAAAGATTCTAGCCCAGCCTTTTCACATATATGCTATTTAATGAAATATGAGATAATTTCCCGCCCTCCCCCATGAGAAATGGTGCAAGCCTGAACACAGACTTAACATTTCCCTGAAAATAAAGCTTTAAAATAAATTTAGATAGAATGAAACCAAAAAGAATCATGTAGCAATCTTTTTTATCCCTTCCGTTTTCAACTTTGCTTGGAGCACAGCAGCTCCCACATCTGCACTTATTATTAGAAAAAAACCTTACTTGATGCTTTACAAATTTAAAATATTTGCAGAGCAAGGGGAATTCCGCAAAACTGCCCTTGCCAACAAATAGTTTGCAAATGGGCATCTTAGTCATTTCAACAATAATGGGCACTTGACCATCCCAGCGTGCCACTCAAATTCCAACATTCCGCCTGGATCTCCATCACAAAAGCTCTAGAGTAGAGCTATGGAGGTTTGCGTATGCGGACATTTAACATTTCCATGCCAATCTGGTTTCAGAACAGACGTGTCTGTCTATAGGATCTGCACTCATTTTTAAGTTCATAAAAGTGAGGACAGCCTCCGAGAAGGTCAGTTGAGCAAGAGTAGTTAGAATTGTAGAAGACGAGAGAAGTGTAGCCTTCACAAATCATTCCAAATGGCATGAACATAGCTAGTTTCCCGAGTCTCCTCCATACCAAGTGTCCTCCAATCAGGGCCACTCACGATTTGCTGGAATTGGCAAAAAAGGTTGTGTCCCATCCAGTATCCTCTAGAAATCTGTGGGGGGCTAAAAACTTAAAGACTGTTTGGCCACCCTAGCCTCCCTTACACAACGGGGTGGGAACAACATCTGTCACAGTTCCCAGATCGCACAACTATGTTGATTAGGTGATCCAGAGCTCACTATTTTAGCATCTTGAGGTTGAGAATGGGAGCATTAGGACACTCTAAGTATTAGATTTTTGTTTGTTTGTTGGCTTAAGAAAGACAGAGACTAGAACATGGGACTGTGCCACAATAGAAGTAGGATCTCTCTCCTTTTTCCTCTTTTTAAACTGCTGGAGTAAAATGTACTATGGGATTTATTTTTTCCAGAGCTGGCAAATAATCACCCTCATAGCATTTTGCATGCAACTCTGAATTGGCTGCTCAGACTGAATAACTCCTCACTCGTGAACTGCCATTTGCTTGGTTTCTGAATCAGAATACATCTAAAGCTTTAGAGATTTATTCTAAATCCCAGTCTGGTTACAGAAAACGCTAAGGAATTCCTCTTGGTGTTAGCTACGTCCCCCTAATATTTGATAGTTGTTGCATTGTGAACGATACAAGGCAACGTGCCGTGAAGAGTGTTGCCTTTGCAAAAATGCATGCCTGAGGTTTCCAAAAACTCACAATGTGGCTTCAGGTCCATCCGCCGTAGCTATTCTCTCCTGGGATGTAGGGCTTAAATAAATACGAGAGTATAAATTTAAGTCCAGCTCTTTGTGTGCAAAATCTGGGACTTCTCCATTCCATTGCCAACTGTCTCTGTGATGTATAACTCAGCAGCTGAAGATCTCTTGCAGACAGCAAAGGCCCATAGGTATTTATAGATGGCTGTGTAAGAGACCCAGAAAGGAGTAGCAGCCTTTTTATATATCTTTACAATTCTAAGGATAGTTGGCTAGACTTGTTTTTTTGTTTTGTTTTGTTTAGAGCACTTGCTTTTTGGGGAACATGTTTCTCTGGATGAAATAGTCTCAATTAAGAGAGGGGAGGAGAGGATTGAATTGACTGTCCTATTGGGAACCTTGGGGTAAATCTACACATTATTCCCAAATGCAAAAGAACAAAGGGCTCTCCTTTAGCACCCACAGAAAATATGATCTCTGAACTTCCCCCTTTCTACCCTACAAGCTTATTTCCCATTTTGAAACCTAGGTATTGGGGGTGGGTGGGAACAAAATAAAAGGATACTTTCTAGGGACAAAAGGGTACTAATGGGCAGTGAGTGGTACTTGGACATCGAGGTTGGGAACAGAACAGCAACTTCATTTGGTGTATGTAGTTTTGTTGGTTTTTTTAAAAAAAATGGAAAACCAGATCTTGCAGGTTCACCATTGGGAGAATAATCATGTCATTTTTCCTCGCATTTTGTTGATTGGAAATAAAAGCTAGGTAACAACTGCAGAGAAGCTACTCCTCCTCACCCAGCAGTTCCAATTAAGATACCACCTTTGCTTAATTTTGCATTCCTTCGCACCGCAACGGTGGCAAGAAAACAATGCAGAATTTAGAAGACCAATTTTTGGAGATCCTTTGATGCTCTCTGAGCATGATTGTGGGGCGTCCATGATATTACATGATATTAGTTGGGCAAGGAAAAATCTGCAAAAAAACCCACCAGGCTCAGAGAGCACAAAGGACCCCCCAATTCAACCCTGAACTCCAAATATTCTCTTCTACTGGGACCATTTTTTTTAGCAGTTAAAGCTGGAGAGCTGAGAGGGGAACCAAGATGAGTCTTCTTCTTCTTCTTCTTACTGTCCCAGGGGGAAGACATCATTTTCAAAGACTTGGTTTTTCTAAGTGGGAATTTGGGGTTTCAGTTTGACATAGAAAGGTATTTTTAAAGAAATATTTCCCATTACCTTTATTTCATGGCTCCATAGATCAGGAGGCAGGAGGGTAGGGTTTTATTGAAATGTTGGATCCTTAAAAAGACTAATGCGCCACTGTATTTGGCCCTTACATACAGTGAGACTGCTTATATCATCCGTGTTTCTTTTAAGGGGGACTGCAGTTATGCAATGTGAATGGCAAAAAGTCATTTCAAGATGGCTAGAATATGACCTAAAGAGAGAATGTGGTTCTTCCACCTGGTATAACTGCTCATTTCCAGATCATCCCGAAAAGCCATCCACCTGGTTAGGAGACCTTACTTCTGTAGGTATGCTATTGATGATCTTGTGGGAGCTAATCCAGCAATTTGCTAACGAATGCCAAAACGCTTTCCAAATTCCAAAGGTTCTCCAGAGCCCACCATGTTCCTACGGTTGGTCGGCCTGATCTTGCTGGGGGGGAGGAGGAGGGGATATCAAGCAGTCTTCTGCTCGGGTGGAGGGGGGGGGTCTCTCGGCCGGCTCCGTGTGGCCTTTTCTCCCAAGAGGAGGAATTTCGAAGTGAGGGGAGGAGTGAATTGGCTGCCATTAGCTTCCACGTGGTTTTTCAAATTGCTGCCATTTTTTCACTTGTTGTTTAAGTATACTTTGCACGTTTCTCTAGCCACTTTGCCCCTGAGGGTCACCTGGGATCGTAGAGTGCAAATGAAGGCCTTCCATTTTGTCCATCCATCCTTCCATAGCATGGCTACGTGTGATTTGCTCTGCTCATCAGCTCACGCTGCCTGTGGCTTTTTTTTTTTAATAAGGACCAGGGGTGCAAAAGTTCACACCTCCAGCAAAAAGTTCCCCTCCCCGAGACTTGTCCCACAAACTTTGTCAGGATGTAAATAGAGGAGGCTCATGGCAGATGGCAGGGCGGAAAGTTGCAGTGCTCCATAGAAGAAGTAATTTTGACCCAGCCTCTGTATCTAAGCACTGTTTGGTGGCCATTGCATTGCACACATTTTCCATGCAGAAGAGGACCCTGAATTGAGTTACTAGAGAAACTTACATCTCCAAACACACCTTGGAAAACCACACAGTCTGATAGCTACTACAGTATTTGCTTTCATTCCGTAGGTCATTTTTCTAGCTAATGTAACTACCATATTTTTGGAGTATAAGACACACTAGAGTATAAGACGCACCAAGATTTTGAAGAGGCAAATTTTTAAAAAAGTGTTTGCAGTCTGCAGACCTCTCAAAAATGGTCCATTTTTTGCAAAAACTGGCCCATTTCTTTGTCCAAAAAAGGGCATGCATAGCCTTTAGGAGGCTTATAGGGTGCTCCCGGGGGCAGGGGGGGGGGAATGAACAAAAAATGGCCTGTTTTTCGCTCATTTTAGCCCTCCCCAGCCCCCAGGACCACTCTGGAAGCCTCTTAAAGGCTATACACGGCCGTTTTTGCAAAGAGGACAGGGTTTCAGAAGGCCAAAAATACTATATTCAGTGTATAAGACGCACCCAGATTTTCAGTCTCTTTTGTGAGGGAAAAAGGTGCGTCTTATACTCAGAAAAATACGGTATATATTTTTGAATCAGATGTTATTTTTCTCCAGGTGACTTTGTCTCAGAGAACTGGACTGTTTTCTGTAGAGCCAAACGCTGACCTACATTTCCATAGAAATGGC
This sequence comes from Natrix helvetica, assembly GCF_964273705.1. Classification (NCBI taxonomy): domain Eukaryota; kingdom Metazoa; phylum Chordata; class Lepidosauria; order Squamata; family Natricidae; genus Natrix; species Natrix helvetica. The sequence continues at coordinate 6,692,926 of NC_138562.1, forward strand.
AGAGCCATTTGTCAGGGCACGCGAGGCGCTGCCCTATCAGCTGGCCAGCTGAGTTCACCATTTTTAAAAGCCATTTTTCGCTCTCCCCAGGCTCCAGAGGCTTTATAGGAGCCTGGGGAGGGCGAAAAGAGCCCCCCCCCCCCCCCGAGGCCCTCCGGAGGCTTCAGGGACCGTCCGGAGGCTTCCCTGACTCCTTCGGAGCGCTTAAAACGACCCTCCAAGCGCTCAAAACGACCCTACGAGCAACCCGGAAGTCACTTCCGGTTTGCTTGGAGGGTCGTTTTGAGCGCTCCGAAGGCATCAGGGAAGCCTCCAAACGGTCCCTGAAGCCTTTGGAACGCTTAAAACAACCCTACGAGCAAACGGAGGGTTGTTTGAAGTGTTCCGAAGGCTTCAGGGAAGCCTCCGGACGATCCCTAGGGCCTCCGGGGGGGCTCTTTTCCCCTTCCCAGGCTCCTATAAAGCCTCTGAAGCCTGGGGAGGGCGAAAAAAGCATGTAAAAATGGGGGGGGGGAGAGCCTGTTGTGCGCGCATGCGCACTAGGGGGTGTCGCGCATTGCATTATGGGTGCGACACACCCGCACACGACCCCCCCCTGCGCTCCCCCCACTTGTGGCACGCGAGCCAAAAAAGGTTCGCCATCGCTGCCATAGCGAATGGCATCCATTATGGACCCTTCTCTAACCTCTCTAACCTTCTTCCTTTTCCTCAGGGTACAACAATGTCGATTTTTTTCCCCCTCTGTCATCTTCCTGGATTAAAAAGTAGCCCTTTTTGTCACAGGCTCTGAAGCTCTTTCTCTTCTCAAGCCTATGAAATGTGTGTGTGCATGTATGAAAAGACCCAAAAAGAATTACTCCTTCCTTCCTTCCTTGCTTGCATTAATAACTTGACATGTTTGGCTTAGCTGGCCGAGCACATACATGGATCCAACCACTCTCTGACTTTCTTCCTCATTAATTTTGCTCTGACTGAAGAAGTTGCTACGATGAGCAACGAAACATCTCAAGATTAGCAACGTTTGGTCCGGTTGCCATGATTCAACCTTTAAACACCTTGGCCTGCATGATTGAGGTTTCATTGATATACATGGATTAGGTTGTTGCTTGAACGTATGGGATGACAATCTAAACCAGTGTTTCTCAAACTTGGCGACTTTAAGTCCTGTGGACTTCAACTCCCAGAATTCCCCAGCCAGCTATGCTGGCTGGGGGATTCTGGGAGTTGAAGTCCACAGGACTTAAAGTCGCCAAGTTTGAGAAACACTGATCTAAACCAAAGGAATGGAGACGTCCCTCCCGACCTAAAATAACAAACAGGTAGTCCTCGACTTATGACCATTCGTTCATTTACCACCTGAAGTTACAAGGGCAGTGAAAAAAAAAGAACTTAACACCTGGTCCCTCACACTTAGAATTGTTGCAGTGTCCTCACAACCACATGATTAAAATTTGGGCACTGGGCGGTCAGAATTTATTTACAATATGTCCAAGGTCACAGGATCATCATTTGCAGCTGCCTTCCAGCAAGCCAAGACAAAGAGGGAAGGCAGATTCGCTTAATGGCCGAGGGAAAAAAGGTCATAAAATTGGGTGTGACTCACTTAATGACTGGCTCACTCAGGGATGGAAGTTCCAGTCCCAATTGTGGTTCGTAAGCCGAGAACTACCCCATATTGTAAATAATTTGGTTCTGAAAATGAGAGGCGGGTGGGCGTTGTGAGTAAAAGCATCTGGCTAGAAACCAGGAGACTGGGAGATCTAGTCCTGCCTTAACTATGAAGTCCACGGCGTGGCCTTGGCTCCACAGTTTTCATTCTCATTTCAAGGAAGAAGACAGAAGTGGCAAATCACTTCTGAAAATGTGGCTCAGGCAGTTGCTAGGAGTCAAGATTGTCTGTAGGATCCTTGGTGCTCTCTGAGCTTGGTGGTGGGTTTTTTTTTTTTTAACAGACATTTCATTACCCAACTAGGTAACGTCCTCAATGATGATGATGATGCCTTGAAGACATTAGTTGTATGATGAAGTGTCTGCAAGGAAGACACCAAGCTTAGAGAGTACCAAGGACCCCACCGTTCAGCTCTGAGCAACAAATAGAGGCGAAAACATGAAGAATAGTTGCAGGAATTGGGTATGCCTAGTCTAGTGAAAAGGAGAACTAGGGGTGACATGACAGCAATCTTCCAGTATTTGAGGGGCTGCCACAAAGAAGAGGGGGTCAAACTATTTTCCAAAGCGCCAGTAGGCAAGACGAGAACCGACGGATTGAAACTAATCAAGGAGAGATGCAACCTAGAACGGAGGAGAAATTTGCTTCTTGCTTTCAGAAGTTGTGGGCGCCCCATCATTGGAGACTTTCAAGAAGAAAGAAACTGGACAGTCATGTCTGCAATAGTAGAGCTGCTCATCTACTAAAGGAGTTGGATTAGATTACCTCCGGGGTCTCTTCCAACTCGGTGATTCTATGTTCTGTCTTCTAAATATTCTCTTCTGTTGGTATCTAGATTGACCGGAAGGCACACCCACTCAAAGTTAAAACATTGAGAAAAGGATTCTCTTGAATGTACACTTCTCGTCCTCCCGGGTGAGCTCCCTGGTGTTTTCCATTTAAAAACCACAAACATATTCTCTCGTCACAAACAGCGTGGATAATTGGCTGGAGAGCTCGGAGGTGTTGACGAGTTAGTGTATAGAAAATGACATTTTATTGGAAAGCTTACAGAACCATTGGAATTTATTAATGGTGTCAGACCTTTTAAGCACATACGACTAAAGCAAATCATACTTGACAGCTGTGAGCAAACACTTACTTGAACACGATTTATGTGGGGGTCTGCATTGGATTTATTATTTTTTTAACCCACCATTCTTAACCGAAGCCTGTGGATACGTAGAGCAAATTTTCAGGATGAAAAATCACAGCTTATCTCCTCAAGGGAGACGCAGTGTGGGATGGTTCCTAAGAAAAGAGAGAAAAAGCTTTTCCCCTGAAAAATGTTTAAAGGGGGGGGGAAAAAGATGATTCCCATTTTAATCTCATCTTTCCTTCAAATCACATAAAGCAATCAGAATGGCCCAGACATATATAGTTTATTTTTAACATGACTTGGGAAAATGGTAAAAGATGTTGCTTGGGGGGTGGGGGTGGGGGAATCATTTTGCGCATCTTTCAACTGAAAATCAAAAGCTTTCAGGTTTTTTTCTAACTTGGCTTTCTTCTTTTTTTTTCCTTCTTCAATCGTTTTTTATATTCTTTATACATACCCATGCGTGAATGGTATAATATCTGGGTATTATACAGTTCAATGCCCATAAACATAATCTTATTGCTTCTGAATGTTACGTTTCATTTCCATTATTCGTCTTATTTATACATGCCTTTTATTATCACCTCTCATTTCTAAACCTCCTTCCTGTCCTTCTGTATATCTTAACATATTAATATATAATTGCTATTATTTCCCACTATTTTCTATCCCTATTTGAACTTCCCACCCCCCCTTCCATATCGCTATAATATTCAGAGATGTGTTTTTCACCTATTTTGTTATTCATATTTCCTTAATTAAATCAAAATTTCATCTTTCATTCTTCCATTATTATTCAACATCTCCTTGTACAGTTTTATTACCCATCACAATCATTTATACATTTAAAGTACTGCTATTCATGTTCTTTCCAGTTCTTCAATCCATATAATTCTACTATTAGCACACATGTTTAGCTTTCTATTTCTGTCTGTCTATCTAATCTATCTCTATATCTGTCTGTCTGTCTGTCTATTTATCTATCTCTATCTGTTCATTTGTCTGTCTATCTATATCTAATCTATCTATCTATCTGTCTCTATGTCTGTCTCTCTATCCATCCATCCATCCATCCATCCATCCACCTAATCGTAACTTGGCTCTCTTCTGATGGATGAACTTCAACACAGAGAACAATGCCCTTGCTGGCTTGGGAATTCAGGAAGTTGGTCCATCTAACTGGAGGGCATTCCATTTCAGAAAAGCTGCCCTAAATTTAGAGGGTCCAGTGGCTCAACGGTTAAAGACACTGAGCTTGACAGCCCAGGTTCGAGACCCGAGCACTACAGGGTGAGCACCTGTTCCTGCTCCTGCCCACCTAGCCGTTTGAAAGCATGAAAATTCGAATAGATCAATAGGTTCCACTTTGGTGGGAAGGTAACAATGCTCTGTGATGGCATGCTGGCTCATGACTGTGAAAATGTCTTTGGGCCACACTGGCTCCCTCGGCTAAGAAACGGCTCCATCCCTAGATTTGGACACAATTGTACAGGGGAAACCTTTATCTTTCTTTTACCTGCTCTAAATTAGGTTTTTGTTTTGGCAGTGGGGTGGGGTTGTATCCCACTGTTGTTATTTTTGCAAATATTATACACTGCATTTCTGTCAAGAGAGGATGAGGGTAAGGAAAGGAGAGGGCAGGGCTATCAAAAACTGTAAAATAGAAAAGGACAAGGGCAAAAGTGTAAATCATGATATTGGGGACAACAGATGGCTCAGAGCTGAGAAAATACTTTTAAAGTTGACCAGGCAGAGTTCCTTAAAAATGGGAAACCGGCTGCATGTATACGATAATACAGCTTGTGAATTCTAAATCCTTTTTCACCCACAATAAGCCCGCTATATGGGTACATCAGTAAGAACGTGATCTGGCTTAAACATGCATTTAATTTAATTCATTTCAGGCTCATGGCACTGTTTTTCTTTGCAGTCTCTTAAGGCATGTTGCTCCTGTGATGCCTGCATATAATTGGCTGAAGGTGGCATGAGTTGAATCTTTTTGGGATGGGAAGGAATGCTGAACAGATCCCCAGCCTTGGGGTTCTTGGTTGGTTCATTTTGACTTTTTCTTTTCTTTTTCCCTTCATGCTTTGTGTTTATCAGTCGCCAAATCCCTTCAGCAACAACACTGGGAATCTAGTTGCAGAGTGCCAGAAACTGTGTTGGGAATAGTTGGTTTGAATGGTCTGGGAAGCATTTGTAAAGGGGCCATAGTTGCCCATCCCTGTTATATGAAGCTTCACAAGGAGAGATCCAACCTAGAATTAAGGAGAGATGTCTGAAGCAGTGGGACTGTTGTGGCAGCAGATTCGGACAGTGAGAAGGTTGGGGAAGAACATGGGCCAGTCCTGGAGTCTGAGGAAGGCTCTGTCGGAGGCAGAGAGGGGGCCAGGGCCGTTCGACAGTTATCAGCTGCCTTCAGAGTCAGACATCAATGAGGCAGATGAACAGCTGGAGCCTGTTCCCAGTGTGCGCATCTGCAGAGGTGCCATTAGAAGGGAACAGCTAAAGAACAGGGGTCGACTTGGGAGTAAGGCCACAGGTGGATGATGAATGGCCCCTCCCAGAGGAAATTCAAGTAGCTGTTCGGCTACAGTGAAAATCTCCCCGTGGTTGTTGTGCCTTTCAGGAAATAGACATGGCTGCTTTAATGGGTTGCCTATATTGCATTCCTTTATATTCTGAAGCACCACTTTCCAACTGATTGCAAGGATCTGCACAGATCTTTCCTCTCTATTATTTTGGCAGAGGCTATTTCCATGGCTAATACTACCGTCCTATTTTTGCTACCACCCTTGGTCGCCCTGATTGATGCCTGGATTACTTGAAATCTTTCCTTAAAATACTTAACATAAGGCTGTTTACCAAATATCCAATCCTCCCCAGGTTTCTAAGTCTATTATCAAAGTTTTCTTCTTCCTTTGCAATCTCTTCCTCTTATATTCTGTTTTACTCATATTTCAGACCTTCACTTCCACTTGCACTGTACCTTCCTTATCTGTCCAAAGGTTTGGTTTGGTTTATTTGGATTTATATGCCCAAGGAAGTCCAGTGCACCGAGGGCCAAAACCGGAAAGCGCCTGTGTGCGCGTGCCAGGGCACCAGAAACCCAAAGACCAGCTGGCCAGTGCCCATGTACACGCCAGCCAACTGGTCTTCGCAGGCGCTAGAGCACTGGAAAATGGCCCCAAAACAGCCAAAAGCAGGCATGCGCGTCCCGCCCAGCTGGTCTTCAGGCCTCCGGTTCTCCAGCATGCACAAAGACCAGCTGCCCGGTGTGCATCTGTGTGCCGGAAACCCGAAGACCAGCTGGCCGGCGCGTGCATGCTTACCGGTCAGCTGGTCTTTGGGTTTCTGGCACATGCACACCAATGCACATGTCTTCTGGTTTGGGCACTCGGTGCCAAAAAGATTCACCAATGCTGCCCTAGTCCCTCATTTGTGAGATAGAGCATCAGTTACACAGGGGGTTTTTTTTGTACTCTAATTGGAAAAAAATGACAAGCCACTTTATATTACAATGGGGGGTGGGAATTAAGAGGATGTAGACAGGAATAATTTAATAGTCATTCGTCTCTCCTCTTTTCTCTTGCGTGCTTTCTCTCTCTCCTGCCCAGAGAGGCAAAAACATCCACAGGATTTCTTTCCCTTGTTCTTAGAACCCTTAATGTCGTTAATTTGCATGCATTTGCATATCTTTTCAGAAAGTTCCTCTGGTTAATTACATCTTACGTAAAAATACTAATCGAAACAACAAGGTGATTGATAAAAGAAGGGGAGATTTAATGGGAGCTAAATGCCGATCTCTAGATCGACTCCGTTTCCCGCAAAGCAGGGAAAACGAGGAGCCACCAGAAAGAAGAGTGGCTAAAAACAAAAACTGCAGGTCCAAATTAGGTGGGATTTTTTCCATATGGCCAGTAAACTCAGTCCCGCTTCAGTGCCGTAGTGTTTTGCATTACTGTTTATTGCCAAGGGAACAGATGGATTCAGTTAATACAGCCCCTTAGTTACCCAAACTCCTCTTCTTGGTGAATAGAATCAGTTCAGGGAAGTTAATAGGAAGATGTAGCTCCTGTTGCTGCCTTGAACGAATAAGGATGCAATACTTTACTGTGTTTCCCCGAAAATAAGACAGGGTCTTCTTTTCTTTTGGCCCCCAAAATAAGCGCTTGGCCTTATTTTCGGGGAGGTCTTACCGTTTTTGAGGTGCAGGAGGCCCCTTAACATCGGCCTATAGATCGGCTGATCCAGAGTGGGCCAGAGGTCCTGTGTCTGTTTCTGGCACATTCTTGCCAGCCCTTGCGGCCGCCACTAAGAGCGAGGGTTTGCGGGAGCGGCCTTCACAAGGTCGCTCTGCTTGGATGGCAGGTGCATGTGGGGCATGTCCCTCCCCCCTTCCCTCCCCAGGAAATGGCGGGGACCAGCTGCGCATGTGTTTAAATATTTTTGGGTAGGGCTTATTTTCAGAGGAGAGCTTGTTTTAGTGCATGCGCTCAAAAGCCTGATTGGGTTTATTATCTGGGGAGGTCTTATTTTCGGGGGAACAGGGTAGATCCCAGCCTGAGTCCTATGCAGGGTTTTCCCAGCACTTCATAAAACAAATCAACGGATTACAGATAGTCCCCAAGTTGCAACCATTCGTTTAGTAACCATTCAAAGTTACAGCGGCATGGGGAAAAAGTGACTTATGGCCATTTCTCCCACTTACAACCCTTGCAGTATCCCGACGGTCATTTGATCCCTTTTTGTGACCTCCTGCCAAGCAAACTCAGTGGGGAAGCCAGACTCACTTAACAACCATGTTACTCACTTAACAACTGCAGCGACTAAGAATCACATCAGCCACAGTTACAACAAGCTCATGTGCAACTTGATTTCACAGCGTTCCCCAGCAAGCTAGCATTATCGGCACCCCCGCCCTTCTCATGTGATTTCTGGAAATTGGTTTTTCGTTTCCATTACGAAGTTTCGTTATCTGGACCTGTCAAATTTCCTGAAAACCACCTTTGATGTGACCCTTGGTTAGATGCTAGAAGAAGATCTTATTTTAACCTAATGATGTCTATTGCCTCCGGCCATTTTATTTTTGGAAAGTGAAGTTTTTCACGATAAGTCCCTTTTGTGATCAGGAAGTGAGAGGAAGAGGGGTCGAGATGAGTAAATGATGCTTTTTCCACTCCTGTCTTTATTCCCACCTACAAATAAGGTAAAAATCAAAATTGTTGGTCAAATCGCAGCTGCTAAACAAAGGGAACAGTTTGTGGCAGGACACCTTTAATCTACTCTGGTAGATAATTATTGATAGAGGGGGTTAATAATTATTAGAATCTCCGCCTGCTGTTTTCACATTTTTGTCCCTTAAACATCTGTAAAGTCAGTTATCTGTTGCAAGAACAGCAAAGCACTTAGTATAGGTAGTCCTCGACTTACGACCACAATTAAGCCCAAAATTTCTTAAGACAGTTCTTAAGTGAATTTTGCCTCATTTTCAACCTTTCTTCTCACAATTGCTAAGTGAATCACTGCAAATTTTAAGTCAGTAACACGGCTGTTAAGTGAATTTGGCTTCCCCATTGATTTTGCTTATCAGAAAGTTGCAAAAGGTGATGCATGACTCGAGACCCTACAACCGTCATAAATGTGAACCAGTTGCCAAGCATCTGCAATTTGGTCACATGACCATGGGGATGCTATGAGGGTCATAAGTGTGAAAAATGATCATGAATACTGTAATTTACCGCTGTGATTTTGAACAGTCACTAAATGAATTGTTGTAAGTCTTAACAAAATATTACTAATCCACAACGGATGGCATTTCTAGAAAAGGACAGTTTTTAACTTGCTTCCTTTTAAAAAAAAATATTGTGATAGATGAACCAACAAAGAAAGAGACGTTTCCACAGTTAAGAAGATCACTATTCTAAAACTAGGGTCGCGGTGGTTCAGTGGCTGACGCTGAGCTTGTCGATCAGAAAAGTCGGCAGTTCGAATCCCTAGCACCGCGTAACGGAGTGAGTTCCCATTACTTGTCTCAGCTTCTGCCAACCTAGCAGTTCGAAAGCACCTAAAAAATGCAAGTAGAAAAATAGGAACCACCTTTGGTGCGAAGGTAACAGCGTTCTATGCGCGTTCGGCGTTTAGTCATGCCGACCACATGACCATGGTGACATCTTCGGACAGCGCTGGCTCTTCGGCTTTGAAACGGAGATGAGCACCGCCCCTCAGGGGACTTTTACCTTATTCTAAAACTCTCAGCTGTTTATTGCTTTGTTCCCACAAAAAATGGATGAGTTGCAAAGAATCAGATTTCTAATAAACTTGCCAGTCACCTAAACAACATGGAAAGATTGCACCCAAATTATACTCAGAAATAATGTCCCAGAGGTGCTTTATTTTAAAGGCAACCAGACTTCCTGATTTTTCTTTAAGACATTCAAACATTCAGAACTGAGGAAGCTTCTCGGATGAGAAGCAAATCGTCTTATAAGAAAAATCAGAACGTCCAGTTGTCTTTCAAATAAAAGCACCTTTGGGAGAACCAATATTTGCATGAAATAAGAACTTCCATAGACACTCAAAAATAATATGAATTTAAATGGCGTGCATGTGAACCTGCATGAATGAGAAGGTCCATTGGTACTTAAAAATATAAGTATCTGTATGTAAATCAGGGGTGGGTTCCTGCCAGTTCTAACTTCTTCTACAGAAGAGGTTCCACAAATCTACTGTGCCGTTTAGAACCGGTTCCAGCTCCCTCCCCCCGCCCGTCCGCACATCATCAAGATGAAGAGCGAGAGGAGGAATTCTGGGAGTTGAAGTCCACAAGTCTTAAAGCTGTCAAGTTTGAACGCCCCTGGGTTTTTTTTCTAAAGGGTTAGGGGTGCAAGGGTCTTGTAACTTGACAGCTTTAAGACTTGTGTGCTTCAAATGCCAGAGTTTCTGAGCCAACATTTTGGTTGCTAAGCAAGAGCGTTGTTAAGTGAGTTTCACTACATTTTACAAGTTGGCCACGCCCACCCAATCACATGACTGCCAAGCCACTCGCACTCAGTCACATGGCTGGCAAGCCACTCCCACCCAGTCACATGGCCAGCAAGCCACTCCCACCCGGTCACATGGCCGGCAAGCCACTCCCACAAAGTAGGCCACACCTACAGAAGAGGTTCTAAAAAAATTTGAAACCCACCACTGATGTAAATGTAAGTGTATTTAGTTCTTCCATCTGAACCAGGGTGGTCTGTGCTTTGCCTGGTTTGTTTGCACAAGCTAACATTGCCTCCTGTTCAGGTAGCCTTAAGGTATATATAGCCTTTCATTTGTATTCTTCACTTCAAAGACATTTGGCACTGAGTGCCAAAAAGATTCACCATCACTGGTATAGCCTCTCCTGCTTGGGCAGAGGGTTCAACTAGAAGACCTCCAAGATCCTTTCCAACTCTTGTTATTCCATAATTCTGCAACTCACAATGGTGTGCTGATCACTTCTTGTCCAGAGACAATACATTTTGCCTGACTGTCCTTCGGTGGTGGCATTGCGTGGGCAAACTTGATGTGGATATAAGTGGCAGGCTTCGTGCGAGGCCCAGCAATACGTCTCAGGTCTCCAGACGCCTAACCTATATTCACAAACAAGCTTCTTGCCAGAATACTCCCAGATATGACCAGATGGGTTTCTTTATTGCAAGAGTAGAGCAACGCGCACTAAAAGATTTGACGCTTTAGCGCACAGACCACATTTCCAAGTGGACAATTAAGTGACTGAGGCTGTGGGATGGAGTGGGAGACAGCTACGTTATGGCATTCTCTTGAGCCCGGGAACTGCAAGTTTCTGTCTCGCCAGCTTTATTTCTAATAGTAAGTCTGCAATTACGGGACCTTGTTATCCCTGTGACATATTACTGTTGGCTGCTAACAGTCAATTCTGTGGTAATAATTCTCCATGCAGTCTGGTCCTTGGAAATAGCCATCAATTCTTGCTTATTCATTCTTGTAGGTCAAAGCCTTGCATTTTGGAAGTGGAGTTTAGAACATAACTTATAATAAAATGGAGTGGTGGGATTCAAAACTAATTTTTTTACTACCAGTTCTGTGTGCATGGTAAGGCTTGGTGGGTGTGTCAGGGGAAGGATACTGCAAAATCCCCATTCTCTCCCAATCGGCTGGGACTCAGGAGGCAGAGAATAGATGGGGGTGGGGCCAGCCAGAGGCGGTATCTACCGGTTCTCCGAACTACTCAAAGTTTCCGCTATTGGTTCTGCAGAACTGGTCAGAAGCTGCTGAGTACCGCTTTTGAGTAAATGCACTATTAACCTAGGAGCTCCAGAGTTTAGAAGCCAATTTTTTCCTACTCTGTTAGTGACATGAAGGTGGATATATTTTATATCTTGAACTACACTTAGGTGTGGTATTTGAATGGTGTTGAATACTCTTAAGCCTCATAATTCTGGGACATAAGCTCCAAGTAGCTGCAGAAGACAGTTGGGGAGGGATTTTTATAGCTATTTTACAAAGGGTTGGACTAGAAGACCTCCAAGGTCTTTTGCCAGAGCCGGGTTGGTGTGGCGGCTGGCGTGCCCACAGAGAGGGCTGTGCATGCCATCTGTGCCACGCGTGCCATAGGTTCGCCATCACGGATCTGTCATATTTTTATTCCCATCTATCTAGCCACATGCACATTTAACTTCTTGGAATCGTCACCAGGCCCAAGAAAAAAAAATAGTATCTCGTTAAAAATAAAAACAACTCGGACCTTCCTTAAAAAAGGAAACCTGAAAAGCACCATTGGTGCAAAGTCATTTGTACCAGTTGTATTTGAAACTCTCAGCAATGCCTCTATAGTAAACTCAGGAAAATCTTCTCTTCCTTTCGTGCTTCATAGCAATATGTCTGGCCTCCTGGCCTCTTGAAATAAAGTTAACCTTGTTGTTGCGTTTGTAAAGTGTGCTCTAATCTTATGACCAGCTGCTTCTCCTGAGCATTGATTCAGCGGCTTCAGCCTACTATATGTCACATGTTGAATGTCATCACTTTTGACAGGGGAAGCAAAGCGGATAACGTTTGCAGCGGAGGCTTTAGATTTGAGCTGCCACGGGTGCCGTAAGACAGGGGTCTCCAACCTTGGCAATTTTAAGCCTTTGCTGGCTGGAGAATTCTGGGAGTTGAAGTCTTCCAGGCTTAAAGTTGCCAAGGTTGGAGACCCCTGCCATAAGAGACTTTAAATGGTTCCATTCCTCCCCCAAAACATCCTGAAGGAGAAGTATTTCGGTCCCGTGTTTTCCCATTCAAGGAGGCTAAATTGAAGTGCTTTTAAAGGGGGCGGGAAAGTACCTACAAAGAAGAGAGAAAGAAACAAAACCATCCGATCCAATAATAATCATGCAAATTCTTGAGTTTTCTATTTCTAACCATCTTTGTTTATTATTATTATTATTATTATTATTATTATTATTATTATTATTATTATTATTTAATAGACTAATCAAACTGCCGCTTTCTTTTCAGGTGGGTGTACATGGCATTAGAATAGAATTCATCAACGAAAAAGGATCAAAACGCACAGCCACCTACTTACCCGAGGTTGCCAAGGAGCAAGGTCATTGTTGCGCTTTATCTCATATGATCTGGGTGAAGAATTTAAACATATCCTAGGAACTTATAATGCAGTTTTTGACCTTGCCCTGATGTCAGATGACGGAGCGGCCCTTTGATTGTAAGGGATGACTCTTTTGAAATGCCACTTACACACTTGTAGAATGCAAATCCCTCGTGTCAGAGAGCGCTTCCCTAGATTAAAGGGATCCAGAGGTAGGCGGCAGCAGCAATTAACAAGGCAGCGTTGGGCCAAACAGAGGTGGAGAGACAGTGGACAAAATAATCCATCCAGATGTAACAAAGAGAAAACTCCAGCTGTGCAGAAAGCTCTTTTGAAAGGGCCACTGTCACCCTTTATGAAAGGAGTTCAGGGTTTGGTTGGGTGTTTTTTTTTTTTTTTAAAAATCCTCTTATCCAACTGCTTCTGACCCAGAGGTGCTTTCTCAAGAGGCAACTGGACTTCCTTCCTTTTTTCTCTGAAGATGTTTCGCTCCTCATCCGAGAAGCTTCTTCAGTTCTGACCGAATGGTGGGAGAGAATAGAAGGATTTATATACTCTGGCAGTCCTCTGGTCGTTGGCACTTTGTCTGAGAGCCCCCGAAGCCACTTGGGGATTTATCTGTGCCCTCTGAGTCACCTGAATCCAAGTGCAAATGAGTGTGAAACGTCAGGACTGCTGGAAGGACTGTGCGGTAAACAGGAGAGAGCTGGTATCCTATGCCTGCCCCTCTGCTGACAGAGGGCTGCTCAATTTACACTCTGATTCGGGTAATCCTAGGGGCACAGATAAACCCCCCCCATGTGGCCTCAATGACTCTCCGAGGGAGTTGCTAATGTCCAGATGACTGCAAGGAATATAAATCCTTCCATTCCCTCCCTCCATTGTCAGAACTGAAGAAGCTTCTTAGGTGAGAAGCCAAACATCTTCAAAGAAAAACCAGAAAGTCCAGTTGCCTCTTGAAAAAGCACCTTTGGGACATCCATGACCTGGAGGACGGAGAATCTCCGTAGACATTTCTTTAATGATTCCATCCCACCATTTCCTACACACAATTCGGTCCCCAAACTTAGCTCTAGTGTGCTGTAGAACATGTTGAACGCCAAGTTCCATCATCCTGAGCGAGCGCCAGATTAGGGATTAGCCCTTGCGTTACACGGCTTCTCATAACTGAACACAACACTGATAACGAGGTAACATTGTTTTATTTAGGATTATTCCTAGTCTTACATTTGGAAATGTTCAGCTTTAACCAGCTTACCTGCGGGAATTCCCCCTAGAAATACAAATCTCTGGGTAATTTGTATTCTTTGCAATCAGTTAAACCTTTTTCCCAAAACTTGGGAGAACTGATTTTCTTGGTGTGTTCTCTTCCAATGACTCTCCACAGGCTGGGACCATATTCAGACCATAGATTCCTTATTGAGGAAAGGCGGTTATAAGGCTTCAATCACAAACGATTTCAGGAAAACAATAAAACTGACCAGGTAAGAAATCCTATCCTGAGTTTTGCTGAGGTTGTGTGCAGGATCTTAGCTGTCCCTATCCCTGCCCTCTTCTGGATGGAGAGCTCTGATGTCATTACCTGGGATCTATTGATCTCAGCTAGAAAGTCATTTATTGAGTTGTTATTACCATATTTCTGGGAGTATAAGGCGCACTGGAGTATAAGACGTACCAAGAGGTAATTTTTTTTTAAAAAAAAGGTTTTGGCATTCTGCAGATCTCCCAAACCCTCTCCGCACTTAATTTTTTTGTGAAAAACGGGGCATGCAGAGAGTTTGAGAGGCTGCAAAGTGCTCCTGGGGGTTGGAGGAGGGGGGGGGTAAAAACGAGCAAAAAACAGCCCATTTTTCACTTATTTTTGCCCTCGCCAGCCCCCAGGAGCATTTTACAGGCCTCCCAAACCCTCCGCACATCCATTTTTGTGAAGGGGGCAGGGTTTTGGGAGGCCGAAAATGCTGTATTCAGTGTATAAGATGCACCCAGATTTTCACCCTCTTTTTGGGAGGAAAAAGGTGCGTCTTATACACACTCCGAAAAATATGGTAGGTTTTGTATTGGGTTTTTACTTCTGTAAACATGAGAGTTGAAACCTGGCGGAGATGAGTTTGGGGAAGTTATATTCTTAACCAAGTAAGTCTTCCTAGTCTTAATGCTATTGAATTTGTCTTGTTCTTCTGGTTTTCCTTTAATGTTTAAACCAGGCCTGTCTAATCCACAAGCTTTAAGGACAGCTAGTGATGCGGCTGTACAAGATATAATAAAAAGAATATTTTAAAACTCAAGGCAGTTGATTTTTATATACATTGACAATATTAAATATTTCCCATGCAGTCCAAAACAATTCCTCTTCAATCAGTGAGGCCCAGGCAAGCCAAAGTCTTGTCTTAAATCTGAATAATGGAAAGATAATAATTTTTCCTGCTTTAGCAATAGCACTTAGATCTGCATATTATCCAATACTGCTTTACAGCCCTCCCTGGATGGTTTACAAGCCAGCGTATTACCCCCCCACCCCCCCCAACAATCTGGGTCCTCATTTCACCAGCCTCGTAAGGATGGAAGGCTGAGTTAATCTTTAGCTACTGGTCAGGATTGAACTCTTGACAATGGGCGGAGTTAGCCTGCAACACTTTATGCGAACCACTGCACCACCAAAGGCTTTAGGGGATTAAACTTGTCCCTTTTTGTGTCCCTTTACCTCCTTCCCCCCTTTCTCTCTCTATCCCCTTCCCCTCCCCCCCACTTTTCTCTTAGGTATCGTAGTGAGAAGATGACCGTGAGCTACACGGAATACCTTGCTCACCGACAACATCACCACTTCCAAAACGGCATCAGTCACACCCTCCCCCCCTACAACCATTATTCCTGACACCGAGCCGTATGACCAGTCTCTGGACTTTTCTGCAAACCTCTTCCCAGGAGAACCCCCTCCTTCCTGGTCTAGCTATCTCTATTACTGTACCATTTTATGATGATAATTTCCGTTGCCATGTTGACGCTTTGCCGCCGCAGGTTAAGCTCGTCATGGCAACGGGTGGAAACGCTGCATCGTTACAAAAATCCCCTTCGCTCTCTTCTCTCCCTACCCTCACATACACACTTTTTTTTTAAATGAGTCACTGTGGACTGGCTGGGTTTTTTTTTTCTTTTTTTTGTTATGACAACATAAAAAAACCCGAGGTTTTTGTTTTTTTTTAAATAGCATTTTAAAGTTCTACTTCATTTATCACTCAATTGTATCAATCACCTTTTTCTGTGAAACTGTCAATGGAAGGAAAGAATGCAAAAGCCTCAGGCTGGAGAAGAATGAAATGCAGTGGTCTGCTCTTAAAAATCATAAAATGTTGGATCCCAAGACAGAAGCAAAGCAAAGATTGCCTTGAATAGGATGAGCTCTTCAGCAGTTCCCCAGGATAAAGCTTTTAAGAGACTGCGCGGACCTCTGCTTCCTGGTCTGGTTGGCCCAGACAAATAACAGTGATAAGCTGAATTAATTATGATGAGGAACAGATGGTGATTTTGGTTTGTACCAGGGGTGTTCAACTTTGACAACTCCCAGTTATTCCCCAGATAGCATGAGTGGCTGGGGAATTCTGGGAGTTGAAGTCCACAAATCTTAAAACCACCCAAATTGGACCCCCTGGTTTAGACATAATCATAGCAAGACTTTTATTACTGACCTGGATTGAAGTCCTGGCTCAAATCCTTTCAAATCACTGGAACTAAAAATTGGGCAGATAAATAGTCTGTGTCTCCCCACTCCCAGTTCCTAAATCTGTCTTCAGGTGGGTGCTGCGATCTGCCGAGCTCTATCCTCCATCAGTAAATTGACAAATGGCACCCGTCAGATTCGCTCCCAGATTCTCTCTCAACTTCTCAGATGTTTCTTGTGGAGTCTAATCAGGACTAGCAGCTTGAAGAAACGGCCGTGTTAGGAAGTCAGCAAATTTTGATATTAGTGCCTTAGGGGACACAAGTTTTGGAAAAAGGAAGGGAAGACAGCAGAAGCACAAGAGGGAGATACCTATTCCAAATTCTAAACTTTCCAGGCAGGTGAAAAAAACGTTCTTTGGAGAGCAGGATCCAATTTTTTGTCTCCTACCTTACAAGGCTTGCCCCTGTACAAATTGGCCATTCTCGATGGCAGACTTTTTTGGTGCTTTTGTTGATGAAAAGAAAACCAAAGGCAGGTGCACTGAAACAAAAAAGAGAGAAGAGAGAGAGAGCAAAAGAAAAGCCCGCTGGTTTTTAGAAAAATCCTAAAAGGATAGTAATTTTAAATTTAAAATCTAAGAGCGGTTACCTCTTTTTCACGAAGCTGCAAATGCAGCGCTAGAAATATTTTTGGATAGCAAACATAGGGCATTCTTCCAAGTTAGCAGAATTGGAATTGTTAACCATCTCGGGGGTGGGGGGGGGTGGAAGTAGCAGAGGTAGCTCGTCCTAACCGACCTTGAAGTCTACAAAGGGAGAATTCATGGAGTTCTCGTTTCAAAACTCATACAAACTTCAATGAAATAAGATCTCAGAGCTCTGTTTCAGAGATCCTTCTTGGTAATTAGAAGAACGTCTTAGAGGAGGCAGAAACCATTTCGGCAGAAGTCGTTCCCCTCATCCATTTCATCCCATTTAGGGGTCTTCATAGACTATCTTATAACCAATAGGAAGCCGTATCACAGGCTCTGAAAGATGGTTTGAAAAGAATTGACTACGGTCCCAGATGGGGAAGCCAGGAGAAAGCCCATTTCGTCACAGTCTTTCCTTCCATCCACAGTATTTGAACGTCTGAATATTAACTTTCTGTTTTGATGCCTTAATTTTCAAATAAGCAAAAATCCTGGGGGAAAAAAAAAAGGGCAACGGATGAGGAAAAGAACCCATTGGAGCTTCAGTTTGAAGTTCTTGGGACGTCTTTCCCTGTCGGGAGGGTGGAAAAGGGGGTTCGTTTTTTGTTTTGTTTTTTATGTGAAAAGTATTGTCAGTTGCTATCTAATTGCGACTTTCCCTGTTTTGCCTTGGAAGGGAAACTTGAGCACAAGTTAAAAGCAAAATTTCTTTGCTGCAAGCATTTGGAATATCTACCATGGCCACCCAACATACAAACATACGCACCAACACAAACACACAGCTATCTTTCTCATTACAGTTCATACTTCTGGGTGAGCTCAATGTTGTTGAACAGTTTTTTTTAAAGAAAAGAAAAAAAAAGATTATATATATATTAAAAAATATATATGTGTATTTAAAGGTGCTAATCATCTTAAGCAAGTCACGTGACTGGTCATGCGGACTCTTAAAATCATATCAGATTTTTTTTAGAAAAAAAATCCTCAATATATGCAGATGTTATACAGAATTTCTTACCAGTGTAATAATGATATACTGATTTAAATAAAATAAAAAAAGTAATCCTGCAGGGTTTGAAGGAAGAGGTCAGCAATACTTCCCACCGTGGCTTGGAGGAGGAACAAAAACAAACAAACAAAAAGGATCATCTTGTCAGCGTAATGCACAATATTCGTTGTTGTTGTTGTTTTTAACATTTTCTCTCGTTTTGGGTGTCTCCGTATAGCTATCCGCTTTGGGAACTTAAATCAAAAACAACAGCTGTCGTTCAAAGGGTTGAACAAACTGGAAAGGTGTGCTTTAAAAAAAAAAACCAAAAAAAAAACCCCTCCAGACTCTTTTGAACCTGTTGTAAATCTGTATGTTTGTTTTGAGAGCTATTCCTGGAATCTTGCAAGGCTGGCGAGATGCATCAGAGGATAACCTTGGACGCATGGGTGGAGGTCTGTGGGCTTCAGTAGCACCTGTGCTTTTGTTTTTTCCCTGGTTGTGTTCCTTGGGTCAGGGAAGGGCGTGGCCGTGCCATGTTCCGGCAGGGGTCTCCAACCTTGGCAACTTGGCGACTCGTGGACTTCAACTCCCAGAATTCCTCAACCAGCCTGGTTGAGGCAGAGGAATTCTGGCAGCTGAAGTCCGCAAGCTGCCAAGGTTGGAGACCCCTGCCTTACTAAATTGCCCCAACCATGCTGCCCTCCTTAGGTGTCGTCGTCCCCCCCATCCCCAGGCCAAAAGTAGCTTTTGCGGTTCCTCTCCCATCTGCAAAGCCGTGCCCGTTTCCAACCTGGGATTTTTTTGTGGGGGGGGGTCCCTGAGCCAAAGGTCGGGTGTTGTTCAGGCAACGGATTGTGTTTTTCTCGCCTTATTTCATTCCAAAAAATAATAATAAATCAAAAAGGCGGTTTAGTTTTTAGCTTTAAATGTTTTCTTTCTTAACACCTGTGTGGTGAAGGACAGTTTGGGAACGAATGTCCGGCTGAAGTCAGAGAGAGGAGACGAGATGGGGACCGACCGCCGGCCCATCTGGGAGAGATGCGGGGGCCACGCGGTGTGCAATTTCCATGACGCCATCTTGGCTCTGGGGTTGGGCATGGGGCCCCGCGAGGAAGGAGGCTCCCTGTGCTGATGCGCCGTCAGCCGGGAGCACCTGGCCCACCCACCTCCATCCCACCCTCATTTCCTATGTTGATGATCTCAACCTCTTGATGTGTCTTCAACTTGTTTCTGAGTTCTTGAAACTGTTTGGAGTAGCCGACATTATTAATGTGTTGGACTGAACCAAAGACACCTCCAGCCGAGCCTCAATGCTGCTTCTTAAAAAAAACAATGTCTGCCTTCCGATCCTTCAAAGTCTCTGCAGGATGCAAATGGGTTAACTTTTTTTATTTTTGTACAGTTTCTAAACTGATTTTTTGCTAGTGATGTTAATTAAGTTTGAGGAGCCGCAGCGGCTCCTCCGATGAAATAAAAACTGGTGACTTTTACGTTTAAATAAAATAATATAGAAACCCGTCATGTGCCTCTCAGATTCTAAGGGTTTCTGGTTATACTTCTTCTTAAGACCAGCAATGATTCTTTATATACAAAGATATGTTTTTTTTTTTCCTCCTTGTTTCCTTTTTTTATTATTACTGTTTCGGAAGGAAGGAGAGAAAACTTTCCTTCTGCTCTGAAGCCAGTGGTCTCACTGGTACATAAATGCACTGAGTTAAAAACAGGAAAAAAAATCAAAAAAACTTTTGTAACAACTTATGACTGTTTTTGTATATCAAAGCTGATTCTTTCCAAAAGATTTGGATCTAGTTTCTAAGTTATTTTAGTGTTTTATATGTTACGAGAATTAATTGTTCACCAGCATAATAACTAGTTATCTTCAATGAAAAAAAGTGACATAGGTGGGCAGACGATCTACCTGGAGTAGCTCAGAAGCCCCTCCCCCTTACTTTTCCTTTGACTATCGATTACAATATTATCACAGATTACCACAAACCTCCTTCCAGTAAAACTAGATTCTTATTTCCATGTTTATTTGCTATTAGTGTGAAGAAACTGTTGATTTTTTTTTTTAAAAAAACGGGCATTTTATAAGTATGGCTTAAAGGTAAAAATAAGGAAAAAGCAAAAAAAAAAAAAACTACTTTAGAAGGTAATTTGTGGGTCTGTGAGATATGGCTGTGGAAAGATATTGTAGTAGTTTTAACACTATTGTTATTACCTTTTAAATCATTTACCCAATAAAATGAGGAAAAATCGCAGCTGCTTGTATTAATGGTTTCCTTGCACTCTGATGCCTTGCCTTAAGTTTTAGATCTGGTTGCCGTCAACCAGAAGGAATGACAGGATCGAGAAAAAACCCCACCCCTCACCCCTTAGAGAGGCTTGAAATAAACTTTAGAAAGTTTACAGATAGTCCTTGACTTACAACCACTTCAAAGTTACAACAGCATTGGAAAAAAGTGACTTGGATCAGAAATGTATCTATATAAAAGTGGCTAGAATGAAAAGAAACTACCGTATTTTTCGGAGTATAAGACACACACACACACACACACACACACCCAAAGGAAGGTGAAAATGTGGGTGCATTTTATACACTGAATGTGCCCCCCCACACACAAACACCCTTTGGCCTCTGCCTCCCAGCAATTTACCTCCTTGCAGCAAATGGAAAAATGGGGCTTGCAGAGACGGCAATAGGCTACAGCAATGCCTGCAGCCTGAAACAGCTGATCATCGGGAGGCTGAAATTGAAAGTGAAACAGGCTGTTTGCGGTAAAGCGGCAAATTGCTGGGAGGCAGAGGCAGATTTTTTTTCTTGTGCTAATCAGGCTAAACTGAAACAGGCTGTTTGCTGTAAGGAGGTAAGTCAGTAACTATAAATGCCTATAGAATGTTCAAATTATTAGACTTATTTTGTAAAGACTGCTTTATTATTGTTCTAGACAACAAAACAAAGCAGCTTTTTTAAAATAAATGTTTGCTCTGAAGAGGCCCAGTGCTATTGTATCTTCTTTTAAATAGCAGAGAATAACTATACTTCCAGAAAGCCACATCAATTTTAACAGCATCTGTGCAAGTATAGTCTCAAATGTAACACCACAAACTGTGTATATTGTATCATCTGTGCTGTTTGCTGCAAGGAGGCAAATTGCTGGGAGGCAGAGGCAGATTTTTTTTCCCCTTGTTTTCCTCCCCAAAAGCTACCCCGTTTCCCTGAAAATAAGATCTTCCCGGATAATAAGCCCAATCGGGCTTTTGAGCACATGCACTAAAATAAGCCGTCCCCAAAAATATTGCAACACAGCAGCAGCCATGAGGTGACCACACTTGCTGCCTCCTGCACCTCAAAAATAAGACCCCCGAAAATAAGGTCAAGTGCTTATTTTGGGAGTCAAAAGAAAACAAGACCCTGTCTTATTTTCGGGGAAACACGGTAGGTGTGTCTTATACTTTGGACCGTCTTATCCTCCGAAAAATACGGTAGTTGTACATCCCGAAGGTGGTGGTTGCATTTAAGAAATACGATAGACATCATTCTAATAGGCTGGGTTCTTTGGAATACATAGAATATTAGGGTTGGAAGGGATCTTGGAAGTCTTCTAGTCCAACCTCCTTCTCACAGGATTTCCAATACTGAAGCTGACGGAAGTCTAATCTGCCCAGCCATCCACCATGTTGAAGTTAGCACCAAGGGATTAAATTTGAGTTAACAACCATTGGTATAAAATATTGATCTCCCTGAAACAAAACATAAGCAGGTTTTTTTTTCCACAAACATTTTATTTTGAGATAGAAAAAAACATTTGAGACAAATTCTTACATAGCCATAAACCCAAATATACACAATTTTGTTGGAAAATGACTTTTAATTTCTTTAAAAAAATCATTGTTTTTTAAAAATATCTTAATAAAATGATCTTATGGGCAATTCTACTTTTTAATTCACCAAAAGTGGAAATAGCTGTACTTTTGACTATCTCTTGATGGGCAGAATGAGCTAAAACGCTACAACATTTGAAGACTATTTTGACTAGGAAAACAAGAAAAAATCATATAGCCACAAAAAACAAGGTTATGTTTGTTTGTTTTTTTGCCAAGCTGCCAACCGAACTAAGACACTAGAAGAAAAGGAACATTTCAGATAGCTGCAGCAACACCAATAAAACTTCCAATTTCCCAGATTTGCAAGAGCCAAACATCTTGGGTCTTTGTAACAGCCACATGTTTAAGTAAAATCACAGCAATTCGAGAAACTTCCAGCCCTGAGGCGCCACAAAAACTCCTTTGACAAGGTCCTGCTTTGAAAAACAACTCTTAAAAATATATATATTCTTCCATCACAGAAGGTTCATGGCAGTGTATCTCATCCCTTTGCACAACCTCAGGTGCAGGGGTACGTCGCTCCCGGCATTACTGCCAGTTTGATGCGCGCAAAAATTTTGTGCACCTGGGCTTGCTTTGCTCACGCCATGATGATGCGCCTGCTCATCGGCACAAAAATAGGTCTGTGCACGTGCAACATTTTTAAAAAATCTGCAATTACAATTGTTCTTAGAACCGAAAATCAAGATGGCGGGCCCGTAAGAGAACCAGGCCTAAGTCGCTGCCAATTCACCCGAGCCGCTCCAAACCGGTAAGAACCCAACTTTGCTCAGGTGTAGATAAAACCAGTGTGAATCTGACGCACATTGAGTGTTTGTGCCGTTTGGCTATGAAAGGAGAATTCAGTTCTGAATTTTTTTTCCCCCCAAAGCACACTCAATTTCCACGATGAGAAAGTCAAAACTGATGCAGGCCACAAAAGAAGCAGCTTCACTGAGGTACTCGACGTTAAAAGTGCACGCAAGCCAATCGCCCGTTAATGGCGGTCTTCAAAAGACCACATTTGACTGTAATTCCAAGACGTTCTATAGCCATAAATGGAAACCATGAGCAACCTTGGGCTCAACAATCATGCAAGATGTTAAAAACAGAGGAAAGCCAAGACCGAAGGATTCCATACCCAGTAGATAGAAACAATTGGTGGAAGCCAACTTAAGATTCTTCCCAGACTTTATAGGGGGGAAAAGAGGAGGTGATGGGAATGGTGAAGCTAGAAGGGAGAGGAACAAAGCTCTCCTAGACTCTGTCTTTGGCCTCCGTGACAATCTCTGCTTGCAGCTTTTTTCAAGTCTCGTTCCAGGATGCTTCCAGCCAATTTAAAGAATTTAGCACAGGCCAACGAAAGCTGCCAGGCACCAGTAAACAAGAGTAACCACACAGGGTTTTTATTTGGGAGGAGGCCAAAAGGGATGTGATCTGCAAATCCTTCTCTATTCAGGTTAACCGATTTATGCTGCTGCTATTATTCCCTTCCGCCAATCAATCTATACATTAAAATGTGTAGCCCTCTAGCTGCATTTCCACCCCCTGCATGGGAAATCCTTCCACTCTTCCATTTCAAGAAGGGAATATGGCACTTCACCGTCTTTACAAAGATCGTGCCTGACGGGCCCACAAAGGACATTGGATTTATCTTAAAAATTCAGAATGGAAGGCGACAATGTCCTGCTGCTACATTCCCCCCACCCAAATAAAGCTCGCCAGCTTAAATTTAGAAAAAGGGACAAGAAAAACCCCAGCTCTAGAACAAAGAATATTAGCTATCTTTCCTGCCGAAGGTGCTATTTTTATTAAAGGAGGCTAGCAACCTCTGTACAGATCTGGCACCAGCAGTCCCTAATCTCTCCAGGATCTGATTGCTTCATCCCAGAGCTAAAATTCTAGTTCACAGAAGTGGCAACTTGGATCAAACAGCCTCCCCAGCTCTGCCAAATCTCAGAACGAAAGGAAATGCTCCCTCAAAAGCGGTTTACAAGCCCCCTGGTCTATTTATCCAGGGTGCACGTAGAAGACAAACTCTCCAAGCAGCTCAAAAAGAAAATCCCCAATCTGTTGTGCTAGCAAGGGCAGCTTTTTCATCAAATAACCAGGACTCGAACACAGGACACAGAATAATATTTTTTTTAAAAAACACCTCGGCTATTGTATGATCTGGAAAGACAACAAGTGGCACCTCTTTGACGAGCAAGTAGCTCTGAAAAGAAATTCAAACTCCCTCCTGCGATCAAGAGGCACCAACAGACTAATTGCATGCTCTAGAAAAAACTAAGGCCATATGTGTGGATGATAAATATGGCACAGAATCAAAGGGTAGGACTAGGTTGATCACTGAGATCACAGTAGGAATACAAAGATCACTTTCATTGGCAGATCCAAATAAGAAACCTACCCTAGTTAATTCTTGGCTTTGAAAAAGAAACGTCAATAGTCACGATTTAAAACAGATGCATAATCTCCCTTGTAAGTTTTATGGTTCTATATGGAAGGAGCCCAGAACAACTGTCACACACACACTCTCACACAAGCACAAAAACACTGTGACGATGTTATTCGCGTCTCGAAATTTCATTGCACGTACATATATCTGTTTAAATACGCCACGTCAAAGAGTAAACATCAAAGTTCACCAAAGCAGCAGAAGAAGACACCTCGCTCCCCAGGGCCCCACTGGGGGTTTGACATCAGGAATTTGGCCCAAGAAACACAGAGATGAGATTTCCCACTGGGCAGCATAGCAGGAACTCTCTTCGGATAGAAATGGGGCAGCTAAAGAATATTCACAGTCGAATATTTACAAAATGTCTCAACAGCTACGAATACATTAAAAAAAAAAACCAAGATCTATAAAGCCCCCAAGTAGAAGATTAATTCTCTGATCAAACTGGAATGAGATTCAAGTTTTGGTCAACTGGAATGAAATATTCATAATTACCTTTTGAAGTTCTTCATGGTGAGTACCCACCCCACCCCACCCCATTACTTCCCCCATTCAGGTGGAAAGAGCAGGTAAGGTTGACCTTAAGGCAAATTTATCTCTGCTTGAGGTATCAAAGGATGCCCAACATGGGACTTGTAAGGCAATGCAACTGGAGACTGGCTGGGATGGGACAAAAAGAGTAGCCAGGATCTAATTCAGAACAACTATCACAGCGACAACTCCGAAAGCTAGAGATTCGGCTTCCGGGGGTTACTTTTCTCCAACTTACACCAATGCGGAAAAGACAATTATTCCTCAATATCTCCGAAGGATGACTCGCAGGTTGGCTACTTCAGCCAAACCTGAATGTGTGCTGTTTCCCCAAGGATCTCCAGATACAGTATGTTGGCCTGCCGGACTCTCATCCAGCAGTCTTGCTAGATCGGGGGTCCTCAAACTTGGCAACTTTAAGACTTGTGGACTTCAACTCCTAGAATTCTCCAGCCAACATGCTGGCTGGAGAATTCTTGGAGTTGAAGTCCACAAGTCTTAAAGTTGCCAAGTTTGAAGAGCCCTGTGCTAGATGGTGCTAGATGGTGAATCATGGATGAAGAATATGCTTTTTTCTGGAGTATCCTAGAAGGGGGAAGTTGAGATATATATATATGTGGACATAACATTGAATACATGTATGTACAATACGTAATACATTTATGGAAGTATACTTAGCTATGACATAGAGTCCAACTCCAAATTGGCAGATTTTCTTGGTCAGTGGCTTTAACTGAGACAAATTCATCTCCTAAATCTTAATCCAGCAATTAAGTTCCCCCCCCCCCTCCACCAATTAATTTAGATAGAAACAATCTGGAAGGTGCCAGCAGATATGATGGCATCTGAGCAGGCTTCAGCTAAAACTTTCAGGAGTTTCAGAAGGCAGTGTTTGGCAAGTCGATTGTTATTGTTCCCCATACGTTTAACCAAATTTCAACCACGCAAAGAACCTTCGCGTCTGCACTGACAGTGAGGAAGCACCCAATACTAGTCACGCTCAAAGTCTACGTGAGACAAGGGGAGATTCTGTGCTGAAGGTAAAACCTAAGAGCTGCCACAAGGGAGGAAAACTCACTGAAGTCATGAGCCAACGGAATAGCGCTTTCCATCAGCCACAGTCCTTGATATGACGGACATCTGAAACTCCATAGGTCCATGGTGGCAAGATCAGAAGTTGAAGTCTACTTGTGGCTTCTTTTGTAAATAAGCCCACGTGTGTTTCATCATCCCTGAAAGCTACAGGTCATGAAGATTCAGTGAAACATTGGGAAGATAAACCTGATGTCATAACAGAAGAATGGAATCAAAAACAATGTAGGCAGTGTTCTTCTCCAACCCCAAATACAAAGGCTCTTCTCCTCCAGATCCTTCAACAAAGAAGAACCAGGATGGAGTTTCAGGATATTTTCTTGGCCGGAGAGCGTCGTACTTCCACACTGAGCTTAAAGAAAGGGACGGTGTTATAGAAAAGGAGAAGGATGAGTTTCCCATGGACCATGGTCATGATGGACTGGTGTCCCGATGCCCAGATTCTATACCAAGGGCCATAGAAAGGGTCAGAAATAGCCGGACATAACATGTTATTCAAGTTCACTTCAGTGATCTAGAAGAGCAGGAGAAAAAATGGATTTTTTTTACAAAACAAAATGTCTTTATACTCTCTTACAACAATTTGAATCTGAGAAAAGTAGTAATGTTCCCAGTCCTTAAATATTTATTTATGAAATCCATATATCACCCCTCTCACTATCCATAGTGACCGTGAATCTGAAATATGTCAGTTCTTCTTTGTCTTCTCTGGCACCAGAGGTGGGATTCAGCAGGTTCTGACCAGTTCTGGAGAACCGGTAGCGGAAATTTTGAGTAGTTTGGAGAACAGGTAAATCCCACCTCTGACTGTCCCCGCCCCCATCTATTCTCTGCCTCCCAAGTCCCAGCTGATCGGGAGGAATGGGGATTTTGCAGTATCCTTCCCCTGGAGTGGGGAGGGAATGGGGATTTTGCAGTATCCTTCCCCTGGAGTGGGGAGGGAATGGGGATTTTGCAGTATCCTTCCCCTGGAGTGTGGAGGGAATGGGGATTTTGCAGTATCCCTCCCCTGGAGTGGGGAGGGAGTGGAGATTTTGCAGTATCCTTCCCCTGGAGTGGGGAGGGAATGGGGATTTTGCAATATCCTTCCCCTGGAGTGTGGAGGGAATGGGGATTTTGCAGTATCCCTCCCCTGGAGTGGGGAGGGAGTGGAGATTTTGCAATATCCTTCCCCTGGAGTGGGGAGGGAATGGGGATTTTGCAGTATCCCTCCCCTGGAGTGGGGTGGGAGTGGAGATTTTGCAATATCCTTCCCCTGGAGTGAAGAGGGAATGGAGATTTTGCAGTAACCTTCCCTTGCCATGCCCACCAAGCCACACCCACAGAACTGGCAGTAAAAAATTTGAATCCCACCACTGTCTGGCACCCCAGTTTACACCCAAACAACACCCTCAAACAGATGTAATTCTGAAGCTTTTTAACACAATGCAATTCCTCTGTTTAATCTACTTGGCTAGATCATTTAAAACAAAAATTCGTTTCTCTTTTCTCCAAGCTACATCTTCTGGGTTGTTGTTTTTTCTTTGCTTACCTGCTCCATTGGTATATTTTTTACTAAACCTACCCGTACACAGCCCAAAGAGAGATCTACAATCCATATAAAGTAAATTGACTTACGAGTCCCAAGATCTGTAAAAAACTGTAGTGGTAAACAAACATCAATCCAGTGGAAAGCAAGGCCCACCAAAAATTCCAGGATGGCTCAGGAGTGTAAACACCTTTTAGAAAGAGAGAAAAAGAGAAATTTGTTTTCTGCTATTTCAAGGTGGACACCATTCTTTCTTTAACGACGTATCAATTTTCACCCTGAAAATCCAAGATTATTGCAATAGAAAACATAAGCTGATAGAAATACCTCTGTTGTAGACCAGATTAAATGCCAAAGAAGGGAACTGCAAACATTTCAAGATACTGAGAAAACCACGGCTGGCTCCTGGCTTGAAAAAGTTTGCACATTAATCCCATGCTACACTCCTCAATTTATGACCAAAACTGAGCCCAAAATTTATGTGGCTAAGAAGTTTGTTAAGTGAGTGATCCAAATTTGGGCACTTGGCAACTGGCATGTATTTATGATAGTTTCACTTCATGCAATCACCATTTGTGACCTTCCTAGCTGGCTTCCGATAAGTCAATGGGGGGCAGGGGGGAGCCTGATTCACTTAACAACCTCATGACTCACCTAACGACTGCAGCAATTTGCTTAGCTGTGGCAAAAAGGTCATAAAATTGGACTTGCTTAACAACTTAGCAACACAAATTTGGGACTCCAATGGTGGCGCTCTGTCAAGGACCCCCTTGTAGGAAGTTCTTGCATGCCTCACTTTGGTGCATTGCTCTAGAAACAGTTAAGTAGAAAGCTTGCTTAACCCTTCTAGACATGCTCCAGAAACATCTGGCTTGAAGGCAGGAGCTTTCAAACAATGCATTCGTGAAGCCCAGGGAAAAAGCCCGGGGAAATTCCTGGCAAACAAGCTAGCTGGAAAAGAAATCTACATGCTTATTTTTCCAAGCGTTAATGGCCCCCCATTCTGAGCTTTTGAATTTCGGCTCAGAAATGCTTTCTCTTCCCTCTTTGATGTCTCTCCAGTTAGAAATTCCTTCTCCGCATAGAGTGGAAAATCACTGAATGGAGACCAGTAACTACTCATCTGGGAAATGGGTAAAAACAAAGAGGGGAGGGGAGAGAGACAGTTGAGAAGAGCTGAAATTACATTTTTCCCCCTTCCTAGCCTGACTCAACTTCTCCAGGAATCATTGCAGCCAGCCCTCCACTTACAACCATTTGTTTAACAACAAAAATTGCATATACGCCCTCCCCTGAAAATAATCCCCCTGGACAACCCCAGTTTGTCACAGCGCCACTCACCAACCAAGCAGTATCCCGAAGGCAGCAAGCAATGTGAGCATCTTTCCCCCCCTCCCCCCGGCTCCTGCGGCTTGGCGCCTTCAAGATATCATTAGGTTGGTGAGTGGCGCTCTGCCTGGCTGGAGGGGGGGTTGTCCAGGGGGCTTATTTTCAGGGGAGGGCATATATTTTTGCCCACCCAAAAAATATGGCATGGCCTTATTATCAGGACATGTCATGGTTTTGGGGAAACACGGTATATGGCTACCTATTTTATGCATGTTAATCCTAGGTAAGTCACAACAACATATTCCCCAAATAAGGTCATCAAGTCAACGTTAGTGGTGACAACTAGGCTTTCATTCATTTGGGTTTTTTTTCCCCTTATTACACATTTCAATCCCACCTTTGACAAACATTAATTGAAGGTGGAGTTCAGGGTTTGCAGGCCACCAGCAGAGGGCAGCAGAGAGTTACAGAAACCCCAAGGTCTCCTTAAACAGGTTTGAAAACTCTCCTGTTCTCCTGGCCAAGAAGTGGTTGGGCAAGAAATGAAGAGGTCATTATGCAAAGTCAGTGGGGCCCTTTCACAAACAAGGAAACATCTACCATTTCTTGGGGGTGGGGGTGGGGGTGGGGAGACTCATTTGTCTTATGATTCTCCCTTTGTCCAGAGGGCAGACAAGAAGTCGTGAGTAAGAAGCTAGTTTAAAGGGAGATCCAACCTAGAAGTAAGGAGAAATTTCCTGGCAGCGAGAACAAGGAATCAACGCAATGACTTGCTTCCAGAAATTGAAGGTGCTCCATCACTGGAGGATTTTGAAGAAGAAATCGGATAGCCATTTGTCTGGATGGTATGATGCTCCTGCCTTGAACAGGGGGTCGGCAACCTTAAACACTCAAAGAGCCACAAAGGTCCTAACCGGAAGCCCCCCCATTCAATTCTGGAGCCGACCGGAAGTCCGGTTCCCCCACGATAGAGTCTCCTCCTAGCGCAGCGTCCTTTTTCCTCTGCCAACCGGAAGTCTGATTCCCCCACCATAGAGTCTCCTCCTAGCACGGCGTCCTTTTTCCTCTACCTGTCCTAACCGAAAGCCCTATCAATTGTGGAGCCGACCGGCGACAGGGAGCCGCAGCAGAGGGATGAAAGAGCCACATGCGGCCCCAGAGCCACAGTTTGTTGACTCCTGGACGAGAAGGAAGGTCCCTTCCTGCCCTATGATTCTACGTTCTACGTTTTTAAACTGTGAAAAGCTTTGTTAAAGTTTTGTTGGATTGCTGAACTGTAAATATAGTGTCTTTGGTAAGAATTGAGGAGCAAAATTAACATTCAGTGCCTGAAGGATCTACTCTAGGATACAGCGATGGAGGTCCTGATTAGCTAGGAAGACAGGATGTAATTAAATAGTATCAGTAAGGCCCCAGGCACAGACAGACCGTATTTTTCAGAGTATAAGTCTGCACCTTTCCTCCCCCCCAAAAACGAGGGTGAAAATCTGGGTGCGTCTTATACACTGAATACAGCATTTTTGGCCTCCTGAAACCCCGCCTCCTTCGCAAAAATGGACGTGCATAGCTTTTAGGAGGCTTCCAGAGTGCTCCTGGGGGAGAGCAAAAATGAGTGGAAAAAAGGCAGTTTGTTTGTTCGTTTTTGCCCTCTCAGCCCCCAGGAGCACTCTTTAAGCCTCCTAAAGGCTATTCATGCCCTTTTTCTTTGGCAAAAAACAGACCTGTTTTTGCCCTCCCCGCTCAACCCCCAGGAGCACTCTGCAGGCCTCTCAAACTCTCATGCCCCATTTTTCACAAAAAAAATGAGGCATGCAGAGGGTTTGGGAGGTCTGCAGGGTGCAAAAACTTTTTTTAAAAAAATTCACCTCTTAAAAATCTTGGCACTCCAGTGCGTCTTATATTCCGAAAAATACGTACCTCCTTTCTGTAGCAGGTAGATTGGGACAACATAAAGCATGATATGTTGAATGTAATAAATTTCCAATTCAAAAGGTAGCTGTAAAAAAAGAAGAAGAAGAAGGAACCGATTTATAAACAGAGACTGATGCGCACTCAACTCAGAGTAATTTTCCTTGACTATGTGATCAACTTCGATTCAATTTCTGGTCAGCTGTATTCAGTTGAGGTACTCCTCGACTTACAACACTTCATTTAGTGTCCCTACAAAATTACAACGGGACTGAAAAAAAGTGACTGGCGAACGTTTTTCACGTTTACGACCACCGTTGGTCACCGTTCCCCAAATACTTTTAACCCAGTCAAATGTCCTTATTGGTGGTTCTGGGTGTGATCGCAGTACGGGATCCCACCAACTGAGCCAAAGGTCCAACTATTTGGGAAATATTAAACCCTTCCCCACTTTCTCTAGGGAGGGGCTACTATCCCAAGAGCCATTGCAAAGGACGTTTTCCTCTTGGTGGGTGCTACTTAGATACAGACTTGGCGAGTCAAGAATAGCCAGGATGGTAGGATGGAAGTTTTGAAGAGTGCTGAACACAAACTGGAATTCTGAATTCTGCCTATCATGATATGGTCACAAAACCACAGAATTATTCATTTTCGTCCGGTTGTCTCTGCTGTCATAAATGTTGTTGTCAGTTGCTCAACAGAGAACATTTCCGCAAACAAATGCACTGTAGCGTCACCCAGACTTCAAATAACATTCTTTGGTATGAAAATGTTTTATCTTAGACATTAACTACAAGTAGCCCTGGACTTAAAGGTAAAGGTTCCCCTCGCACATATGTGCTAGTCGTTCCTGACTCTAGAGGGCAGTGCTCATCTCCGTTTCAAAGCCGAAGAGCCAGTGCTTTCCCAAGACGTCTCGTGGTCATGTGGCCAGCATGACTCAACGCCGAAGGCGCATGGAACACTGTTACTTTCCCACCAAAGGTGGTTCCAATTTTTCTACTTGCATTTTTTATGAACTTTCAAACTGCTAGGTCGGCAGAAGCTGGGACAAGTAATGAGGAACTCACTCCATTATGCGGCGGTAGGGATTCGAACCACCAAACTGCCGACCTTTCTGATCGACAAGCTCAGCATCTTAGCCACTGAGCCACCATGTCCCCCAGCCTTTGACTTACAGCCATTCATTTTGTGATTGTTCAGTTACAACAGCACTGAAAAAGTTAGTTATGCCTGGTCCTCACACTTATGCCTGTTGCAGTATCCCCATGGTCACGTGACCCAAACCCAAATACTTGGCAACTGGTCCCCATGTTTATGACGGTTGCAGCATCCCAGGGTCATATGATCCACTTTTGTGAACTTCTGACAAGCAAAGTTATTGGGGAAGCTGAAGTCACCTAACAACTGCAGTGCTTCATTTAATAACTGTGGCAAAAAGGTCATTAAGTGGGGCAACACTCACTTAATAACTGTCTTGCCAAGCAATGGAATTTTGGAGCTTAATTGTAATCAAGGTAGTCTAGCTAGTCCTAAACTTATAACCACAATTGAGCCCAGAATGTTGGTCCTAATTCATTGCAATCATTAAGAAGGTCCCCACGTGAACTGACTTGATTTTACGTTCGGTTTTACAATGGTTGTTAAGCACTGGTCACTACGTGAACCAGTGGCCATTAAGCAAATCCAGCATTTCCAATGGGTGCAAACATGGTATAAAAGTCACAAATCAGAATCACGTAACCAGAGTCACAAATGCAAGTGGTTGCTAAGAACACCGAACGTGATCACATGTCGGAGGGGAGGTGTGGCAGTTGTAACTTTGAGGACGTGTTGTAAGTAGCTTTTTTTTAAGACTGTCCTAATTTCACAAAGTCATTAATAACTGGTCGTTAACAGAGGACTACTTGTATTAAGGCTACCACATTCCTTGGTAGACCAAAATCAAGAACTGCCAACACCCTTCATAAATCAGGTCATTAGCATGTGATGCAACAACCCCAGTTGTGATCAGACAAAAAGAAAGATCACACCATCAACAGACGCAACTTATTACAACACTTTTAACCAAAGAGTTATTACCTGGATCAGATATTGGCACCACAAACATTGTGACATAACCAAGCTTCAGCACAACCAAATTAGGAGCATTAGATTGGGTGCAAGAAACAACTCAACAATTATTCTGACCAAAGTTTCCCAACAGCATGAAGGAAACTCCTTGTCCCAGCAAAAAACCCTTTTATTAATTTCAATTTCAATTTCAATTTATTAAATTTATAAACCGCTCCCTCTCCCCGAAGGGACTCGGGGCGGTGTACAGTCAAAAGTTAAAACACCACATACATAAAAACATCAAAACCCCATAAAGACGAATTGCATACATAAAAATCTATACAGTAATAATAAAATTAAAACAACATTAAAATCTACCCCAGAAATTTAAAATAACTGCCAGGGGGATTGGAGAATAAAACTATAGTTGGGCCAGGCCAGCTAATTGGAACAGGTGGGTCTTGAGTTTCTTGCGGAAGGAGCGGAGGTCAGTAGTGATTCTAATATCGGCGGGGAGGTCATTCCAGAGGGTTGGGAATTAGTAGAATTTACTGTGAATTCTACTAATTCACATCCATCAAAGTCCTTCGAGGGAGGATTTATGGTCACAGACCTTCTCTGGCTTGGAGAGCTGCCAGGCTGATATCTGGAGAACTTGGCAAGGAACCTTAGAGAATTACAAACATATATTGGCATATAAATCCAATTTTAAAAAAAACAATTAAGCGAACTAATTCTCCTGCAAACTCCACTCCCCTTTCGCTCCTCTTTTATTTCCTCTGGGAGGGGTCATTCTTCATCCACCGACTTCCGCTCCTTCCGACAAAAATTGAAGACTCACCTGTTCCGATTGGCTGGCCTGGCATAATCATAACTGCTACCTCCTGGCAGACATATTTCTTAACTGGTATTTTAGGGGAATTGTTTTTTAAATTTAATTTTATGGGATATTTTTAGGGGTTTTAAAACTATATTTATATACTTTACTCAGCTGTACAGTTCTTTTTAACCTTCTTTTAACCTCCTTCGTATCTATCTATCTATTTAATAATTTTAACTGTTCAATTATTTAGTTATTTATATGATGTATTTCTTGTATGGACTGTACACCGCCCCGAGTCCCTTTCGGGAGAGGGGGCGGTCTATAAGCGCTCAGTAAATAAATAAATAAATAAATCCACCTGTGGCCTTCCTCCCAAGTCGACCCCTGTTCTTTAGCTGTTCCCTTTGTCTCGCAACTCTGTGCATGCACACACTGGGAACAGGCTCCAGCTGTTCCTCTGCCTCACTGATGTCTGACTCTGAAGGCAGCTGATAACTGGCATACGGCTCTGGCCCCCTCTCTGCCTCCGATGCAGAGCCCCCATCAGAGACTTCCCCAGACTTCAGGACTGGCCCATGTTCCTCCCCAACCTACTCACTGTCCAAATCAGCTTTGGCGGGCCACAACTACTATTTTACTACAACCCAAAAGAATATATGGTGTATGTTGACGTCTTTTGGGATAAGCTTTTAGAAGCTGGAAGCTTTGACATTTAAAAATATCAAATGTATACAAACACAGCAGTGGTGGGATTCAAATTTTTTTACTACCGGTTCTGTGGGCATGGCTTAGTAGGTGTGACTTGGTGGTTGTGGCAGAGGAAGGATACTGCAAAATCTCCATTTCCACCTCAGCCCCACTAACCTGCTTTCTAGCTCCGTTCTCCTTTGCAGGGCAACAAAAGAAGACCCAGCCAATCAGCTGGGCCGACTCGGGAGGCAGCAAATCGATCGGGGACGGGGCCAGTCAGAGGTGGTATTTGCCAGTTCTCCAAATTACTCAAAATTTCCGCTACTGGTTCGCTAGAACCGGTTAGAACCGGCTGAATATCACTTCTAAAACACAGTGCGCTAAAATATCCATCCATGCTCCATTTTCTGATCATAGTCATTCCTTTTCCCCAATGGAGTTCCTTGTTTAGGTTTTGATTTTGATTCATTAACCATTGTTTCATTTTTAGGAAACAGATAAGGCAGAAAGTGCAATAAGCCGTGCTCCATTAATTAAGCTTATCTCTACACTGGTTTGCTCCAGAGACAAAGAGATGGTCCCACCTCTTTAAGGTTTCAGGGGGCTTTGAATAACTGGCTTTTCCCCTATACATTTGAGGTTGAGCAAACTGCTACTTAAACTGGTTTTTATTGTTCTTTTTTTAAAAAAACAGAAAGACTTCTGCAACCCTGGACATTAATTATTTGGACTGTTGACTTTTTTTCCCTGGTGCTTTTAATCCTCGTATGCCGTCCAAAGTTATTGCCAAAACATGAGCAGCCAGCAAAATGAAATGAAATAAATCAGCCCATGAACGGTGCAAGCTTTAAAAAAGAAGAAGGAAAGTATCAAAGAGTACGGTATTTTTCAGAGTATAAGACGCACCTTTTCCCCCCTAAAAGAGGGTGAAAATTTAGGTGTGTCTTATACAGTGAATGTAGCCCCGCCCACCCACCAGCCCCCATCCTTTGGTCTCTTCCTCCCATCAATTTACCTCTTTGCAGCAAACAGAGAAAATGGGGCTTGCGAAGGCAGCAATAGGCTATGGCAATCCGTGCAGACTGAAACAGTTGATCATCGGGAGGCCAAATTGAAAGTGAAACTTGCTGTTTGCTCCACTAGGTAAATTGCTGGGAGGCAGAGGTGGGTTTTTTTTTTCTTGTGCTAATCAGGCTGTTTGCTGCAAGGAGGTAAGTCGATAACTATAAATATTATAGTTATAGAACATTCTAACTATAAAATGTTCAAATTATTAATTTTTTAAAGACTGCTCTATTATTGTTCTAGACAACTTAACAAAATGAAGAAGATTTTAAAATAAATGCTTGATCTGAAGAGGCCCAGGACTATTGTATTTTCTTTTAAATAGCAGAGAATATTGTACACTTCCAGAAAGCCACATCAATTTTAACAGCATCTGTACAAGTATATTCTGAAATGTAACACCACAAACAGTGTATATCTTCTGTACTGTTTGCTGTTTCTTGCAAGGAGGAAAATTGCTGGGAGGCAGAGGCAGATTTCCTGCCCCCCTTGATTTCCTCCCCAAAAGCTAGGTGCGTCTTATATTTTGGAGCATCTTATACTCCCAAAAATACGGTATTTATCTTGAGTCCATTTAGCCCCATATTAGAGAATCTTGGCATGGGGATCTGTGTGGGACTCAGGCCCAGCTCTATCTTTAACTGTGGAAACTTGTTGTGTGACTTTAAACCAGTCCCCACCTTACCCACGTCAGCCTAACGTGACCTGCCAGAGTTGTTACTATGGGAAAATTGCACAGAGAAATATGTAATCCACCTGGAGAGAGTGAATGAAAGACAGGAGAGAAAGTTAGCAAATAAGGAAGCAAGAAAATATACAAACAAAGGACAGGTTGCCGGAGAAACCCAACACGGATCACTGCTTTGCCTTCCTAAAAGTTTAAATCAAGTGATTTTCATACTTGGCAACTTTAAGATGTGTGGATTTCAACTGCCAGAATTCCCCAGCCAGCCCTGCTTTCTGGGAGTTGAAGTCCACACATCTTAAAAGTTGCCATGTTTGAAAAACACTGCTCTAAATCTTCAAAGGCAGCGGGGAAAAAAACCCATAAGAATTGTTGTGATTGCTGAACAAACGGATTTCCTCCAATGAGTATTATGCAATTCTGAATTCTTGGCTGAAAGAAAGGGCATTCCTGTACTTTTATATACATTTGGGAGATTATACAAAACAACACAAACAATTTCTGCATTTTATCAGCTCTCCATAACCACCCAGCTGTACGGGAATCCCAGTTTGTGTCAAACTAAAAGGAGTGGAAATGACAGCTGCCGATCCTTGGCCCAAGAACTATAATTTCACAATGTTGACCCTTCTTAGCAGGAAAATGATGTCAACATTTTCCTGTACGTACCAGGGTGGGGCAGTTCAGAGAAATTCTGAACACAAGCTTTCACACTATCGGCAGCTCAGCTCAGCCACACTAGCCTAAACTGATCCTTAGCTACCCTGTTTCCCCGAAAATAAGACCTCCCCAGAGAATAATGAGCGCATGCGCTAAATAAACCGTCCCCTGAAAATAAGCCCTCCCCTGAAAATAAGCCCTCCCTGAAAATATTGCAACACAGCAGCAGTCAAGAGGTGACCACTCTTGCCGCCTTCTGCAAGACCAAGCGCTTATTTTGGGGGTCAAAAGAAAATAAGACCTTGTCTTATTTTCTGGGAAACACAGTAGCATTTACCGTATTTATTCGAGTATAACGCGCACACGTGTATAACGCGCACCCCCTAATTTTCGATTAAAAATCGGTATAAAATTTTGTTTCACACCAAGCATTGTAAGGGTCTATTTATCTATTTCATTAACTTTTACTGAACCAATGCAAATACTATTATTTTAGTATAATTCTCATTACATTTTGTTTATATGCTAAATGTATTATATCATTTTGTTTGCTGTCCTATATCTCACGGAATCTTTTAAAAAATGATTTCCTTTTGATTTTGTTGCATATGCAAAAAGAAATATTTTTGATTGAATACATGTATAGAATAGAAATTTGGAAAATGTCTAGCTTTTTAAAGCTTAGAAGGAAGATGGGTTATTAAGGAAATAGGTTATTAAGGAAAAAATCCCACTGACAAGGTAGTGAAGCAGAGGCACGTGGAGAAGAGAAAATATGACATCAGTATAATGGGGGGAAATTATCTTTTAGCATAAGTTCTAAGAATCACTGTACCTGCTACTCCCAGTAAAATATCTGCGTGCATTTATGCTATAAGTAGAAATTCTGTTGCAATTGCCCCAATTGGTTCACATTTAAGGGAAATAGGACCCGTTCACAGGACCCGCCTCTCACCCTCTTCCTCCTGCCGACTGGAGGAAGAGGGTGAGAGGCGGGTCCTGTGAACGGCGGCAGCAGCGGCGGCAATAGCTGGGAGACAAAGGAGGGGAAAAGCGGCAGGCAGCTGAGTTGCGACTATTGAGCACGGCGCGGCGCCGCCTGAGGCCGGGATCGAGGCTGCAGTCCGGAAATTTACAATTTACAATTCGCCTGCGCCCTCAAAACCCCAGCCCTCATTTATAACGCACACCCACACTTTGATTCCTTTTTTTGGTACAAAATTTTGCTCGTTATACTCGAATAAATAAGTAACATGTCTCCGATATTTGTTGTCCCCATAACACATTGGTAGTTCTCCCTGCCCTCTAGAGATGCAAGATAAGCTATAGAATCTCTCTATATAAAAGCGAAATACCACTCACGCATCATCACGAAATCTCCAGAACCGTAAAGCCTATAAAATTTGAAAATTGGCAGTTATGTTCCTCCTGGCTGAAAGGATTCTTCAGAATGACCATCAGATCATTAGTATTTCTTATATTATTCACGCACTCTGATGCTGAGGAGTTCTACTCCTCCTTCCCACCTGAAAAGAGTTCTTTTCCAACTGCCAGTTGGGCGTGGGTTTGGCCAGCGGGTGACTCATCTGGCCTGTGGGCTGGAAGTTTAGACATTCTACTCTCCCTCCCCACCTGAAAAACACTCTGATGTAAGGAGTTAGACTGAAGGAGAGAAGAGGAGAGGAGAGGCCGATCGTAACTATTCATTAATTTTCAAGCTCTAAGTGTCGATCTATCAAGCCCGATCACGTACTTTTGTAGTGGAGCACAGGTATCCAGCTAGTATAGAATAATAGAGTTGGAAGGGACCTGGGAGATCTTCTAATCCACCCCCCTTGCGCAAGCGGAAGACAATTGGCTATCCAGGCTCTTGTTAAAAGCCACCAGTGTTGGAGCACATACAACTTCTGAAGGCAACTGTTCCACTGGTTAATTGTACTCACTGCAAGGAAATTTCTCCTTAGTTCTAGGTTCGCTTCTCTCTTGGTTCAGTTTCCATCCATTGCTTCTTGTTTTGTCTTCGAGTGCTTTGGAAAAAATAGATTGACCCCCTTTTCTTTGTGGCAGCCCCTCAAATATTGGAACACTGCTATCATGTCACCCTTGGTTCTTTTTTTCACTAGACTAGGCATGTCCAGTTTCCTCATAGCATCTCGTGACCAAATTAATCAATTAATCAAGACCAATTAGTCGACAGAATAGCTTGCCTCCCAGAGTTGCAGCTTCTCCATCGCCGGAGGCCTTCAGGAAAAAGATTGGAGAGTCATTTGTCTGGGATGCAATAAGTTTCCTGCCTTGAGCAGGGGGTTGGACTAGAAGACCTGCGAGGTTCCTTCCAGTCTTACGATGCTTTGAAATGTGGGAGATTGAAAAAAGCAAAAGTAGTGATTGGGCTTCACATGTTGGAGACCCCAACTATTTCAATTTGTTAGATTGTAGTTTGAGGTTTGGAGGGAATCCAGCCAGTTGTTGGTCACCTTCCACTAAGTCTTCTCCAGTTACCCAGCAACACTTCTCCACCCTCACCAAGTATTCAGTTGTAGAACTACCATATTTTTCAGAGTATAAGACGCACCCTCCCCCCCTTAAAAAGGGTGAAAATTTGGGTGTGTCTTATACACTGAATGTTAGCCCCACCCAACTCTTTGGCCTTTGCCTCCCAACAATTTACCTCCTTGCAGCAAACGGGGACTTGGGAGGCTGCAATAGGCTATAGTAATCCCTGTAGCCTGAAACAGCTGATGATCGGGAGAAATTGAAAGTGAAACTTGCTGTTTGCTCCATGTGGCAAATTGCTGGGAGGCAGAGGCAGATTTTTTTCCCTTGTGCTAATCAGTGTTTGCTGCAAGGAGGTAAGTCAACAACTACAAATGTAGATGCCTGTAGAATGCTGAAATTATTAGACTTATTTTTTAAAGATTGCTTTATTATTGTTCTAGACAGCTTAACAAAATGAAGAAGCTTTTTAAAATAAACGCTCGATCTGAAGAGGCCCAGTGCTACTGTATCTCCTTTTAAATAGCAGAGAATAACTATACTTCCAGAAAGCACATCAATTTTAACAGCTTCTGTACCAGTATAGTCTGAAATGTAACACTACAAAGTGTATATTACAATACAATACAATACAATAGTAGAGTTGGAAGAGTTGGAGGTCTTCTAGTCCAACCCCCTGCCTAGGCAGGAAACCCTACACCATTTCAGACAGATGACTATCCAACATCTTCTTAAAGACTTCCAGTGTTGGGGCATTCACAACTTCTGGAGGCAACTTCTGTTCCACTGATTAATTGTTCTAACTATCAGGAAATTTCTCCTCAGTTCTAAGTTGCTTCTTATTGTCAGTACTGTTTGCTGTTTGTTGCAAGGAGGCAAATTGCTGGGAGGCAGATTTTTCTCCCTTGTTTTCCTCCCCAAAAGCTAGGTGTGTCTTATACTTCGGAGCGTCTTAAAGTCCAAAAAATACGGTAATCCAAATTGGAGATTCTCAAGGACAGATTTTCATGATACTAATGTGCTTCTGCCAAAAATTTGTATCTCCCCATTCAAAATCCAGTGCTGGCTTTAATCATTGATACTAGGCCTGTAATGAAAAGGGATGCAGTGGCTCAGTGGCTGAGATGCTGAGTTTGTCAATCAGAAAGGTCGGCAGTTCAATGGTTCGAATCCCTAGCACCACATAACAGAGTGAGTTCCCGTTACTTGTCCCAGCTTCTGCCAACCTAGCAGTTCGAAAGCATGTAAAAATGCAAGTAGAAAAATAGGAACCACCTTTGGTGGGAAGGGAACAGCACTCCATGAGACTTCGGCATTGAGTCATGCCAGCCACATGACCACGGAGACATCTTCGGACAGCGTTGGCTCTTCGGCTTTGAAACAGAGATGAGCACCGGCCCCTAGAGTCGGGAACGACTAGCACATATGTGCGAGGGAAACCCTTTACCTTTTACCTTACAACAATTTGCTCACAAGTACACCGTTGTCTGGAGTGGGGAGGAAGATTTGTCTATACAAATGGCTACATCTGAAGAGGGTGGTAGGAACGACGTTTGGGCAAACGTTAACAAAAAAACGAGGGTGACAAGTGAAACAATTGGAAAAAGGAGAAAGGAAAACTGATCAATTTGTCCCTTCTAATCTGCTAGGCAGGCTCAGATTTCCAAGAGCCAAGAGAATTTGCTGTAGGTTGAAATGGAAATGTCGGAGGTCAGACTGTAGAAGCCAAATGTTGCTAATATTTCATTCGAGGAACACTTTGTGCATCTCCTTCTGTTGAAGCCCCGGCAAGCTTTTCAAATAGAAACAGCCAAAATAAAATTACACAGGTAGTCCTCCACTTATGACCACAATCACGCCGAAAATTGCTGTGGTCAAGCGAGAGCGTTGTTAAGTGAGTTTGGCCCCATTTTACGACCTTTCTTGCCACAGCTGTTGGTAAGTTGTAGTCGCTGTAGTTGGTAAGTTAGTAAGCCGGTTGTTAAGTGAACCCGGCTTCCCCATCGATTTTGATTGTCAAAAGATCACAAACGCAATCACCTCGTTGTCACTACAATGGTCATAACTAGGTGGCAGACAATGGGGATGGTGCAAAGGTCGTAACTGTGAAAAATGGTCATAAGTCACATTTTTGGGGGCTGTTGCAACTTTGAACGATCATCAAACGGACTGTTTTAAGGCGAGGGCTACCTGTATTAAAAGGGACGTGGTGGCTCAGTGGCTAAGGCGCTGAGCTTGTCGATCAGAAAGTTCGGCAGTTCGAATCCCTAGCACGGTGTAACGGAGTGAGTCAGAAGTCACTTCAAGCACGTTCAGTGGGAAAGAGCCCCTGCTAAGCTTGAGTAAGGCTTGGAGTCGAAGACTGCAAGGTTCTATCTTCTCCCCTATCTCAGTGATGTGATTAAGAGTTAAATAAGCCACTTATATTAAAAAAACAGGTGTGGTAGCTCGTCACACCCCAATCAGCTTTGCTTGGATATGACGAGAGAACACACCCATATCTTGCTAGAGAGACGGTGCCGAGAGTCTCCAAGGGCTGGCTGGCTGAACCCTTACTACAGGTAGTCCTCAACGTACGATGACAACTGAGCCCAAAATTAATGTTGCTAAGTGAGAAATGATTTAGAAATTACTGGGATGCGGTGGCTCGTTGGCTAAGACGCTGAGCTTGTCGATCAGAAAGTTCGGCAGTTCGAATCCCTAGTGCCGCGTAACGGAGTGAGCTCCCGTTACTTGTTCCAGCTTCTGCCAACCTAGCAGTTCGAAAGCATGTAAAAATGCAAGTAGAAAAATAGGAACCACCTTTGGTGGGAAGGGAACAGCGTTCTGTGCACCTTCGGCATTTAGTCATGCCGGTCATATGACCATGGAAAATATCTTCGGAAAGTGCTGGCTCTTCGGCTTTGAAACGGAGATGAGCACCGCCCCCCAGAGTCGAGAACGACTAGCACATATTGTATGTGCGAGGGGAACCTTTACCTGTATTAAACCCGACTGGTTTATACAAACAGGTTTGCTCTTGTCTATGCAGGAAGTTTCAGAACGGACTTTCTTAAGCGTGTAAAACGCTGGTTTCCATCACCAGAGAGGATTTGGGCTCTAATTAAAGCCATTCCGCAGGAAAAGTGGGATTAGGAAGAAAGGCACAGGGGCTGATCCAGCTTGTACTTTATTTGAGGAGATTTGGGGAGATTAAGCAGCTAAATTATCCAGGCGAATCTTGGCAAGACAGGACCGCAACGTGCCATGTTCTTGGCTCTGGAACGTGTTTCTTCCTGTGGTTGGTATAAAGCAATGGTGAAATTCAGCAGGTTCTGACAGGTTCTGGAGAACTGGTAGCGGAAATTTTGAGTGGTTCGGAAAACCAGCAAATACCACCTCTAGCTGGCCCCAGAGTGGGGTGGGAATGGAGATGTTGTAGTATCTTTCCCCTGGAGTGGGGTGGGAATGGAGATTTTGCAGTATCCTTCCCCTGGAGTGGGGAGGGAATGGGGATTTTGCAGTATCCTTCCCCTGGAGTGGGGAGGGAATGGGGATTTTGCAGTATCCTTCCCCTGGAGTGAGGAGGGAATGGAGATTTTACAGTATCCTTAGTAGGGAGGGAATGGGGATTTTGCAGTATCCTTCCCCTGGAGTGGGGAGGGAATGGGGATTTTGCAGTATTTTTCCCCTGGAGTGGGAAGGGAATGGGGATTTTGCAGTATCCTTCCCCTGGAGTGGGGAGGGAATGGGGATTTTGCAGTATCCTTCCCCTGGAGTGAGGAGGGAATGGAGATTTTACAGTATCCTTAGTAGGGAGGGAATGGGGATTTTGCAGTATCCTTCCCCTGGAGTGGGGAGGGAATGGGGATTTTGCAGTATTTTTCCCCTGGAGTGGGGAGGGAATGGGGATTTTGCAGTATCCTTCCCCTGGAGTGGGGAGGGAATGGGGATTTTGCAGTATCCTTCCCCTGGAGTGGGGAGGGAATGGGGATTTTGCAGTATCCTTCCCCTGGAGTGGGGAGGGAATGGGAATTTTACAGTATCCTTTCCCTGGAGTGGGGAGGGAATGGGGATTTTGCAGTATCCTTCCCCTGGAGTGAGGAGGGAATGGAGATTTTACAGTATCCTTAGTAGGGAGGGAATGGGGATTTTGCAGTATCCTTCCCCTGGAGTGGGGAGGGAATGGGGATTTTGCAGTATCCTTCCCCTGGAGTGAGGAGGGAATGGAGATTTTACAGTATCCTTAGTAGGGAGGGAATGGGGATTTTGCAGTATCCTTCCCCTGGAGTGGGGAGGGAATGGGGATTTTGCAGTATTTTCCCCCTGGAGTGGGGAGGGAATGGGGATTTTGCAGTATCCTTCCCCTGGAGTGGGGAGGGAATGGGGATTTTGCAGTATCCTTCCCCTGGAGTGAGGAGGGAATGGAGATTTTACAGTATCCTTAGTAGGGAGGGAATGGGGATTTTTCAGTATCCTTCCCCTGGAGTGGGGAGGGAATGGGGATTTTGCAGTATCCTTCCCCTGGAGTGGGGAGGGAATGGGAATTTTGCAATATCCTTCCCCTGCCACGCCACCCAAGTCATGCCCACAGAACTGGTAGTAAAAAAAATTGAATTTCACCACTGGTGCAAAGGTGGAATATCGTCCAAGCAGATTCCAAAGCAGAGAAATCAGAAATCCTTTCCAGCTGGAGTACCCCAGGTGAGGCATACTGTGGGAGGCAGTCATCCCAAAACAGGCTGTTGTCACTTAATCCCAGTAATTGGGACCAGAATTTCCCTCTTTAAGCGATACAGTCATAAAGTGTGACATCATGAGGCCACACCACTTAGCCACACAACTCCTGGATTTTGTCCGTTCCACACCATGGTTAAAGTCTAATGACAGTTAGAACAATCAGTCCGTGGAACAACTGGGCTTCAGAAGCTGTGGATACTCCATCACTGGAGCTTTTTAAGAAGAGACTGGAAAGGCGTCCGAAATGTCTCTTGCTTGAGCAGGGAGTTGAATTAGAAGACCTCTAAGGTGGCTCAGTGGCTAAGACCCTGAGCTTGTCAATCACAAAAGTCAGCAGTTTGGCGGTTCAAATCCCTAATGCCGCATAACGGAGTGAGCTCCTGTTACTTGTCCCAGCTTCTGCTAACCTAGCAGTTCGAAAGCACGTAAAAAAGGCAAGTAGAAAAACAGGGACCACCTTTGGTGGGAATATAACAGTGCTCTGTGTGCCTTTGGCATTTAGTCATGCTGGCCATATGAACATGGAGACATCTTCGGACAGCGCTGGCTCTTCGGCTTTGAAACGGAGATGAGCACCGCCCCCTAGAGTTGAGAACGACTAGCACATATGTGCGAGGGGAACCTTCAGCTTTATCTTTAAGGTCCCTTCCAACTCTGTTATTCTGTTACTACTGTGTGAAGGCTTGAGTAAAAAAGCAAAAAAAGAAAAAAAGAAAAAGGGTAGGATCACTCTGGTGGGACCAGAGATAAATCAGATCGAGCGAGTGATAAGCCTCAACAGGTGAAAACAATAGCACAATTTGTTTTGAATAGGCATTCTTACATCCATGGCCTGATTGTCACACCACTTTAATCAATGTGATAATAAACCAACTTGGTTGCACTGCACTGCTCTGCAACAAAGCAGGAAACTCCACATTTTAACGAACGCACCTCAACTATTTTTGACACAATTATGCTCATCA
The DNA here is from genome assembly GCF_964273705.1 of Natrix helvetica. Taxonomy (NCBI): domain Eukaryota; kingdom Metazoa; phylum Chordata; class Lepidosauria; order Squamata; family Natricidae; genus Natrix; species Natrix helvetica. The sequence goes on from NC_138562.1 coordinate 6,737,539, forward strand.
CCTCCCAAAACAATTAAGGCAGAAGGGAAGCATCGCGTTCTCTAAAATCAAAGCCAGGCTAATCTCCTCTGCATTGTTCCACTAGGCGTGTGGGTCAGTGGATGGGGCAATGAATGGAGAGAGTTAGGTTCAATGACCCATAATCAGGTTTGACTATGCCTAAAATCAGAGCCAGCAGTTTAAGGGAGAAGCATTGGAATGAATTACAAGTTAAAGCCAGACAACCAGGGGTTACAGCTATTAGGTCTTCTCATAATGTTGTGTTTTAAGACAGGCGATCAGAAAGATTTTTCTGGCTGCTGTTGCGGAAGAATTAGCCGACTCTATGCCGTTACCCAGGGGACTGTAGGATTCATACACTCTTTGGGGAGGCTAACTTGTTAGTTTGAATTTGTAAACAAATAGTTTCGTATTTGCCCATCAAGAATGCAATTGTGGTGTGCTTTTTAAACATTGCTGCTCAATAAAGAAATAATACAGCTCCAATTATAGAAAGCCGCAACAATTATGCATAAACAGAATGCCACATGCTCACACACTATCCTTACTCATGACTTACTCATGACACTATCCTTACTCATGACTTACTCATGACACTATCCTTACTCATGACTTTATGATTTTCAGCTTGGCACACTGTGCCTGCTCAACTAACTATGATTCAAGGCCTTGATTTCTGGATCCACTCAAGGGAAGAACCTGGCCAATTGAGACTTCTTTAACAAACCATGACTGAATCAAACACAGCCAAGTACTTTGCGGTACTGACTTAATTTTTTCCTCTCCAGCCCTGCACAGAGAATGCTTGTGGACTCTGCAGAACCCAAAGTAATCTGGTAAGAAATCTAATTCCTTGTCTGATTTAAGTTATCTAGCTGCTGATTTTTAAGAGGGCATGTTGTTAAGACTACATATGCTTCTACCAAGTGAGAATGAACGATTAAATAGCTGCAGTCAGCAAAACTCCATTATGCATTCTTTACAATCAATATCATTAAACAGGATATCAGCGTAAAAGAAACATTCAATCCAGCCCACTAAGTCTCTAACACTCTTCCTAGGCCATGCTCCATTCATCAAACCCTCACCCAGATTTCACCAAAAAATAGGAAAAAGGAAAAAAAGAAGTTAGGGGAAAGAGGGAGAAGAAGGAAAAAAATTAAAACTGGAATTTTTGAGCGCCCAAGAGAAAATGGTTAAAAGAGGAAGAAAGGGAAAAAAGAGTTACATTAGTAGACTAAAGAGAATAGTAGTGAGATTGTTATTGTGATGTAACTAATTAAACATAGAAATGATAGTATAGTGTTAATTGTAGAAAATAAATGATCTCTACATTTAAATTGAATTAGAGGATGTATGCTGTTTATAGGAAAATGTACCAAATTTGGTGTAACTTTGAAGGGGCAATTGAAGATATTGTTTATGAAGTAAGAAAAAAATAATGAAAAATAATGGAAGAGAATAATTTGGTTAAAAGTGAAAATGAAACTATGATGTAAAAAGGAGTATGTAAATGAGAGGATGTAAAAGAAAAGACCCAGACAATTCTTTGTTCCTATAATATGTATAATTTGTATTAAAAAATAAAAAACCTTGCAAAAGCAAAAAAAAAAAAAAGCAAACCCAAAATTCAATTTAATAGAAGAAAATCTCTGTAGCTCAGGGTCGAATTATGGAGTGTTTTGTACTATCTGAGCATGGTTGTTTTCTTTCATGTATTTCATTACTTAAGTAGGTAGCATCTTCAGCTGACACTGGTGATGTTACCTAGTTGGGTAGTGAAATGTCTGCAAAAAAACAACTAAATTCAGAGAGCACCCAACATTCACAAACATTGATTTCAATGTAATGAAGAATTCTGATTCTTTTCTAGCAACTCAAGGATCAGAAGAGAAATTAGATTTCTCACTGTAAGGGATCCGACTGACATTTTCTCCCAGAAGGCAAACCTCAGCTCTTAATGATGGACCAAACAGCAATCTTTTCCTAAATATGCTTCAGAGGCTTCTTTTTAAAGTCTGGATGCTTAAAAGTGGACAGAAAACACTGATCTAGCAGAAACCTTCTAATTATCATCCAGTTTTTTTAAAAAAAAAATGTTTCCCCATCAAGCTAAATTATCTTCAACCATTGGGAGGGGTTGGTTGTTTTTTTAATTAACTAAATGCAAAAACAAGGAAAAAACAGACAAAACAGGAGGAAGGCTGAAACCCACAATGTGTATTTACAGGAGAGAGAGAGAGAGAGAGAGAGTGAGAGAGTGTGTGTGTGTCTGTGTGTGTGTGTGTGTGTGAAAACTGAAGCTGTGATTCATGAATCCTCACCCATTTCAAATAATAAGTCCCACTTTAATTTCACCAAATTCTACAGGCTGAAACGATAAGCAGCCCACATACACAAATACACAAGCTTGATTTACATGCTTCCAAATCATGTCCCTTTGCAAATTTGCCATACTGATTTTAGTGCCCTGGACTCAATGTTGGTGTGGAAGACTAAGTCCACACACGAAGTTCCAATTAAACTAATTTATTGCAGAGCCGGCAGCAGAGTCGGACAATGAGGAAGTTGGGGAGGAACATGGGCCAGTCCTGGAGTCTGGGCAGGCTCGGACGAGGGCTCTGCATCGGAGGGAGAGACGGGGCCGAGGCCATCTGGCAGTGATCAGGTACCTACGGAGCTAATCAGTATTGAGGCAAAGGAACAGCTAGAGCCTGCACAGAGTTGCCAGAAGAAAATAATAACTCAGAAATCAGGGCACCCTTGGGAATAAAGCCACAGGTAGAAGGTGATTGGCCCCTCCCATAGGAAATAAAAGAGGAGTGAAAGGGGAGGGGGCTTTTGCAGGAAACAATTCGTCCGTCCGTCCGTTAGATTCATTCGTTAGAATCTCAGAGTCTCTGTGCCCAGTCTTTCCTTGCACAGCACCTCATTTGGAAAATATTTATATGGCAGATTTCCAAGATAGATAAGATCTGTAGTCATAAATATTCCTTTGAAAGACTGTTTGCCAGGCCTTTGCTGAATGTGAATAAGAGGAATTCACATTTGTTTAATAAATGGGGTTTTGTCGGGACCAGGACTCTGCCCCGTGCTTCTGGGGGAAGCTTAGGCCAGAACATAAACAGCCTAGGCACAGGAATATTCTCAAGTAAAAGTTGGTACTTGCTAGAAATTAAACAGGGGCTAATAGAGATCAAAGAGCGGAGTGGACTTAGTTCGCTTATGATTACGTAAGGATTCTAGGCAGAGTCCTCTTTTAACTCCCCCCCCCCAAGGTTCTGGCCTTCTTTCTCCTACAACCAGGACATTCAGAGAAAGACCTCATAAAGAATTTTGGGAGAACATTCTTGCAATAGTTTTATTACTTCACACAAAAGAGCAAGCACCAAAAGCCAATTAAAAAAACAACCTCCCACATTAGCAAAAAGAAAGAAAAAAGTACACCAAGCTGTGCATTCCGAAATAAATGATAAATAATAATAATAATTTTAAAAAAACCATCTGAAACACCTCAGATAGCCCTGGAAACATAAGCCAGTATTTGATGCATACAGAAACGTCCTTACTGGAAAAAAAGGAAGCTGTTTGCACTGACAGCTCTTTGGTGCTCTCTACGGTCAAAGATCCTGTGATCATGTGGGCTGCCAATTCGTGTAATTGTCATATGTGTACAACTTTTTTTTGCTGGATATGAACTTTTACCTGGACAAGAAAGAAGAAAGAAAGAAAGAAAGAAAGAAAGAAAGGAGGGAGGGAGGGAGGGAGGGAGGGAGGGAGGGAGGGAGGAGAGAGGGAAGGAAGGAAGGAAGGAAGGAAGGAAGGGAAGGAGGGAGGGAAGGAAGGAAGGTAGGAAGAAAGAAAGAAAGAAAGAAAGAAAGAAAGAAAGAAAGAAAGGAGGGAGGGAGGGAGGGAGGAGAGAGGGAAGGAAGGAAGGAAGGAAGGAAGGAAGGGAAGGAGGGAGGGAAGGAAGGTAGGAAGAAAGAAAGAAAGAAAGAAAGAAAGAAAGAAAGAAAGAAAGAAAGAAAGAAAGAAAGGTTTGATGGAGACGCACTGCTGGGTCACATACAAGGCAGAGGTGGCTATTCAGCCAGTTCTGACAGATTCTGGAGAACGGGTAGTGGAAATTTTGAGTAGTTTGGAAAACCGGGAAATAGGCTGGCCCCGCCCCTGCTGCCTCCCAGTTGATCTTCTTTTGTTGCCCGGAACAGGAGAATGAAGCTGGAAAGCAGGTTAGTGGGGTGGGGAGGGAATGGAGATTTTGCAGTATCCTTGCCCTGCCACGCCCACAAAGCTACACCATGCCCACAAAGCCAGGCCCACAGAACCGACAGTAAAAAAATTTGAATCCCACCCACTTAGGCAAGGAATCACTTCATCAAAATTAAATCCGTCACCCCTGGTTTTATAAGAGGCGTGAACTCCGTTCCTTTCCAGTAGCAAGCTGAGATTAACTCACCAGGCGGGTGTTAACCACAGGAAACAGGAGAGCAAGAAGGGCTCCATTCAGCATGTGCATTTGCAACCTACCAAAAGAAAAAAAAGGAGAGAAAAAAGAAATGTCACCTTTGCAGCGTAAGGAGGTCTGTTGCAAGCAATTCACAACAATTGCAACGGGTTGTAGAAGAACTCACCCGTCTGGTTTTATGACTAAGATGGGATCTAGAATTCACAATCTCCCAGTTTGTAGTCTGGTGCCTTAAACAGTATTTCAATTCACTCTATTATTATGTGTTCTTGTTATTCCTGCCAGTTTTCGGGGTTCAGTCCAATCGTTTGCTTCTTCAATGACTAAAGCAAAGTCATGATAAGTTGTGCCCCACAGCTCCGTTTCAAAGCCGAAGAGCCAGCGCTGTCCGAAGACGTCTCCGTGGTCATGTGGCCGGCATGACTAAACGCCAAAGGCGCACGGAACGCTGTTACCTTCCCACCAAAGGTGTTTCCTATTTTCATCACTTGTAATTTTACGTGCTTCTGAACTGCTAGGTTGGCAGAAGCTGGGACAAGTAACGGGAGCTCGATCCGTTATGCGGCGCTAGGGATTCAAACCGCCAAACCGCCGACCTTTCTGAGCGACAAGCTCAGCGTCTTAGCCACTGAGCCACCGCACCCCATGACTCTATGATTCTATATATAAAAATATCTTCTTGCCCTGGCAGATGAATTACTTAAGATTTCTCTCTGCCATCAGTTTGCACATCAGAAAGCCAACCAAGGGAATTCCTGTTGTGTACATCCACCAGAGCCATCCAAATGGAGGGTCCATAACATGAGATATCCTTTGGGGCACTGCTGCCATCCCAAACCTTTCCAAAAGTTGTAACCCAATTGCAATTGTTAATAAAACAGAAGGGGACAATCCTTAATAGGGGGAAATTTAAAAAAAAACAGATGCACAAGCAAAGTATGAAGGTCGAAAGGCTGGATAGGAATCCAATGATAAAGGGAAAAGAAGAACTACAGATTGTCCCCCAAAATACTTCTTTTTCTTCAAAAGGCAACTGGATCTCCTTCATTTTTCTTTGAAAATGTTTCGCTTCTCATCAAGGAGCTTCTTCAGTTCTGACTCAAACTTCTTGGGTGAGAAGCAAAAAGTCTTCAGGGAAAAACAAAGAAAATCCAGTCGCTTTTGAAGAAAAAAATAACCCTTTGGGGACAACCATGACCAGGAGGGCTGAGAACTTCCACAGACATTCAGCCACACGGATACAAATGACAGATGGTCAATTTATTTATTTATTTATTTATTTAATTTGACTTCTTAGTCGCCCCCTCTCCCCCCAGGGACTCGGGGCGACGTACAATAGCAACGGTCACAACAATATAATATAATATTATAATATGGAGGAGGTGGAAAATAAATAAATTTCAGTACTTTAAGACAATTAAAACCCCAATGACAGTTAAAATTTAAAATTAACAATTAACAATTAAAAATGCCCAAGAGGTGGAGAAGCTCTAAATTTAAGCCAGGCCGGCTAGTCGAAACAGGTAGGTCTTCCGTTTCATACGGAAGGAGCGGAGGTCGGTTGTTGTCCTAATGTCTGGGGGGAGGTCATTCCAAAGGGTAGGGCCCACCACAGAGAAGGCCCTACTCCTGGGCACCGCCCTCTGACACTCTCTGGAGGACGGCACCCGAGGAGTCCCTCTCTGTGCGAGCGAATGGGTCGCAGGGATGTGTGGGGCAGGACGCGATCCCGCAGGTAACTAGGCAGGTAACAATGTACTTCAACATAAAGTATAGGCCACAGAAATGGTCATCATTTAAACGAAGTACTATATTGGGGGTAACTCACTTACCTGAATAGAATCATGGCAAAATGGCAAGGTGGACAAGCCAGTAGAAAAATCTGACATTTAAACAAACAAAAACAAAAAGGAGTTAGCATCAATCTTTCTATTTAATTTATTTGCATCTTTTCATAAATGCAGAAAGACACAGAGAGAGAGAGAGAGGACATATGAAAGAAATGACTTGCATTTTATTTTGAAACCGCTCGATCGGATGTTTAAGGCTTGCAATGATTACTATTCAAATATTCCCAGGACAACATTGATTGATTGATTGATTCATTTATAAAATTTATACGCCACCCATTTCACAATCGAACCACTCTGCTGACATCCAGGAGGAGCTAACTAACTAACTAACTAACTAACTATCGTAAGGCAGGGGTAGGTTCCTGTACTGGTTGGTACCGGTTCGCTTGCGCATGTGCAGTTGACTTTAAATTGTTCTGTGCATGCGCAGAAACATGCCGGCAACGGCAGAAGAGACCGGGGAACCGGTTCAGCGGCGTGGGTCACTGCCGGTTCTGCGACCCAGGCCAAATCACCACTACCGGTTCGGCCGAACTGGGCACAACCCAGCTCTGCCATAAGGGACATGGTGGCTCAGTGGCTAAGACGCTAAGCTTGTTGATCAGAAAAGTCAACAGTTCGGCGGTTCGAATCCCTAATGCCACATAATGGAATGAACTCCTGTTAATTGTCCCAGCTTTTGCCAACCTAGTACTTCTAAAGCATGTAAAAAAATGCAAGTAGAAAAATAGGAACCCCCTTTGGTGGGAAGGGAACAGCGTTTCGTGCGCCTTCAGCATCTACTCATGTTGGCCACTTGACCAGGGAGACGTCTTCGGACAGCACTGGCTCTTCGGCTTTGAAACGGAGATGAGCATTGTCCTCTAGAGTTGAGAATGTGCAAGGGGAACCTTTACCTTTACCGCAACTATGATAACTACTATAACTAACTAACTAACTAACTAGGAATAGTGCTGTTGCTCTAATCCATCCCCACCTCCCAATTCTCAACCACTCCTTCTGTTGTACAAAGAAGCAGAGGCAGGATGGAAGAACTGATGGGACTCAAGAAGCACACCGGCTAGCGAAGATGATGTCTTTGAAAAGTCCTTCTGGGCCACTTGTGAGAATGATCCCATCGGATAGTGATGGCGAACCTTTTTCACCTCGCGTGCCAAAAGAATGTGCGTGTGCACTATCACACATACTTGCGTGCCCACCCCCATAATTTAATGGGCCTGTCTTCTAATGTCTTCTAATGTCAATCAGCTCTACTTTTCCATATTAAGAATAGAATAGGATGGGATGAAATGGGAGTGGGAGTGGGAATGGAAAGGGATACCGGTAGGAATAGGAACAGAATAGAACAGAACAAGATTCTTTATTGGCCAAGTGTGATTGGACACACAAGGACTTTGTCTTCAGTACATAAACTCTCAGTGTACAAACAGCAAAGCAGTAAGTCATAGATCATAAATCGCGAGATGCGATCATAAATATTAAGGTACAAACAAGAAGTGATAAATCTTAAGATACCCAATAGCAGAAGAAAGTAGAGAAAGTGAGAAAAGGTGATAAATGAGCTGACAAAAATGAAAAGATAACAAGGATAATAGCAATACAGCCTCCTACTACATGAGTAAATATCTTTAGGCCTAAGGCAGTGCTGTGGGAATTGGGTGTTCAGCAGAGAGATGGCACCAGGGGAAAAGCTGTCTGTGTGCCTAGTTGTTTCGGCATGCAATGCCCTCTAGCACCATCCCAAGGGGAGGAGTTGAAGCAGTTTATGTCCGAGGACGTGAGGGGTCTGTAGAAAATTTCTCAGCCTTCTTTCTGGTTCGTGCAGTATACAGGTCCTCAATGGAAGGCAGGATTTAAAATTATCCTCACTGGACTCTTTTTGTCAAACTCCTAGTTTCTATGAGTTCATTTCAAATTAGTTATGACTTCCGTAATGTACAGTCAGCAATGAATATGGTCTTACCAGCTGCCAGCAATTACGGCCAAAAGAGACTCTATTTCTAAAGTCATATTTCTTTTAATTATCCTTAGACTTTACTCCAAGAAAGATGAAACTATGCGATCCAAACAAGCTACAAGGCAATTTGTTAGATTTAGCCTTATCATGTTGCGTAAACCCAATCTTTGAAGCATCTGAAATAAACCATGAATCAGCTTGACACATTATGCTAAGCCATAGCCTTTAACCTATTGCTTGCACCCCTCTCTTGCTTCCATGGGGACTAGCTTGGTCTAGTGTCGTGATGATGAACCTATGGCATGCATGACACGGAGCAATATCTTCTGGCATGCAAGCCGTCAACTCCAGCTTGCATTCGCACGGCGGCCAGCTGATTTTCAGCCTTTTGGAGCCTGGGAGGGTGAAAAATGAGCCCAACAGGCCTATTGGAAGTTCAGAAACTATTCGTTTCTGGGGGCCCAGAGAAGACCGTTTTCACCCTCCCCAGGCTTCAGGAAAGCCTCCAGAGCCTGGGGAGGATCCGTTGGACCTGTTTTTCACCCTCTCCAAGAGGATTTGGGAGGCTGCAAAGTGCTCCTGGGAGCTGGGAAGGGCAAAAAACGGAGTGTTTTTTGCTCGTTTTTGCCCAGCCCCCAAGAGCAGTCTACAAGTATCCCAAAGCTCTGCGTGCCCCCTTTTTTTTTTTTGCAAAAAAAACGGCCCGTTTTTTGTTCTGCATGCCCCCCCCCAGGCCCCAGGAGCACTCTGCAAGCCTCCCAAAACTTTGCATGCCTTTTTTTTATAAAAAAAACGAGGCGTGCAGAGGGTTTGTGAGGCTTGCAGAGTGCAAAAACTTTTTTTTTTATTTACCACTTTAAAATCATGGTGCGTCTTATCTTCCGAAAAAATACGGTAGGTAACATCACCTGTGCTAGAAGGAAGGGAGGAGGAGGAGGAGGAGGAATGTGGAGTCCTTGGTGCTCTCTGAGCTGTGCTACATCATCAGTGCTACAACCCCATTCCCTTCTTGCACTGATGATGTTATCCACTTTGGTAATGAAACATCTGCAGAAAAATCACCCAGCTCAGAAAGCCCCAAGGACCTCATGGATAATACTATATTAAGAAGAGAAACAGTGCTGGATGAAAGAAGCAATTGCCCAAGCCAAGTGAAACTTAAAGGCATTTCATGGCACTTTCACACTACATTCTGGCACTTTTACACTACAACACTGAATTGTTAGAGTACCTGAGGAAGTAACAAGAGCTACAGAACTTGGCTGTTTTGTGAGGGGGGGGAGAGATAAAACAAATTCTGCTCACTTTGACACAGCTTGTCTATTAGGGTAAAACCACGGAGAAGGTGCCGGGCTAGGCGAAGGAAGTCTCGGATTCTAATCCCCCCACAGCTCTAGGAGACCCAGGGGTTCAGTGCAAAATATACAATTGTTGTTGTATAGAAAGAAATAGAGCCTCCAGCTCGTTAACAAAAGGAGGGGCGGGCAAGGCCAAATAAACATGCAAACCAGAATTGCCAAGGCTGGCACCACTTGCTGATTCCTAATCCAGCTAACCGGCCACCGTGGATGGGTTTGTGCCGTTCGCTTAACCAAATGAATCACTTCCAGCTAAGGGCAAAGTCTGCCTGAGCTTCACTATAAGTACACAAAAGGGCCCAACCCTTCAGTTCAACCACGTTCAGTGGGAAAGAGCCCCTGCTAAGCTTGAGTAAGGCTTGGAGTTGAAGACTGCAAGGTTCTATCTTCTCCCCTATCTCAGTGATGTGATTAAGAGTTAAATAAGCCACTTATATTTAAAAAAACAGGTGTGGTAGTCTTCACACCCCAATCAGCTTTCCTTGGATATGACGAGAGAACACACCCATATCTTGCTAGAGAGAAGGGTGCCAAGAATCTCCAAGGGCTGGCTGACTGAACCCATACTACAGGTAGTCCTTAACGTACGATGACAACTGAGCCCAAAATTAATGTCGCTAAGTGAGAAATGATTTAGAAATTACTTGGGACGTGGTGGCTCAGTGGCTAAGACGCTGAGCTTCTTGATAAGAAAGGTCGGCAGTTCGGGGGTTCAAATCCCTAGCGCTGTGTAACACAGTGAGCTCCCGTGACTTGTCCCAGCTTCTGCCAACCTAGCAGTTCGAAAGCATGTAAAAATGCAAGTAGAAAAATAGGAACCACCTTTGGTGGGAAGGAAACAGCGTTCCATGCGACTTTGGTATTCAGTCATGCCGTCTGCATGACCACGGAGACGTGTTTGGGCAATGCTGGCCCTTGGGCTTTGAAACGGAGATGAGCACCGCCCCCTAGAGTCAGGAACCCAAACACCTGAAAATCAGCAGGCTGGCGGGAGGTAGGTGTGCATGCGCGGCAGAACTGAGCTGGGGTGATGGCTCATGTGCCTGCAGAGAGTTCGCCATCATGGATACAACCTGTTTTCCTGAAAATAAAACCACCCCGGATAATAAGCCCAATCGGGCTTTTAAGCGCATGCACTAAAATAAGCCCTCCCCGAAAATATTGCAACACAGCAGCAGCCATGAGGTGACCACGCTCGCCGCCTCCTGCGCCTCAAAAATAATAAGACCTCCCTGAAAATAAGGCCAAGCGCTTATTTCAGGGGTCAGAAGAAAATAAGCCCCTGTCTTATTTTAGGGGAAACACGATAGGCAATTCCAAGTTGTTGTTGTTATTCTTAGAAAGAGAATCTGATTTAGAACAGGGGCCACTCCTATCCGAAACAGCAATGTCAGCCAAGGTAGAAAACTCTTACCTCTCCTCCCTTCACAATAGCACTGAACTCAGCAGCTGCTAAATTGGAAATTATTTAACTTCGTCACTCGACTGGGAGATTTGTGGCTTTTAATAGCCAAGGTTGTTTTCCGCTGTGGGATAGAAATTTAACATCCAGCATCTGCGATGTGCACTTCTGCAAGCAATTAATCGTGGCTTGCAGAATCCCCCCAAGTTAAACCTGCATGTAGAACATGCTTCTATATATAACAGTAAATCACCTCCAGATGTTCTCACACATACAAGGGTTTTTGTTAGAGAAAGAAGGCTGGGTGTCACTTATTCCAGGCTGGCATTTGCACGGCACGATGTACCTGTGAATTAATTTTTACTTTGCCCTTTTTGCAAAATAACCCACCGCCACAAATGCATTTCAAAACGGCGGATGGGAAATAATAAGGAGTTGTTTTAAAATGCCACAGCTGAGCAGGTTCTCTACTTTTTATTTTTTATTTTACATTTTTGGTGGCAGTTCCAGTGACTGAGTGCTTTGTCTAAAGCAGAACTCCCCCCCCCAAAAAAAGGGGAAATGACAGTTCCACATATCTTGTGCACCACCTTCTCTTGCTCAAAACTTGTTTCTAAATATTAGTCTCCTATAGCAGATGGTATATAAGATTAAACACTGAGAAAAATGGAAAATGACCGGCTGCAATTTTTTTAGACTGCTGGCTCCAATTACAATGTAAACGTCAGTGCTGACATATTGCACAAAGCGGTTACATCAGAATAGGCAATGGGAGTTTTTATTTCATTAACATTTTAATTAAAATGAATCTAGGACAAACATCTCCGTGCCCACCGATATCAACAGAAATTAAAATTTCAGACATCTTGGAAACGAATAATATCTTGCAAGATGTATTTATTTATTTATTGATTGAATTAATATTGTGTTACTCCAGGCAGCGCACTGTGGCCTAATTGGATTTCAGTGATCTAAATGCTAGACTTCATCTGTTTGCTCAAGAAATTAAAATATATGGAGCCTTGGAAACTTCTTATGCAAGCTGGCATATATTTACAATAGTTGCAGCATCCCTGGATCAGGTGGTTGCCATTTGCACACCTTCCCAGGTAACATATGACCAGCAAAGTTAATGGGGAAGATGGATTCGCTTAATGGCTGCAGCAATTCACAATTCAGAGCAAAAAAAGGGTTGGTTTTTTTGCAAAAAAAAAGGGGCATGCCAGGTAAATACCAGGTGATAAATACCAGGTGCTTACAAATACCAGGTGAGGCGTTTCTCAATCTTGCATAGCTCTTCTCCCCACCCAAGAGGATTTCACTAGTCTCCCATATTGCAAAAAGGACCATTTTACTCTACTCAATTCTATTTTCTCTTCCAAGAGGCCCTTTTAATATTCCTAGACCAAGTCAAGTCCAAAACCGGTAGGTTAGGGGGATTTCTAAAGCCTGGTATTGGTACAAATTAGCCATCAACAGGCACATAGACATAAACAGTATCTACAGAGTGTGCAAAAGAGACAATCAACAGGCCAAAAAAAAGGACCAGAAAAATCCAAACACCTCCCCACCAGCAATCAGCGCCCAGAAGAGCATAGATTGACAGCAAGCTTAACACCAGACCAACAATCAAGTAAATACCCCCATGAAGAAACTGCTAAAGAAGCCAACTATAAACAACCCAACCAAGGAACCTCTAAGACATTGATGGCAAACATATTCAACACCGAGTACCCAAATCGGAATGTGCATGCATGCATACTGGCCAGATGGTCTTTGCAGGCACCAGAGCGCCAGAAAATGGTGTGAAAAACAGCCTCAAAACAGCCTGGAAAACGGCTTGAAAAAGGCCTAAAAAACCGCCTGAAAATGGTCTGGGTTTTGGCGGCTTTTCAGGCCATTTTCTGGTGCTCCATGCTCGCAAAGACCAGCAGGCTGGCATGCACCTGAAACCAGAAGAACAGCTGGCGATGGCGCATGTGCCCACAGAGAGGGCTTTGTATGCCACCTCTGGCACACGTGCCATAGGTTCATCATCATGGCTTTAAGACCACTCCCACCAATACTGACAAGGCCAGCCACTAGAACAGGGCTGCCAACTCCCGGCCCGTGAGCAAGATGCCCATGCCCAGTTTAGCGAAGGGGGTAAAAGTCCCAATACATTGCATGATGCCATTGTTACATGAGTTTGACACAACTGCACTAGAATATAAATTCAGAGCAAATCCCACTCCTTACTAGCACTGATGATGTTACCTAAAGGTAAAGATCCCCCTCGCACATATCTGCTAGTCGTTCCCGACTCTAGGGGGCGGTGCTCATCTCAGTTTCAAAGCCGAAGAGCCAGCGCTGTTCAAAGATGTCTCCGTGGCCATGTGGCCGGCATGACTCAACGCCAAAGGCGCACGGAGCACTGTCATCTTCCCACCAAAGGTAGTTCCTATTTTTCTACTTGCATTTTTACATGCTTTCGAACTGCTAGGTTGGCAGAAGCTGAGACACGTGATGGGAGTTCACTCTGTTACGTGGTGCTAGGGATTCGAACCGCCGAACTGCCGACCTTTCTGATTGACCAGCTCAGCGTCTGAGCCACCCCGCCCCGATGTTACCTAATTTGGGTAATGAAACATCTGCAAGAGAACAAGCACGCTCAGAGAGCACCAAGGACCCCTCATTTCAACCCTGAGCTACAAACATTCTCCTTTATTGATATTCTGGTTTCAAACAAGCAACTCTAAACCACACTGCGGTTCTCCCTGAAAGTAGAAACGGAGGCCTTGCAAAACACTAGCAATCCACATCTGTGCGAGAGCCCATCGGTAGCTTCAGAATAGCACTCAATAGCTCTTAAGGGCCTACAGACTCTCTCTTTGTCTTTTGTTGTTTCCCTGGCACATTTTGTAAAGAGCCGCATTCACAAAAGATAACAACCTCCTTTTTCTTTCCACTATTTTTAGAAGAGGAGGAAGAGGAGGAGGAGCAAAAACAACAACTTGAATGGGGTCCCTGTCAGATTCCATTTACGTTATTGCTTCCCTCACAGACTTCAGCCTCACAGTTTGAAAAGCAGCTTCAGGGAAACTAATCTGCCGATGACAGAGTTGAAAAGTTGGTATATGACAAGAAAACACCCCTATCTTGCTAGAATAGAATAGAATTAGAATTAGAATTGGAATTAGAATTAGAATAGAATAGAATAGAATAGAATTCTTTATTGGCCAAGAGATTGGACACACACGGAATTTGTCTTTGGTGCATATCTAATAGAATGGAATGGAATGGAATGGAATAGAATAATAGAATAGAATAGAATAGAATAGAATAGAATAGAACAGAATAGAACAGAACAGAACAGAATAGAATAGAATTCTTTATTGGCCAAGTGAGATTGGACACATAAGGAATTTGTCTTTGGTGCAGATGCTCTCAGTGTACATAAAAAGACAAGATACATTCATCAAGAATCATAAGGTACAACACTTAATGATAGTCACAGGGTACAAATAAGCAATCAGGAAACAATCAATATCCATATAAATCGTAAGGATACAAGCAGCAAAGTTACAGTCCTGCAGTCATAAGTGGGAGTAGATGGGTGATAGGAACGATGAGAAGACGAATACGAATAGTAATGCAGCCTTAGGGAATAGTTTGACAGCGGTGAGGGAATTATTTGTGTGCCAAGGCTCTTCAAAGGGTGGCTGGATGAACCCTTAGCACAGGTAGTCCTCAACTCATGATGGCAATTGAGCCCAAAATTTACGTTGCTAAGTGAGAAATGTGTTCAGTGAAATATACATTTTACCCATTTTAAGGTCAGCTGTACAGAATGTGGCTTCATGGGGAAGTTAACACATCCCACTAAGCTAGGAATCAGCAACATGTTCAAACAGGGGGGGGGGGGTTCTTGCACAATGTTACACAACGTCACAACCTTGGAGCAATCGTGTTTTTGCAAGGGAGAAAAATGAAGGATGACAAGAAAGCCCGAAGCTTCTGAGAGTTCAGGGTGAAAACACAAAAGATCCAGGGTGACATTTGGTTATCACACGAGCACCAGAAGCTGTTTAGAAAGAACATAGCAGATTGAATCGTAGAACGTAGAAGCAGAAGGCTGGAAGGGACTTCCGAGGTCTTCTTGTCCAACCTCTTGTTCAGGAGCAGGAGCCTTACAACCATCACACTCAAATGGCTGTGCAGTGATCCTGCATTAAACCCGCCATCCTGGGCCCAACGTTTGGGAAGCCGGGCTCTGCCTGTCACAAGCCAGGACAAAGGGTGAGTGATGGAGGAGTAACACCTCCTTAAAAAACCTTGGTCCAGCTGGCCCGGCTGGGAGCACCTCGTAAGGGCCCCTTTCCAGGGTTACAGGAGAAGACGGTCCAGGGTTTTGAAGGTGGAAGAGGGCTCTACGCCCCAATGGCAGATAAAGCGGCAGAGCCATCTTCTAGGAGAAGGGAAACTCTGATTACAAACCTCCACTGCCTTGTGGCTACATCCACTACTGGAAAAGGCTTCGGGAGTCAACCTCCAGGCAAAATCCAGAGCCGGAATCCCGGAAGCAGTTCGTGACTGTGTACAACCATGTTCTGGTAACTCCTGAGACGCAGCTGGAACCAACCGTATCGGCTCTGCCGTTCCATTGGACTATTTCAGCGATGTGGAGAGGGGGGAATCTGCTGCTTGGGTAACAGTCTATCCTCCATATTAATCTATCCAGGCCTCGTGCTCTGGAGAGGACACTCCAGCTTTGATCTCTTTCCAGAGCACGACACCATCGTCTTTTGAGACTGAAGGATGCCAATGCAATGATCTTGCATCAAGGAGGGGGTTCAGCCAGATGACCTCTGAGGTCCCATCAACCCTATGACATGACATTTAAGGGCAGTTGAACAGCAACGAGCATGACAGCTTAGTGAAATGTGCCAAGTCAGACAACAAACTCTAGTTAACATCACGCAATGCCATTCAACAAAAACGCATAGTTTGTTCATATAATCCTATCTGTTACTTGCACAATATCTAACCTTAGCTCTCTGCTAGTCAGTTTCAAATCTCCCCAGGTCAATCTGAGTTCTTTCAATAACTTCTAAGTGATCGCTGAAATTGTCTCTGGTTAGGGTCAATGTTGCTTTTCATTTTCTTTGCTGGTAGTGCAAATAGTCCTCATCTAACGATGTTTGATTTAGTAACTATTCAAAGTTACAATGGTGCTAAAAAGGGGACTTACGACCATTTTTCACACTTACAACCATTGCAGCCTCCCCATAGCCGAGCAAAGTCAACAGGGAAGCCAGATTCACTTAACGACCATGTGATTCATTTAACAACTGCAGTGGTTCACTTAACAACTGAGGCAAGAAAGGTTGTAAAATGGAGCAAAACTCAACAAATGTTTCCCTTAGCAACAGAAATCTCAGGCTCAATTATGGTCATAAGGACTACCTGTAGATTTTTATCATCCATTCAGTTTCTTGTTATTACTAACAATGTATTTTTTTCTGGATTTAGCAAATGGATTTGATCTGTTTCAAAGAGCTTGGGCCTATGTGGCAAACATTAAGAAAAACAAAAGCATGATACTGTTATTATGTATTGCACAGCAAGGTAAATAGAGTCACCTAAAGTCTGGTTTCTAAAGCATACATCAGCAGAAAGTCCTGCAAAACTGATTAGAGGGTGAAGAAGGGGAAGTAACAAATTAAATTATTTACCTATGTTATTTTTAAGGGTGGTTCCCCCCCTTTTTTTTTTGCTTCTGTTTTTAAACATTTATAAATAACAATGTAGCACAGATTTTGTTACTAAGCTCAAAAAATTACATTTCTTTTTTAATATCATGAAAGCAGCTCAACATATTCTGCTCAGTGTCTCTTATTAAGGTTAAATGGAGCTTTAATTGTCTATTTTCAGGAATTATCTTAATTTTTTTTCCCTCCAAAAAAGTCTTTGTTTTAAATTTAAAGAACAATGAGAAAGAATGTTATTCTCCCAATGAAATTGCTAGAAATAATTATCTTTGGAAAGAGTCACCGAAGGTCCAGTGATGGTGCTGGATGAAGGATGCATGCAGTAAAAACATTCTTATCTTCATAAAAGATTTTAAGAAAAACCATGAAGTGCTAGAATTATAGGGGGGTGACTAACTATGGATTATGGTAACAACCCACCATTGCCTTAATTTTGTAGATGAGCTTCCTGGCACCTGGAATTCGTTGCTTGTACCCTAGAGAGGGGGCCAGGGCCATATGCCAGTTATCAGCTGCCTTCAGAGTCAGACATCAGTGAGGCAGACAAACAGCTGCAGCCTGTTCCTAATGGGCTCATGCGCAGAGTTGCCAGACGAAGGGAACAGCTAAAGAACAGGGGTCGACTTGGGAGGAAGGCCACAGGTGGACAATGAATGGCCCCTCCCAGAGGAAATAAAAGAGGAGCGAAAGGGGAGTGAGGTTTGCAGGAGACAATTAGTTCTCCTAATTGGTTTCGTGACTCTCTGAGGCTGCTTGTCAAGCTTTGCAGATATTGGCTTGTCAGCTCTCCAAGCCAGATAAAGTCTGTGACTGTAAATCCTCCCTTGAAAGACTTTGCTGGGTGTGAATGAGCAGAATTCACAGTAAATTTTAAAAAAGGTTTTTTTTGTTGGGACCAGGAGTTTGCTTCATGCTCTTGGGAAGCCTCGGTCACAACACTTTCTTCCCAGCCCAGTCCTAATCATGGACAGTCCCACTATCACCAAGTTAAGACTAAAACAAACTCAAAGCTTGTTTAACTTGGTGTCCTTTCCCACAGATCTCCCTTTTGAGTTCTGTTTGGTTTTGTGTACCTGGTAGCAATGACAGTTTGTTCCGTGCAAACTGAAAGCTGACAAACAACTACACTGAAGATTGGACCAGTGGAAATTATTTTGCCAAACGTGTAGGCTCTGGGTTTTATACACTCCCCACTGGAAAACAGAAAGCTGACTGAACTTGCAGCTGGTCAAAGTGCAAACGTCCTCCTTACTTAAAGAAAAGTTAGAAAAACTGGATAAAAACAAGCAAGTCCACCTGCTGAACTGAAGAAGCTTCTTGATGAGAAGCGAAATGTTTTCAAAGAAAAAAAATCAAGAAAGGAAGTTGTCTTTGTTTTTGGGACAACCATGATGTGGATGACTGAGAATCTCCGTAGACATCTGCCAGCTCTCCTTCCCCAGAGCAATGGAGGACTATTCGGCTTCCCATGATTTTCAATCATCTAAGTCATGGTTGTCCCAAAGCTGTTTTTTTTCCAAAAGGCAACTGGACTTTGTGTTTTTCCTTGAAGACCTTTCGCTCCGCATTCAAGAAGCTTCTTCAGAGTTCCTTCTTCAGAACCGAAGAAGCTTCTTGGATGAGAAGCAAAACCTCTTCAAAGAAAACCAAAAAGCAGCTCGGGGTATTCCACCTCTTCTGAAACTAATCTTAGCATCTCTTGAGGGTCTCCAAAAGGCTCCTTAACAACCGCCACCCAAGCTGTCAAGTTTCACCCGACAGAATGGAGAAATAATTAAACATCGGGCCAGTAATTATGTTAATGGGATTTAAAATTAATTTGAAGTCGGAATGGAAATTAAAAATTACAGCTGGTGTTTCACTCTGACCCACTCCCTACGTGTTCTGCTTCCTTCTAGGGAGGCACACCCTCCCCTCGCTGAGGACTACGAGCATAGGCTTTCCAAGCAAAGGGAAGACCTGCGGGAGTGCGAGGTCAGGGACCGGCACCTGGAGGCTCAGCGGGCTGAGATGGTCAGCCAGTTCCAGGCCATGATGCAGTCCCACTGGAACGAGGCCCTACAGCTTTTCACCACCAGTGGCGCTTCCCTCCAGCCTTCGCCCAAAGCCCCCCACCAGGAGGCTGAAGCAGACCCTGAAGTCGGAATTTCTTCCCCTCTCCAACCCACACAAAAAGACCCCGAAGTGGGAGAGTGTCTGCAGCAACATGTATCCAGCCCAGGGGCCGTAGTTTGAGGACCTCTGATTTAGTGCAATATAAAAAATGCAAATAATTTTTCCCCAAAATTTTCTCATGGACCACCAGTTGGTGACCGCTGTTCTACTCCAACCCCATGCTCAAGCAGGAGATCCTATACCATTTCAAACAAGTGTCTGTCCAGCCTCTTCTTAAAACTACTCCTCACCAACACACAAAACAGCTGGTACCATTCAACTCACATTCCTAGGTTCCTCATTTGACTGGGGAGGAGGGGGAGAGAAACCAGCCCACAGATTGGTCCTGAAAGAGCCTCCCCAGCAGACCCCATTGGCACCAGCCTTGTAGTCTTTTAAGAGACCAGAAAAGAGATTTGGATTCTTTCAAGTATTTGAATGCGAACCTTTGCAAGAAAACCAGCAAACTCACAGAGCACCAAAGGGACCTCAAGGTTTGTACTACGGCTACCATCAGCCACAGCTATCTAGGCGGCCTCAGGATGGGCAAGGCTGCTTGAAATAGGGAAAAGGCCTTTTGTATCCATAGAGGTGGCTGTTTTTTCTTTTAGCCAATGCTGGATTTGTTCTTTAAGCCAGTCTCACCTCTGCTAAGGAGAGTCACAGTTGCAAAGCAAAATTTGGCCCGGAAAAAAAAAGAAGGGAATGCAAAAAAAAGAACTATTGGCTAAAAGAAAAACAGCCGCCTCTGTGGATGCAAAAGGCCTTTTCCCTATTTCAAGCAGCCTTGCCCATCCTGAGGCCGCCTAGATAGCTGTGGCTGATGGTAGTTGTAGTACAAACCTTGGGCTCATGTGGTGCTCTGTGAGTTTGCCGGTTTTCTTGCAGAGGTTCGCTTAACCCAGCTTAACCCACATCTGCAAGAAAACCACCAAGCTCGGAGAGCATCAAGGATACCCCACCCACCCCCCCGTTTGCAAAAAAATTGGAAAGCTGAAGAACTCCCAAAAGATGAAAACGTGATTAAGAAAATATTAGATTGTGCAGAAATGAGCAGATTAACACTAGCAATTAAAGGGAAGGAAGAATCCAATTATTATAATATGTGGGGGTTATTTTATCATCGGTTAAAAGATGAATGTGGATAAAATGCACAAAATTAAATAATTTAGGAAGAGAAATGTTACAACAGGAGATACGTTAAGTCGTGACGTAAAAATAAGAATATAAAGAATTTGGCGGTAAACTATAACTATGAAGACCCCCCAAAATTTTGTACTCAGACAACACACTGGTTAATGAATGATGAAATTTTGTTTTAAAAGGGAAAAAAGAAAAAGAACGTTTACCAAAAAAAAAACAATTATCCCTCCAGTTCAACCCCGAGCTACAAATATCTTCTACTGGTAGTTCCAACTATCTGGAGGAAGGCAGTTCATACCTGCATCATCGTAACCACGTGGCACGGGTTCAACAAGTAGATGACCGTCCTGGTGGCAAATTTGAATCCCACTTCAAGTCCAAAGGTCAGGCAGAGGGTCACCAGCAAGAGGTTTCTGCCCCAACTTTCCTCCCTGACCCGGGACTGAGCCAAGAGCGCAGCAGCTTCCTTGGCCGTGGACCTCCTGATCTTCTGGAAAGAAACCAGGATCTCCAGCACTCCCACCGCGGTGAAGACCAGGCTCTCCAGCAGACGCTGCTGCCAAGGGAGGAAGGCAGCGCACTCGTGGCCCCCGTTCCCTTCGAAGCTGGGGTCCACCCCACCATACATCCAGTCCATTAGGTTGGAGAAGCTGTAGCGGCTCATGGTCCCTCCGGAGCTGGGAGGCAGCGGGGGCGAGTTTGAGAAGCTCAAAGCAAGGACACCGTTCAGGGGGCGAACCATCAAACAGTCAGGATGCCTTCCTCCACAGACCGCCTGGCCCCTCTGGGGGACCCAGGATAGGCGGAGAGGGGGCTCAGAAGACCCCAAGAGCAGAACCTGGTAAGGAAAGAAGAAGAAAAACACAACTTAGCTAATGAGCCTTCCTTGATCTGGCTAACACCACCACTCCAGCGTCAAGTTTGGCCAGTTTGAAACCGCCTAGACGACCCCTCCCCTCGCCCCCACCCCCATATCCCAGGCCATGCAAGCACCCCAAGAACCCCACTAAGGCGGGCTCACCCCCCAACCCCACCCCCAGCTCACAAAAGCAGCTTCAACGCGCGGGGCAAGCTGGCAGCTGGGGGAAACTCTCAGGCGCTTGCCGTCTGATGAAGTGGCTGGGGTGGAGTCCGCCTTTGCACGACGCCCCTGCGAGGGAGGACACTCGGGGAGGGCGGGGGGAGGAAAGGAGGGGAGGGAAAAACCACCTGTGTCCCTGCCACATCTGGGGGGGGGGACGACACAAGGAAGGTCTTCCCCAACTCTCCCTCTCTGGAGGGGAGGGGAAGAGAGAGAGGGAGGGAGGGAGCCCCCTGCCCTCCCCTGCCCAGGCTCGCCCTCCCTCCCTCCCTCCCACCCCCCGCGCGCTTCCTCTGGCCTCGCCGCCCCTCCAGCCAAACGGGGATCGGGAACCCACCGCCGCGCTCTGCCTTCCCAGCCCCGTCGAGCTGCAGCCGCGGCGGGGGACTCGCCCGCCGCCGCCGCCCGGAACTCAGCCGGGACGCAACAATGTGGCCGCGCCGCCTTGGCCCCGCCAGCCGAGCAGCATCCCCCGCCGACGCGCTGGCCTCGGTCGGAGCAGCGGCCGGGGCGGCGGAGATTGGCTGCACCGGGGCGGCCCGCTCCGCCTTCTCGGGAGGCGGCTCTTTGGGAGGGCTGGAGGCGGCCGCACTTGCGCGGCTGCTGCCGAGGGGAGCGGGGCTGGCGGCGCCCACTCGGCCCACCTTCAAGGCGCGGGGACGGCTGGCAGGGAGGAGGGCAAAGGCAGAGGGCGCTTTCGCCCCCGCGTAGCCCGGCTTGGGGCTGCTGGCCGCGGCGGAGCCAGGCTCGCCCGTCGGGTTCCTCGGGGGACGGGAAGGGAGAGGAGGGGGAAGCGGGGCCTCGGCTGCACGTGGACGCTTCGTTTCCTTTCGGTTTCTTTGAAGCGGGGGGGGGGGGCGGGAGCCAACCGATGCAAGTCCGAAGGGGGTTTCGAACCCATGAAGTGGATGCGAATAAAGAGGAACCTTAAGGCAGGGAAGGTGGGCAACCTGGTGCGCTGATGCACGTCTCGTAGGAATGGGGTGAGGAGACAGTTTGAGGTTGAAGCTGTGGGGGTTTGAGGATGTAACAACAGAGTCAGGTAGAGCATTCCAGATGTTGACCACTCTTGCTGAAGTCGTATTGTCTGCAATCGAGTTTGGAGCGGTTGACCTTGAGTTTGTATCTATTGTGTGCTTGTGTATTGTTGAGGGTGAAAGCTGAAGTAGTCATTGACAGGTAGGACATTGTAGCAGATAATTTTGTGTACTCCGCTCAGGTCAGACCGAAGGCGGCGTAGTTCTAAGTCAGGGGTATCCAAACTTGGGAACTTTAAGACTTGTGGACTTCAACTTCCAGAATTCCCCGGCTGGGGAATTCTGGGAGTTGAAGTCCACAAGTCTTAAAGTTCCCAAGTTTGGACACCCCTGTTCTAAGTTGTCCAAGCCCAAAATATCAAGCCTAGTGGTGAAGGGCAGTAATGGCAAACCTTTATGTCGTTGCGTGTGACACACGCACCCATGCGCCCATCCCCTGCACATGTGCACACAACCCCACCCCACTCGCACCTCCCCACTCCCCACACACATTTTGGGCTTAGTACGCCTCCCTGCAGCCTCCTGGGGCAAAAACAGGCTGTGGGGAGGGGCTATGCCGCCGACCCCCATTCACGCACTGCACAGACATGAAAATCAGCTGGCCAGCGGGAGCTGAGATGTGGCGATGGCTCTCGTGCCTGCAGAGGGCTCTGAGTGCCACCTGGGGCACACGTGCCATAGGTTCGCCATCTCAAGTGTAGGGTATTCTGTGGCGAGCAGAGGAGCGGAGGACTCTTCTCGTGAAATACCACTCGACTCGCTCCATTGTATTAATGTCCGATATGCAGTGCGGATCCCAGACGGACGAGCTGGATTCGAGGATTGGTCTAGCAAAGGTTTTGTATGAAATGTAGCAGCCGCGGCGCCCCAGGCTTCTCCTCGCCTTGCTGGCGCCCGCTTTCTGCATGCAGGGACCCTGGGCCATCGGAGGCGGGAAAACGCCCAGGAAACCTACAAGGCGTGGAGGAAGTAACTTTGGTTTACTCCGGCTGAGCTGCAAGTTTTCTCCCTGCAGGGATTGACTTCAGCAAGAGCTCCCTTTTTAAAATTTGTTTGTTTGTTTAGTTTGTCAAACATGTGCAAGATAACAGGTATAAGTATAAACATGGACGTGAACACAGGAAATGGGTACGAATAAATGGGGACAGTAGGCGCACCGGTGCGCTTATGCACGCCCCCTTACAGACCTCATAGGACCATTTAAGGTTAAAGATATTGGAGGAAAAAGCTGGTCAGAATTGGTCCAGTTTGAGAAGCTGAATTTACTCATTCTAATTAAGCCAGATTTCATTCTTCATCAGAATTAAGTTCAGCTGATAGAGGAATGGAGATCACCAGTTTAATCTAATGCAGGACTGTCCAATCATGGCAGTTCCTGGGAAATTTGGGTCTTGGTCCACAGGTCTTAAAAGTTGCCAAAGTTGGACACATCTGGTCTACTGTTTAAGGCACCAGGCTACAAACTGGGAGACTGGGAGTTCTAGTTCCGCTTTAGGCACAAAGCCAGTTGCGCATTTGCACCCGTGACTCTCAGCCCTAGGAAGGAGACCGGGGCAAGCCACATCGGAAGTCTTGCCGAGGAAATTGCAGGAACGTGTCCAGGCAGCTGTCACACTTCCTTGAAGGAGATGATGGATGGATGGACAGACAGATTTTTTACCCATAGGAATTGGCTGCTTAACAATGCGGTGATTGCTGACTAATTAAAATGCCCTCTGACCTTTGCTGCAAAATCATTACCAAGCTGTGTATTGCTTTCTTTCATGCCAACGAGCAGAAAATCCTTCACTGAATGTCTGAAAACATGTCAGCACGGAAGGACTTGCAGAACCAATCCGTTGCCAGATAGAGAACATTTTGTGCCTTTTTATTCGTCGTTTGCTTCGTCCAGTCACTGGAACGATTGAGGATAATAAGCTACTAAAAATGCAGGGGCTTCTCCACTTCTTAAGACCGTTCCGCTTGGATTTCTGTCACCCTACCCCAGTGATGGCGAACCTTTTTTAGCTCGCGTGCCATAAGTGGGGGGAGTGCAGGGGGGGTCATGTGCGGGGGTGCCGCACCCATAATGCAATACGCGACCCCCAGTACGCATGCGCGCACTACAGGCATGACCCCATTTTTACATGCTTTTTCGCCCTCCCCAGGCTCCAGAGGCTTTATAGGAGCCTGGGGAGGGCGGAAACAGCCTCCCCCCCTCCACCGACGCCCTCTGGAGGCGTCAGGGAAGCCTCCGGACAGTCCCTGGAGGATCGTTTTGAGTGCTCCGAAGGCTCCAGGGACTGTCCGGAGGCTTCCCTGACGCCTCCGGAGGGCGCCCAGGGGGGCGGGGGAGGCTGTTTTTGCCCTCCCCAGGCTCCTATAAAGCCTCTGGAGCCTGGGGAGGGCGAAAAATGGCTTCAAAAAGGGTGAACTCAGCTGACACGCGTGCCCTGACAAATGGCTCCGCGTGCCACCTGTGGCACGCGTGCCATAGGTTCGCCATCACTGCCCTACCCATTTTTACTTAGTAGTGAGATCAGTGGTGGGTTTCCATTTTTTTTACTACCAGTTTGCTCATGCGCGCACACTCGCACCCAATGCTTCTGCGCATGTGCAAAAGCGTCTGGGCAGGTGGGCTCAGCCTCCCACCGCCACAACTACCGGTTGACCCAATCCGGGCCGAACTGGCAAAAACCCACCTCTGAGTTAGATATTTAGTCTTTCTAACTTTCCACCTGTACAAGTAGTCTTTGACTTACAACAGTTCATTTAGTGGCCGTTCAAAGTGACAAAGGCACTGAAAATAGAATAGAATAGAATTCTTTATTGGCCAAGTGGGATTGGACACAACCAAGGAATTTGTCTTTGGTGCAGATGCTCTCAGGGTACATGAAGAAAAATAAAATAGAATACATTCATCAAGAATCATAAGAGGCAACACTTCGTGATAGTCATAGGATACTAATAAGCAATCAAATCGTACTAGGAAACAAATAAAACAATATAAATTGTAAAGATACAAGCAACACGGTTATAGGCATAAGTGGGAAGAGATAGGCACGAGGAAGGAAGAGAAGAATAATAGTAAAAGTAAAATAGTAAAAGTGACATGTTGCAAATTTCTGTTGCTAAGTGAGTCAGTTGTTAAGTGAGTTTTGCCCCCATTTTGCCACCTTTCTTGCCGCAGGTGTCAAGGGAATCTTTGTAGTTGTTAAGTCAGTAACACAGTTGTTAATTGAATTCGGCTTCCCCCGTTGAGTTTGCTTGTCAGATGGTCGCAAAAGGGATCATCAACATGAGCCCAGGATATAAGTCAGTTGCCAAGTGTCCGAATTTTGATCACATGACCACGGGGATGCTGCAATGGTCGTAAGTGTGAAAAATGGCCATAAGTTACTCTTACTATTTTACTACTATTCTTCTCTTCCTTCCTAGTACCTCATTGGTCAATCTCATTGATCATGTATCTCTTTCCCAGTATTGTGCTAATATTGCAGGCTTTAAGAACATTTCAACAGGCTTGAGGCCTCTGAAGCATCTTTGCAGCTTAGGATCAAAGGGCAGCAGATTTTCAATTTATTCCCATTCCTTCTGCAATAGCCTATAATAAATCCTCCTCTCCAAAGTGTTCCCAACCCCAGACCACAAACTTAAGCTGCCTTCATCTCCACAAAGATAACCAAATCTAGATAGCCATTTGAGCGGAAGATAAAATAACTACATTGTCAACTTTATCACAAATACATTAGGAGCCAAGATAACTGAAATCTTTCCTGATGCTCCAATCTTCGAAGGTCCCCAAGAGTGAATTCTCGAGAGTTGCAAGTTAAATAACGTGAAAATATTTGCATTTGGGTACTTAGGAACTATTTGGGGGAGAGTCACTTGTTTGCATAGAGGGACTTGGTGGCTCAGTGGCTAAGACGCTGAGCTTGTCGATCAGAAAGGTCGGCAGTTCGAATCCCTAGCACCGCATAACGAAGTGAGCTCCCGTTACTTGTCCCAGCTTCTGCCAACCTAGCAGTTCGAAAGCATGTAAAAATGCAAGTAGAGAAATAGGGACCACCTTTGGTGGGAAGGTAACAGCATTCCATGCGCCTTTGGTGTTGAATCATGCTGGCCACATGACCACAGCCGTCTTCGGACAGCGCTGGCTCTTTGGCTTTGAAATGGAGATGAGCACTGCCCCCTAGAGTCAGGAACAACTAGCATGCATGTGCGAGGGGAACCTTTACCCTTACCTTACTTGTTTGCATGCTTCACTTTGCAGTTATGTTCAGCCAAATGCACATAAAACAAAACTGAGTGGGGATAAAGCAGAGAAGGAAGCAAAGAAGCCCAAACAGAAAGATTTCTCACTTGCTGACTTGGTATCACACTTCCTTCCCTCCTCTGTTTTGGCTTTGCATCTATTTACATAAATCAGCAGATTGAGCCAGATATAAATTATCGCCCTCTGGAGTGTAATTCTTTTTTTAGAAGGAAGAAATAGGTACTGATTTAATAGCTACACCTACCCACTCCCACACAGTGAGAGAGTTGAGCATTAATAACAAACTCTCATTCTGGATCTCTCTTGAGTTTTAAAACGGAATATATTGATCAGTTAATTTCTGAGAAGCCGTTTTGCCCAGTGGCTGGCCTTGAAAACACTGGAGCAACCCTTAAATTGATGGCCACCCCTGCTTGCTGAGAGTTCATGTGCCTTTTCCACACTTTTGACCTCACAGCTGTGATGCTGCTAAATTCTGTTCTTGCTCTTGGTCTTAAATCTCAGATGGTTGTGTCATTGGTGAATTAAAGAATCCACGCCGGTCGACTTTTTTTTAATGAACTAGCTGTACCACATTTATAATAAGGATAAGGGTAAAGGTTTCCATCACACATATGTACTACTTGTTCCCAACTCTTGGGGGCGGTGCTCATCTCTGTTTCAAAGCCAAAGAGCCAGCACTGTCCCAAGATGTCTCCATGACTAAACACCAAAAGTGCATGGCAGTGGTGGGTTCCAGATCACGTTCCAACTGGTACCGGAATGTACCGGAACGGTATCCGGTGCTCCAGGCTGGCTCCGGTACACCCGTACCGGGACATACCACCTGCAACCCACCACCTGCATGGAACCTGTTACCTTCCCACCAAAGGTGGTCCCTATTTTTCTACTTGCGTTTTTGACGTGCTTTCGAACTGCTAGGTTGGCAGAAGCTGGGACAAGTCACGGGAGCTCACTCCGTTACGCGGCGCTAGGGATTCGTCAAGGGTATGTAGGTGTTTTCTCACCGTGTTTGTGTTTATTTTAATTTTTATTTCTAGTTTGTCTTTTACAGTAGCTTTTTTGGGCTATCGTTTTTTTTTGCGTGAAGACTGATGCAAAGAACAAGTTAAGCAGCTCTGCTTTCTCCTACTGCGTGCTACTTCCTTGCCATCTTCTCTCTTTAGTGAACCTATTGTTTCCTTGACTTTTTTCTTGTTATTAATATGTTGAAAGAAACTTTTTTTTTTATTATCTTTGACTTTTGTTGCAAGTCTTTGTTCATTCTGAGCCTTTGCTTTCCTGATTCATCTTTGCATGTTCTGGCTCTTTGCTGATAATCAGCCGTAGTTAGGTGCCCCTCTTTCCATTTTTTGTACTTGTACTTTTTGTCTTTCAGTCTGTCAGGGTGATCTTTGTGCAGCCACGTTGGTTTCTTCTTGAATTTCTTGTTTTTCTTTTTCAGTGGTATTGTGTTGGACTGGGCTTTTATGATCACATTTTTCAGAGTGTCCTTACGCTTCTTGAGTTGTTTTCCCCTTTAGGATTTTCACCCATGGAATCTTTCCTAAGCTCTCTCTGAGTTTGTTAAAATGAGCTCTTTTAAAGTTTAAGAGACTGGTTGGATTATTTTATATTGCTTGTGTTTGCATTATATTGAATTCCAGCATGACCTGGTCACTTTCACCCTAGGTTCTGACAACTTCAACTCCCTCTTTCACTTCTTCTCTGACAACTTAATTGTTAGATTGTTAGACTCACTTAAGAACCATGTTACTAACTTAATAACTGCAGGGATTCACATAACAAGAAAGGTTGTAAAATGGGACAAAGCTCACTTAATGAATGTCTCATTTAACAACATAAATTTTGGGCTCATTTGTGGTCATAATTCAAGGACTACCTGTACTTTGGTGCATAATAGTAAGATCTAGGTTTGAGTTTTATTTGTGACTGTGAGGTAGGTAGGTGTGTGTGTGTGTGTGTGTGTGTGTGTGTGTGTAGCTGTCATAATTTTGAAAACTAGTCACAGGTAGCTCCAGGGAAGTCTGCAATAACTTCAAACAGTCATTAAGTGACCAGTAATAAATCAAGAATTCCCTGTATTGCCGATAATCGTTGTCTGACATGTAGAATAATATCATTTTCTCAATTTGTCAATGTGATTCTCTTAGCCTTAGATTTAGTCTATAGTTCAACATTACATAAACATCTTTAATATGTAAAGATTTTCCCATAAATCTCTTCATTCCAGCTGTATTTTAATCCCACCTGCCTTCATGATATTTTGAAGGGCATGGCTCCCCCTGGTGGTGGGTTGTTGTAGGAGAATATTTGTGCCTTCTTTTTCACTTCGGTGTAAGAAGGTAATAATTCTTTAACTCTTCTGGCTAAAGGGGAGGAGAAGGAACTTTTTTAAACAACAGCAAAATAGAGGCAGTACCACAATGCTCACAGACACAAAGAGAGCGCTATTCAAACGGAAAGTTAGCATTTGAAACAATCAGAAGAATCAATATTGCCCTTCCTTCCTTCTCTCTATCTTTCCTCCCTCCCTCCTTCCTCCTTCTTTTCTAAGCTGTTTAGGTAAAGGTTTCCCTGCGCATGCGTGCTAGTCGTTCCGGACTCTAGGGGCAGCGCTCATCTCCATTTCTAATCCAAAGAGCCAGCACTTTCCAAAGACATCTCCATGGTCACGTGGCCAGCATGACTAAATACCAAAGGAGCACGGAACACTGTTCCCTTCCCACCAAAGGTGGTTCCTATTTCTCTACTTGCATTTTTACATGCTTTCGAACTGCTAGGTTGGCGGAAGCTGGGACAAGTAACGGGAGCTCACCCCGTTACGCTGCACTAGGGATTCGAACCACTGAACTGCCGACCTTCTGATCGACAAGTTCAGCGTCTTAGTCACTGAGCCACCGCATCCCTTCTGTTTAAGTTTAAGCTGTTTAAGTTGTCCCAAACTAGCATTTCCAATATCCTGAAAATTTTGGCCACTGCTCATCTAAAACATTCCCATTCACCTGGCTCTCCTCCTGCTAGGTAAGAATAATGATATTATCCACTCAGTCACATCCGACTCTTGGCGATTCTCTAGGCCAGGTCTCTTCACATCTTCCAGCCTTCACTGCTTCTTTGAGTTTCCCGATGCTCTAGATCAGTGGTGGGCAACCCGCGGCTCGGGAGCCACATGCAGCTCTTTACACCCTTTAATGCGGCTCTTCTGTGTGCCAGGTGCCCGCTCCCCTCCCTCCTCTCGGGCTTCGGAGGGAAGCTTCTGCAAAAGCCCGGGTGAGTGACAACCAATTTTGGTCCTATGACTGCAGAATGCTGCAAAATACCATAAATGCAGGCCAGTTGTTGAGTGTTTCAAATGTGATTGGAACACTCAACAAGGTGACCACAGTGTGTGTGTGTGTGTGTGTGTGAGTGAGTGAGAAAGACAGACAGAGAGAGGAACAGAGAGAGGGAGTGAGGGAGGGAATCATAGAGAGACTGACAGACAGACACACATACACACACAGACAGAGAGAGACAGAGAGGGGGAGGGAGGGAGAGAAAGATAGACAGACAGAGAGAGACACACAGAGTGAGTGATTAAGTGAATGAGTGAGAGACAGACACACCCACATACACAGAGTGACAGAGAGAGAGGAAGGGAGGGGAGAGAGACAGAGGGAGAGACAGAGACAGACAGACACACACACAGAGTGAGTGAGAGACAGACAGACACACACACACACAGAGTGACAGAGATGGGGGAGGGAGGGAGAGAGAGACAAAGAGCCAGAGAGAGAGAGAGAGAAAAAAAAAGAAAGAAAGAAAGTGGAAGAGAGAGATGAAATTAAAAACAACAACATACAAACCTGACTTACTCAAACTATCCAAGGAAATGCAAGGCCAATGTTCACATTAGTGGTTGTGACTTTGTCAGTCAATGTCAGGATGTAATTTTCTCTACATTGTAAGGCAAATTTTATGGAATTTAACGTTATCGATAAATAATATCGTTCTAAAGTTTTTGTTTTATTAGTTGTGTTATTTGTATCCTCCCGACCTATGTGGATACTTGCATGCAGAATATTCTCAATAAAAACTTATTGAAACTAAAAACAGTGTACCATCCTATGTATTTTCGTTTTAAAAATGTGGCTCTCAAAGTAAATTTCAATCGTGGTTTTGGCGAGATTTGGCTCAGTTGAAAAAAAAGGTTGCCCACCACTGCTCTAGATGGTGTCGGTTTTCATGGCTTCCAGCCACAGGTTCTTTGGTGAATGGGTTTCCTTTCACCATAAACCCTTCTCAACACAATTGCTTTCTCCAGTAGGAGGGTTATCAAAACAATCTATCTAAAAGTGATAGAAAAAACTCAGAATAAAAGACATACCATATTTTTGGAGTATAAGACGCTCTGAAGTATAAGACGCACCTAGACTTGGGGGAGGAAAACAAGGGAAAAATATCTGCCTCTGCCTCCCAGCAATTTGCCCCCAGGGCAACGAACAGTACAGACAATATACACTGTTTGTAGTGTTATATTTCAGATTATGTTTGTACAGATGCTGTTAAAATTGATGTGCTTTCTGGAAGTATAGTTATTCCCTGCTATTTAAAAGAATAGCACTTTTTAAAACAATAGCACGGGGCCTCTTCAGATCAAGCGTTTATTTTAAAAAGCTTCTTCATTTTGTTAAGTTGTCTAGAAGAAGAATAAAGCAGTCTTTTAAAAATAAGTCTACTAATTTAAACATTCAATAGGCGTTTATAGTTGTTGACTTACCTCCTTGCAGCCTGATTAACACAAGAAAAAAAAAATCTGCCTCCCAGCAATTTGCCACCTGGAGCAAACAGCAAGTTTCACTTTCAGTTTCTCTGGATCATCAGCTGTTTCAGGCTGCAGGGATTGCTATAGCTCAGTGATGGCGAACCTATGGCACACGTGCCACAGGTGACATGCGGAGCCATTTGTCAGGGCACGCGAGGTGCTGCCCTGTCAGCTGGCCAGCATGCATGCGCGCGCTGGCCAGCTGAGTTCACCCTTTTTTAAAGCCATTTTTCGCCCTCCCCAGGCTCCAGAGGCTTTATAGGAGCCTGGGGAGAGAAAAACAGCCTCCCCCCCCTCCAGACGCCCTCCGGAAGTGTCAGGGAAGCCTCCGAACGGTCCCTGAAGCCTTCGGAGCGCTCAAATCGATCCTCCGAGCAAACCGGAAGTGCTCGGAGGGTCGTTTTGAGCGTTCTGAAGGCTTCAGGGACCGTCCGGAGGCTTCCCTGATGCCTCCCGAGGGCATCCGGGGGGGTGGGGGAGGCTGTTTTCACCCTCCCCAGGCTCCTATAATGCCTCTGGAGCCTGGTGAGGGCAAAAAAAGCATGTAAAAATGGGGGGGGTTGCGCCTGTAGTGCACGCATGCACACTGGGGGTTGCGCATTGTATTATGGGTGCGGCACGCCACACATGACCCCCCTGCGCTCCCCCCACTTATGGCACGCGAGCCAAAAAAGGTTCGCCATCACTGCTATAGCTTATTGAAGCCTCTGCAAGCCCCCCTTTGCTGCAAAGAGGTAAATTGCTGGGAGGCAGAGGCCAGTGGGTGGGTGGGGCTACATTGAGTGTATAAGACGCACCCCCATTTTTGCTCTCTTTTAGGGTAAGAACCCACCACTGAGAAATATGCAGGAGCCTTCTCCAACACCACAGCTCAAACGAGTCGGTTTTCTTCTTGTGTTGCTTTTTCAAGGTCCAATTCTCATAACCACAGGTAGTAGCTAAATCACCTACATTTAGTTGCTAGGCTTGCTTGATGGCAAACAAACACCTTGAGATTCACAGCATTTGCTGGCTGATAGCTGCTTAACATTCCCCCGCTCCAGCTAAGATGCTCAGTCTGGCTTTCTCATACTAAACCTTTAAACCTGACTTTAAGAAGAACACTTTTTAAAAGTGCATTATGGAACAATCATTCATTTACAGCCAGGATTTTAGTAATTAGGATAAACCATTTCGTTATCCAAATCGCCTTACGTGCTTCCTAAATCTTTTTTTTTTTAGACCAGTAATTTCACACTTTGGAAGGTTAAACACTGAACTTTTACAGAAATTTGTTCTTTTGCAGTGCTGTTGTAACTACCACGTTTCCCTGAAAATAAGACAGGGTCCTATTTTCTTTTGACACCCCCCCCCAAAAATAAGCGCTTGGCCTTATTTTTGGGGAGGTCTTATTATTTTTGAGGTGCAGGAGACAGATAGCATGGTCACCTTATGGCTGCTGCTGTATTGCAATATTTTCGGGGAGGGCTTATTTTTGGTGGAGGGCTTATTTTAGCGCATGTGCTCAAAAGCCCAATTGGGCTTATTATCCAGGGAGGTCTTGTTTTGGGGAAAACAGGGTACACTCACTCACTAAATATGAGTCAACACTGTGC
This sequence comes from Natrix helvetica, assembly GCF_964273705.1. NCBI lineage: Eukaryota > Metazoa > Chordata > Lepidosauria > Squamata > Natricidae > Natrix > Natrix helvetica. Next base: position 6,770,399 of record NC_138562.1, read on the forward strand.
TGCAGCTGCCAAAAAAGCTAATGCAATCCTTGGCTGCATTAACAGAGGGATAGGATCAAGATCATGAGAAGTGATACTATCGCTTTTTAAAGCCTTGGTAAGACCACACTTGGAATAATGCATACTGTATCCAATTTTGATCACCACAATATAAAAAAGATGTTGAGTGAGACAATGGAAGGAGTACAGAGAAGAGTAACAAAAATTATTAGGGGACTGGAGGCTAAAACATATGTTGCAGGGTATGTCGTGTTTAAGGAAGAGAAGGACCAGGGGAGATAGGATAGCAACGTTCCAATGTCTAAGGGGCTGTCACAAAGAAGAGGGGGTCAACCTATTTTCCAAAGCACCTGAAGGCTTGGAAGAAGTAATAGAGGGAAACTAATTCAAGGAGAGAAGTAATCTGGAACTAAGGAGAAATTTCCTGCCAGTAAGAATAATCAACCAGTGGGGACTGCTTGCCTTCAGACGTTGTGAGTGATCCATCACTGGGGAGATTGGACAATTATTTGTCTGGAGTGGTATAGAGCCGTGATGGCGAACCTATGTGGCACGTGGAGCCATTTGTCAGGGCACGTGAGGCTTGCCCTTTCAGTTGGCCAGCGTGCATGTGCGCGCTGGCCAGCTAACTTTGGCCTCCTTTTGAGGCCATTTTTTGCCCTCCGGAGGCTTCCCTGAAGCCTCCGGAGCGCGAAAAACTTGCCCTACAGGCAAACCAGAAGTTTGGGGATGGACCTCCGGTTTTAGCCCTCCGGAGCGTTAAGGAGCCCTCAGGATGCTTCCCTGAAGGCTCCGGAGGGCAAAAAACGACCCTACAAGCAACCTGGAAGTGATTTCTGGTTTGCTCATAGGGCTATTTTTTGCCACCCGGAGCCTTCAGGGAAGCCTCCTGAGGGCCCCTGAAGATTCCAGAGGGCTAAATCCAGCCCTACGAGCAAATCAGAAATACGTTCCTGAACTCCAGAGGTTTCGGGGAAGCTCCTGAAGCCTCCGGAGTGCCTCTGGGGGGGCAGGGGAGGCTGTTTTCGCCCTCCCCAGGCTCCTATAAAGCCTCTGGAACCTGGGGAGGGCGAAAAAGCACACCAAAATGGGGGGGAGCGCTGGTCCTGCCCACGTGCACACTGTGGTTGTGTGCATAGCATTATGGGTGTGGCACACCCATGCACGACCCCCCCTGCGCTCCCCCCACTTTTGGCACATGAGCCAACAAAGTTTTGCCATCACTGGTATAGAGGGTCTCCTGCTTGAGCGGCGGGCTTGAACTAGAAGACCTCCAAGGTCCCTTCCAACTCTGTTGTAGTGTTATTCTGAATTTAGCTGAAATACTTTTAGTTACCAAAATCATTCTAGTGATAGGGCTTTGAACATATGGTTGCAACAAGTGCCTTGACTGGATTTACACACACACACACACACACACACACACACACACACACAAATATTTTACCATTCCAGCTTACTGGAATGGGAGGGGAGGGAATTAAACCTTGGAATAGGATCAGTCACATACTTTTTCTAAAATACAAGAAATACTGTGGACTCTCCAAAACTATTTGAAGTTTTGATTCATCTTTTCACTGGTGGAATAAAATTCCAACTTGGAAAACAATCAATCAGTAGAGTGGATATGTTTTTAAGTACTGTGGTTTGCCTTGTCTGAATCTCATTATTAGCTCATCTATATAGATAAAAGTGAAATACCACTCACACATCATCATGAAATCTCCAGAACTGTAAAACCTACAAGCTTGAAAATTGGCACGTATGTTCCTCTTGGGTTCTAAGTGCTTGCTAAGAAAAGATTTTTCAAAATGACCATTAGATCATTAGCATTACTTATATTATTATTAACACATTCTGATGCTAAGGAGTTAGTCATCCTACTCCCCCTCCCCACTTGAAAATAACTCTGTTTCAACTGCCACTTGGGCATGAGCGTGGCCAGCACATGACTCATCCGGCCTGCATGCTGGAAGTTTAGACATTCTACTCCCCCACCCCACCTGAAAATAGGAGAGGCCTCTGTGGGGCAAGCCTGAGGGAGAGAAGGGGAGAGGAGAAGCTTCTGTGGGGCAAGCCTGAGGGAGAGAAGGGGAGAGGTGAGTTTTTTGTGGCACAAGCCTAAGGGAGAGAAAGGAGAGGGGAGGAAAGGCTTCTGTGGGGCAAGCCTGAGGGAGAGAAGGGGAGAGGTGAGGTTTTTGTGGGGCAAGCCTGAGGGAAAGAAGGGAGAGGAGAGGCTTTTGTGGGGCAAGCCTGAGGGAGAGAAGGGGAGAGTTGAGGTTTCTGTGGGGCAAGCCTGAGGGAGAGAAGGGGAGAGGTGAGGCTTCTGTAGGGCAATCCAGAGGGAGAGAGGGGGAGAGGAGAGGCCAGTCGTAACTACTCATTAATTTTCAAGCTGTGTCACTTTATCAAGCCACATCACATAGTTTCATAGCAGAACATGGGTATTCAGCTAGTTTAGGATATATTTGAGCTCGGTCCCAGATCAGTGACAACATTTTTCAGCGTGTGCAGTTTTAACTTTGGAAACTGTTTGAGTGATGCGGTTCATTTCAAGTTTTTTTAAGATAACAGAAAAGGAGTTAATTCAATAACTGGGTGAGCCCAGCCACCGTAAAAATGTGAAACCTTTCAATCTGAGTGTTATTTTTGGCTCCAGGTCTTCCACAAATATCAGGGTCAAATCCCAAAATAATACTCATTCCCTTGCAATGAGACCAGCGGCTTCAGTAGCAGATAATATTAGTCATATTCTGCGTATTAATCTGTCAGGGCTTTTTTTTTATTATCCCGAAAACCCCATTAGCAATGTCCTGACTGCAGTTATTGGAATTTCAAAACTGTCCCATACTTTTCCTTTTGTAGGAAAACAACCCTAAACTTTGGCCCCTATTTTTAGCACCGCTCAGAAGGTCCTTAGAGAAATGTTCCCCAGATGATAGCCTAATAATTTCCTCTGTTAAAAGTACCTGGCAGATATCTTATTTCTTTATTTCATTTCTGTACTTATTAAAAAAAAGCGCCAAATGATCAAGGCAGCTAATACCATGCTTTCCCGAAAATAAGACAGTGTCTTATTTTCTTTTGACCTCCCCCAAATAAGCACTTGGCCTTATTTTTGGGGAGGTCTTATTATTTTTGAGGTGCCGGAGGCCCAGTGGAGGATTCCCACTGGTTCGGCCCAGTTTGGCCGAACCGGTGGTGGTTTGGCGGCCTGGGTCGCTGGAACCGGCAGCAACACAGGCCTGCCACTCCCCCTGACCAGTTGTTTTTTGCTTCTGTGCATGGCACACCAAGCACACATGCGAAATGTCCACGAGAGAACCGATAGTAGTGACTACCAGAACCCACTTCTGAGGAGGCCCCTTAAACTGGGCCCGCAGCCCATGGATCAGCTGATCCAGAGAGGGCTGGTCTCTGTTTCTGGCACACTCTTGCCAGCCCTAGTGTTGCTGGGTCTACTGCTCTTTTGTGGACGCCACTAAGAGAAGGGAAGCGGTAGCTAGGGTATGCAGGAGTGGATGGCAGGTGCATGTGGGATGCATGGGGCATGTTCCCCCTCCCCCCCAGGAAATGGTGGGGACTGGCTGCAGATTCGTTTAAATATTTTAGGGGAGGACATATTTTCGGGGGAGGGTTTATTTTAGCGCATGCACTCAAAAGCCCGATTGGGTTAATTACAGTGGTGGGTTGCAAGGAGTACGCCCTGATATTTTGCAGTATCCTTCCCCTGGAATGGGGAGGGAATGGGAATTTTACAGTATCCTTCTCCCAGGAGTGGGGAGGGAATAAGTATCCTTCCCCTGGAGTGGGGAGGGAATGGGGATTTTGCAGTATCCTTCTCCAGGAGTGGGGAGGGAATAAGTATCCTTCCCCTGGAGTGGGGAGGGAATGGGGATTTTGTAGTATCCTTCCCCTGGAGTGGGGAGAGAATAGGTATTTTGCATTATCCTTCCCCTGGAGTGGAGAGGGAATAGGTATTTTGCAGTATCCTTCCCCTGGAGTGGAGAGGGAATAGGTATTTTGCATTATCCTTCCCCTGGAGTGGAGAGGGAATAGGTATTTTGCAGTATCCTTCCCCTGGAGTGGGGAGGGAATAAGTATCCTTCCCCTGGAGTGGGGAGGGAATGGAGAGTTTACAGTATCCTTCCCCTGGAGTGGGGAGGGAATGGGGATTTTGCAGTATCCTTCTCCTGCTATGCCCACCAAGCCATGCCTAGAGAACCAGTAGTAAAAAAAAAATGAATTTCACACTGCTCCTACCTTCCAGGAGAGGATTGCTGCTGGCATTACTGCTAATTCACAACCCTTGTGCAACGTGTGCACACATGCGCTTTGTGCACGCATGTGCCAGACGCACGCACACTGTGTGTGCATGCGCTGTTCAATATAAATTGTTCTGCGCACATGCGCATAACAATTTACAGTGAACTGTCCATGCGCAGTCACTAACATTCAAAATGGCGGCACCCAAGCAGCAGTAAGGGAACCGGTTCGGGGGCGTGGCAGGCCTGGGTCGGTTCTGCAACCCAGCACTGAATTCCACTACTGGTTTAGCCAAACTGGGCTGAACCAGGAGCAACCCACCTCTGCTACCAACCACTGGAACCCTTTGGCCTTTATTTTATTATATTTATTTTAGATTTTCCACATCATCTTTAGTTCTTCCTGCTGGTACTTTTCTAGCTTCTCATATTCCTCCTTCTTGAGGTTGCTGTCATTTGGTACTGCTAGATCAATCGCCACTACTGCTGTCCTCTGCCCCTTGGCTGCTACTACAATGTGTAGTTCATTGGCCGGCAGATGCCCATCTTTCTGGATCTGAAATTCCCACGGGCTTCCTGGGAAAAGGATGGGAAAGACCTAATAGTTCAGTCAGGGTTGCCAGCATTAAGCCTTGTTCTGCAAAGCACATCAAAGTGTTTCAAAGTCATCCATATGTTATGAGACATGGAACAAGCCTGTTGCTACAAGCCGGAAGAGTGTTTTCTTGGAATAACTACTGAGCAGGTGGTGTTAAAATAGTCATAACTCCACCTACTCTCCACCATCTTCTGACCATCTGGGCTTGGGAGGGATCTATGGCAATTTGCCATGGCTGACTCATTACAACCAACCTGCCATGGGACAACTTGCCATGGGGCAATGTGCCATTGGACAACTCGCTACAGCCAACTGACAGTGGCCAACTCACCATGGGACAACTCACCATGGCCAACTCATCACAGGCAACTCACCACAGTCAACTCACTACGGGACAACTCACCATAGCCAACTCACCATGGGACAACTCACCATAGCCAACTCACTATGGGACAACTCACCACAGTCAACTCACCACAGTCAACTTGCCACAGCCAACTCATCACAGTCAACTCATCATACCCAACTCACTACGGGACAACTCACCACAGTCAACTCACCACGGCCAACTCACCACGGCCAACTCATCACAGCCAACTCGTCATATCCAACTCATCACAGTCAACTCATCATACCCAACTCACTACGGGACAACTCACCACAGTCAACTCACCACGGCCAACTCACCACGGCCAACTCATCACAGCCAACTCGTCATATCCAACTCACTATGGGACAACTCATCACAGTCAACTCACCATGGGACAACTCACCATAGCCAACTCACTACGGCCAACTCATCACAGCCAACTCAACACAGCCAACTCATCACAGCCAACTCGTCATATCCAACTCACCATGGGACAACTCATCACAGTCAACTCACCATGGGACAACTCACCATAGCCAACTCACTACGGCCAACTCATCACAGCCAACTCAACACAGCCAACTCATCACAGCCAACTCGTCATATCCAACTCACCATGGGACAACTCATCACAGTCAACTCACCATGGGACAACTCACCATAGCCAACTCACTACGGCCAACTCATCACAGCCAACTCGCCACAGGACAACTCACTGTAGGACAAGAGTTACACATATCAAAGAAGTGGTAGAATTGAATCATTAAATAATGGATGCAAAAGGAGGAACAGATTAAAATGTGAATGACAAAAATTTAAATAATGTTTTATTGATTTTAAATAACTAAATTGTCCTGCAGCTAGCTGGCTGTAGCGGATTGTCCCAGAGCGAGGTCAGCTTGGAGGGTTGGCTGCAGCCATGTGGTCGCAATGAGTTGGCTGTGGCAGGTTCTCTCATCCTGACTTGGGGGGGTCTAGCTTCATGCTGGGCAGATGTTCCCGTACCCCATGCCAGCTACTTGGCTATGCCATTCGGTGTATCTGTTCCTGCCTGCATCTGTTTGATTAAAAAAAAAAGAACAAATGAGTAATTCAAAAACACATTGGCAACCTCATCCCTCCCTCCTTCTGGGATATGAATAAACATCCTCGTGCCTGAAATTCTTACAAAGGGATTTACGCTGGGACACTATATTCTGATCCAAGGAAGTCAAGTTGAAACAGAGGTTTGTTTCAACTGGGGTTTCTGCTCTGGCCTCTCCTTCCACACCCTGACGCGTGACGGTAGTAATTAATGCATGTGCAATATTGGTTTCTGAATTTAGGAATGGTGAAGAATGTTTTAACACCACCTTCTCAGCTAGTTATTCCAAGAAAACACACTTATGGCTTGTAGCAACAGGCTTGTTCCGTGTCTCATAACATATTGACGAACATTTTGATCCATTTTGCAGAACCAGGCTTAATGCTGCCAGTTGGGTGATCTTGGGCCGGTCTCTCTCTCTGTCTCTGTCTCTGTCTCTGTCTCTGTCTCTGTCTCTGTCTCTCTCTCTCTCTCTCTCTCTCTGTCTCTCTGTCTCTCTCTGTCTGTCTCTCTCTGTCTCTCTCTCTGTCTCTCTCTCTCTGTCTCTGTCTCTCTCTCTCTCCCCACCCTAGGAAGCAGTCAAGGGCAAACCATTTATCAAACACCTGGCCAAAAACACTGCAGGGACTACTTTAGGTGCTCAACGGGACTTGACACTGATTTGAAGGCACCAAACCAACTGTTGTGGCCCACCAGCAGCCAGCAAAGCTGGCAGCAGATTCAGACAGTGAGAAGGTTGGGGAAGAACATGGGTCAGTCCTGGAGTCTGATGAAGGATCTGATGAGAGCTCTGCATCAGAGGCAGAGAGGGAACCAAGGCCATCTGGTAGTTATTTGCTGCCTCTGGAGCCTGATATCAACAAGGCAGATGAACAGCTGGAGCCTGTTCCCAGTGTGCGCATGCACAGAATTGCCAGACGAAGGAAAGAGCTAAAGAACAGGTGTCAACAGGGGAAGGAAGGCCACAGGTGGATGGTGAATGGTCCCTCCCAGAGGAAATAAAAGAGGAGCAAAAGGGGAGTGGAGTTTGCAGGAGACAATTAGTTCACTTAATTGCTTCGTGACTCTCCGAAACTCGCCGAGGTTTGCAGATATCGGCCTGTCAGCTCTCCAAGCCAGATAAGATCTGTGAGTGTAAATCCTCCCTTGAAAGACTTTGCTGGCTGTGAATGAGCAGAATTCACAGTCAATTAATAAAGGGATTTTTTGTCGGGACCAGGAGTTTGCTTCATGCTCTTGGGAAGCCTCAGTCAGAATACCAACCACCCAAAAGAATCAACCAATTAACTCAGTCAATAATAATTGCTGGTGTGATATCATGTAAGGATAGGACCAGTCAGGCTTTTAGGAAGAGACTGGACAGCCCCTTCACTGGAATGGTTTAGGGTCTCTTGCTTGAGCAGGTGGTTGGACTAGAACACCTCCAAGGTCCCTTCCAACTCTGTTATTTATTCTGTATTCCACTTTGCATCAGTCTGGACATTTTGGCATGGAACAGCAGTTGGGACAAAAGTCATTGTTTTCCTCTACCTTAAAATCAAAATACAAAGGGGTGAAATTGACTTACCTTTGCTACTGGTACACAAATGTGAGCGTGCATGCTCGCACGCGCCACCTTCCATGCCTGTGCAGAGGGTCAAAAACGCGATGTGATGTCGTCCGGGTGGGTGGGTGGGGCCTCCCGCCGCCACTGCTACAGGTTCATCCAAACCAGACAGAACAGGCTGCATTTCACCACTGGTTAAGGCCACAGGAAGAAACCAGGAGCCCTTGACCCAAAGGTGCTTTTTAAAGAGGCAACTGGACTTTTCAAGAGGCAAGTTCAGTTGTCTCTTGAAAAAGCACCTTTGGGATAACCATGACAGTGTTGCAGAAAATGACAGGCTTTAGACTTCTCAGGATACAGGAAAAGTTTATTTGGCTGCCAGGTTCAGAAAGCTAGCCCATGGCTAACATTGCAAATTCTGAACAACCTTCATTATCGAAGCATGCATTCTTATACATTCTCAAAAGCAGCGCAACATGGAAATACTTAACTCATTTCTTATTGGTTATTTTGGGGGAAAAGCCTTATAAGTAGATGGGGGTCTTACTTCTCTTTTTGTTACAGGTATGCAGTGGTGGGTTCCTCCCGGATCGCACCGGATCGCGCGCGCTCCCTTTCAGCGCTCCACCTGGCTTGCGCGCTCCCTTTCAGCGCTCCACCCGGCTCTCGCGCTCCCTTCCGGCGCTGAAACCGGAAGTACAGTTTTGCCCGGCCCTGGCGAAGCAACGACGCCTGTCTGCGCTCCACCAGTTCGGCTGGGAACGGAGATGTTTCCTCAGTGGAGCGGAGCGCCTGAAAAGTCTTTTCAGGCGCTCCGCTCCGCTGAGGAAACATCTCCGTTCCCAGCCGAGCTGGTGGAGCGCAGGCAGGCGTCGTTGCTTCGCCAGGGGCGGGGCAAGACTGTACTTCCGGTTTCAGCGCCGGAAGGGAGCGCGAGAGCCAGGTGGAGCGCTGAAAGGGAGCGCGCAAGCCAGGTGGAGCGCTGAAAGGGAGCGCGCAAGCCAGGTGGAGCGCTGAAAGGGAGCACGCGCGATCCGGTGCGATCCAGCAGGAACCCACCACTGCAGGTATGGACTACGTGTCATTAACGAACTTTATTTGAACCTTGTGGTTTGGACTTTTGGCATAGGGACGTTGGCTAGAACATCTTGTGGTTAGAGGCAGATGAGATTTTCCTGTCCCTTTAAGCAAGCTTCTAACTGTCCCTTTTATGCCACGTCTTCATTCTTATGTTTTAATTCATATTTTATTCTACTTTCTCCCCCCCTTCTAGACTCTATTAATACCCACAATTGAGTCTAGCCTGTTAGATTAATAATATAAGCATGCAGGGTACAGAATAGCAAAAAAGCAAGGACACAAGCAATACACATCTTAACGCTTCTCTTCTGGAATCACTTTCTCTACTTCTAAGAGTGCAATTTGAATATACGAGCTAGTATCTGAAACTCCATCTTCCTTGAGGGTATGTGGGATTAGGCTTTCCATTAACATTAATTCCTTTTCAGCCTGTATTTCTTTTACAGACCTCATAACGAGTTGTTTAAGCAAGGGTATTATGCAAGGGAGGAAGGCTAAACTTGCGATTCCACATAGTAAAAGAAATAGAATTTGGTTGATCCAACCTGTTCCCGGTAGCCAAGAGAACCACACATCTGTTCCTTGTACTTTTTGACCAATAGAGGAAGCTCGATCTCGTAGTTCTTGGACCACCCCCCGAACTGCTCCTGATCTATTCATATAGAAACAACAATCTTCTCCCAGGAATACACATATCCCACCCTTTTCAGCAGTTAAAAGTTCTATGGCACGCCAGTTCTGTAATACCACGGCTGCCAAGGAATCTATCTGGTCCTGGACTTCAACCAGGGTGCCAGCAATTTGGTTCAGCCTTTCTTGGAATTCTTCCAACAGTTGCCTGAACTGTGTAATGGAATGGGTCATTCCACCTACACCTGTTCCAACTGCTGTCCCTATTCCCAAGATTGCTAATAGTGGAATTAGGAGCAGCACTCTTTTCTGGACATGTCCCGTGAGGGGTACAGGGAGGGCCTGTTCCCCACTTACCACCCCCATTTTGGGGAGGAGGTGTACTAGGGTGCATGTGCTAGTCCAATTAGTGGGCAGGCACAGATAGGCATTTCTCCCACATAGAAAGAAAACTCCATTTTCTCCTACACATACGCCGATGTTCATGGAGAAGGCATGGGCTTGGAGGTTCCTTTCATTAGTCCAGACTTGTAAGGTTCCTGCTAGGAACATACCAGTCAGGGGTTATAATAGAACTTCTTGATTAGGGTCCATTAGCTTATTCCTGAGGACTGGTCCTTCAAAGAGATATTGAGAACTGGCGTTTCCAGGGGGAAAGTAAACACAAACTCCTGTAGTGGATTGTATTGAAAGCCAAATGGGAAGTTGAGGTGTTGGAATGGCCTTGGGCACCTTCCAGTAGTCAGATTCCCCTCCCATCGGTTAAAAATGAGTGGAGGTGGGAGCAAGAAAGTGACTTTCTGTTGGAAGAGCTTGTGAGCAGAGGGAGACATGCTGCGAGTTAATTTCACATCTACAAGGGTTTTCCTGGGGGCAAGGTACATTTCAGATGGGCATTGTTCCTCTGATAGTGACCCCACAGGAATGCCAGGTTCCTGATATCGTTTGATGCACAAGGAGGGTGACCCTATAATTTCTACACCAATTGCTATGGAGCCAACAATGGGGAGATGGCTCATCCCCAGTCTTTTAAGTGCGTCATACAGATTACCATGTAGCTGGGCTTCTGCCATTTTAGTTCCCCATCTACCTCTCTTGTCAAAGACTATTGTAGCTTTTTCCCCCCAAAGATTTGGCTCAACTGAAACAGCATGATAAGATGAAGGTCCAGCAGACAAACACAACCAGTATTTTTGACCCAGGGCAGGGTCAGACTGATTGATTAAGCTTTGACCTAACTCCAGCACTCTTAACATATAGTCCCCTTTTCTCAATTGTTGCAGGCGTCTGTTTTCCCTATGCTTTGCCCTTTTTCTTACAGGGTTTGTCAGATAATTGACTTTAGGTGTTGGGATTGGCTTACGGTTCCGTCCCCAAGCATAAATAATGTGCCGTTGACGGGAGCGGACCTGTTCCACATTCTGTAACTTGATTCCACCCTGTTGTCCAGGATTTTTGACATCCTCGGATCCTTCTTCTAGAGCTATGGGCGTTTCATGGGTATTTTCACAACATGGGGAGTTAATAGTCAGGAAGTTATCACTTAGCATGCCTTTTGCCAACAACAGCCAAAGCCACAAACAACTCATAATTATCCCTTACACAAGATTTCCTTTTACACAGTTCCCTTTTGCCTATAGATTCACCACATCAGGGAGAGGGTAAGGATTATATATAGTTTGGAGGGTTACAGCATCGGCTTCTGGCTCTCCACAAGACCAAATTTTATTTGCTAGAAACACACAATGAATTATAATAAGGATAATCAAACTTATGAAAGTAAAGAATATAATGACTACAGATATAAAAGCTTGCACCGCCATATCCTGACAGGTGCTCAAATTCTCTAATTCATCTTGCAACTGATAAGTCAGAACGTTGTTTTCCTTCCTTCAATTCTTCAGCCGTACGTCGAGAAACCAGCTTCCAGTTGTGGTTTCAGTAGGGCTTCTTCTGCCCCGTAAGAGCTACCCATTGCCGGTAGGGAAGCTTATAGGAGGCATTTCTTTAAGCGTACTACTAAGGGACGGGATTCATCTGAGTCAGCTTCCCAGTATTCTTCAGCGGCTGGTTTAATGTGGGTCCAATGAATCCAAGACTTGGACTCTAAAACTTTTACTGCAAGTGGAGAACACATAACTACAGTATACGAGCCCTTCCATCTAGGTTTCAAGTTCTCCCCTTTCCAGTGTTTTACCCACACTCTGTCCCCCACCTGAATATTATGACTGGAATTTGTTAAAAATGGTGGGGTAAGGAAGATACAATATTGTTGGATTTCTTGTACTTGCTTATTTAATTCTCCCACCATCTGATTCACCCATGAGGCCCCCAGCTGTCCCAGGTCCCCTATATGATTTTTTTTTCAAATTATGGCTTATAACCGGTGGCTGTCCAAACATCATTTCAAAAGGAGATAATTTAAGTTCTTTACATGGAATACATCTCACAGACCAGAGAGCTAAGGGTAAGGCATTTACCCATTTAAGGTGAGTTTCAAAACACACATTATCTTTTCCTTAACAGTGCAATTCACACATTTGCTTAATTTCTTTCCTGAGGCCGTTAAAAGACCTCTTTCCCTATAATCGGCAGTATTGATATGTAAAGTAAGGAAGGCATACAGAGTCAGTTCAGATGTTCACCCTTTCATTCTTTGCCCTCTCTAATGCAAGGGTTAAAGCCCATAAGTCTGCTACTTGGGCACTAGTGCCTTTTGGGAGAGGTCCACTCTCAAAGACTTGGTCAAGAGAGACTACCGCATAGCTAGCATAATGTTCTCCCGTAGTAATGAAGCTTGATCTGTCAATGAACAAGTTATAATCTGTAGATTTCAATGGCACGTCCGTTAAGTCTGGTCTGCATGAGAACTGACTCTCAATGGTTCGCATACAATTATGCTGAATTTCGGGTCCCGGTATTGGCAAAAGGGTGGTAGGGTTTAGGGCATTTGTTTGCTTCAAGGTCACTTGTGGATTTTGAGTCAGGAGTGCCTGATATTTGTAAATTCTAGAGTTTGTTAACCATTAATGTCCCTTTGTTTCTAAAATTCCTTGAATTGCGTGGCTGGTGTAGATAGTGGTAGGGTGTCCGAAAGTTAATTTATTAGCTTCCTCCATTAAGAGAGTAGTAGCAGCCAGCCTTTTGCATCAATTGTTTGGATAGATAAACCACAAGTTGTTGTCAATTTCCCTTTTCTTATCAGAGCCTAAGATAATTCTGACTTTAGGGCTTTGTCGGCCCGTTTCTGCTTTAAACCCCAAACAAAGGGTTCTTTTTCACACACTCCCTTCGTAGATGCATAAGGAGGTTTGGCTAGAAGTGCGAAATTTGAAATCCTCATCCTGCAATATCCTGCCATGCCCAAAAGTCCCCATAACTTTTTCCTAGTCATTGGTTCCGCAATTTGGCACACAGCTTCTTTTCCCTCATGTCCTATTGCCCTCTATCCTCGACTTATGATGTACCTTAAGTATTTAACTTGGGGCTTTTCCAGCTGAGCTTTTTGCCTTGGGGCACGATGTCCCTTGTCCATTAACAGATGAAGCAATTGATTGGGGTTTTTTTTTCAACCAAATCTCCTTTGTCTGTTCGGTTACTGAGATATTATCTACATATTGGAGTAGCACATCTCCATCTTCGCAAGGCTGGAAATTTTCTAGGTCTGAGGCCAAGGCTTTGCCAAAAAGGTAGGTGAATTTTTAAAACCTTGGAGAAACCTAGTCCAAGCAAACTGCCTGTTTTGACCTGTTACTGGGTCTTCCCACTCAAAAGCAAACAGGTTTTGGCTGTCTCTATGTATCTGAGATGGTGAAGGCGGCGTAGGTGGACAGGTATGGCTAGAGGTTTTGCTTGTATAATTATAGGTGCATGATGAGATGCATGGCCTGGTGGATTATCCTCTGCCACAGCTGAGGTACTTTAAATTCTTGAACCCCCATTACTCTCCATATCTCATCTGGGGGGTGCCTCATCATTAGGGCCATTTTATCTTCCTCAAAGGACAGTGTAGCTCCCATTTTGCATAGGATATCACGACCCAACAGCGGAACTGGGCATTCAGACATGTATAGGAACTGATGTTCTATGTCTCTTCCATTCAGGGAACATTTTAAAGGCTTCAACACAGGGGGGCTGTTTATCCGACCATCAACCCCTTGGATGTTTAGTACATTATTGGAAATAGGAGCCAAGGGTTTTGTAATTACTGATCTTGATACCCCTGTGTCTACCAAAAAGGTTACATTATTACCCCCTATCTTCATTCGGACCAAGGGCTCAGGGGGGGGGGGGGGGGCTGGACTAAATCCTGGTCCCCTTCAGTCTTCAGACCTTTTGTCTATCGCGGCCAAGCTTATAGCTTCCACCTCACTTTGGAGCAGTCTTTGGCCTCTGCCCGGGAGTCCACGGGGCTTCATCCCTCTTCCATTTCTCCCTCCTGGAGGATCGTAAATTTTGATCTTACGATTCAATCGACCAAGTTCCATTCTTTTATTCTGTTCTCTTCCCCATCCCCTTATCCCAGCTTCTAGCCTTTTGGGACACTCTAACATCCAGTGGCCTTCTTCCTTACACCAATTACATCGACCTCTGCTCTGGATCTGGGATTTATTTGACAATGCAACTGCCAGCAATTCGGCTTTGTGTTGCATTCTATCATCTTTCTTTTTCTCTTCTACTTTTTCTCTGTTCACAAAGACTTTGCGAGCAATTTCCATTAATTGGCTTATATTCACCCCTAAGGCACCTTCTTGCCTCTGGAGCTTTCATTTAATGTCCAGGGCACTCTGGGATATGAAAGCCATCGCTAGCATATGGGCATTTTCGGGATCCAGGGGGTTGATTGGGGTGTAGGATTTATACGCATCGACCAGCTTTTGGAAAAAGGCTTCGGGACTTTTGTCTGATTTTTGGATCACGAGAGAGGGTTTGGACATGTTTACTATAGGTTTTGTGGCTTGTTCTAAGCCTTGAAGAATTAGTGCCTGATAGTCCCGGAGGGAGGCCATATCTCTATAGGGGTCCCACTGCGGATCTTGCCGTGGAAACTGTAAATTTAGCGCGGCTTGAAGGCTTCCTCCACCTGCGGGTTTCAAGATTTTTCCAATGGCACTACTCAACCTTTCGCTTTCTTCTCCATTAAGGAGAGTAGTCATTAATTGCTCCAAATCCTGCCATGTTGGATTATGGGTTCTGATAATGACCTTAAACAAGTCAGTGACTTCCTGAAGCTTAGCGGACATGGTCCATAATGTTGCTTCCAATTCAACAGGTCTGTGGTGGTAAACGGGACGTATTGAAACAAAGGCTGGATCTCTACTTGTCCCTGTCCATCTATAACCTGTCCATCTCTACTTGTCCCTGTCCATCTTGTGGTTTGGACTTTTGACATAGGGACGTTGGCTAGAACATCTTGTGGTTAGAGGCTGATGACATTTTCCTGTCCCTTTAAGCAAACGTCTAACTGTCCCTTTTATGCCACATCTTCATTCTTATATTTTAATTCATATTTTATTCTACTTTAACAGAGAGTCTCCATAGACAGGAGTCCCTGAGTTCTAATCTCGCCTTAGGCACAAAGCCAGCTGGGTGACATTGGTCCAGTCAGGCCCTCAGCCTTAGGAACAGTGGTGAAATTCAAATATTTTTACTACCGGTTCTGTGGGTGTGGCTTGGTGGGCGTGGCAGGGGAAAGGATACTGCAAAATCTCCATTCTCACCCCACTCGGGCCAGCCAGAGGTGGTGTTTGACTGTTCTCTGAACTACTCAAAATTTCCGCTACTGGGGGTTTAAAAAATACAATTACTATATATGTATACTTTTTTGTTCTATTTTTTTAAAAAAAGAAGGAGGAAGATATATGTTAAAATTAAATATGTATATTGAAATGGAATTATAAATTCCATTTCCATATGGAGCTCGCTCAGAGGCTGAAATACACCAAGTAAATGAGATGAAGAGTGCGGAGGAGAGGAGAGAGGAGAGGGAAGAAGAGAGGGATAGGAGAGAGGGCAAGGGGGAGTGGGAAGAAGAGAGAAAGAAGGTGTGGAAAGGGGAGAGAGGAGAAGGAGAGTGGAAGGGGAAGTAGAAAAGAGAAGGGTGACAGAGGGAAGAAAGGAGGTAGGGGGGAGGAGGAGAGAGGGAGAAGAAAGGGATAAATAGGGTACAAATAGTGTTATGGAGAGCAGAAGAGCCAAAAATCGTTTTTTGGGAGTTGATGGTAAGACCAATTGATGTAAACATTTAACAATATAATGTGATGTTGGTTATGTAATAGTATACATGTGGTTATTTGTTATGAAAATGAAAAAATACAAAAAACTTTACAAAAAAAAATCTGCTACTGGTTCTCCAGAACCTGTCAGAACCTGCTGAATTTCACCCCTGCTTAGGAAGGAGGAGGAAATGACAAATCACTTCTGGACTCTTGCCACCAAATGAAAGGCAGGGATTTGTCCCAGCAGGAGCCAACACTGACTTGAAAACACCCACAAACCTATAAAAAGTAGAAGCAGGTGCTTTCTAATGAGCTGGACGCAATGAAGTTCAATGTGGTACAAAGCATAATTCCTTTTGTTTGGGCTGAAGGCAATATGCCAACCCAGTTACTATGTTTGTAAGCTGCTGTTGATCCAGCTTAATGGACTCTCAAAAGAAACATTCCACTGAGTCAACCTTAACTCCTGGCACTTACACAAATAAGTCTCTGCTATTTTCTTGGCAACGTTTTGGGGAAGTATTTGGTCACTGTCTTCTCCCTAGGGCAGAGAGAGAAAGAAAGACTGGTCCAAGGTCACTCAGCTGGCTTTGTGCCTAAGGCAGGATTAGAACTCACAATCCTTTGATTTCTAGCCTGGTGCCCTTTAGCCATCTCACCAAACTAGTTCTCAGTGTTTACATTACTTGTATTTATCCCAGGGGTGAAATCCACTTACTTTTGCTACTGGTTCGATAGTAATGTCAGCACGCATGCACAGAGATGTCTGGGCGGGTGGGCGGAGCCTGCTACCGAGCGCGCCTGGCAAGCGAGTAAGCGAACAGCAAGGTAAGCGAACAGCAGGGGGGGAGGGGGAAATCCACTGTGCCACGCTATTTAGATTCTAAATTGCACGACACAGCTGATCGTCGGAAAAACTGGTTCAGGTGAACAGCTGGCATCTTTGCTAACGGTTCAGGTGAACTGGTCCGAACTGGTAGCATTTCACCCCTGATTTATCCACATTTGAACTGTGGTCCTGATTTAAATTATTGCATATACCATGGACGGCCAGAGTAACAGCAGGTAGTCCCCCACTTACAACAGTTTGTTTAGTGACCATCTAAAGTTACAACAGTACTGAAAAATGTGACTTATGACCATTTTCCATAGTTACGACCTTTGCAGCATTGCCATGATCACATGATCAGAATTCAAGTGCTTGGCAACTGCTCCATACTTATGCCCATTGCTATGTCCCAAGGTCATGGGATCCCCTTTTGTGACCTTCTGACAAGTAAAGTCAGTGTGGATGCCAGATTCATTTAACAACCGGGTTACTAACTTATTAACAGTGCTTCACTTAACAACTGTGGCAAGAAAAGTCATAAAATGGGGGAAAACACACTTAACAGATGAGAAATTTGGGGCTCAATTGTTGTCGTAAGTTGAGGACTACATGTAACAGAGAGGTGCTAAATCATATAAAACCAGACACAGCACTAGAAGTTAAAATCATAAGACCAGGTCTGACTAACCATATTTTTCGGACTATAAGACGATCTGGAGTATAAGATGCACCTTAGTTTTGGGGAAGGAAAATAAGAAAAAAAAATTCTGCCTCTGCCTACCAACATCCATCGGTATTCATCTGGCTAGCATCCTGTCAGTGTGTGAGAGAGTTGAGGGCTGTTTGGAAACAAGCAGTATTTGCTGTGTGAGCAACAAGGAAGGAGACAGCAAGGAGCCTGGGCGTGGCTTGTTCTGCACTAAAGCTGCATGCTGTGCTGATATCTGAAACTAAAACTGAAAGTGAAACTTCTTTGTTGAACTACCACGTTGGAAAAGCTGCTTTTGGTATTGTGCATTTACTTAATGTGTTATATTATATATAAAGCGAAGTTATTGAATCCTGCTGCATCAGTTACTTGTGTGTGCTTTCTGAGTGTGATTGCTGCTGCAAACTCTTGACAGGTCCTTGCAGCAAATAGCAAACAGCCAGGTTAGCTTTTGCACTTTATTGCAGCCTGATTCAGCACGAGCAGCTGATTGGTGGGTGGATTGGCCTCCCGGAATACCCCCAATCAGCTGTTCCAGGCTGCAGGGATTGCCACAGACCCTCGCCTCCTCTGTGCCTCGTGATTTTTGCTACATTCGGTGTATAAGACGCACCCAAATTTTCACCCTCTTTTAGCAGGGGAGTACATCTTATACTCTGGAAAATACAGTATTTTGGCAATATCATGCATGCAGATTCCTTGGAGAAGGCAACGATGCTAGGAATGGTAAAAAGGACTGGCTTGATAACACGCTGATTTGATAATATCAAATCTGATACAAAGAACATCAAACAACTGAAGCAAACTGTTCTTGACGAAAGAGCACTTGCCTATAAAATTGCAAAGAGCTGAACACGAATAGTTAAAACAACAATAACTTATCCACATTTAAAACACAGTAAAATATTTTTTAAAAAACTGAAAAGAAGGACTAGGGGTGACATAAAAGCAGCCTTCCAATATTTGAGGGGCTGCCACAAGGAAGATGGGGCCAAGCTATTCTCCAAAGCACCAGAAGGCAGGATGAATAACAATGGTTGGAAACTAATCAAGGAGAGAAGCAACCTAGAACTAAGGAGGACTTCCCTAACGGTGAGAACAATTAACCAACGGAACAGTTTGCCTTAAGAGGTTGTGTGTGGGTGCTCCGTCACTGGAGGCTTTCAAGAAGAAATGGGACAGCTATTTATCTGAAGAGGAAAAGGGTCTTCTGCTTGAGCAGGGGGTTGGACTAGAAGATGCCCAAGTTTCCTTCCAACTCTATTATTCTATGTCCTAACATGCTACTTTTCATTGAAGTGCGATGGTAGCATGCCAACTGTATCATTGGAGGTAGCCTCCCTCTGAGAGGTGTTTGTTTTGCAATAGTGTGACACAACCGGCTAAATGGAAATGTTGGTGATTCTCCATGCAAAATAGGTCCCCTGGTGGTATTCAGCTGGTTCTGACCAGTTCTGGAGAACTGGTAGCGGACATTTTGAGTAGTTTAGTGAACTGGCAAATACTATGTCTGGCTGGCCCTGCCCCCATCTATTCCCGACCTCCTGAGTCCCAGCTGATTGTCTGGGTCTTCTTTTGTTGCCCTGCACAGGAGAACAGAGCTGGAAAGCAGGTTAGTGGGGTGGGGAGAGGATGGGGATTTTGCAGTATCCTGCCACGCTCACCAAGCCACACCCACCAAGCCATACCCACCAAGCCACACCCACCAAGCCAAACCATGCCCACCAAGCCACACCCACAGAACTGGGTGTTCAGGCAGACCCATCTGGCAAAAAGAAACTCACCACATGGCACCTGGGAAAATTACATCAACCAGCAAGGCAAACAAGCTTGGGTCTCTTAGGACAGCCTATAAAGTTAGCCCCCTGGGAGTCTGACAGCCAATCAGAGTGCATTTCTTGCACAGGAGGGGAAGGCCCCGGGGTGGGGACCAACGGAGGGCATAAAACCCAGAGACTCTCAGCAAGCCAGTCCTTTTTTCTTCTTCAACATCTTTGAGGCATGTGCAGAGGTAGGTTCCGACCGGTTCGGACCGGTTCGGCCGAACTGGTAGTAAGTTGGTGGCCTGGGTCGCTGGAACCGGCAGCCACCCTGGCCTGCCACAGCCCTTAACCGGTTGTCCTATGTTGCCGCCATCTTGTTTTTCTGGTTCTGCGCATGCAGAGAACAATTTCCAGTATAAACTGTTTTTAATTTTTTAAGGTTTTGCGCATGCACAGACCTTTTTATTTGCAAATGGGCATGCGCACGGAGCACACACACCAAACATTTGAAGCAGTGAACCAGCAGTAATGCCAGTGTGAGGTTTCCTAAAAATGCCCTAATTGATTCATAAGTATCGAGTTACGTTTCAGTACAAAACTAGCCATTTATTAGGAGCACTATTAGGCAAGATCTGTTCGCAGTCAGTCTATGCTTTGTTTGATTTATTGCTGAACTTTACCCCTGTTCCTTCCCTCCCCTCAGTCTGAGTCATAAATCACATTCCCCTATGAGGTGCACCCCTCCCAAGCCAGCTTCAGTCATCTGAGATCTGACTCCAGCCGACAGTATGCGTGGAATCAGTGGTGGGATACGACCGGTACGCCCCAGTACGGGCGTACCGGTGTCTGCTGGGAGCACCAGGTACCGTTCCGGTACAGTGCTCCTGAGGGCCCACCCACCTGCCCATGCTCCTTACCTGTATTTGAGCCAATTGGGGCTTTCGCGCACGGATCGTACAGCGCCTGTGCGATGCGTCACCGAGCAGCTGGAGCATCGTGGGTGGTAAATATGCGTGCATGCACTGTGCACTTGCTGCATGTGTCCATGTGGTGGACGCACAGCCCCATTGCACCGTACCGGTTGCACCGGAGTCCGGAACCCACCACTGCGTGAATGCAGTCCCCCTCCTTCTCTCCCCATGACAACACTGGGAGTTGACAGATGGCAGCAACCCACCTCTGGGCATGTGGTCCCCCTTTTCCCCAGGACCTCAAACCATGTGGCCCCGTCCACCATTAAATCCATCTTTCCAAGCGGCCTCCATGTTTCCAGTGTCTTTTTCACCACTTGGAACTGAACCCAGAAGGACTTTTCTTCCAACAGGCTAAAGGCTCTTCTGAAACCAGAAGATAATGAGTCGGTCTCATTTGCCCCACTCCTGGTCCTGCTCCCACTCCCCTTTGGTTGCTGGGGTTAAGGGGAAAACCCTCAGAACATTACTGGTCCTCGCGGCTCTCCCTTCCCCACCTCCCCGCCCCCCCAAAAAACAACCAGTCTGTTGATGGTTGTGGGAAAACTGACCCCTGCATAATTATGCGAATGCTCTAACTCAGTGTTTCTCAAACTTGGCGACTTTAAGTCCTGTGGACTTCAACTCCCAGAATCCCCCAGCCAGCATAGCTGGCTGGGGAATTCTGGGAGTTGAAGTCCACAGGACTTAAAGTCGCCAAGTTTGAGAAACACTGCTCTAACTGCTTTGACCCTTGAAAAGAGAAGGTCGAACAGATGCTGGCTTCAAGGGAGGGGCTCTCAATCTGCATTTCAGATAAAGGTGCCTGGAGGGCATCCCAAAACACGGGTGATTCATGCTCATTAAAAGTGATGAGGGTGGCTGCCTGGGCCTGTTGGGTGTTTCCATACAGAGCCGTTGAGGAAGTTGAAGGACCACAAGCAGCTGCCGAACGTTGCAGAGGAAGTGGGAAGGGGCTCCTGCAGAAAACAACATGTCCTCAAGGAGGGTGTCCTGGACAGACGTCAGGGCCCCACCCCCCAAGACGCACATCGGGTGTTCAGCTGCATTGCGCAAATCTTTATGCCAAAGAGCATACATCCTTTCAATGCACACCCCATATCTCTGTCTTTCTCTCTGTGTCTCTCTCTGTGTCTGTCTTTCTGTCTCTCTGTCTGTCTCTTTCTCTGTCTCTCTCTCTCTTTCTCTGTCTCTCTCTGTGTGTCTGTCTTTCTGTTTCTCTCTGTCTCTCTCTCTCTCTCTCTCTCTTTGTCTGTCTTTCTGTCTCTCTGTCCCTCTGTGTGTGTGTGTCTCTCTCTGTGTCTCTCTCTGTGTCTGTCTCTCTGTGTCTGTCTTTCTGTCTCTCTGTCTCTCTCTGTCTCTCTCTCTGTGTGTGTCTCTGTCTCTCTCTCTCTCTGTCTCTCTTTGTCTGTCTCTCTGTGTGTGTGTGTCTGTCTTTCTGTTTCTCTATGTCTGTCTCTTTCTCTGTCTGTCTCTGTTTGTCTGTCTCTCTCTGTCTCTGTGTGTGTGTGTCTGTTTCTGTTTCTCTCTCTTTCTCTGTCTCTCTCTGTCTCTCTCTCTCTCTGTGTCTCTGTCTCTCTCTCTGTCTGTCTCTCTTTGTCTGTCTCTCTCTCTGTGTGTGTGTGTCTGTCTTTCTGTTTCTCTATGTCTGTCTCTTTCTCTGTCTGTCTCTGTTTGTCTCTCTCTCTCTCTGTCTCTCTCTCTCTGTGTCTGTTTCTGTTTCTCTCTCTCTCTCTGTCTCTTTGTCTGTCTCTCTCTGTCTGTCTCTCTGTCTGTCTCTGTTTCTCTGTCTGTCTCTCTGTGTCTCTCTCTGTGTGTGTCTCTCTCTGTCTCTGTTTTTCTCTCTCTCTCTCTCTCTCTGTCTTTCTGTCTCTCTGTGTCTTTCTGTCTCTCTCTCTCTCTTTGTCTTTCTGTCTCTCTCTTTCTCTCATTCTCTTTCTATCTTACACAGATACCCAATCTATCAGCTTTATAAAGAGATTGATGAGCTAGGTCATCAGCTAAATGATCCCGTTTCTAATCTGAAAGGATTAGCTCGTCACACAGCCTCTTTTCCATATTTTCTGAGACAAACATTACAGAGAATGGATTTCCTTCCATCTGTGGCAGCCCTTCAAGGAAACCATAGCAACCTCTTTCATGGAGAGCGCACAAGGATGTGCAAAGCTGCGTGCGCATAACCTCAAAGCAGACACTGTCATTGCTCTCCCCAAGAGGTCAGAGGGAGTGGACCATCAGATCTTTTCCGGATGGAGATGTTTGAAAGGCTGAATCACACAACCAGAGTGGAGGAGGGGGGAAGAGCTGAATCAAGAATAACTTAGCTGAGGGGTGTGTGTGTGGAACTGTGCAAACCATTCAGGAGAAGGGAAAGGAGGGACCCAGTTGTGTGTCACTCATCTTGTGCGTGTAACATGTAACAGTAACAGAGTTGGAAGGGACACTGGAGGCCATCTTGCTCACGCAGGAGGCACCTGCTGCAGTGGCCTAGAGGTGGGGCTGTCACCTCACAATCAGGAGATTGTGAGTTTGATCCTAGGTAGAGGCAGATGCTTGGGCAGAAGTTTGGACTAGATGAACTCCAAGATTCTGTCAGGCGTGCTTCCCTCAATAACCAAGGAAGAAAACGCTTAACTCCATTGTTCGTGGAATTAAAATACTTTTACTGGTTATGAAAAGATAGCAGCAAAAGTAAAGCAAGATCTGAGCCAGAAAGGCACGAACAAATACATATCAAATGATAACCTAGCCCCGTCCCTCCAACAACCCCACCTCAGTGTCCAATCTGCAATTCCCTTACGTTTCATGTGGGGTGCATCTCCAAAAGGCATCATCATGTTGGTATGCAGGATGGTTGGCCTTGACCAACTCCAAACACCGGCCACCAGCATACGCAGGATATAGTGAGAAGAAAACTCCCTTTTTCATATCACTCCTGTACCTTTTATTCCCTTCCCAAATACCATGCCCCCACCCTCCCCGTTTCTATGGCAGCCGATAGTAAGTGAGCGAAGCAGAGGCTGACAGATCCCTTCCAACTCTGTTAATGCACCTATACTAGGGATTTAAACCGCCGAACTGCTGTTCTGAGGGAATAAATGGGGAACTCATCAAATTTGCAGATGACACCAAGCTGGCAGGAATAGCCAACACTCCAGAAGACAGGCTTAAGATACAAAAGGATCTTGACAAACTTGAACATTGGACACTATCTAATAAAATGAAATTCAATGGTGAAAAGAGTAAGGTTCTACATTTAGGCAACAAAAATGGAATGCACAGGTACAGTATAGGTGATACCTTGCTCAGTAGTAGTAACTGTGAAAGGGATCTTGGAGTCCTAGTGGACAACCATTTAAATATGAGCCAGCAGTGTGCAGCAGCTGCCAAAAAAGCCAACACAGTTCTAGGCTGCATCAACAGAGGGATAGAATCAAGATCACGTGAAGTGTTAATACCACTTTATAATTCCTTGGTAAGGCCACACTTGGAATACTGCATTCAGTTCTGGTCGCCACGATGTAGAAAAGATGTGGAGACTCTAGAAAGAGTGCAGAGAAGAGCAACAAAGAGGATTAGGGGACTGGAGACTAAAACATATGAAGAACGGTTGCAGGAACTGGGTATGTTTAGCTTAAGAGAAAGGACTAGGGGAGACATGATAGCATTGTTCCAATATCTCAGGGGTTGCCACAAAAAAGAGGGAGTCAAACTGTTCTCCAAGGCACCTGAGGGTAGAATAAGAAGCAATGGGTGGAAACTAATCAAGGAGAGAAGCAACTTAGAACTGAGGAGAAACTTCCTGACAGTGAGAACAATTAATCAGTGGAACACTTGCCTCCAGAAGTTGTGAATGCTCCAACAATGAAAGTTTTTAAGAAGATGTTGGATAGCCATTTGTCTGAAACGGTATAGGGTTTCCTGCCTAGGCAAGGGGTTGGACTAGAAGACCTCCAAGGTCCCTTCCAACTCTACTATTGTATTGTATTGTATTGTATTGATCTTAGCAGCAGCAGCAGCAACATCAAAAAGCAAAGGTTTAGCAACGTGTTGGTACAGAAATACATCACCCGTTAAAAGATGCACAATTGTTAGGTCTGGATAAGGAAAGTGAAATCAAAACTCTGAAGAACTTCTCTGCACACCCAAAATCCTTGACTTATGACCACTATTCTAGGACCAGAATTTCCATTGCTAAGCAAGGCAGATGTAGCTGAGTGTATTTTGTGACCTTTTTGCCACAGTTATTAAGGGAATCACTGCAGTTGTTACGTGAATCATGCTGTCGTTAAGTGAACCTGGCTTCTCCTACTGTTTTTGGATTTTGGAAGCTGCTGGGAAGGTTGCAAATGGCCACCACAGGACCCTGGGAGGCTGATAAACAATACATCCGGTTGCCAAGCACCCAAATCTTGCTCGTGTGAGTAGATCACGCTGTTCATCACCATTGTAACTTCAAACCAGAGGTGGTATTCAGCAGGTTCTGGCCAGTTCTGGAGAACCGGTAGCAGAAATTTTGAGTAGTTCAGAGAACCGGTAAATACCACCTCTGACTGACCCCGCCCCAGTTTATTAGAGTAGAATAACAGAGTTGGAAGGGACCTTGGAGGTCTTCTAGTCCAACCCCATGCCTGGGCAGGAAACCCTACACCACTTCAGACAATTGGTTAACCAACATCTTCTTAAAAACTTTCATTGTTGGAGCATTCACAACTTCTGGAGGCAACTCGTTCCGCGGATTAATTGTTCTAACTATCAGGACATTTCTCATTTCTAAGTTGCTTCACTCCTTGATTAGTTTCCACCCATTGCTTCTTGTTCTACCCTCAGGTGCCTTGGAAAATAGTTTGACTCCCTCTTCTTTGTGGCAACCCCTGACACATTAGAACACTGCTATCATGTCATCCCTAGTCCTTCTTTTCATTAAACTAGACATACCCAGTTCCTGCAACCGTTCCTCATATGTTTTAGTCTCCAGTCCCCTAATCCTCTTTGTTGCTCTTCTCTGCACTCTTTCTAGAGTCTCCACATCTTTTCTACATCGTGGAAACAAAAACTGGATGCAGGATTCCAAGTGTGGTCTTCCCAAGGCATTATAAAGCGGTATTAACACTTCACATGATCTTGATTCTATCCCTCTGTTGATGCAGCCTAGAACTGTGTTGGCTTTTTTGGCAGCTGCTGCCCACGGCTGGCTCATATTTAAATGGTTGTCAAAAAGTCAACCATTTGCAAATGCACGCACTGGCCAGCTGGCCTTTGCATTTCTGGCACATGCATGCACGCTGGCCAGCTGGTCTTTAGGTTTCTGGAAATCCGCCACATGCAAAGACCAGCTGACCAACGTGCATGTATGTGCTGGAAATCCAAAGAGCAGCTGGCAATAGCACGCGTGCCCACAGAGAAGGCTTCACCATCATGGCCCTATACCATTTCAGACAAATGGCTGTCCGATCTCTTCTTTAAAATTTCCGGTTTTGATGCAGCCACAACTTCTGGAGGCAAGTCCAGAATTAATCCACTGATTAGAGTAGGGTAGGGTAGGGTAGGGTAGGGTAGGGTAGGATAGGATAGGATAGGATAGAATAGAATAGAATAGAATAGAATAGAATAGAATAGAATAGAATAGAATAGAATAGAATTCTTTATTGGCCAAATGTGATTGGACACATAAGGAATTTGCCTGGTGCAGATGCTCTCGGTGTACATAAAAAGACACGAAAAGATACATTCGTCATTGTTCTCACTGTCAGGAAATTTCTCTTCAGTTCTAAGTTGCTTCCCTCCTTGATTAGTTTCCACCCATTGCTTCTTGTTCTACCCTCAGGTGCTTTGGAGAACAGTTTGACTTCCTCTTCTTTGTGGCAACCCCTGAGATATTGGAACACTGCGATCATGTCTCCCCTAGTCCTTCTTTTCATTAAACTAGACATATCCAGTCTCCTAATCATCTTTGTTGCTTTCTAGAGTCTCAACATCTTTATAATGACAGTTTCTTAACCGAGAGTTTTGAAACTTTAATTTCATTTTGTTTTAGTGTTATTATTTTTCCTGTTAACTATTTTGTCACTAATGTAATATAGAACGTAGGCCAATCATTTGCAAGTAGATTTAGTAGTTTTAAAAATTAAACTGCTTTGCAAAAGCTGGAAATTCATATCATAGTAATGTATTAATCAATGTTCAACTATGGGAGGCAATATGTGTTGGTCTTATTTTATTTTTGATGCTCCTTTTTCTTTTCAAACATTTTGTTTGTTCTGTGTCTTTGGGGTTTCTTTCTTTCTTTTTGGAGGTGGAGTTTTTTTGGGGAGTTTTGTACTTTGTGTTTTAACTTTGTCTTGAAGAAAAGAAATATACATGCAACAAAAAAAATGAGGCATAGATTTAGCTCAGGACTGAGTGATGCATTCTCTGATCTTGTTTCTTTTCCTGCAGCTGTCTCATTGCAAGAAATTCTGCACAAACCTCTCCAGGAAGAAAAGCAAATTCAACGAACATGAAGAACAAACATTGATTAGGAACAGGTTTTAAAAAAAGAAGAAGCAATATTATTGTATTAATTCCTTTTGCAACCAGGATAGAGTGACTATCTACAAAATAAAGCCTAACAGACTGCTGCAATAATCATTATTCTCTGAGGAAGTTATAAAGAGTTGTCTGTGCAGAGAATACAGGAAAAAGTTTGCCTAAACAGAGAGGAAGTTTCTGTCCAGTGGATTACCAAGAATTCATGACCGTTTACAAAAATAATTAATGGAGAAATAGATATTTTTGCATGAGCAAAAAAAAAAAAAACCAGGATGATTAATATGAATAATAAATATATAATAGCAGACTAAAATAAAGCAGCTCTTATAAATTGCTTAAAAGAGACCAGAGGAATAAAGGGAATTAAATGTAAGTGTTAATGTTTTACTTCCTCATGCATAGTTCAACTTTGCTTCCATTTAAATTCTTAGGAAACTGAGAATGTATTGCCAGACTATGGTTAGATAAGATGTTTCCTTTATTCACATGGATATTTTCACAGCGTTTGCCTAAATGCAAATATTGTTTGTCCCTGGGAAAGCAGCAAGATCACTCTAAGCTTCTATGTAGCTAGACATATTCCAAATGCACCTCTGTCTTCTCTTTGAGAAGGAGGTGGCTGGATGGAGTCACCGAAGGAGTCGGCGTGAGCTTAAATGGACTCCAGAAGACGGTGGAGGACAGGAAGTCCTGGAGGAAGGTTGTCCATGGGGTTACGGTGGGTCAGGCACGACTTCGCAACTAACAACAACTTCTCTTTTTCATTATTTAATGTGGTGTTTCTCAAATTTGACAACTTTAAGTTGTGTGGACCATCTCTCAGAATTCCCCAGCCAGTTGGCCAGATCCATGGACCAATTGGATTACATCCCAGAGTTCTGAAAGAGCTGACAGATCTGATCTCAGAATCACTGAACCAGTGTTGGGTTCCTACCTGTTCAGACTGGTTCGGCCGAACCGATAGTAGTTTGGTGGCCTGGTTCGCTGGAACTAGTAGTGACCCAGGCATGCCACGCCCCTGAACGGGTTCTCTGAGCAGTGTCGTAGGCGCCGCCATCTTGTTTTTTGCTTCCGCGCATGCACAGAACATTTTTATTGCACTGTGCATGCACGCACTGTGCAATAGTGCCTGCCGGAACCCTTACCTCCACTGAACTATATCTTTCAAAGATTCTGAAGCACCTGGAAACTAAGAGCAATGCTGATGTGGTTCCCATCTTCAAGAAAAGCCTGACATCAATATGTGGGAAGATCCAGGAAAAGATAATCAAGCAACAGATCTGCGAACACCTAGAAACCAGCAAAGCTACAATATCAGAAACCCAATATGGGTTTGTCAAAAACAGATCATGCCAGATAAGCCTTATTGCCTTCTTTGAGAAAGTGGCTAAATTGGCGCACTAGGAAAATGTTGTGGATATATAGTATAGTTGGATGTCAGTAAGGCATTTGATAAAGTAGATGACAACTTACTTCTTAGTAAGTGTGGGATGGACAGCATCACAGGCAGATGGATTCATAACTGGCTGAAAAACTGCACTCAAATTGTAGACCTCAATAGAACTACATTAATGTGGAGGAAAACATGCAGTGAGGTACCTCAAGGTTCTGTCTTAGGCCCACTACTCTTCAACGTATTTATATATTATTTAGATGAGGTGATAAAAGGGGAACTCATCAAATTTCGGATGATACCAAGCTGAGGGGAAGAGCCAACACTTTAGAACAGGGGTGTCCAAACTTGGTAACTTTAAGACTTGTGGAAGTCCACAAGTCTTAAAGTTGCTAAGTTTGGACACCCCTGCTTTAGAATATAAGCTCGAGCTCCAGAAGGATCTTGACAGAATTGAACAGTAGGCCTTATCCAACAACAAAATGCAATTCAGCGGTGAGAAAACGAAGGTTTTACACTTTGGCAAGAAAAATC